>NC_045432.1:39792610-40519990 GCF_902635505.1 Sarcophilus harrisii
GCTACGGTAAGTGTCTGAAGCCAGATTTGAATTCAGGAAATTGTTTTCCCGACTCCAGGTCCAGCACCGTATAGACCTAGCCTCCTAGGTGTCCCAGTGTCAAAGGAGGCATTTAAATTCAGGCCTTCCTGTCCTAGTGATTTTAGCTTCCCCCTCCCTTACACACCTTAAATAATTGGCTGTAGATTTGTAAAAATGAATTTTCTTTGGTCTTTTACAGTCAAACCACATTTTTCAAGATGGTGAGTTTGCTTTTATAAATCACAGTAAAAATGAAAAGCAGGTAGTATGTATTGAGGGAAAGAAATACGAGGGGAGGCACAAATCTCATATTCTGAAGAGGCTATTGCATTTGGTGAGCCTTTAAAATCATCTTTTTAATCTTGTATGGTGTCACTGAGAAAAAAGATGGAAAATTGGGGCTAATTACGAGCACAATTTCACAGAAGAGTGATTTAAAATGGCGGGGGACCCAAAGGGCAGGCGGCATTAGCGGGGGTGGGATGTAACTAGGCGATAGTGTTTTTGCAATGATGACCTATGCCCAAGAGATCTGCAGAAAGGAAACGTATGACTGGGTTTGAATGTCACATATTAGCCTCTTCCTGCCTTTTCAAGTGTCTTATACTTTATTCTCCTCTGAGTGACAATTCCTATGGGTCTTGCTGTTCCTTGCACATGATGTTCCTTTCCCCTATTCAATTTCTTCCTATTAGCTGGAATGCTCTCACTCCTAACTTTCAAAACTTAACTCTAATCCCAACTTCTGCTGGAGGCCTTTCCCAGGCCTCCCAGTGACACTGTGTATATCTTGTAAGTACAGAGTTGTTCCCATGTTGTCCCCCCAACCCAGTGCCAGCCCCTTGAGGACAAAGACATGTAATCTCCTATGTATTTCATTTAAAACATGATTCTAAGAAAGGGGAGTCCATAAGCTTTATCAGATTGCTGAAGGGGGTCCAGGACACAAAAAATTGCTTAAGAACCCATAGACCAGATGAAGTTAATTACAGCATGTCCCCTTCTCTAGGAAGGATTTTTTGGGGACCAATCATGACTACCTGTGCTTCCTGATCTACCAGTACCTCCTTCCAAAGGACAAAAGTGCTGAACTGGTACATCTCTGAGATTCAGTATCCAAAGTTAGAAAATGATTGTACTCAATTCAGAATGTTAATATGCAAGATATATTGGACGGTTGGAGGGAAGAAAAGGGGATTGGGGACAAGGGCAGGAGTTTGGGATTTAATTAGCAGAGACCACACACAAAAAGGGAAATTCTTCCTTCCTGATCATCTGGGAGTCCTGTATCTCTGCCAGGATACAGAGCCCATGAGAAAAACAAAGTACAGTATCTTTAAGGCTTCACAATTCCTCCACTCTGGAGTTCATTTCCCTCTACTGGTTTATCAACTTGTACTTTCCTCTGAGTACATTTTTGGGATACACTCTGAACTTTTTTTTGGTAAATTTAAATTTTAAAATTTTAAAAATTTTAAACAAGTACAAAATGAGAAAAGAAAAAAGTTCCTTTGTATACAACAGATCATAAGAAAAGATTCAATATAAAACAATAAATTTCCATTTCAAGAAAACCTATATCATAAATACTGTATATTGTTTTCAAAGCTGTCTGACTTTGCTTTCTTGCAGGTTTTCTTTTGTTCTCTGCTGTGCACTTTTAACTTTATTTTCCTCCCTCCCTCCCCTGCCTTGTCCTAAAGAAGGGTACAATTAAGCGTGGGATATACATATACATACACTTATATCTAAGAGCACACTATGCTTATTTCCTCCTATTATCTGTTTCTCTGAAGGTGGGCAGCTTCTTCCTTCATAAGTCTAAGTCTTTTCATATTTTTCTAAATCAACAAGCTCATCATTTCCTCCACCACAACATTCCAACCCAATCACATCCTAAGAGATTGTCTATGAAAGTTTTCCCCCAGTTGTCTGCATTCCTTCTGTTCTTGAATACATAGGTTTTATTTGTACAAGAAAACTTTAATTTAATATAATTGAAATTATCCTTTTTCATACTTCAACAACTTCTTGCCTTATAATATAGTTTAAGGTTTGATACTGTTGAATATACTTCCTTTACATCTCTCCACCTCGGTTTCCTTGAAGTCCCTGACCTTTTGTTCTTCCAAATGAATCCTTTTTTCCTAAAATAATAAATTTTTCTTAGTAATTTAATTGGATGACACTGAATAGATTAGTTAGGTAAAACTGTCATTTAAAAATTCTATTGGCTTTTCCTACCCCTAAACAACAAATATTATTTCAGTTATTTAGATCTGAGTTTATTTGTATAAAAAGTGTTTTATGTTTATGTTTGTATAGTTCCTGTGTATATTTTGGCAAGTACTTGCTTGGATATTTTATACACTCTATTTACTTTAAATGGTCTTTAGACCATTTAGACTATTTTAATAGTGCTGAATAATATTGCTGACACATAATAGAGTTTCTCTATTTTTCACTTTTGATTAATTTAACTTTAACTTTGGGGGCAGCTAGACGGCACAGTGAATAGAACGCTGGCTAGATATATGTCATTTCCTCTTTAACTCATTCCCAATCAGAATAAGGTTCAACCACTATCCACCCTGCCCCCCTACTAGCTTTTTCTGCATTAATTTTTTCCTTTTATACCTAATTTATATGAGAAAATTTCTCTTTTTTCATCTCTTCCTGCACAGTTTTATTTTTTTTAGAATCATCCCATCATACTCAACTCAACCCATGCTTTTCTTTCAAACTATCCAAATAATGATGACAATCATAAGAGTACTGCTAATATTTCCACATATACAAAGTAAACTATTTGAGTCCCTTATAATTGATCTTTAAAGCTTACCTTATATTTCTGCTAGATATTATATCTCAAATTTCCCCTTAAATTCTGGGGCTTTATCTCAAAAAACCTAAAAATTTTTGAGTTTGTTAAAATCCAGTTTTTTTCATTCAGGATTATACTTAACCTTGCGGGGTAAATTACTCTTAATTGTAATCCCAGCTCTTTTGTTCTATGAAATATAATATCATGAGACCTATGATCCTTCAACATAGTAGCTTTTAAGTTTTGTGAAATCCTTATTGTAACTCTATGATATTTAAATTATTTTTTTCTCATTGCTTCCAATATTTTCTCCTTAACCTGGGAGTATTGAAACTTGGTTATAATATTCCTGTAAGTTTCTCTCCTTGGATCTCTTTCAGTTGGTAGTTAGTATATTTTTTTTTTCCATTTCTACTTTGCCTTTTTGTTCCAGAACTTCAGGGCAATTTTCCTTGATAATTTTTCATAGTATTGCATCAAGATTCTTTTTTTGGTAGTCTGATATTCTTATATTATTTTTTCCTGAGTTGTTCTCCAGATTAATTGTTTTTCTGATGAGATATTTCACTTTTTTCTTCTATTTTTTCATTCTTTTGATATCGTTTTATGATTTCTTGGCAACTTGTCATTAGCTTCCTATTGCCCAATTCTAGTTGTCAAGGAATTATCTTCTTAAGTTTTTGATTCTCTATTTCCAGTTGGTTGACTTTCTTTTCTTAATTTTCTTGATCTTCTTGGATTGTTCTTTTTTTCTCATTTTTCTTCAATCCCTCATTTGATTTTTAAGGTTTTTTTTAGTTCTTTTTAGAACTTTTAAGTTCTTCTGAGAACTCTTTCTGTGGTTGGGACCATTTGACATTTCTCATTGAAAAAAGAGAAGCTTTTTTAGCTCCATTTTTTTTCCTTCTGAATGTGAACCCAGATCTTCTCTATTCCCATATTAACTATCTATGGTTGGGTTCTTTCTCCTTTGCTTTCTCACTTTTATTTATTCATTTATTGTTTTATTTTATTTTTAGTAACTATTGGTGTAATCAAATTGTAGTCTTGAGGTATGGGGGGATATGCCTCAAACCTCAAGTCCTTCTTACTGTTATTTTCTGAGGTCTAAGGGCCCAACCTTGGGGTCTCCTCTCCACTCCTAAGCCACTATTAGGGATTCTAGTCACTTTGCTCTGCAAATGATCTTGCCCCCTGCAGTTTCTCTTGTGGCTACAAACTACAGTTGTCCTCTCTGCCTCAGAATTGAAACCAGAGATTCTGCTCTCCTGTAAAGCCCACAGTCAACAGGATCTTTGTCCCTTGCTACTTCCCTCACCAGATGTGTGCTGGCTTCTTTTCCCTACAGACACAGCCCAGGACATATGTGCTTAACACAGCTGTGTAGAAGATCCTTCCATCTTCTACTCAGTCACTGGGCCCCCATTATCTGCAAAATGAAAGTTTTTGAGGCCTAGGCTGCTACTTTACCCAGCTGCTTCCAGGGCTTGCTGTTTATTGATTTTTTTCAGAGTCTGCCTGGAAGTGTTTGCACTTCATTCAAGCCAAACTGCTGCTCTTACAGGTCAGGTCTTTCCCGGGGTCTTTTCAGATTGTCTTAGGAAGACAACTGCATTACCCTATGTGTATTTCTGCTGCTCTAAGGCAATGCTCTGTCTTTTTTTGTGGGGGAAATCTGGACAACCAAAAGTTTTCTGACCTCCTCTGGCATCTTCCCAGAATCCTCTCTCCTCTCTGAACTTTTTATCGATATTCAGGATAGCTACTTAGTTCTTAGTTTCTTGCATCCCTTGGTGCTCCTATCAGTGCCTAAACACCAGATTGGATGGACTCTTGGTCTGACCCTGTGTGAGACGGCTTCTGTTTTTATCTTTGGTTGTACAGAGAATTTTAAAAATGATCTCTTTTCACCTTGATGCAGAAATCAGTTTCAAGAAAAAGGAAGAATGTACCAAAATAGGGTGAGTATACCTTTAAAAAGATTGCTTCTCATTTTCCTGATTAGATTCAAATGAACAATTTTTCATTCTTTTGATGTTTTGTTAATGCTTTTTGCTTTTTTTGACACTACCACCTCCACAGAACTCTACCTTATAGCAAAGAAAATCAGTTAAGCATGTCAGACAGTATGTGCAGCATCCTGTACCCATAGTGTACTGCCTCTCTACTCAGAGGAAGGAAGCATGTTTCTTCACTGGGCCTCTTGGATTAAGCTTTATAACTTTTCCACTCAGCTTTATATTGTTGAAGAAGATGCCTACTGTGATTACTTAGAACATATTTCATTTGAGACAAAAGAATATACCAAGAAAAGTTGCGTCCATTGGCACAATTTGGCAATTTGGAGAAAATATTCTGGTGAAGAAAGTGGCTATGAAATGACTTTGGAAGTCCCATTTTTATAAAGTTAACCACAGGGGGCAGGTACCCTATAGAAATCCCTAGTCATTTGGAGTTTGTTATGTGAAGGTCAGGGCCTTGTGTCAGAGTCACCTTGTACTTGGAATATATTTAGCATTCTGTTAGTCTACTAGAGACAGAACTCTAAAAGGGCAAATATCACGCCTGAATGAAAAGCTTTCTCTTCCTCAACTCATAGCACAATGTTCTCAGAGGCAGACAGGATCTTAAGAAATGTTTGCTAAATGACTGTTCAAGTAGCATCGGTAACAATAGCTCTTGGGTACAGGCAAACCTGACTTTCCCCCTCTCACTCCCCCCCATCCCACACTCCCTTCTTTCATCTGATCACAATCTATTATCACTTCATCTTTCCCTCTACCTGACAACTCCTAGCCCTAGTCACCCTCATTATGATCTTTAGTTCCTCCATCTTTCAGTTATTTTCCAGTGCATGGCATGGTGCTTGCCACATAGAAAGTGCTTAATAAATGATTGTGTATTGACTGAAATAAGCCCCTAGCTGAATAACAGCCCTGGGGATTTTTTAATTGTACAGCCCTATCATGAAGAATTGTTAAGAGTTATTCAACAAATACTTATTAAGCACCTACTGTGTTGGATGCTAGAGGAAAAACAAAATTTAAATAAGACAGCTTCCTATCCTCATATTCTTCACAGTCTGGTCCAGAAATACAAATAGACTCTGAGTTCTGTTGGGATGCAGGGTGGTCCAGGGAAAGGTGTGCTGAATTTGGTATCAGAGCATGTCGGGTCTAATCCTGGTTTTTCCACTTCCAACTTACATGATCTTGAAAAAGCTACAAGCCAAGACTAAAGTGGAGAGAGAGCTGATGCATAACTTGCACAACTTTTTATTCACAGATGATTGTGTACTCTGAAATTGAGGGGCAGAGGTTAGTGGATTGCTTGAGCTCAGAACTTCTGAGTGACAGTAGGGCTAAAAGCTGATTAGGTGTCTGGTACCAAGATGGCCAGCCCATAGGAGTGGAGGATCACTGGCTGCCCAAGGAGAGGTCACTAAGCTGAGTTTGGAAACTGAGAAGGCCAAAGTTCCTATGCCAATAAAGGGAAGATTTGGGTTCATGAGTGGCTGCTATACTTACAACCTGAGTGAGATAAGGAGACACTCCCCCCATCAAAAAAAATTAGTATCACATTCAGATCTATGCACAAAGAAAATTATTTTGGTAATGGTGAGAAGGGCAGATTTGTTGGGGAAACCAGCATGAGAAACAGGAAGTTAACATCAACAGGCCTAGGCTTTTATAGTAAATTAAAAGTAATTTTTAGTTAGGAACTGTTGTGCTTGTTGTTCCATGGTGTCAAATTCTTTGTGACTCTGTGGAACATACTGTCCACGTGGTTTTCTCAGCAGAGATACTGGAGTGATCACCATTTCCTTCTTGACAGCAAACAGACTTGCCCAGAGTCACACAGCTAATAAATGTCTGAATTCAAGTTTGAACTCAAATTTGGGCGCTCTCGTGGATAGCTTGCTAGGTCTAGAGTCAGGAAGACTCTTCTTCCTGAGTTCAAATCTGGCCTCAGGTACTTACTAGCTGTGTAGTCACTACACAGGCAAGTCACTTCACCCTGTTTGCCTCAGTTTCCTCATTTGTAAAATGGGCTGTAGAAGGAAATTACAAAACCACTCCAGCAGTTCTTCCAAGAAAACCCCAAATGGGGTCATAAAGAGTTGGACACAACTAAGGAATGACTCAACAACTTCCTGACTCCCTGCCCAGTGTTTTCTCCAGTGAGCTATCCAGCTGTCTCTAGACAGTACTTACTAGTTTGTGATATCAAAACGGTTATTTTATTTTAGTTACCAACCATATTTCATACTTAAGTTAACCGTATTTTTCCTTTATTTTTTTAGTATTTGGAACAGAGAAACCCGAAAATGATGGTTATGTTTCCCTCAGGGCCACATAGGTAGGAGCCAGGTCATTTACAGCTGCTATATTTTATTCTCTCTCTGTCTCGCACACATAGACACATACACCCACACACACACACTACACACACAACTTTGTCTTCTCTAGCAGGGGCTCCTCTGATTTATTTAGCTCTCGGTCAAGGTTGCAAGGATTGTGGCTCACACTACTGCTGCAACTGCTGTTGGAGGACTTAGAGATTTGCACAGAAGAGACAGACCAACCAAAGACGTTGAAAGCAACAGAACTTTATGAAGGGCCCATTTTACCTCATAAAAGGGAATGTGCTTAATGTGGGATGCTTAGGGGGACAAGAGGAGGAGGATGAAGGAAAATAGGGAAGAGAATATGTTGGGACCACAGCAGGGATGTGCTGGTAAAAATTTTGTGACTAGGTTCTGGGGGAAAATGCACGTGAGACACATCTTTAGGCTTGAACTGCATTATTAACATTTTCTTAATAAGTTTCTTAAGTCTAGACAACCAACAGATCAATATGTCAAGGCCTGATCTATAGCGTTTGTCAGTTTCCAAGATGTAAATGCTTGCACTGAAAATTTAACTATCAGTTTTCAAGATATATCTGGCTATATAACAGTTATCTCAAACACACCTCACCCTTTTCCACATGTGCCTTTTCCCTGGCTATTTCCCCCATGGCTGGAACACACTCCCTCCTTACCTCCACCGCTTAGACTCCCTTAGTGTTCTTCAAGGCACAACTCAAACATCACCTTCTACATGAGGCCTTTCTGAATCCCTTCAGTTGCTGATGTCTCCCCCTTCTCCCATCCCCATTCTTCATTATCTTCTATTTACTTTGTATTTGCAGCAATTTTTGAGGGCTGATACAGCTTAGCAAAATGAATAAGCTTTCTCATTTGACCCATCTCTGCAAACTTAAATTTTCTCTCATCTTCTCAGATGAATTTTGTTATTCCACCCTTTTGGGAAGAGAATCTATTGGGACAATGATGAACTTTAGATGAGTAAGCCTATCTTAACTTGCAGTCCAGACATAACAATAGATAAAGAGATACTCTAAAAAAATCAACCTTTTTTATATTCTAGAAGAGAAGGTAATAAGTATATTGGTTCACAAGTAAGCAGTAAAAGTATTTTTGTATCTCTTTCCTCTATGTAATTTTGTGTTAGGAACAAATGTATAGAAAGTGACTTTGGAGGGTACTAGCCCAACCTAGACATGAAAAATAATTCCATCTACAACATATCCAACAAGTGACCAACATATTCCATCTACAACATATCCAACAAGCTTCTATTTAAAGACCTCATGGTCATGAGTGGGGAACCTACTACCTTCCAAGGCAGTTCATTCCACTTTTGACTATATCATTGAACTTCCCCCAGTGCCTTTTTTTTCACCTATTGTTTCTAACTCTCTAGATTTATCCATCAGGGTTCAATCCCTCTCTCTTCTCCCCCTCCCTTTTTTAGTTCCTAATCTTTCAACTCTAGAATCTAAGTTCCTTGAGAACAGGAGCTGTCTTTTTAAATTTACTTAATAAATGCTTTTTTAAAATAAATGCTTGATGTAAAAAAATGTTTTTCTCACCACCCAGCTTAAGTTTGCTTTTTTTTAATCTTCCTCCCCCTCTACCTCAGTGCTCCTCGTTCTCACCTTGGAGGTCAGGGAAAGCAAATCTTCCTCAGGGCAGTCTTTTAAGGTAGCTCTCATGTTATCCCCAATTCTATTTTCACTAGTCTAAACACTCCCATTTCCTTCTTCTGATTCTCATATGACATACACCTCCCTCAAAGCCTTCTCCATCCTGTTTACTTATCTCTAGGTGTTCACCAGCTTAGCAAAAATCTACTATGACTGACTATAACACTCTGGGCATGCTCTAACCAGGACAGAGTACAATAGGATCAGTTTTCTACTCTGTCACATGAAGGGATTAGACCAGAAGTCTCTAAAGTTCCCTTGAGTTTGTGAAAACTTCTTTAAGAAATCAGACCTTATCATGTATACTTATTGTGTATCTAAGTTATATCTTAATATATTTAACATCTACTGGTCATCCTGTCATTTGGGGGAGGGGGTGGGGGGGTAAGAGGTGAAAAATTGGAACAAGAGGTTTGGCAATTGTTAATGCTGTAAAGTTACCCATGTATATATCCTGTAAATAAAAGGCTATTAAATTTAAAAAAAAAAAAAAGAAATCAGACCTTAGCATGCTGCTCTGTGGCTGAAAGTGAGAAGGCAGGGAAAAGGAGGGGAGCTATCAGTCTAAAGGGAAATGGTGGTTGAAAAGGAGAAAGAGAAATATGAAAGTGAGGGTGCTGTGGAAAGGTCCATAATGGGTCATAGGATTTAGAAAAGGAAGGAACTAAGGAGAAATCTAATTCAGCCTCAACACTTTCTGTTTTATAGAGGAGTAAACTGGGGCAAGAAGGTTCTCAGCTAATTGCTCTGAACATCTTTGGTACATTTGTTTCTTTGCTTTTTCTTTCTAATTTTACCAGTGCCTGTGATGGAGAGGAAAAGGGACCTAATGGATTCACAAACTTAAGTCTGAATACTGGGTCTAGCGTTTATTAGCCATTACCCAGGAAATACTTGTTCAGGGTGGTTGGTCCTATAGCAAGAGACAGAATGTTAACTGTTACACTCCTATGGACTATTCTAACCTGATAAAGGGAAGCTACAAGATTAGGGTAGCAAGAAGACTCTACAGTAACAGATAACAGATGTACACCGGTGCTCTTGAAATGCAAAGGGGGTGATAGAAAGACCTGCAGGAGACTGTTTTGCTCCTTGGAAGATGAGCTCTAAGAAAACACAGACAAGAATTGCACAGGATGAGGAGGGATGGCTGGATTGCCATTTGCACGGATGGAAAGACTATCCATATTGGTGAGATCATAGTTATTGAGGTAATAAACTCTAGGTGACATTAGGCAGATTACTTAATTTTATTGAGCCTCAGTTTTCTCACCTATAAAATGGGGATAATTATTATATAATTATTATACTGGTACTACCTATCCCACAGGGTTGTAAGGAAAGGATTCTAGAAAGCTTAAAACTCTAGATAAATAAGAACTCAATTTATTAGCAAAAAGTTCCTTTGTCACTATCTTGTCTCAAGCAATTAATCTGAGGCTATGGGTAGAGGAAGGGGTTTGTTTTGTATTCAAGAAGAGCCAGGTAGAAACCTTTGGTTTGGAAAGCCCCTGATTTCTGGAGAGTTGGAGTCTGGGCCAGTCTTCTCTCCCCTTTAAAGATTAATTCACTAAATGGACAGCTCTAGAACTCCTTGGCCAGATGCTCAAGTCATTTCAATTCAGTTCACTAAAGTGTCTACCACACGAATGACATCATGCTAAGCCCTGAGCAATATAAAGACTAAAAAAGGCCTCCTCTATTAAAGGAAAGGAAAGAAGGAAAGAAAGGAAAGGAAAGAGCTAAGGATTCCAGGAGCCTTAAATGAAAAAGCAATGGACATTAGGCATGGGGGCAGCTTAGGCAAAGAAGCACAGGGAAGAAATGAGATGTCATGAATGGCAAACATCAAGCAGAGCACTCTGACTAGACTAATGGTGGGCTAGAGTCAGATTGTAAAGTACTTTGGATACAGTCTGACCCTTGCCTTCCTCTACGCTCAATAAAAATGTGTTGACTTATTGATTAAACTTGGGCAGACAATCCAACTGTCCAGAGACAATCTGGGCCAGGTTACGGGGGCGCCTTGAATGCTTGTTCACTTATGTTATCGAGATTTTAGCAATAAAAATCAAAGTTGTCTGAGCGTTCCATATCTCCCATTTTGCCTGCTCATTCTTCACAGGAGACACATCGCTGGGAACAGAACTCCCCAGGAAAGGTGCTCGTGACCCCAGATATTTTTAACAGCACTTAATAGTTTACAAAAAAATCTACATCCAGAATCAGATAAGACCCGCCCCAAACCCAACTTTATGGGGTAGATGGGAGCAAGGATTATCATTTTTTATTTCAGAAATGAGGAAACTGAGGCTTGAAAAATGTAAGGGATTTACTCAGAGTCAAACAGATAATGAGTAGAGCATCAGGACTTAGTCATGGATCTTTTTGGTTCCTCACTAAGAATTCTTTCCACTCTATCCCACTTCCAAAGCATACATTGCTTTGGAAGGTATAATTCTGTACAATAAAGGAGTTGTGAAGAGGGCAAGCAAAAAGGCAAAAAATGAAAAGTGAGGAAGAAAGAGAAAGAGGCAAAAAAGAGCACCCAGCATGGTCCACTCAGGAATATAGAGTTTAATATACATCTAACTAGAAGGTACCTATGAGTCCATCTAGTCCCACTTTCTCATTTTGTAGAAGAGGAAACTGAGGTTAAGGGAAGGAAAGAGACACCCCAAATCATATGGCTACTAGTAGATCCTGTTTGGTTGTTTGTTTTTGCTGAGGCAATTGGGGTTGGGTGACTTGTCCAGGGTCACACAGCTAGTTAAATGTCTGAGGTCACATTTGAACTCAGGTCCTCCTGACTTCAAGGCTGGTGCTAAATCCTGGTTTTGAACCCAGATTCTCTGAGCCCAGTTCTACTGTTTTTCTGGACTGGGCAGATCTGACTCCAACCAGTTCCCCCGATAGTTCAGGTTTGACATTGGAACAAAATGAAACAGATGTAGGTCACTCAACAGTTTAAAAAAAAAGACATGTACTTAGCTGGAGTGGGAAATCCTGAGTTGATTCCATAGAGTCAACTTCCTCTGACTGAGTTTCCCACTGGATCTCCTCTGGCCACTTTGATAAGTTGATCTTATCAACTTGAGCCAATCAAATATGAAAGATGATCTCAATATTTTTTTCTTTTTAAAATAAGTTTTTATTGGTATCTTTTTTTTACTTCATCAAAATTTCTTCCACTGTTCCTCCCCTTCCTCTTCCTAGAGAGTCAACAAATAGTGCTTTTTTAAAAGGAAAGGAAAAAAGTAGAAAAAGTAGAGGAAAAAAAAATCAGTATACTTTAATAAAATTTTTTTAAAAATCAGTATAATTGATCAATATGTCAAAAAAATCTGAAAATATTTTCAATGTACTTTTTTCAGCTTTGCTTATTCTTTGTTATTTTTCAAAATTTACTATTGCTTTATAAAAAATCATCGTGTATTCATTGTGAAGGTTATTTTCTTGGTTCTCCCTCTACATGTCCATCAATTGGAAAAAGGCTAAATAAATTGTGGAGCAGTATTTCTGTTCTGTAATAGATGATGAATGTGATGAATACAGAGAATCATGGACAGACTTACATGAATTGATACAGAGTGAAGTCGTGGGGAGCCAAAAAAAATCATGATTTATTTTATTAAAGTATACTGATTTTTTTTCCTCTAATTTTTCTACTTTTTTCTTTTCTTTAAAAAAAAAAGGCACTTACTACTAAATCAGTTGATAAGGGCTGCCCAGACTCGACTGAAAAGGAACCAGCACACAGTGGTTGAGTGTAGAATCAGTGGGGCAGGAACACTTGGCTTTGGGACTTGTTGGTTTCAGGTTCTGGGCCAGAGGGGAGAACTGAGGCCAGAGGCACCATCTTCAATACCCCAGGAGTAGAGGTGATTGTACTAACAATCTGCTATAAATTTTTTAAAAAGAGCAGGCAAAGAAAAAAGAATCCAACCTTAGAAAGTTACTATGGTAATAGAAAAGACTGGGGTTTGTCTTCAGAGGAGGATATTAAAATAAAAAAGCCTCTCGTACTCCAAAGAATAATGTCAAAGGATCACCTGGCCCAAAAGAATTTATAGAAAAACTCAAAAAAGACATTAAAAATCAAATGACAGAGACTGAGGAAATTTTTTTTAAAAAATAAGAACAGTGCAAGAAAAACAATAAGACTATGAAGAGAAATTCTATCAACTAGAAAAAGATCCAAAATCTTAAAGACTCCTTGGAAACTAGAAGTGGGCAAGGGGAAGCTGGTGAAGTTATAAGAAGCCAAGTATAATAAAACAAGATATAAAGAATGAAAAAATAGAAGAGAATACAAGACATCTAATAAGAAAAAGAACTGATCTGGAGAACAGTTCAAGAAGAGAAAACAAGAATAATTAAACTACCTGAAAGCTACAATCAAAAAACAAATCTTGATACAATAATATAAGAAGTAATTAAAGAAAATTGTCCTGAAGTGTTGGAACAAGAGGGGAAAAAAGAAACAGAAAAAATTTACCAATCACCATCTGAAAGAGAGCCTATGAAAAAAATCTACAGGAACATCATAGCCAAATTCTGGGAACCCCCAGATCAAGAAGATATTGTGAGCAACAAGAAGAAAACAATTCATATATGGCAGAGTCACAATTAGAATCATACAAGATCTAGCAGCATCTACATTAAAAGACTGTAGTTCTTAGAACACTATATATTGAAGAACAAAAAAACATGGGTTTGTAGCCAAAACTAACATATCCAGCAAATTTAAGTGTATTCCTGAATGAAAAAAAAAAAAGAATATTCAATGAAATGCCAGATTTTAAGGATTTTATTGCAAATTGTTGACCTTAATAGAAAATTTCTCATACAAGATCCAAAAGAAATATAAAGGAAACATCAAAGAATAATTACAAGGGACTCAGTAAGGACAAAAAGGACAAATAAGGAATTGTAAATGGTATATCTAAGATTGTCATTAGTAATTGTGTAGTTCAAAAGAAAGATTGAGGTAGAGCAGAGTATGATGTGACCTAAAAAGCAAAACTGTGTAAGAAACACAGAGGAATTAAATGGAGGAAGAGGGCTAGTAATTCTGGAACCTTGCTCTTATTGGGAATGGGTTAAAGTGGGAAATATATATTTTAGGAGAGTATAAAAAAATCTTCTAAATTCAGAAAGAAATAAGAGGATGAGTAAATAGAGAAGGGGGTAAGGTTTAGGGAAGGATTTTTAGAGGGAACGCTACTCACATCAGATCAGGGTTAAAGAGAAAATCACATGAAAGTCTTCTATATTAATAAAGAAATAAGAGGGTAAAGGAATAAGATTAGAGGGATATAGAAGGATTAATAGGAATAGGATAAAGGTGGGGGGAGAAGATAAAAGAGGGATGGGGAGTAGACAATAATAGGAGAGTAGAAGTAAAACAGAGGAGTCAGGAATGATAGGAAACAAGAGATATAAACAAAATAATAAAGATCAGGAATAGAATTTATTAGGTAAAAAAGCAGAGGTAGTGATCATGATTTCAGACAAAGTTAAAGCTAAAATAGATTTAATCAAAAGAAAAAATAGAGAAATCACACTATATATCAGCCATAGTAATCAATATTGTTTTAGACTATTTAAAACAACTAGACAATATAAGGTTGGAATAGTGCTGTGGTATAGGAGATGATGAGCTTGTAGATTTGAAAAATATAGAAAGATCTTAACTTCCAAAGGATGACAATCATAGTCCATAGATGTATATGAATGCATGTGTGTGTATATATGTGTCTGATTATAGATATCTATGTATATGCATGTGTATATATCTATCTATCTATATGTATGTATGTATGTATATCCATGCTTAATTGCAGCTTTCTTGAAGGGGGAAGGGGGAAAAGAATAAAGTAAAAAGTACAGAGAGCAAAAGAAAACCTACAAGGAAGCAAAGAAAATATAGACAGCTCTGAACACCATGTTTAATATTGTATAGGCTTTCTTGGAATGGAAATTTATTGCTTTATATTTTGAATCCTCTCTTGCCTTCTGTTGTGCACATGACAATATTTTTTTGGATGCAAGTTTTAAATAAATAAATAGACTTTTTTTGAAAGAAAGAAAAAACAAAGTAGTTATAGCGATTCACAATTCCACCAATAAGGTACTAGTGGGCCTATCTTCCCACAACCTTTTCAGTACTGACTATTCCCATCTTTGCCAATTTTTTATTGTGAGGTAAAACTTCAGGGTTATTTTGATTTCAGTGCATCCTTCCATATGGTTGTTAATAATTTGTACTTCTTCCTTTGGGTCTTAACATCTTTTTTTTCCTCAAAATTATTTTATTTTTCCAAATACACGTAAAGATAGTTTTCAAGATTCATTTTTAGACTTTGTGTTCCAAAATTTCCCCCCTCTCTCCCTTACCTTCTCCCTCCCTGAGACTGCAAGCAATCTGTTATAGGTTAAACATGTGCAACCCTTTTAAATACATTTCCATATTTGTCATGTTGTGCAAGAAAAAGCAGACCAAAAGAGAAAAAAGCACAAGAAAGAAAAAACAAACAAACAAACAAAAGGTGAAAATGCTATTCTTCAATCCACTTTTAGTTCTCTCTCTAGATGCGGGTAGTATTTTCCATCCCAAGTCTATAGGAATTGCTTTGAATCAGTGCATTGTTGGGTCTCAATATCTTTAAAGGAAAATTCAGTTTATTGTTCAAGGAGCGGGGTTAGGATATTAGTCCCTCTGGCATCATTATATTCTCCTCAATGGTGGTGATGACAGTTTCATCAGAGGGTAGATGATCCTGGGAAATTCCGGCTTTCTATATTCTTTGGGTTAATTTGTCCTCCAAAGAAGAAAACAACTAATCAAGCAGTGGATATGCTGAACATGGTCCCTTGCATACAGTAGTTACTCAGTAAGCTTCTATTAACTTGGAAGAACATCGACTTGGTTCCATAAACATCAAAGAATTTCATTTTAACATGAATTATTATAGCTGATATTTGCACATTCTAGATCATTTGAGAGCTGAGAGAGTATAGTTCAAAACTTACCTTGTAAAAGAAGGGCAACTTGGCATGATGGATAGATGGCGTACTACACTTGGAATCAAGAAGACCCGAGTTCAAATCCTGCCTCAGATTCTTATTAGCTATGAGACCCTGAGCAAGTCACAGAGCCTTATTCTCTGTGTGTCATTTTCCTCATCTGTAAAACAATGGTGTTGGATTCAGTGGCTTCTAAGGTTCTTTCTGATTCCAAATCTATGATCTAAACCATACAATCCTACTGTATACCATTAGTCAGTCGGATAGGTATTTGTCCTATCCTTCAGTACCATTATCTATCCCTCCACTGCATTCATAGGTCAAGTATGTCGAGAATTAACATATGAAAATGAAAAAAAAGAAGTCTCAGCTATCCATTAGTAAGGACAGAGTGACCCCAAGGAGCAAATCTGCTGGAATCTTCCTTTTCAATGTCTATCTGGCTCATAGAAACATGGATTCAGAACTTCAAAGGACTCAGAAGTCATCTAGTTGAAACTCCAGGGAAATTACTGATCCAAGTTCATGTAGGTAGCAATTGGCAGAGCTAGACTTTGAACCTGGGTCCTCTGACCTCAGATTTCATATTTTCTCCTCTGTACCAGCTACTTTTTGAGCTGTTTAAAGTGAGACTTACATTAAGTGACCAAGTGAGACTGGTCAAAACAACCTTGGAAAAGCAACCTTGATTTTTATTTAGGGCCAAAGAATATTAGAACTAAGTAGGACCTTGGGCATCACCTAGGTTTCCTGGTGCTCTTGTCCAACAGACATGGTGACAGCTGGTCCCTATATATCCTCCCTTTAGAGTCTGGAAAGTTCATAGAAGAGGAAACTACCTCCAGATACAGAAGAACATTTAAATGGCCATTAACCAATCCTCCAGAGACAGCTCAAAGCAGGTGTGTTAAGAATCGTAGCCGAAATACTACCGGAATTTGGTAAGTACAGAATCAATTTCTATTAGCTACAAATTGACATTTGCTGATTTATTTCATAAAACCAATTATGCTAGCTGCCTTTCGCCCATCCTATGCCAATCTCCCTTCTGTCACCTCTGGACGTCACTCCTTGTTGTTGCTAACTGTGTTGTTTTCAAAAGAGTATGATTCTCACAAAAAATAGAAAACAACATCAGACACTACTTGTCATCCGATTTCTCATCTGGGTAGTGTTTGAGGTTGGCAAATTGGAGAGAAGTAGACTTTGCAAATCCTAGAGCTAGAAGGGGCCTCAGTAGTGATAGGATTATCAGCTTTAAAGGTGGAGGTTATCTCCAAAGATCCATCTCTGAGCAGGAATCCCCTTTAAAATTTCCTTCCCTAATTAGTGATTTGAGAGAAATTAATGTTATACTATTATATTAATAATTAATAACTAGAATTATGATCCACTTTTCCCCTCTTATTTCAGTTAAAACCCATTTCCTGAAAAGATCAGTCAGCCTGAAGGATACTGCTGAGTGAAGAGATTTGCTTCCAGCCCTCAAGGCACATGTGGTCTGTTAGTTGACCTGTTAGTTGGGGGACCCCACCCAATTGGAAGACCTAATTTCTCTTTAGAGCAAGGCTTCTCAAACTTTTTCCACTTATGACCCCTTTATACTTGAGAAATTTTTATGTGACCCCAGGTATATTGGTAGATAAAATAGGCATACAAATCAAACATTTACTGATACTAAGTCATAATTTTGTGATCTCTACGTTCAGTTATAAGACTCCATATGAGGTGGCGAACCACAATTTAAGAGCATAAAAGAGAATCCAGCCTGGTGAGCCTTTGCTTGGAGGAGGAAGCCCCTGTCCTTGGTGCCCTCCACTAGAGTTACTGGTAGTCCAGCCCATGAAGGAGAAAACCAGCTAGAGAGGTTGGGATGGAATTCCCTTTCCCAGTGCAGATGCCTTGAGACTGTTGGATTTCATGATCAAGCCACATTCTCAGTAGGAAGAGCTGAAGACTTTTAGCCTAGCTCCTCATTAAATGTCCACCAAACAGGACTGATCTTCACTTGTCAAGGGAGTTCCCTTTTGGAAGGGATTTCAGATGTTCAGGGTCTCCCTTGGCATCTCTGGTTACTGAGAAACCACTGACCATCAATTTATTGACTGCCCTGCCAGCCTAATGAAAAAATTGATTATTAATTACTGAGAAACTCCATCTCACAGTCTTTTCATTCATCTCAGGTTAATTGCCTCTTCTTGAACACCACATTGATGGAAAATTCTAAGGCAGTCCATTATACTTTGGTACTTCTTTAATTGTTTGGACATTTTTTCTCTGTGGTGAGCTAAATCTGCCTCTCTGAAGCTCCTTATTCTGCTCTCTGAAACCAAGCCAAGCAAATCTCATTCTTCTACCTTACTTAATTATTTGAAAATCACTAGCGTTTCTCCACCAAGTCTTCTCTTCTCCAGGCTAAGCATCTTTAGGATTTTCAAATGCTCCTCATAGAGTAGGATGGCAAATCCTCTCCTGGATGCCCTTCTCTGGAAACTCCCATCTTGTCAATGTTCTTCCTAAAACATGGTGCCCAGAACTAACTGCAAGAATCCAGGTGGGCTCTGATCAGTGCAGTGGAACAGAAAGCAGGTACTGGATGAAGAGACAATATGGGAAGAGGAGCTTTTTGGGTGAGGAGAGGAAGAAGTGCCAAAGTGACTGGAAGCATAATTTCTACCTAGGTTCTTTTCACAGACAACAGCCAAAGGCAGCTGCCATTTGCATTAGGGAGCTGGGCCTGGAGAAAAGAAGACTCTTCTTCGTGAATTCAAATCGGGTCTCAGATACTTCCTAGCTGTGTGACCTTGGGCAGGTCACTTTATCCTGTTTGCCTCAGTTTCCTCTTCTGTAAAATGAGCTGGAGAAGGAAATGGCAAAACCACACCAGTGTCTGCCAAGAAAACCCCAAATGGGGTCACAGAGAGTTAGAAAGGCTGAAACGACTCAAGAACAAATTCAGTTTCTTGAACTTGGCAGATGAGGAAACTGAGACCATCAGAGGAAAAGGAATTTGTGCACAGATAATGAAAGAATAGGGTTGGGTCTTAGGTCCTGGGACTAGAAGCTTGTGTCTTCAAGGGGTTACTCTGAAGCCCCCAGTGACTAAGCCCCCAATGCAGGAAGCAGCGAGTTTGCTTTGTTAATTAGCCACAGAAACTTCCCTTAAGAATAGCACAGAAGGGAGAATCTCATTTCTAGCAAGTACAAAGGATAAGAAAAATGGTCTAGTGCCTTGCAAAGAGCTCACCAACCATTTCTGTTCCTGCCAGTGTTGAGTAACAGTTGTGTACATTAAGTGCATTTTGGTCTCCCTTTTAGAGAGGAAGATGAAAGGGCTGGAGTAATGCTTTCTGCTCTTCAGATTACCAGGGAAAATGAGAGATTTCTTGGAAAAACTGCTTCAGGGGGAACAAAGGAAAAAAGAAATCAGGAGGGACAAGAATTCTAGCTTGTGTAAGAGGAATATGACACAGAGGGGGAAGGGAAGAAGATGTACCACTCAATACTTAGGGCTATACAAGAGGTATGAAAGCCAGAGACTTGGACCCTCTGAGGGGGAAGCAGCTTTTTGGACTCCAAGGATTGTGGGGTAACAGGTGCCACCAGAACAGAGGCCATTCCATTCTGGCTAGGGGAAGAATGTTCATGATAGGGCAGTAGAGGCAAATTGGGCATAATGCCCTAGATTTGGAGAAAACAGATTTTAAAGACTTCAGAGAAAGGAGTAGGATCTCCGAAAGATAAAATTCAGTTGATATGAACACAAAAATCAATTATTCCATTGAGGAAGAGGAGGAAAACCGCGTAAGGAATTGATTTGAATGTATAAGGAACTTTCATTGATCAACTTTGATGCTAAAAAGGCAGCTAAGATGGCTCAGTGGATAGAGTACTAGACCTAGAGTCATGAAGATCTAAGTTCAAATCCAGCCTCAGACATTTACTAACTGTGTGACCCTGGGGAAGTCATTTGATAGTTTGCTTCACTTTCCTCAAAAAGTGAAAAATGAGTCACAGAAGGAAGTAGCAAATAACTCCAGTATCTTTGCTAAGAAAACCCCATGGATGAAGAGTCACACATGACTGAATGACTGAACAATATATATTTCAGACACAGCCAATGTGGGAATTTATTTTCTTTAACTATATTTGTTATAAGGGCATTGTGAAATGTAATGTTATTACATTTGACTTAATTTTTTTTCTTCTTCCAGTCCAATCCCACTCTCCATATAAAAGACAAAATTCTTGTAACAAATATGCATAGTCAAGGAAAACAAATTTTTGTGTTGGCTATGTCCAAAAATGTATATTTCATTCTATATCTTAAGTCTATCACCTCTCTTTCAGTAAGTCATTACTGGTACTTTGGAATCGTGTTTAGTTGTTTGTGTTGATCAGAATTCTTAAGTTTTATCAAGTTATGTGTCTTTATAATGTTATTGTATAAATTGTCTTCTTGGTTTCTGCTCACTTCACTTTGTGTTAATTGATGTTAGTCTTCCTAGGTTTCTCTGAAACCATTTCTTTCATCATTTCTTATGGCACAATGGCATTCAGTTCCATTCATATACCTACCCTAAGTTTCTGTAGGTATTCCTTGACTAAGGGATGCTCCTTTAATTTCCAATTCTTTAACACTACAAAGAGTTGCTGTAAATATTTTTGTTTGTATGGGTCACTTTCCCTCTTTCTTTGATCTCTTTGAGAGTGTAGATCTAGTAGAGATATATAGCAGATTCTAAAAGGTTTGTGATTTGGGGGCAAAGTTCCAAATTGCTTTCCAGAATGGCTGGACAAATACAGTTCCAACAATGCAATAACTTCCTATTTTCCTGCAGCCCTTCCCACATCTGTCACTTTCCCTTTTTGTCAAATTTGCCTATCTGGGAGTTGTTTTAATTTGCATTTATCAAATTATTAGTGATTTGGAGTATTTATTTGGAGTATTTTTACTTTGTCAGGATTTTTTTTTTGCATGGAACATTTAAAAAATATGATTTTTGATGGCTAATTTTTTTCCTTTGAATATTGCCTGTTCATATCCTTTAATCAATTGGAAAAACAAAGGGTTTTTCCCCCAAAAGGTAGTAGGGCTAATGATAAAGTTGCTAAAAAAGAGAAAGAAACCCCCCCCAAAAAAGGTCATTGAAGCATTTTTTAAAATGCACAGAAGAGAAGAAAAGGAAGACCAGAAGGAATGAATCATAGACAAGCATGACAGTTTTTGAAAGTTACATGTTTTTCCTTTAAAGGAAAAACAAGTTGCACATTATAGAGATTCATAGTTTCATGAAGGTAGAAGCAAGGACCAGGAACTGAGGACAAATACAAAGGAGAAGTACAGAACAATGTCAAAAGACTTGTAAGTATGGTGTCAGCCATGTCCTGAGGTTGGTGGTGAAAGCTAAGGATAATAAAAAGGTCTTTTTAGCTATATTGTATAGCTGAGCTATGCAGTGGGTAGAGCATTAGACCTGGAGTCAGAAAGAGAAAAGTTCAAATCTGGCCTCAGATACTATCTGGGTACTTCTGGAAAAAGGTATTTAGTCCTGTGGGCTTCAGTTTCTCAATCTGTAAAATGGGGGAAATATTAGCACCTTTTCATCACTGTCGTGAGGATAAGATAATTTTTTAAGCACTTTGCAAACCTTAAAAGACTAAATAAATGCTATTATTATTATAATTAGGAAGGGGGAAGAAAAAGAAGAAATAGTCCCTTGCTAATGATCTTTCGTCTATAGCATGGGATCATAGAAAGAACCCTGTAGTTTCAGAGGGCCTAGTTTTAAAGATTTGATATTAATTAACTAGGCAATCTTGGTCAATTCACTTTACCCGTAAGGGTCTCATTTTCCTTATATCTAAAATTGGGAGAGAGTAATTTGTGAGATTCTTTTCAGTGCTGTAGTCTAAGCTTCTATGAATCATAGGATACACAGTAATGCTTTATTCATCTATGATTGACTCATCACACTCTTCATGGTCCATATTCCAAACCTTTGTTTCTTTCCTTCCTTCTACTTTTGATTTGTTCAGTTCCTAGGTATTCATAGAGTATGGCAGGGCTGCCCATAGTCCATATTCCAAATCTTTGTTTCTTTCCTTCCTTCTATTTTGTATGTGTTAAGTTTCTAGGTATTCCTAGAATATGGAAGGGCTGTCCATGGTCCATATTCCAAACCTTTGTTTCTTTCTTTCCTTCTGTTTTGTATGTGTTAAGTTCCTAGTTATTCATAAGAGTATGGAAGGGCTGGGTCTGGTCCTTGACCTAGACCTGTGCATGCCTGTGGCTGCATTTGAGATACCTATTGGCTACCCAGAAGGAGCGATCTAACTTTCAGTCTGTGATATATGTATGACCAGAGTTCAGGAAACAGATGGATTCTGGAGTCATCCTAAATATCATGTCTCAAACTGAACCTCTAAGAGTGAATGAGATCACAAAGCAAGAATATTAGAGAGGAGAGAGGGCTAGGAAAGATTCCCTTGCTGGAAATGGATGATAAGCCAACAAAAGAAACTAAATAAGAACTTTTGGATAGATAGGAGGAGAGCCAAGAGAGAGCAGTGTCACAGAAGCTAAGGGAGGAAAGAGGGCCCAGAAAGAGGGAGGAGCTCTTAGAATCAAAAACTGCAGAGAACCACTGAGCTTGTTCTTTATCTGGAGGCCAGAATTGTCAAAAATCCTCAAGAAAGGCAGCAAGGAAAGGAAAATAATCCCACTTTCTTCTTTTTCAGTATTACTAGTGTTGAGAATGGGGAACCCTCCAATATAGACCATGTAAAGTGCTCCAGACACTTCCAGATAAGACTGTCAACCTTGAAGCTATTCTTATAATTGATGGTAAGTTGATTAGACACATATTCAAAGGCTTGGGGCCAGATTACCTACTTAGTTTAGGCGAGTCTCACTTTCAGAAAACCCAATTAAATAATCCAGTCTTATAAAAAGTAGATAAAATATGGAGGATGGGGTAAGGAGAAAACTCATTATTCACTCTTACAAAAGGGGTTACTGCAAGGTCCCTTTAGGTAGCTAGCACTCTGAGTATGTTTAAAATGTGATTCAAGTTACAAAAATTAAATTTAGACAATTTCTTAGGCTCCGATTGATGTATAAGAGTCAGATCTGTCTACAGTGAATTACAAGGAAATCTAGGGATAAAATTCTTAAGGCTTTGCCCTGAGAAGGGTAAAATTACCGACCGAGGAGAAGTACATTACTTTTAAAAATATTTTATCCATTTTAAAAATTATTATCATTTGTAGACTGTGACAGCAGGGACTGCCTTTTGCTTATCTTTGTGTATATTATCCCTATTGATTGGCATGGTTTCTGGCTTGTAGTAGACTCCTAATAAATAACAGTTGACCAACGAAAAAAATAAAATAAATTTTTAAAAAGAAAGAAATTTTTTTTGTCATTTCCCCCAGTACTTCCATGGAATCTTCTCTTGTTAATAAGGTCGTAGAGTTTGACAAAACAAAGAAAACTGATGTTGCTTCTCTCATACTGTACCTGCCATTCAATCTCTCTGCCAAGAGGAGGGAGATCCCTGGATTCTGGAATCAACATAGGTCGATTCATTGATCTGCATTCTGACGCAGTTTAGTAACATTTTCCTTTACGTCATTCTCATTGTGATACTGAGCAAGAGTTAATTTCTCAGCGAAAGAAGAATGTACAGGGAGTTTGGTTGCCATAGAAACCACATCTTAAGATGATCAGGACTTATTCTATTTTTCTGTCGTCAAAACAATTCTAACAGAAGTTGCTTTCTCCATCACTATAGAGAGACAGCCCATCATGATACATAGAGTGCTGGGCAGAGAATCAAGGTCTGGTCCTTCTTCTGGCTGTGTGATTTGGGGCACATCACAGCCTCCCTGAGCTTCAAGAGACTCTTTAAGAATATAAGTTATAGATTAGTTGTAACTTCTGTCACTGAAGGAAATCTCACACAGATCATCATTGACTTAGACCCTGATGCTTTCCCCCCTGTGAGCTGGTTGTCCCTACTAGAAATCATGGAAGCCTAGGGCTAAGATCAGATTTCAGCTGCCATCTCTGACACTTACTAGCTGAGTGACCCTGGACAAATATCTAGACCTCTCTGAATCTCAGTTTCCTCATCTGAAAATTTATTTTCATGTTGTTATTTCAAACTTTGCATGGTCATTTATAATATTTCAAAAGCAAATCTCAATAACATAACTCTTTACACACATGAAAATAATTATTAGTGAGATTTGAACCCAGGTGAGCTCTACACACAACTCCATCCTTATAAGAAGGACTATTCTGGGGAGTAGATTATCTGCATCATTCAAGAATCTCTTCCATTCCAAAGAGATTCACCATAGGATTTGAGGTGCTCCTTGGGACCTAGATAAGCCAGATATGCTTTATCTACAACTTTGTCAAAAAGGTAGAAATCAAGGCTAAAAAAAAGGTAGAAATCAAGGTTTAAAGAAAAGTAGAAATCAAGGTTTAATCTGGATCAATGTTTCCTTTTTTGATCCAAATTAAGGGGAGATAGAGAAGAGTCAAGATATGATACTGCCCTTCCTTCATTAAAGAGGTAGGGAACTACAGGTGATGAATGGTGCATGACGAATGGTACTGCCAGACATGGTCATTGTGTTAGTTTTGTTTTTCAATTTCAATTTCAATTCAATGAACTGCTTTTCATTTCTTTGTTACAAGAACTGGCTTACTAGGAGATGGGGGATTTATCTGGATATGTGATGACTAAAAAATTTATCCATGAAAATATGAGAAACTTTTTTAATGTTAGTGAGAAAGCATCAGATGGAAAGACTTAAAAACTCATACTCTAACATAGATTTGCCATCATTGTTTCCAATCTCTTATAGAGAATGCCGAGGATGTTGCCGAGCATATTTTAAGTCTGATACGTGGCTCCCTGAGCCTGAACAAAAAAGAAAGATTATTGTTTTGAAGGTGTCCAAAATTTCAAAATGTGATGAATTAAACCTGAATCTAGCACAGGTTCTGCTACAGAAATTCGATGTGATTTGGGGGATTGGATTGCTGCCTGATCAGCCCTCGCTAAGAAATGAGTAAGTAAAAAGTAACAAGCTTCTCTGGGTCTCATTTTTCATTTTTTTCCAAAAGAGGGACTTGGGCCAAATTACCTCTGAGGCCCCTTCCAGCCCTACAGAGATGTCAAGACTTGGTAAAAATGGAGGACTGGAGAGGCCATAGGATTTGCTCAGGGTCACAGATAGTAAGTAGCCATTAGAATCTAACTAAGTTCCTTAGATTTCTTTGTATCCTAGGTGCTTAGCACAGTGCTGAGCACATAGTAAGCACCTAGTAACAAACTGACCTCAGCCCAGACTGGCTTATCTGAGCCATGGAATGGGGGGGGGGGGCTCAAGACAGAGTCAAAGTACTTTAGACAAGGACGGGATGACTAATTGGTAGGTATGACATGCCTTTGGGGGAATGGTTTGGACTAGGTGGCCTATGAAAACTCTTCCAACCCTGAAATTTGATGATTCTATGACTTAGTCATAAATCAATGGCTACTTTTGTAAAATGATTATTTCTTTTCTTTACTTTTCTAAATACATGCAAAGATAGTTTTCAACATTCACCTTAGCAAAACCTTGTGTTCCAAATTTTTTCCCTCTCTTCCCCTTCCCCAAGACAGCAAACAATGAGATATAGGTTAAATATGTGCAATTCTTCTCAACATATTTCCATATTTGTCATGCAAAGCAAGAAAAATTAAATTAAAAGTTAAGAAAAAGATGAGAAAGAAAAAAAAAAAACAAGCAAACAAACAAACAACAAAAATTTGGTCCCTATTCAATCTCCATGGTTCTCTCCCTGGATGTGGATGGCACTTTCCATCCCAAGTCTATTAAAATTGCCTTGAATCAAAATGGTTGTTATTTTATAATTTAAACCCACCTTATGGTCCAAATGTCAGTATCTGACTAGATGAATCAACCAATCATCTGCCTATTGTGTTTCCAGAGCTCTATCAGGGTTTATGAAAGATGCTAACAAATGACAGTATTGATCCATGACCTCAAGCAGTTTTCAAAGAGAGAATGATGAGTCTCTCTTTAAGGATATAATCCAATGACCTGAGTTTAGATTCTGTGGGATAGAGAAAACACCCAGATTTGGAAGAAAAAGATCTGGACATTTCAATCCCAGAACGCCCACTAAGTGCATCACTCGCTATGGACAAGTTGTTAAAACTTTTCAGAGCCTCAACTCTTAATGGGAGGTAATATAGTGGCAGCGGCTTCTTTCCTTTCATCTCAGGATCGTGCTTGAGATATAATGTGTTCTCCGTTACCATTATTACAAGCACAATACAAAACGTGACACAGACCACAAGAAAGGAAAAATCCACAGCAGTTTAAGTAGTAAGGAATGACTTTCTAGAGGTGACAGCCCTAGAAGATATGTAGAGGTAGTAAAGGAAAGGGGAGACCATTTCAGACAAGGGGACAATGCCATGAACAAATTACAGAGGTGAGAATGAGTTTTGTATGTACTAAGGACAGGGAGGAGGCCTAGAACACAGGGGTCATATGCATGAGCAGCAGGGGAGCGGCTTGGGGTTGGGTAATTATGGAAGGCTTTGAATGACAAGCAAAGAATTTTGGATTTGATGCAGTGGACACTAGAGAGTTTTTAATAGTAAGAATAGCATTAAGTGTGGTGGAATAGATAAAGAGCTGATATTTATATATTACTTGGTATCAGAAAGAACTGGGATTAAATCTCGGGCCTCTGATACATATTAGCTGTATGACCATGGGTAAGTGATTTAACTTCTCAGTACTCTACACAATCTCTAATATTCTATGTTTCAGATGAGTTTCTGATCTGTACCTGCAGAGGGAGTTTCCACTCTGGGAGTCCCCTAAAATGATAAAATCTCACACTACCACTAAGTAGTAGAACCAGAAGTCAAACCTAATTTTGCAGACTCCACTATATTCTACTTGCCCTTCATTAATATTTATTACTAATTGTGGATAGAGGCCGAGGCCTAGAGTCAAAAAGACTCACCTTAAAGCGCTATATAAATGCTAGCTAATAGTATTATCACTATTGTTGTTGTGGGTGGTGGTGATGGTAGTAGTAGCAGTAGTAGTAGTAGTAATAGTAGTGTTGGTAGTAACAGTAATAATAATAGTAGTGATAGTAATAGTAGTGGTGGTAGTAATAGTAGTAATAGTAGTAACTGACATCTATACATCACTTTAACATAAGCCCAGCTAACACAAGCTCAGCTAAATTCAGAAACACTAATCACCAGGTTGGCTGAAGGGGAAATTTAGCAATATCTTTTGTTTTTACATCACCTAAATTTTTTCTTGTATCCCTTCTCCACCATCCCAGAGAGTCCTCCTATAAATCAAAGACATTTAAAAAAAAAGAAAGAAAGAAAAAGAAAGAGTAGGAAGAAGAGGGAAAAGCAGCAAAATGAATTACTACATCAAAAAGAAATCTTCCATTGTAGGCAATGTTCCATATTCATGGGTACCCCTCTCATCTCCACCTCTCCTGCCACCCCCAGCAAAATTATTTATAATATGACACTCTGACTCCAAAAGAATGGTGAGAGTACTATTGTTCTCATCTATGTCACAAGCCCTCTGTTATTCATAAGATGCGATAGTGGAAAAACATCCATTCCCTCATGGCTGGTCCTTGGAGAAGAACCTCTCTAAATTTAGCTGGTCTTTGTGTAATAGGCCTAGACAGGCCTTAGATTCCAAATACACAGTCCCTTCCCAGGACTGTATGTGAAGCTTTTCCAGTTTAGATGAACCTGCCACAGCCTTATCTTTTTATCTTCCAAGATGAGAAATCTTGTTTGATGAACCATTCTAGCTAATGACTGCAGCTAGGTGGTACAGTATATAGTGCTGGATATGGAATAAAGAAGACCTGAGTTCATATCTTGCCTCATACACTCAGTTGCATATTCTGGATAAGTCACTCAGCTTCTCGTGACCTTAGTTTCCTCTTCTATAAAATGGGGATGATAGTAAGTTGTTGTGAGGATTAAATGAGATGATACATCTAACACACTATGTAAACCTTAAATCACCCTAATGGTATGTTGTTTTAAAAAAATTTTTTGTACTTGAAAGAGTCTTGAGGACAACTTAGCAGGAGGTTACAAGATGAAGTTTTCTGAGAAGACTGCCAAGGTAACTGTGATCTCATTGGCTTTAGCTCTACTTCAATTTGAAGACATTTCCTTTTGCATTCACTACTATAAAGACAGCATAGATCCTGAGGTGAGTGTAACCTAGGCTTGGGGAAAGAGAAGACTCTTAAGTGGGGATGGAGAAAGGTTTCCTTTCTTCAATAGGTTTTAAGGGATCATTTAATTATTCCCATGGTGATGTGATGGATGTTTCTTTGAAACATGAAGGCTTTCTGTCTTCTAAAGGGGACCTGGAATGGTAGCAGCCATGTTGAATTTGGGGGCCTTGCTCATGGAGCAGAGCTTTTGCACGCCTTCCTTCATGTCAGGGTCTCTCTCCACAGGTTCATCTAGATAGTGGAAACTCAGAGAATGGCTTTGGCTTCCATATATTTGCCCAAATCACCAAAGGACAGAATTCCTTTCAACCTACGGGAGATCTTGTTTTGCTTCTTTGGGCAAACATTAATCTTACATTTAGGGATAGGATCAAGGTAGATGATAATTCCTACCATTTTGTGTTGTTAGTGAAGTTATATTTCTCACTTTAACTTGCTCCACAATTATTTGAATGCACCTTGGCCTACCACAAGAATAGAGATTTCCTATTTGAAGGACCTGCCCGCTTATATTCAAAAAGGCAAGCATTTATTAAGGAGCTACTATGTGTCAGGCCCTACTCTAGATATTGGAAAGACAAATATAGAAAGAAAAATATTCTTTGCTCTCAAAGCATTTACAATCTGCTATGAAAAATAACATGTATACAAATGAATAAATACAAACATATGCAAAGGAAATGCAAAGTAATTTCAGGGGTCCTCCTCAAAGGGATTAGGAAAAATTTCATGGAGGCAGTAGTGTCTGAGCTGAGACTTGAAGGTAGTCTAGAGGTTCCAAAGAGTGAGAAGGGAGAATGTTCCAGGCACAAAACAGATGGAATGCTGTGTATGGTAGAACCAGACAGTCTGTGAGGGGACCTGATATGAAATCTGTCAGTTTAGAGCCAGGTTATCCATATGGAGGTCTTTTATGTTTTGTATTGCAATAACTCCCCAATATATCGCCCCCAAACATCACTAAACTCTATTTGTCACACACATGCACGACAGTTAAAGCAAAATGACTGACAAACTATATCTGACATTGTATGCAACATTTTGCACCTGTAGTAAGTAACTTCACCTCTCTACTAAGAGGAGGGAAGAATATTTCAGTGGCTGTTCTTTTTAAAATTTCATTTCATTTTTTTCAATTAACAAGCGTTTATTTTCTTTTCCTCCAATTCTCTCTTTCCCATTGATAAAAATATTCATAATCAAATACAGGCAAATTCCCTCATTGGCCATGTCCAAAAATGTCTCTTTCTGCATGCACCTTAGGTCCATTCATTTTTTTTTTACACAAATGAAGCTAATGCATTTAAAATTACAAGGGAAATAGCTAACTAACAATCTTTGCAGAATGTCCCCAAAAGTCTTAATGCATTTCATTTTGATTTAATTTAATAATTAATTTTATTCATTCGTTCATTCATTTATTTTTAATTTAATTTGATTATTAACATTAGGAAATAATTTAATAACAAAATTAATTTAACTTAAATTTAAGCTTTAGTAGCTTGGTTGTTTGATAGTTTTATTCTTATAGTACCTGGATATGTCTTTGGTAGAAATCCCAAATTTGTTATATGATCATGTAGTTTCTTTGAATGGAATTTCTCTCTCTGCCTCTTCCTGCTGAGATCTGTCGGTTAATATACAGGAATGCTGATAACTAATGGTGATTTATTGGACATCCTGCAACTTGGCTTAAGCTATTTTTTTCCATTAGGTTTTAGTTGACTTTTCAGGGTTCTCTAGAGTCTAGTGGTACCAAACCAGAGTAGCGATTGATCTCTGTGGGTACATATTGACTTCAAAAACCACAAAATAACATTATCTATGTTTGTATTATGTTTCTGTGTACTTTGTTAGACATTTCCCAATTATATCTTAATCTGATTCAGAGGCACTTAGGAGAAATGCCAGTTGGAAATCTCTCCTCTAGATCATTATATCATTTGACAAATCAATAGTTTTGTTTCCTCTGCTGCAGATCCCCTGGCTCTGAAAGGTCAGATTTCATTTGATCTTGCTGGGATCTAGGACTCCAGGCCATTTCTTGCCTCTCTTGGGGAAAATCTCAAATATTTGAGTTTTATTTGCTAGTTACCACCATCTCCTTTCTCCCCTGCTAGATTAGAAGTTTTTAAGGTCAAAGATCATTCCTTTTGAACAGCAGCAGAGGATAAGACACAAACTGATTTTGCATGGATTAATTGTGGAATTAGTAATATCCATGAATATTTTTCACCAAGAAGAATAAAAGAACTTTGCCAAAATTAACCTACCAATGCTGTACATGTCTCTCATTGCTACTATTGAAGGAAGCCCTGGTTATAGGTTAGAGAAATCAATTGAATCAACCAATTCATTTTAAACCGAGTAGTCAATGATGAGACCCTCACTCTACATTTAGCCTTGCTGGTTCTTGGGCATCAGAGATAAGACCGCATTGGGCTCTGGATTGAAGCCTTTCCGGCATAGGAGGTCTTGTGGGAACATCTGCTCGGTAGGTGGGCTCTTACAAATCTAGGGTCACTTTCACAAAATCAGATGATGAAAGGTGTCCAGGTGCCAAATGTTGCATAGGATGATCACTTTGTCTGCTCTGAATATGGAGATGATTATGGTATAGCAAACAAAAGACACCAGCATTGAATCATTTGGACTCGACATGACTGATTTTTACATCATATTTCCTCATATACTCTCCAGTCTCACCAAACTGATCTCCTTACTTGCCCATCCACAACACTCATCTCCTATTTCCGGCCTTTAAATTCTGGCTTGTTTATTGAAAGCAGAAGAAATTCTGGGGAGTTTAGAGCAATTGTACAGGGGAGCCCACTCTGCGAGCCCAGGCTGTCTAGCATAAAGAAAGTTTGATTAGGAGGCGAGGGCCCTGGATTCTTGTTCTCACTGGCCATTTATTAGATTGATGACTTTCAGAAAGTCCTTTATACTGTGAGCTTCAATTGCTTATCTGCAATGAAAGGATGGGATTAGCTGTTCTCATTATTCTTTCCCACCATTTATATTTTTCAGTCTATGAAATGTGAACCAAATTCTTCTCTGTGTTTATACTCCAGCACCATGTTTTCCCCCAAATGAACACTTAGCCACTTATATTGTGAGCACCTGTGTGCAAATACATCCATCTAGAAACTGGCTGACCCGACAAAATTCACCTTACAACATACTGGAGGAAAGACAGTAACAAAGATGGCTGCAACTAGACTGAGGCAACTGGGAGCTGATACCACTGGGAGTCCTTTAATCACTTGGAAACAACTTTTTTTAAGAAAGAAAGAAAACTCCCTGAGGGCAAGAAGTCTTCAGCTTAGTCTTTGTCTACTTAACACAGTACCCCAGCACCTTGTAGATACTCAGTATTTGCTGAATGAATCACAGATTTTAGAAGCTAGTTATTCATGATAGGATGCTGCCAAGGATTGTGCTTGAGTACTCCCCTCCCAGCATACTTATCCTGGTCATTCTCCAGCATCCATCTGGTAGAATGATAATGACCTTGTGTCTCTCTACCTGGTCCCTTCTGAGAATGGATTTTGTATCACTTGCACAAGGCCCTGACAATTCCTAGTTACAATTCGAGGGCCATTCTTTTATCTCTCATTTAAATTCTAGACTCTGTGTGTGTGTGTGTGTGTGTGTGTGTGTGTTTAAAGATTTTTCTTGGTATACTGATAGGATGCTGAAGCACAGTAATGTTTGACTGCTAGTAGCCATCCTTTAACTCTAGTAAGCTCCAGTCCTTGTTGGTGGCCAAAGGTTCCAGGGCTAGCCCACTTGCCTCTGTGATCCCTCTCTGCTTTCTGAGTGCCCGATACTAATTGTATTTGTTCAGTGAAGAGCCCCTCTCTCAGAAGGCTCAACCTGAAATCCAGGCTCTGACACTTATCATTGGATATGTGACCTTAGGCAAGTCTATCTCTCTCTGCCTCAGTTTTCTTATCTATGAAGTGGGAAGAGAAACATAAACTTGAAGGGTTATTGTGAAGAAAGGCTTTTTAAAAAGTTAAGGAGCCCTAGAAATCTGAGTCATTATTAATGAAAGGCGACGTAGGGAAGGGATAAGAGATCTGGATTTCAGCTCCGACCTTTATTAACTGTGTGACCTTGGGAACATTCTGACACTCAACACCCACACCGATGAAATCAGCAATCTTTTTTTCTTCTTCATTATGTCCAATGATGCATAACAGCTTACTGAAGTTAAAAGGCTAATAACATAGAAGTATTGTGAATAAATAGCACAGAATAAATATGGATTCAGTGCAGTTGGCAGAATAAAATAATTGATATTTACATAGGCCTTTAAAGTTTACAAAGTTCTTTACATATTTTATCTTATTTCGGCCTCACAAGAGCAGATAAGAAACTCTGAAAGGCATCATTCTCCCTGTTTTGCAGATGAGGAAGCTGAGGCTCAGAGAGATTTAGTCATTGGCTCACAATCATACAACCGGAGGAAGCATGATAATAATAATGGTCAACATTTAGATAATGCCATGTGCCAGGCTCTGTGCTAACTACTTTACAATTATCTCATTTGATCTTCACAACACCCCGGGAGGGGGCAGATGTTATTATTATTTACATTTTACAGATGAGGAAACTGAGGCAAACAGAGATCAACTCACTTGCCCAGAGTTACATAGCTAGGGAATGTCTGAAATTGAACTCAGATCTTGACTCCCAGCCCAGACTTCTATCCACTCCCTGGACTAGCTTGCTAGAGTCAGGTGAAATTTTAACCCAAATCTTCTTACGTCCAGATGTCAGGAACTAAGAATGTTTGCCTTGAAACAGAAAGCTTGGGGACAGGCAGTTGGGGAGGGGGCAGAGAAGGACTAGTGTCTGTGCAAATTTTCGAAGGAAGCACTATCCTGAAGAAGCCCAATCAGAGCCATGTGCTTGGTGTCAGGGGGCAGCCAGGGAGAAAAGCTGCAAAGTTATGAGCTAGAGCTCATAACAGTGAGAGCTGTCTCAAAGGCGAATGGGCTATCTCTAGAGGGAGGGGAATCTCCCTCACTAGAAGCCAGATGGCCATTTTTCAATCATGGCATGGAGGACTTTTTTGGGAGGCAATCTGAGTTAAGTGACTTTCCCAGAGTCACACAGGTAGTGAGGATCTGAGGCTGCATTTGAACTCAAGTCCTGCTGACTTCAGGGCTGGTGCTTTATCCACTGTGCCACCTAGCTGCCCTTAGAGGACATCCTTTTGCATGAATATATTTGGTCAAGATGGTGCTGGAATCCTTTCCAACTCTGCAATTCTGTGATTTTATTGTCATCTTTTACTGTAATTCTGATTCAGTGAAAAAAATTAATTATTTTCTATTCTCCCTAACTTTAAAGATCCAAGGCAGATCTCAGTTCATATAAGGGGGAAATATCCTAACAATTTGAGCTAATCCCAAGCAGGAGAGGCTGTCTTTTGCAGATAGTGATTTCCCCATCCCTGGAGGTATTCAAGCAGAGATTAAAGCAATAAAGAGGATTTCTTACTTAGATATGGGTTGGACCAAGTGACCAGGGACCAGGTCCCTTCTAACCCTAAAATTGTTGTGTGTTTTCTTAATACTATAACTTATTCAGCCCCTCCCCAATTGATGGACATCTATTCATTTTCCAATTCTTTACCATCAAAAAAAGAGCTGCTACAAACATTTTTGCACACGTGGGTTCCTTTTCATCCTTTGGGATGCAGGCCCAATAGAGACACTGCTGGGTCAAAGGGGATGCAGAGTCTGATGGCCCTTTGGGCAGAGTTCTAAATTGCTCTCCAGAATGGCTAGATCATTTCACAACTCCATCAACAAAGTGCAAGTGTGCCAGTTTTTCCATCTCCCTGCCAACATTTTTCACTATCTTTTCCTGTCATCTTAACCAATCTGAGAGGAGTGAAGTAGTACCTCAGTGTTGTTTTAATTTGCATTTCTCTAATCAAGAGTGTTTAGGAGCATTGTTTTTCATACGTCTATACTTGGCTTTAATTTATTCATCTGAAAATTGTCTGTTCGTATCTTTTTATATGTACAGACAATTGGGGAATGACTTGTATTCTCATAAAAAAATGTTTTTAGTGACTGATAATGACTTTATAGATTTTTGCTTTAACAAAGGCCTTTAGTTTCTTAAGTAAATGATTCTGTGGTAGCTAAGAAACATAGTGGATAGAGGGCAGAACTGGAGTCAGGTAAATCTCAGTTAAAATTTTGTCTTAGACATTTATTTAGCTGACTTGCCTGGAATTGCTCAGTTCACTTATGTCAGCCTCATTTTCCTCAGCTGCAAAATGGGAATAAAAACAACACCTACCTCCCAGAGTTGTTGTAAAGATCAAATGAGATAATATTTGTAAAAGGCTTTGTAAAACTTAGTGCAATATAAATAGTAGCTGTTGATGTTATTGTTATTAATGTTTCTATATAATTATTCTGAATGTCCATTATGGCCTGATATGGAGGTAGACCAAGCAGCCTAGAACAAATGAGATTCATCTTCAGTTCTGGCTGTAATTTGGCCCTTTGAGGTGAGGTCTGAGCTACGGTATCCTGAGACTATAATTCCACCAGCATAGGTTTGGGACAGTGTGGTCTGCCCCCAAACACCTCCTAAAATATTTTCAAGGGTATCTAGCAGATCTTCTGATCTTGTTTATTCCTAAAACTAGAAAGACATTGGTCTTTTTGCCCAGATGCTACAAGAAGAGACTTCATTAATGCCAGGTTCTATTTCCTCCAGAAGCGGGCTCATATCCAGTAAGTAGTCTGGGACTTTGAGAAGAATGGGGAATATGGCCGCCAGTGATTTAGATCCTCTAACTTTGCTTAGGAGAAATTGATTTCTTGGATCTTTTGGCGGCTTGATCTTTAGGAATAATGCTATGGGGAAGAGTGAAATACAACTGGGACAACTCTTTTGTTTTCCACCTGTGGCTCATCCATATGGAGAGAACTTTTTTCTGACACCCAGCATACTTTGGGGCTACCTTCTCCAGCCTTCTATTTGTGTATACTCAGAGAATGCAAAATCATCTTGAGATTAAGGTGAGTAAAATATCATTAAGTCACAATTTATTAAAAACAATAATAAAGCAAATTTGTTTAAAAAACAGGAAACAAATTATTTAATAATCTCTGATGTTGAGTAGAAAAGGCATTGCAGTTTAGTGTGAAAAATTCTAGCTTTGGGGCAGCTAGAAGGTGCGATGGTTAGAGCACTGTATGTGGAGTCAGGAGGACCTGAATTCAAATGTGACCTCAGACTCTTGATACTTAATAGCTTTGTGATCCTGGGCAAGTCACTTAACCCCAATCGCTTTGCCAAGACAAAACAAACAAAAAAAGAAAAACCCTGGCCAGGGAGTCAGCACTCCTGGCCTGGATCACAGAAGTTGTACTTTTTTAGTAGAAAATTTTTAGTAAGAGAAGTTTAATTTCTTTAGTTTTAGTTTGACTTTGGACCAGTAACTTCCAATTGTAGGGCCTCAGTTTCCTCATCTGCAAAATGGGACTCATTGAACCAAATCTTTTTTTTTTGGCCCTCTCTAGTTCTAATGTTCTACAGATCTTGTGAAACGTTTGGATTGTCTGGGATTTTCATTCTGTTGGGTCTTTATATGAATAATGATAATAATAACTATCATCATCACTATAGCTGACATCAATATGCTACTTTTAAGGTTTTTCAAATTAAGAGATTTGATGTTTGATCTTGGTAACAACCCTATGAGATAGGCATTATTATTGTCCTCATTTTACAGATGAGGAAATAGAGGTCAGAGAGGTTTAAATGAAGTGTCTGAGGCGGAATTTGAACCCAGATCTTTCTGACCGCATGTCCTATATTCTCTCTGCTGCCCCATATTACTCGGCAGAGACGAAACAATATATATGGCCAGAGTTCCATGACGGTAACATGAAAGGCTTTTTAACTAATCGACTGATTTTGAAGCCAGAAAGCCACAGTAATTCCGAAAAGGCCTAAGCACATGGCTGCATACATTCAGTGATGGTACAGAAGCTTTTACTTTGACAAACGCTATCCTGCTCTCTAATTGGTTGAGAAATATCACATGCTTCCTCTAGCCAATCAGGGATTAAAAAAACCTGTGACCTCTCAATAAGGTTCTCGTGACCCCCTCAGATCCCGGACTCGTCAGCTGATCGAGGACCTGCCTGACTTCCGGGGTTCCTTTCAGGTCTGAAGCGCCGATCCTCGGACCCCGTGACTTCTCTGAAAACCCTTAACTGCACAGAGTGACTTGAGGCCGCCAGCCTTGGATAGCCATCCGCCAGAGATGGAAGGAAGAAAAATAGGAAGAATGTTTCTCACCCTTGTTTTTACTCTTCTTTCAATCAATTCAGCAGGTGAGAATACTAATAGCTCTTGGGGGGAGGGGCAAGCGATTGGTATTATATGAATTGCATCTAGTACGGGTTCCTGTATTTATTGGGGGGGGGGGGTTCTCCCACAATCTGTGAAGAGATAAAAGTGTAACGTGATAACTATCCGACAATTCCGAGAATGACTATATATAAGTACGGGAAATGATTACTCCATCTTCTGATAAGTCACTTTGCTTATAGAGCTTGTAGAGACTGTGGAATTGTCCCGAAAGGGCATGTTCTCGGGCAAATTGTTGGGTCTAGAGCTGTTTTCTGAGGTTCTGCTCCATATATGCTCGAGTTCCTTATATCTGAAGTGGGTAATTTGATTTTGAACATGATTTGGGTTCTTATTACCTCAGCAGGGGTCAATGGGCATTTGCATTGCCAGGTTTCCCACAACCCCTGATATTTCAGAGGGCCATTCCACTGCCTCCGAGGGTGGTTCAAATGTCCAGCTCTAATATCATAGCTGTTAACCTCCAAGAATTTCTCATTCCCTTCTTACCTGTTGTATTTAGGCCCACTTTCCTTCTCTCCCTTGTTTGTGGTCATGGGGTAGCTGTTGCTAATTCTAATTCATCCTAGCTAAAGAGGCCTAATACCAATTCAAGAAAAGTATAATCCACAGAAGTTATGCCATATATTAAATCCCCACATATTTCGACTTAATTGGATTTTAGTTTTAAGTTATGCTACTGTTTCACCATCCTACCAGACAATACCAATCATTAACACACGTTCACATGGTGTTTGCCCAATTCAAAGCTAAACATTTCTGGGAAAAATGAAATTGCTTTGAAATTCCCTTCTGTGTCCTGCAGATGGACCAGGTGGATGGAATTCATCAGGCTGTGAAGTAAACAAAACCGATGTCAATTATACAAGCTGTCAGTGTAATCGTCTTACTCACTTTGGAGTCTTAATGGTAAGTTGGCCATGAATCTTTCCCAGAGAGAATTGAGGCAAATGTCATTAAATTGCAAACAACATTTGCATGTAAGCTGAGTCACAGAAGAAAGTTTTATATAAGTGAAAGCTGTTGCTTTGGGGTCTCTAAGGCCCTCGGGTACATCAGACCTAAAGCCGTGGAAAGAAATACTCAGAGATGTACGCGGAATGACAAGCATGAGATTTCTTAAAGGAAATTTACTATCCCAGGGCTGAAGTGCCCCAAGATAAATCTAGCTTTCATCTACTAGGCTGTGGTTATGGAGGCATAACCAACTGGCTCTACTTTCATGAAAAAGTCTCCTATTACTTCCCACCCAGGCCATTCAAAATATTTTCTAGCCACCACTGCCACATTAGTGTCTCACCACATTGTACTTCTGCCCCAAGCCCTCCAATGGCCCTCCAGTGACAAAACAAAATGCAGACTCCTAAGGTTGGCGTTCACGATTTGGTTCAGCCTACCTCTTCAGGTTTACAATTTTCTTCTTCCATTTACATGCTCCACTCTCACTCTAGCCAAAATTGACCATTTTCTGTTCTCTGAATCTGTTCCGTACTTTCCTATCACCGCATCTTCATGCATGTTAAGACCTTGAACCAGAAATAACACCCTTTTCTCTACCACCTTATACCTGAAATTGCCCCCCATCTCAACCAAAAGCTATTCTATCCATTCTTTTTTTTTCCCTTTTTTTGAGAGGCAATTGAGTTGTGACTTGCCCAGGATCACACAGCTAGCTTTGAGGCCAGATTTGAATTCAGGTTCTCCTGACTCCAGGCCTAGTGCTCTATCCACTGTGCTGTCTGGCTACCCCATTCTGCCTATTCTTAAGGGCCACATCAAATGTTATGTCTTTTGTGAGAGCTTTTAAATATTCACCTCTGAACATATAGAAGTCAGACTAGATAATCTCTAAGGTCTATTCTAGCTCCAACATTCTGTGATTCCACTGAGCTTACCTGGAAGTAATATCTCCTTCACATGCATATTAGAGAGGCATAGTGGTACAGGATAATGGGCACTGGACCAAAGGCAGACAACTCAAGTTTTGTCACTTCCTGCTTCCATGACATAACTACCATCTCCTCATCCCTTCTCAACTTACTAGACAGAGGTGACTTCTGCAACTATTCTATATTACTATGATATATTTGGGGGGCCCTGTAGGGGGGATGTATACAAATGTTATATATATATAGATAGATAGATAGATGCGTACATACACACAATCCATCTGTCCATCCACATATACACATACTCTGTAACCAGAGATTCTTTGCAGAACAGAAAGGTGGATCCTTGAACCTAATTTGTTGGCTAGGGGACCACTGAGGGGAATTAAGGAAAAGAATTGAGTTTTCAAGTCCAAAGCTTAAAAAATTCATGAAAGATGATGGCAGAAGCGATTAATGGCAGACCCCAGGAGCCTTCCATTTTTGAATGCCTGCAACATTTTGCCCCAGGTCTCCCAAGTTGAATCTCTAATATGTATGTATTCTGTTCCTTAGGATTTGTCTAGGTCTGTGGTGGATAAGGTTCACGAACACATCTTAATGATCGTAGCATATTCTGGATGTGGAATCTCTTCTCTTTTTGTGGGAATTACAATAGTGACTCACCTAGTTTTTCAGTAAGTACATGCAATCTTTTCTCTGTGTGCCTGTGTATATGTGCATGTATAACTAACTCTGATGGTTATTTTCCTACTTAGTATATCTATTTCAAGGGCAGAGAATAAAGGAAGAGGTCTGACCAAATGAAAAATGAAGTGGGCAGGTTTTAAAAGGTTAGCCCAATTAGGATTCCGTTTATTGGCAATGATTTTTCGACTTAAATATAATCAGACCATTAAGAAATCAGGGGACAGAAGATAAATGGGTAAAATAGCCAAAAAAAATATTTGGCACGTTTCTATAGGGCTAAACTCTCTTTTCTGGGTAAAACTTAAATTGCACCTATACCCTGAGAAGCATCCAAAATTTGGGTAATATGGAATGTAACTGGTGATTTTGTTTGTTTTGAGGGGTGGAAAGTACCTCTTTAAAAAAAAACATTTTTTTAAAATCGAAAAACATTTATTTCTTCCTCCTACCTCCCTCCCCCTATTAGAAACAAAAAAACTATAAAACCTTAGTAATAAATATGCATTTTCAAGCAGAACAAATTGGCCTTGAATAAAAATTATATGTCTCATTCTATACCCTGAGTCACTTACCTGTCTGTCAGGAGATGTGTAGGTAGCATGCTTTGACATTAGTCCTTTGGAATCTGAAGTGAGTTATTGTACCGATCAGAGTTCTTAAGTCCTTCAAAGTTGTTTATCTTTATAAAGTTATTGTATACATTGTTCTGGTTCTGCTCATTTCACTCTGCATCATTTTATTCAAGGGTTCCCAGGTTTCTCGAAAAAGGTAAGTTTTGTCATTTTTTTTATTGCACAATTGTATTTCATTAAATTCATAATTTGTCCAATCATTCCCCCAATTGATAGATACCTCCTTAATTTCTACTTCTTTGCTGCTACAAAAAGAGCTGCCATGGATATTTTTTTATACATTTGGTTCCCATTCTTCTTTCTTTGATCTCTTGGGGATTTGGGATTTGCAGTGATATCATTGAGTCAAAGAGTATGCACCATTTAGTAACTTTTTGGACCTAGTTCCAAATATTTTTTAGAATGGATGGAGAGTAATTAGTGTGCCTGTTTTCTTGCAGCCTCTCCGACATTTGTCATTTTTCCTTTTTTGTCACCTTTTCCAGACTGATGGATATGAGGTAATGCCTCAGAATTTCCTTAATTTGCATTTCTCTATTTATTATTAGTGATTTGGAACATTCGTTATGTGGTTGTTAATAACTTGGATTTCTTTTTTTATTCCGATTTTTATATCCTTTATCTTTTAAAGAATAGCTCTTGTTCTTGTAAATGTGAATCAGTTCCATATCTGTAACATGTGTGTAAATGTATGCATATTTTTTGGAATGAAATCTTTATCAGAGAAACTTGCAAGGAGTTTGCTTTCGGATTTTAATCTAAACATTTGGCATGGGTTCAGAGACAGCTTTAGGTAGGGATAGAAGTGGTGGCAGGCCTCAGTAGATCAGAGACCCTAGTAGTCAAAATAGCTAGCTAGCATTTATACAATATTTGTATATTATATATATAGCATTTATATATATATATATATATATATCTGTCTAGCATTTGAATGTTTGCAAAGTACTTTACAATATTACCTCATCTTATAACTGCCCTGAGAGATGCTATTATTATCCTTAGTTTACAGATAGGGAAACTGAGGAAATAGTTAAGTGACTTGTCCAAGCTCACATAACTAGTAAATGTCTAAAGCCACATTTGAACTCAGGTCTTCTTGATTCCAGGTCTAACCAATTAAGGGTCCCCTGTAATCTTTTGACCAGTTGTCCAGCTCTCTTATCCCCAGGGCTCCAAAAGTCTGAAGTCAGACGTGGTTCTCACCTGCTGCTGGTCTACGGGCTATGGGGGAGGAAGGGCCTTGTGAATGTATATGCACCATGTTACATTTTCCCCTCTGACGGGACAGACCTGTCTTGCCGAGAACGTCTAAGTTTTCTTGGGCAGGAATATTATTGGACTCCATCCTTTTGAGGCTTTTGCCGCTCCAGAATTCAGTTCACAGCATTATTTTAAAGGTTTTTGGAGAGGAATTTGAGAGAGGTCAGATGAGCCCTTGGCTTTGTTCTGTCATCTTGGCTACCCCCTCTCCAGAGCAGAATTTTTTTTGTGTTCCATGAATTTGAAAAGGCTGTGGTAGTCTTGGTTTGAAATAAGGCATCAGTAGAGACAGACCTGCTTGAAAGGGATAAGCAGAGTATCCCTTTTAATCAGGTCTGTCTAACTACCAACCATTTTTTTTCTAGAAATAGACAAATTTAAATCATGACAAGATATTGATTCCTCTTGTATGGGCCATGCCAAAGTAATAAAAATTACTTATCTTGCTCAAATTTATTTACTTATTTAATATTATATACATTAAACTATTATTGAGATTCAAAGGAGACCCTAAAGAGGTTGGGGTTCCAGACCAGGATCCTGAGGTATCTCAAAAGAATTTGCAGGCTGGAACCCAAAGTTTATGATATTTATAATGCCGATTGAAGTGGGCTAAGTCCCCAAAGAATTTAGCAAAGAACCAGGAGCAAGAAGATAAATTTATAGGAAAAAGATAGGAGATCAGGTGCTTCATGTCACTGATATGCTAATTTTATGGAATTAAAGAGCAGTCTTGGGATTGAATTCTATGGCTTAGAGGTGGAATTGCACCCCATTGTTGAGTTCTATGGCTTAGAGGTGGAATTGCACCTCATTATTTAAATTCTATGGCTTAGCTTCAGAAACTTTGTTATTACTGACCTATAGATTTTTATCTGACAGCTAGCATTGCTTGTGGAACTACAGCACTCCCAAGGCCTTAGGGTTAAGACCAGACAGCCTTAGGGTTATCTTACTAGGAGCTACACTACACCACTACAAAGGGTTTATCAAAGGGTTACTTTAGAGAACAAGAAAATAAAATAACACAATTCACTTGGAGGAACAAAAGGTCAAGGATCTTAAGGGAAATAATGTGTGTGTGGGAAGATAAGAAAAGGCCACCTAGCAGTATCAGATCCCTAACTACACTATATGGTAATAACCATCAAAAACTATTTGGAACTAATTAAAAAATAAAAAATTCAGTCAGTGGGATAGATTAGGTAGACACGCTCCAGAAACAAACAGACATGGTGCTACCACAGTGTTTGATTAACACAAGGGTCTCGGTATTGAGATTAGAACTCACTAATCAACAAAAACAGTCGGGAGCACTGGAAAGCAGTCTAATGGAAATTTCTTTCAAGTATATTATACCACATGCCATGATAAATTCCAAATGGATGTATGATCTAGATGTGAAAGGTCATAGACAAATGAAAGGAGCAGGGAAGAAGACACATTTCATAATTATGGATAAAGTAATAGTCATTGTCCAAACAAGGGACAGAAAGAATCACAGAAGAGAAAAGCCTGATTATATAAATTTGAAAACTTTTTATACAAACAAAAATCAATGTAGTTAAAATTAGAAGGAAATAGGACAAGATTTGCAACAAATGGCTCTGATTGTTAGACCCTGGATGATAGGCTATAGTCTGCAACCCCCTCTCTCCCCCCCACACTGCTGAAAAACTGGGTTTAAAATAACTCCTAAACTTAAGATGCCCCAGAAATCCCAGCCCCCTTCGCATACCAAAACAACTCCTGTCTCCCCACTTCTGTTTTTCCCAAAGTTAGTACAAATGGATCACAATTAAATCTAATAAAGAAGTTAACACTCATAGAGCATTTGTTTTATTCTAAGCATCTTTGCAATCTTGAAACAACCAATTACCAAACTCTTCAGTCATTGTTCTTAAAACTTTTAGAATCTGCTAAGATGTTATTTTAATTTTAATTAGCTAATGTTATCTCTGCAGCCCCCAGCTTGGCCAGAGCTGAAGGAGGGGTTTAGGCTAATTATGGTGTAACAGAGCTCCTCAAAGTGACACATAACAAAGACAGACATGGCACAAACACAGACTACACAAAGGCAACAGATTTTTTTCAGACCAACAACTTCACTGTATATCAGCAAATACAACTAGGGGCAAGCTCCCAATATCTCAGGAGTGCCGTGAGGGGAGATATCAGTTTGACAATCTCTGCCTCCTAGAGACAGAGATGCCCAGACTGAGCCTTCTAGAGAGAAACCAGGCTCCCAGGCTCCAGCTTAAAACTGGAGGGACCAGACCAGACATGCTCCCTGCCTTCACAGGGAGTACCCAGATGCATTGTCTTGCTTTTTATACAAGAAAATACCCAAACCTCATGAGCCAAATGGCACCAAAGGTGTTGATTAGTGCCCTGACAACAACCGCCCAGATATGGTATGGCTGTGTCCAGCTCAACATTTCTGGGGACCCAAATGCTAGCAACCATACCAGAGAAACTTACCCTACAAAGGTTTCAGACCAGATTCTCCACTTAGGCCCAATAGGGGGTCTGTCAGCTGTTAGGCTGTCTTCAATGTGGACAGACCTAGTCCCCACCCGCCCATCCTCCGGGGTCCTGAACCGGCTTGGGGGCCAGTTCCCCTAGGGGCAGATAGGATAAGCTGTTTCAAGACTTCCCTCCCAGGCCTGCAGTCTCTAATCTCTCTCTCTTCATCTCACTGGGGCCTCCAATAAATATTATTCCATGATACAGAGGTGAGTAGAGACCATTTCATTTAATGGAGAATTTATTGAAAGTCAACTGACCACACGGGAGTTCCATCCAAAGCGTGTGACATCAAACAAAGAGAGCACAGGCCCTTTTCTAGGCTTCCGTGTAAGTAGGGTTGACAGAAACCAGACAAGTGGTCAGCCTATTTCCTTGTCCAACATCTTTGCAGCTGTTGTTATCTTTAAGATAACACTTCAAAGACAAGAGCAGGGAGACAGGAATCTTGCATGAGGTTTCCTTTGCTGTTTGTTTGCAAAAGAGGGTTCTGAGAGAAATGGGGAGACAGGAGTCTTTTTGGTATGCGAAGGGGAGTGGGATTTCTGGGTCATCTTAAGTTTAGGGCTTTTTAAAACCCAGTTTTCAATGTCAATTTTTCCGGGGTGAGGGATGCTATGGTCTATCAGTCAGGGTCTAACATGATAAAAGTCAAATATGTCGATGTAGGAGGCACTGATTCAAATATAAGAACAGGGTTTATTCCACAATAGATAAACCATTGAAGGACAGAGACTGACAATTCTCAAAAAAAAAATTCAAGCTATCAGCTACCATATGGAAAAAAAAGGTTTCAAATTACTAATACTAGGAGAAATGCAAATTAATTTCTCAATTCTAAGGTTCCATCTTATACCCATCAGATTGGCAAAGATGACCTAAATGAAAATGACAAATGTTGTAGGAGTTTTGGGAAAATGGGCACATTAATACACTAGTGGTGGACTGATCAACCATTCTGGAAAACAATTCCAGAGTCACTATACTGTGAAAACACAATATTTAAGTCTAAATACTGAAAAAAGAGGAAATGTATTTATATATACAAAAACATTTGTAATAACTTTTAATAGCAGGAAAAAACCTGGAAATTCAATATGTAGATGGGTGGGTGGGGGTGCCCATCAATAGGAAAATGGCTGATTAAATTATGGTTTATTAATGTAATGGAATATTTTTGTACCATAAATAATAAATGTGTCAGATTCAGAGAACACTAAGAAGACTATGAACTAATACCAAGTGCAATAAGAACCAGGAAAATGATCTATACAATGATTACAAAACTGTGAAAGAAAGGAACTATGAAAGATCAATGCAATGAACAACCAACTGTGATTCCACTTACAAAGTGCTTAATAAATTTCCACTCCAATCTATCCTGTAAAATCCTAGTCATAGTTCACTTTTTGTGGAGTGTTTTGCCACTTCCAGAATGCCTTCTCGTCTCACAGGGCAATAGCCCTGCGAGGCATGAAAGACAAATATGGTCGGTCCCATTTTGCAGAAGATCAAGCTCAAAGGGGAAGGATGGCGTGTCCAGAAATCACACAACTGTTGAGTTTTGAGGTCTGCCTCAAAACCCTAATCCCAAGACAACTTGCTACCTTGCATGTATGTATACATACAGATATCGTACATATGTGAATGTAGATGTATATCAACTAGTTGGTACAATAGTAGAGTGCTGGGTTTGGTGTCAGAAAGACTCCTCTTCCTGAGTTCAAATCTGATTTCAGACACTTACTAACTGTGTGACCCTGGAGAATTCACTTTCCCCTATTCACTTCAATTTCCTCATCTATAAAATAAGCTTGAAAAGAGGCCAGAAAACCCCATATGGGAGCATGAAAAGTCAAACACAAATGGAAATGACTAACAAAAATGTGTGTGTACATATACATGCATACATTTAAACATGTATGTATACATTATATCCATATATATTTATGTACGTGTGTTGTCTAGATATTATGTCGAAGAAGAGAGGTAGCATGGAGATGTGGTTAAGAGTCAGGAAGGCCTGGGATCAAGTCTTACCTTTGTGGAACTGCTTGTTTAGCTTCTCTGTGTCCTTGGCAATTATGTAAGATCGTAAATTATAGACCAGTTGCGGCCCTCCATCACTGGAGGGAATTTCTATACCAAAAGTTCCCCCATGCAGATGAAAACACGTTTGCATTAAAAAAGGATGACTGCCAGATGAAAACCATTTAAAATTGTACAGGGATGAATACTTTGTAATTCTAATGATCAGTCTTAGCCTTATAGAAAAGATGGGAAATGTAGCTTCCTTTTTCCCTTGGAGAAATGGGGAACCGTGAGTGTCGAATTCTGATAGACACGATCAGATACAACCAATATATCTCCTGATTTTCTTAACTGATTTTTGGGGTCCTTGTTAGATATTCAGGGCTCTTGACCTGGGGAGTATGAATTGGTTTAAAATGCTTTGATAACTGAATTTAATGTGATTGGTTTCTTTTGTAATACTATATATTTTATGCATTTAAAAACCTAGTTCTCAGAAGAGGTCCATAGACTTCACCAAACTGATTGCCTAAGAGGTCTAGGACACCCCAGAAGTTAAGAACTTACATTACAGAGTAAGGCTTGCTGATTTAGGGGAGCAATATAGCTGGAAATAAATGATTTTAAAACAAAAACCATCAATAGTATGTTTTAAAAAAAAACAAGCCAAAACAAATTTGCAGAGACTCCAATTAAATTCTACTTATGTTTTTTTTTTCTCTTAGCCAACTTCGTCAAGATAATTCATCCAAAATCCTAATCAATCTGTGTGTTGTATTGCTGATGTTGAATCTGTCATTTCTAACCTGTACCTGGTCTGCAACCTTTGACAACTCTGGCCTCTGTATCGCCATGGCTATGCTACTTCATTATTTTCTGCTCTCATCCTTCACTTGGATGGGTCTGGAAGCTATCCACCTGTACTTTCTTGTGGTCAAAGTCTTCAACATTAATGTGAAAAATTATGTATTTAAATTTTGCTTGATTGGCTGGGGTAAGTACTGATGCTACTGGGTTTGAGTCTCAAGCCATTCCTCCATTTTGTTGTCCTCCCAATTCTTTGATAAGTCCCATTTGTAGTGTGCTTCACTACACTACAATGTAGGAGTAGGAGCTACCCTACGGGGGGCCCAACTGGCATGGCCAGTTACCCAACATAACTCTCTCCTCTTGCTTCCTCTCATATTGTTTTGCCTCCTCTCGTTTCCTCTTCTCTTTCCTGTGTCCTCATAGGGTATTATACCCTTACCTGCGAGTGTTCTGCTCAAGGGAATTTAAATTTTGATCCCAAATTTCCCCAGATATCTTGGTGTTTCCTGACTTTGCCCAGTCCCCTCCCACTCCAATCTGATTCACTTGCATATCATGACAACACAGCTATGCTACTGCTTACTAGCTTCCTAGATAAGTCTTTGAATCTTGCCTTCAGACTATTTGCTAGGATTTATCTGCTTAAAAAAGCATCTCATTAGGCATTTCGGTTCCTGGTGACCCCATTTGGGGTTTTCTTGGCAAAGATACTGGAATGCCTTCTTCAGCTCATTTTACAGATGAGGAAACTGAAGCAAACAGGGCTAAGTGACTTGCCCAGGGTCACACAGCTAGTAAGTGTCTGAGGCAAAATTTGAACACAGGAAGAGCCTTCTTCACTTCACTTTAGAGCTAGGAGGGACATTAGCCATAATTTATTTGGGATTCAGAAAACAACACTTTACAACAACATTTTACAAATGAGGAAACTGAGACTGAGAGAAGTTAAACTTTACAAATTTACAATCTTAGAAGATTTTTTATTTGTTCTATGGTTTCACTGAATTTCCCCATGTCAAAACTATGGTAGTTTCTGAGGTAGGTCAGCAACTCATCTGCAACTTAGAGATAAAGTGGCTCCATGTCACACAGGCTATTAGAGGTGAGATTTGAATCCAGTTCAGTTCTCTGCCCACTAGGCTATGGTATCTCTCAGTGCCAGCATTATTATACCTATTTTATAGCTAAGCAGACTGAGGCTGGAAAAGCACTCAAATGATCACTTAGTGACTTGATTCTTCCCCCTTTTCCAAGGCAGTGTGACAGTAGGCCTCCGGAGGCACAAGGACCTGCCTGGAAGCAGCGTGCCAAAGGAGAAAATTGGGGCGGCCTACCTTGGAGGAAAAAATGCTCGAGGAAAATCTGCATGCCAGTGCAACCCACTGCCAAGTTGCTTTTTGGCATGACTGCCGTATGTAATAAGCTGTGGGTTCTGTGTTTGAGCTGTTGGCCCACTGTTTCCATTCGCAGATTGGAAAACTCCTCCTTGGGATGTTTAGCTTTGGAGAATACCCAAACCATTCTGGTTTTCTGCTGCCCATTTGTTTGTGACTCATTTAACGTGGCAGGTGGTTTCTTGAGGTATGCTCTGTGTATGTGTTCCTGCCTGATATGGTCTTTCTTTATTCACCCCTCCCTGCCCCATTTTCCCACTAGGGGTTCCAGCAACCATCGTGGGAATCATCTCTATTGTGAAGAAGGATTTATATGGCATTTTGAAGTCATCTTCATCATTGTAAGTATAAGTGTCTTGAATGAATGAATGAAAATCGTGTGAGGTGACAGGAGACATATGTGACGGGGAAGGATGTATGGGACTTTCTGTTGGATAAAGTAAGGGGCAGACCAGTCTTCCAGATTTTAGTAGCGCAAGGAGGGCTGATTTTATTGATTAGGAAAGCACTCTCTCCACTGGGACAAAACACAAGTGCCCCACTGCTACTGCTCCTCCATTCCTCATCCCCCATCACCATGCTTTCCTACCGAGTTATCGTGCTGAGGATACGAGAGTCAGACCACAGTTCAGGTGCTATGTTCAGTCCCGGAAGCCACATTTTAGGTGGACTGGGATGGTTTAGGAACCTTGAGATCATAATGTATGAGGATGGGCTAAAGGAACTATTTCCAGATGGTTATCCCAAAAAGGAATCTCAGGGGGCATCCGAGAAGGTGTTGGTGAGCAGAAGCAGTGAAGATTAGTGGGCAAAATGCTAGACCCAGAGGCAGGAAGACCTCATCTTAAATACTTAAAATCAGTATGTCCCTGGACCAGTCACATTTTGTGAAATTGTGAATTGTGATTCACATTTGTGAAAAAAATGAAAACATTTTTCAGACCTCTGTTTCCTTATCTGAAAAAGATGGCCTCTGAGGTCCCTCTAGGTTGATAGCTATGATTTTTTAATCTTTTATGTATATATGTAAAGTATTTTGTAAATCTTAGTTATTAATATTGTTATTGTATATTTGAAGTGCCCTCTTGTGAGAGAAGGCTTAGTCTCATTTTACTTGATGCCAGAGGGCAGAAAATGGAATAATAGGCAGAAATTATCAGAGGCACCATATTTCAGCTTGATGAAAAGAAAAAAAGTTTCTAACAATTAGATCTGGCTAAAGTGGAAAGGGTTACTTTGGGAGGAAGTAAATTGGCTGGCACTAGAGGGAAGCAAATGCTGGACCACAACTTGTCAATTCTGTTGTAACCTGGCCTCCCTTCCAAAGCTCTGACTCTTGGATTACCCTAGTCCAGGAAAGTCATTGGGATGGTCACCCAAAGGAGGGACTCAAACTTAGCTTTCCAAACTCTGGTGCCACCCGTGGGGTAAGCTTCTTCATACACAGCTAGGCCGGACCTCGAATGACAGACATGTCCTATAGGCTCCCACTTTTTCAAATTCTGGATTTGAGCTCTGCCATTGAGAACTCAGGATTTGAGAAGCACCAGAGGACGATGTAGTAGAAATCCCATGATACAGGCTCATTGGCTCCCTTTGGCCTAGATAAGGAACTCCCAGTGTGAAAACTCCCTCTACTAGTCTCCCTCTACTAGTGCAGATCTAGTTTTCTGGGGAACTGAGGAAACAGAGGCTCATGAGCTAGCTGAAACCTGGTTAGACCCATGTTTTCTGATTCCAAGTCCAGAGTTCATTTGACTCCACCAGGTATATGGCAAGCCTGACTTTCCTGAAGCTGATTGCCCCCCACGGAGAGAAACTAATAAGTCTATAACTCCCTACTAGATCAGGAATCTTCTCTAAATACCTGCAGACTCCTCACCTCTGCAATAAGTCATCCTACTCTGGGACACCGTCTTCTTAATTGTTAAGAGAGTTTTTCTCATGTCAAACTTCTGTCTGCATCTATGCAGCCTCCAGTTCCACTGTTGCTAGTTCTGTTCTCTGAGACTGATAGAACAAGCTTCATCCTTCTCTTTCAGACCCTTGAGGCAGCTGGGTAATGCAGTAGACAGTACACCATGCCTAAATTCAAATTCAGCCTCAGAAACTTATTAGCTATGTGCCCCTGGACAAGCCTGTTTGCCTCAGTTTCTTCATCTGTAAAATGAGAATGACAATAATAGCACCTATCTGCTAGGGCTGTTATAAGGATCAAATGAGATCATTTATAACTTGTTTACTTAGCACGGTGCTTGGCACACAATAACTGCTACAGAAATATTACCTATTATTATTATTGCTCTTACTTGAAAACATATAGCAAGTGTCTAAGTTTCTCTTTCTGACTCAGTTTCTTCAGCCGTAAAACAGGCATCATTAGTTTGAGGTTGTGAGGGCGATGCTCAAGAAACTTTAAAGTGAGATACAGACGTCGTTCTGTGGGGCTGCAGGCTACAAGAGAGTTGGTTATTATATTAAATTGGTCTTGTACCCATGTCCCACAACAGAGAGATGATTAATGAATGCCTCTGGTAGGTAATTGGAGATGTTACACATGCACCATTGCACACTTCTTAATAGAAAAACACCGTCCATCACCCCCTTAGGGCCCAGTATTTCCCTTTGTCCCTGTCATGGTTATAGTAGGAGGCTCGAAATACACATAAACACAACATGTTCCTCCTCAGTTCTCCTTCCATTGTATTTTCATTATCGTTGACAGTTTCACCGTAGTCAAGAAAATGGAGTGGGATCCGACTTGTTTTATTGGGCCCCGGGGGCAGAAAAGGAAGCAATAATTGGTAGAAAAACTGTAAGGAAGCAAATTTAGGCCTGATTTGTAAGGGTCATTTTTCTTAGCACTGAGGGCTGTCCCAGAGTAGAATGGGCTGCCTCCTTGGGAGGTAGCGGGGGTCTCCCCTCACTGTAAATCTTCAAGAAAAAGCAGTACAATGACTGTTCAGCTATGTTTAGACAGCCTCTGAAAACCTTTCCAACTCTGAGTAGGAACTTTCACAAAAGGAGCCAACTCTATTGTTCAGATGGGGACTTGCCACCACTGAGCTCCTAGCAAAAGAAGAGTTCCCATAGTTCCTTGGGTCTAAGTCCAGCTTGGCCATGCTGTATGACCTGGTACAAGCAACTTAGCCTCTCAGAGCCTTGGTTTCATCCCCTATAACAACACTGGGGATTGGACTTCAAAGGCCCTATATTCAATTCTAGCCTACAATAAGTAGGAGGCATGGAAATACGTTTAACACGATTGAACATGGATAACCTATATCAAATTGCTTCTCCATCTGGGGGATGGAAGGGAGGGAGGGAGAAAAAAAAATTGGAACTCAAAATCTTACCAAAATGGATGTTGAAAACAATCTTTACGTGTAATTACAAAAAGATTAAAATTAAATTAAAAAAATTAAAAATACATTGAAAAATAAGTGTGAGGTACTTAATACATGCCCCCTTTGTGGTAATAAATGTCATCATCATGGTGTGGGCCTAGACTGGAGTCCAGAGACACAAGTTCTATTATAGAATACCACCTCTATGTGACTTCAGACAGCTTAACTTGCCCATCTCTGGGTCTCATTTTCCTGCTTTGTAAAATGGGGAGGGGACATATTCAGGACCTGAGGGTTTTACAGATTCTTTTCAGTTCTGACAGTGTGCGGTTCTATTTTTCTCTGACACATTTTCCCCCCTTTCTCTTCTTTTTTTCTTTTACAGCTGCTGGATTGAAGATGATCTTACCTTTTACATCTCTACTGTGGCCTATTTTTGCCTCATATTTCTCATAAATCTAGCCATATTCTTCACTGTCCTTTATCAAGTCAGTTTCATGAAATCCCAGAAGCACAGAGTGTTGAGAAGCATAGTCCTGCATGACCTCAAGAGTGTTGCGAGCCTCATCTTCCTGTTTGGTCTCACCTGGAGCCTGGCCTTTTTTGCTTGGGGCCCTGTGAGGACCTATTTTTTTTATTTCTTTTCCTTTCTCAATGTGGCACAAGGTAATCCATATGAGCTGACCCATACATGGAAAGCGCTTTGCAAACCCGATTATCAACACCTGTTATTATTATTATAAATTAGCATCAGTGGCCTGAAGCTCAATCCCATTGTCTTTAAGAACAGTCGCGTGCCTGTTATATTTCAAAGTCCTATGCCATTTGGCCGCAGGATGAATTCTCTTGACCGTTCTGACCTGCGATTTCACTGCTGACACTTAGAAAAGGTCTTGAGCCAAGTCACTGTGCCTGAAAGATTCATTACTCTGTGCAGCTGGGCTGCTGAGAGAGATGGGCTGGTCCTTGGGCACACGCTCACTGCCTGTCCAGGCTTATTAACTGATGCTTACTGGAGTCTACATGTTCTCCAAAGCTAATAACCTTGGAGAACATGACATGATGGAGCATCAGAGAAGGACATTAGTAGAGGTCTGATGTTCTCAAAGGCAAGGGAGCTGCCACCATTGTACGCCAAGTCTTTCATTATCTATTGGGCTGACAACTTGGCATCTGTTAGATATTGGAGATTTGAACCACCTCATTATTCAAGGGAATGGGGAGAAGACTGAAAAGCAACCGGAGTCCAAGCCACAGTATAGATTTTCTAGCATTTCTTGAAGTTCATTTTATTAGGCTGCCGTCACTGTAATCTGATGCATGGTTTAAGACCAAGGGCAGTGAGGATGACAGCAGACTTAGCAAATTGCCTTCCATTATTCCCCTGGGAGCTTGAGAAGGAGGCAAAAAAAGTTTGGACCTAGTTTTAAAGGCTACCTGAAATCTTTTGATATAATTACTACCCTTTTGTGTGCCTGTGTATCTGAAGCAGGTTAGGGAGTGGGGCGGGAGGAGAAAACAACAATGGTTTGAGTCATCTAGGTCTAGTGAGAGTTCTGGTTCTAACATTCTAGATGATTTTCAACATCACTTTGACATCACTGTCTCTATCACTGAACTTCAGTCCCCATTGTGATGGGGAGGGGGCTGGGGAAACAACAAGGGTTTTGAGTCATTCTAAGGCTAGTGAGAGTTCCAACTCTAATAATATTTTAATTCTGTGAAGAAGATTAACTAGATGACTCTTAAGCATAGCCACTGTCTGGCTGCCCATTCTGGGTCGTAGTTTTTTCACCTGCAGAGGGGTAGGGAAAGAGCAAGGGTATTATAGTCTTTCTCTTGGAGATGGGATGAGTTCTGATTCTTTGTGAAGGCTGTTGACTTAGTAGTCTAGCCACCCTTGACAACCACTCTCCCCTTTTGTGGATCTCAGTTTCCCCCCTGTCAGGGGGAAAGGAGTAGAGAAGGAGAGTAACTCTAAAGCTAGTTTGATTTTCATCTCTTAAGATTTTGATTCTTGGAGTCTTGACAAGAACTGCCCCTCCTTCCTTGGCCTCAGTTCTTCCACCTGTAAGGGGTGGTTGGGGAACATTCTCATTTTGTGAAGGCCAGATGAAGTTTATGATTCCAAATAGAGCCTATCAATGATCAGTACCCCTCTCTGGGTCTCAGCTTCCCCACTAATGGGGGTAGTGACTGGGAAACAACAGGGAGTCGTTCAAGTCATTCAGGTAAAGAGAATTCTGACCCTTACATTCTGACTTCGTGCAGGGGTTGAACTTTATGATCTAAAAATGTGGCCAACTGATAACCCCCACTCCAAACCCCTCTTCTGTTCTTTCTTTTTTTTTCTGAGAAGGCACTGGGTGAAGGACCATGCTAGCTGACCTTGGAACAGCAACCCTCTCAAAGTCCAGATATATCAGGCCTGGATGGATTTTGAATTCAGGCTTCTGTGTCATGGAGAGGGAACGAAGGAGAAACCAGTAAAATGATTTGAGAGAACTAATATTAGGACTTGAGAAAAAAAGCAACCAGATAAGAAAAAGTATTTAGCAAATATCTTCTCCTACCCAACTAAATAAAACCCCTCCAATACAGAGTCCTTCTAGATCAAGGATCCAAACAGGGTTAGAAAAGACAGGAGAGGTCTGTTTTAAGAAAACAGGATGTGTAGGCTAGAGAAAATGGTTGAATTATTGGGACCTATCATCTGTATTACAATGACACTGCCATTCTCTAGTTGTATTGTTGCTTCAGCATCAGATTTTATAGAAAATGATGCCATTTGGGGCCCAGACAATATATAAGGATTTGTTCAGTCCTTCCGAGAGACGAAAAGTAGCAAAGGGGGTTAAATCAAAACCCATTCAGATAGAAAAGCTTCCTATAATTACTTTACTTCATGGACAAGGAAACTGAGGCTTAGACAAAGGGATCCTACCGTATACCCTACTCCATTAACCATGTTAGTAGAGTGGCTTCTCAGGCTCTTTAGAAACTCAAGAACTTCCATATGAAAAAGTCCAAAGCCTAATATTACATTCAAAATAACAAAGGCAAATAGTAAATAGTTACAAGGCATTGCAATTTATGGTTATTTTTGTAGCATATTTTATACCATTATCTAAATTGATCTTCACAGGCATTCTTTTGAGGTAAGTAGGATATGGTTAGGAGGAGAAAACAGGTCCAGGCAGAAGTGACTATTCTGTCCAAAAATAGATAAGAGTGAACAAACAGAAAATAGAGACCAAGGGAGAAGGACAAGTGGAGAGAGAAAGAGACAAAGAGAAAGGCAGAGTGGGAAGGGAATGAGAGACAAAGACAAAGATGTGGAGGGTGGAATGAGAGAAAAGGAGGAATGGTTGCTTTTTTCTCAAGTCCTAATACCGTTCTCTGAACTCATTTTACCAGCTTCTCCTTTCTGTCTCCAAGACACAAAAACCTGAGTTCAAAATCTAGGTCTGACATATCTGGACTTGATGCTATTCTAAGAACAGCCAACACTGTCCTTCACTTGGTGAATTCTCTTAAAAAAAAAAAAAACAAGCAGAAGAAGATGGGACTTGGGATGGGAGTAGCAGTTGGCCACGTTTTTAGATCACAAAATTCAACCCTTTCATGGAGTCAGAATGTTAGAGAGATGGACTTCTCTTTACCTGAATGAGTCCTGTTGTTTCCCAGCCACCCCCCCCCCCCATTAGTGGGGAAGCCGATTCCCAGAGAAGGGTCCTGAGAGAAAAGCCCGAGGGATGGGGAGGGTAAGGGAATGAGAGAGATAAAAGAGTTGGAGTGGGTAAAAGGGACTTCCGGGGCTATAGAATCCACAGGTAATAAAGTTCCCCTGGGTTCATCTTAGACATATTGGGTTTCTGTTGCTCAATTTCTGTGCCGAGAAAATGAGGATTGTACTAGATGCTCTGCATTGAGGTGGGAATCCTTTAGGGAAAGGAATGATTTGATGTGGGAGGGGAGGGGTAAGACTAAAGTGGTCACTGAAGAGCTTTCATATCGTATATAGAGTATGGAGTTGAGGAAGAATTGGTGTCAAGTAGCCATGGTTAGTGACGGCACTCAGCTCAGTCTAGAATAGCCATGTATCACTAAATTCACAGATTCTAGAAAGGGTCACCATAACTCTTCCCATAGAAATCACTTAGACTCCCCTCCTCCTCATTTTATAGGTGTCAGCAATCTGGGGCTCCTAGAAAGGGAAGTGGAATACCATGAGTTGTATGGTGTTATAGTAAACCTATTTAGAATAGATGACACCCCTGTTCTGTTTCCAATTCATTACTGTACCGGGCTGGTGTGGGCAATGAGAAAAGGGAAAGGAAACAAAGGGACTCGTGGGCAAAGCCCTGACACATAGAATCCCAACAGCCCCCCCAGTCTCACATTTGGAAACCTACCAACAAAGGCATGGGATGGCTCTGATACTACTATTCAAAGAACAGAGCCGAGCCCAGAAAGTACAAGATTCTACCCATTAATGCTTCCTTTGCCCAATATAGGATTCTTTGTCTTTGTGTTTCACTGCCTATTGAAGAAGAATGTGAGAAAACATTGGCAAGACTGTTTGTGTTGTAGAAGGCTGCAACGGAATAACAAATCTGGTAAGACACCTGACAGTTAAAGCATGGCAAAGTTTATTTAACTTAGCAAATAATTTCTCTCAGAGTCTTATTTGGCATAAGTTCAGACTCTTTACCTTCTTCCCATGAACACTCTTGGCATTCGGTACTGGGCTTGGTCTGGGCCCAACGGCGACGCAAACGGAAGAAAGTTTTCATTGGCCACTTGGTTCTATAGGAGCGTTTCTTTGGGGTAGATTTGGAACGCATGTGCTTCTGAGGTGGGCTCTCTGGTTGCTTCTCGGTCTGCTGCTCTTGAGGACTGGGTTCTTCTATCACTTCTACAATGAAATTTAAGGCCTCAGTGCCAAAATGACTCACCAGCACACCTGAAAACATTCCTTTATGGTCAGGTAGGCTAGAGAAAATGGTGGAATTCTCTGGAGCTATCATCTGGATCACAATGATACTGTCATTCTCTAAACGTACTGTTGCATCAACATCAGATTTCATAGAAAATGATGCTGTCTGGGGCTCAGGCAACATATATTTTTTCTTTTGGGCCTCTGGGGGGTTTGATTTCTGGGAAGGCTTGGGTTTGGGGAGGAGGCCAGCCAGAAGCCCTTTCCTGAACATTGAGGCAGCTCAGAAAAACTGCCAGGCAAGCCTTGGGCAGCCCTTTATATTGATTTTCCCATGTCATACATCATAATCCTATCTCTTATGTCATCACACAAAATGAGTCATGGAGGCCACTGAGTCATGATGCCAGCATTTTAATTCATGCACTGATTTGCTATCATTTTAGGTGGGCCCAGAAGATCTGGACTAAAATGTAAGGGCAAACATCACCAAACACAAGAGAACTGTGAGGATTTATTGGTAATACAGTCCCAAGAGGTAACCATGCCACGCAATCAGCCTCTGTCCACTTTCAGGGGCTCTCAACACAGGAATGATATCTTCACAAAAGTCCAAAGTGGTAAGAAGCATTCCATGCTGATGCTTGGCTTAGGGGTTTGGGGGGAAGGAAGGATGGAAGGGCCCCCTGATGTTTTCACCCCCAAATCAATGTCCACTGGGCAGTGGACAGCATTGGATTTGGGGTCAGAGAATCTCTCTTGAAATCCCAGTCTGTGTGACCCTAAACATGTCACTGATATCTAGGCTTTGGAAATTTGAGGAAATTGGATTGGAATCATTAGCTCTATGATCCTATTAGCCTATGACTCCATGGCCCCTGATATTCCTTCCATGAGGAAATCTGGAGATTTTACGGTGGGCCATATGAATTTAGGCACAGATAAAGCATATAACTTTGACATAATTTCATCCAGGAAAACCAGGCTGGGTGAGTGAGCTCAACTGATTAACACACGTGTCCTAACAAGATCACAGGCACAGGGTTTTTTCCCCTTATAAGGAAAGCTAGCTGACCACTGAGACACTGATTAACATACATGTCCTAATGAGGTCATAGACACAGGGATTTTTTTCCTTCTAAGGAAAGCTAGCTGACCACTGAGGCACTGATTAGCATGTCCTAATAAGGTCATAGATACAGGGTTTTTTCCCTCATAAGGAAAGCTAGCTGACCTCTGAGGCTGAAGGAGGATTGCCAACATACCTCATAATAGGGTGACCCTTTCTAGTTTGCAAAATGGTTTTTTCCCATCATGGGAGCAAAAGTAGACCAATGAAAGGGTTACCGCTACTAGAAATCAAAGTAATTGGTTTGAGTTCTGGCTTGGCCACTGATGTTGCTTTTCTGTTATAAAGTATACATGCCATCATTTGGAGAACCACAAGTAGTTTCCACAATTAATCTGAGCTCACCAGCCTTTAGGTATCCTTACCATCATAGATTTAAAGCTGTTGATCTTTGAGATCACCAAGGACAAATGTTTTCATCAACAGTGTCATGAACATGGGTTCATGCTCTCTGATCTAAATTCTGACCTTCTGTGTTCTAAGGTGTTTCTATCTTACACATCCTGTACTGTTTCCTAGTCTAGGCTATTAAGCTCAGTTTATTGGTGCCTTTGAACTAATCAAGTACCAGTCAAGGTGATGGAGTCTTATGAGGGAAAGCTAGTGAAACAAAAGCTGTTTCCACAGTCATGGAAAGCTAGTAGTTAAATCTGTGCTTTGTGGTCATAATGGGGTCTGGGCAAGATGAGACCATGATGATGTTAGACTGAAAAAAATCCAACCCAAGAGTGTGGGAGGGGACAAGGGAAGTGAGGAGTAGGAGGAGGACAAGAGAGCCATTTTTTAAGGTTTCTCCTTTCATTCACTCTGCAGATGGCTGTGATAAAACTGCTTCATCACCAAAGTACTGTGGTAGAAGACGACATAACTCGACATCAGAAACACATGGCTTTGAATCCTGCCTCGGGATTTACTAGCTGTTATGACCCTGGACCAGTCACTGGGACCACCATCATCTTTGTTGTCGATTTTGTCTCTAAAATGAGTAATAATATCATTTTTTCTCAGGGGCATTGTAACATCAAAAGAGATGTTCATGAAATATTTTGTAAACCTAAAGGCACCATAGAAATAGTATTGTTATTTTCCCATTAAAGAGCATACATAAATCAGTTGCATCATTGATTTTCCTGGGATCATCGTATCTTCGAGCCAGAATGAACTTTGGGGTTCCTGTGGTTGGCCTGTTCACATTTTGGGGTTTCATTTTGGTAGTAAGGATTGGAAAAAGGGAAACACAAGTTTGAGGGTGTCCATTTCATCTCTTCCTATAACTTCTCCCATCCTGGGTCTGTCACCTGCCCTCCTGGTGATCGAATTCTTGCTGGATGATCCAGAAACTATGACACTAACCTCTTGGTACTTTTAAACTCATTGAAATGTGATTGCCAAGGAGAAAGGTGTTCTCTTCACATCCCCCAAGCCCCATTAGGCCTGAGAAATATAAGTGAGACCATCTGAAGCAAGAGACCAGCTTCTAGGCAGTAATACTGAAGGAAGAGATACTTATTTCTGCACCTTTACAGCTTTCCAAGGTCTACGTTGCTTATGAGCATCCTCTTTCCATTGATCTTATCTGATGCAAGTTAGTTTAGAGTCTGCTTAACCACAATGCAAAGACCACAATTTAACTCATGAGCTTAAGTTTCAGCAATGGCATCAGCAACATCAGGAGTTCTAGTTTAACATATATTTAAATATTAGTTAAGAAAGCCTGGTATCCTCCAGTCCAAGTTTATATTCTGGGCAAAACCACTTCTAATTTGGGACAGTTGTTTCTCTTGTGGGCCTAAGTTTTCCATAAAATCAACTGCCATTTATTAAGAACCCTGCTGTGTACCAGACACCATCACAAATGTTGAGGATATAAAGACAACGAGTGAAAATGTTCCTGCTCTTGAACAACTTATGTTATTGGTGGCAACAACATGTACGGGGGTGAGGAGAGCTCTACTGAAAGCAGGAGAATAGGAATATCTTCACATAGAAGGTAGCCTTTGAAGTGAATCTGGAGGATGCTCTAGATTCTAAGAAACCTAGTAAAAGAGCATTTTCCAGGCACAGGACAAAGCCTTGGTGAAAATATGATGGCAGGCTACAGAATGGCACATACTGGGAGCACCAAGTAGACCATATTATCGAGTAGATCATATTGCCAACCAGGCTGTATTGCTAAGCAGGCCATATCAGTGAGTAGACCAATATTATCAGGTAGTCCCCAATTGCAAAGCCTGCTACACTTAAGTACCCAAAGCTTGAGCAAATAGCAGGAAGATCTAAAAGTCCTAAGAGGAAGCAAATGGCCTCAGATGGAATGAAAATCTCATGGTAGGAAGATGACTTATTCCAAAGATCCAGGCAAGGGAGAGCAGGGTAGCATTGTATTTTAAATAGGCATACTCATATGAGCGAGCCTAGGCATAGAGAGGCAGGAAAACACAGAGAGCATTTGGATAGAATTTAGCAGAGGAAGAAAAAGAGTTTTGTTATTAACATTCATGGATAGAAAAAGAAAATAGATGAAGAATCCAAGAAACATCACAGATTTAACACAGAAGTCCAATATGGTAGTAATGGGAGACTTCGGTTATCCAGACATCTACTGGAGCTGTTTGCCCAAAACATAATACCAAGGCCTCAAGGAATAGTCATAGCAGAAATAAAGCATAAGACTATAGCAGAAGATGATGAAGGGCCTTGAACCCATATGAGAATCAGTTGAAGAAACTCAGGATGTTTAGCCTAGATAAGAGAAAAATCAGGGTATGGAAGCTATGTTTTTGAAGGCCGTCATAAGAAAGAAAGATTAGATTCTTTGTTTGGTCCCAGAGAGCAGAAGCAGGAGCAGAGGGGGGAGGAGAGGGAGAATTATAAGAAGGCAAATTTAGGTAAACTTCTTAACAATGAGAACTGGCCCAAAATAAAATAGGTTACTTTAAGAGATGAATCCACTTCCTTGGAGGTTTAAGCAGAGGCTGGATGTGTCACAGTTGGAGGGATTCCTGTTGAGTATGACTTAGACTGGATGAGACTAGAAGGCCCCTTCCATATATCAAATTCAGTGCTTATCTCTGGTTTTATGACCCGGGATCCTTGCTGCTTTACCTCTCTGAGCCTCGGTTTTCTCATCTGTAAAACAGATATAATTATGGCACCTACCCAAGCAGGCTAATTTCAGAAAAAAAAACCTAGAAAGACATGAATTGACACTGATGAAGTGAGCAGAACCAGGAGAACATTTGTACACAGCAACAACAAGATTATATGGTGATCAAGTATGATAGACTTGGTTCTTCTCAGCAATACATTGATTTCAACAACTTGGAATAGAAAATGCCATTCACATCCAGAGCACTATGGAGACTGAATACGCATCAAAACATACTATTTTCATCATTTTTGTTTGCTGTTTCTTTCCTCATGAGTTTTCCCTTTTGTTCTGATTTTTCTTTCACAAAATGACTAATAGGGAAACATGTTTAAACATGTACATATATAATCTATATCAGATAGCTTGCTGTCTTAGGGAGAGGGAAGGGAAGGGAAGAAGGAGAAAAATACGCGGAACTCAAAATCTTATAAAAATAAATGTTGCAAACCATTTTTACTTGTAAATTGGAAAAATAAAATACTATTGAATTTTTTAAAAAATATAATAAAGTAAAAAAAATAGCATCTACCTTATAGGGTTATGGTGAGGCTCAGATGAGATTAGACTTATATATAAGAGGCATTCTTTGCAAAGTGTAACATGGGAAAATCAGTGGAGCTGTTGTATGCAATAGGCTTTGCAAGCTATAAAGTGCCATATAAATATTAGCTATTGTTATGGTTGTTATTATCATCAATACTTCAAGGATCTATTACTTCATGAGACAGATTTCTAGAGTAAGAGTTGTCATGGTATAAATGACTAGAGAACTGGTCCTGGAGCCAGAAGATCTTGCTTCCCATCCCACCTCTCCCATTACTAACTGTGTGACCATGGACAAGTCATTTAGACACCCTGACTTATCTGCTAATTTACAAATACATTGCAATTTGCATTGATGGAGGGAGTTTCCACAGCAATGAGATCACAGATCTTGGATGTCTGACTGTTCCAACTTGCTATAAGGAAAAGTAAAGGTCGGGTCTATTTGTGCCCAAGGTACTAGGAATCATGACTCTCTTTACCTAATGGTGGAGTAGATAGCTGTATAGTGTCATAAGAAAGGTTCTACAAGGGCCCATCTGCCCTGAAATTCTCTTTCTTTCCTCCTTCCCTGCCTCGACTCCAGTCTAAAATCCCCACTATTAGAATTATTGCTTTAAATTAAAGTTCTGTGCTTCCAAAAGGCATCTGTCAGAATATGTGGATGGTAGATATGGGATTATTGCCAGTGTAGCCACTAAAAGTACTTAACATGGATTAATTTCTCAGATTAGAATCGAAGGCTCATGGAATCTGAGGCCGGAGGGCTCTAAGAGATGATCTAATCTCCCCTCACACCTGACAAGTGGATTAATCAACATCCTTTTAACATTCTCAACAAGTGACAGTTCCAGTGCTGGTGCCGAGCAGTCCATTTCATTGATGGAAGGTTCTAAGTGTTAATGCTTCCTTTTATTGAACTCCAATCTACTTCGTTATGACTTTTGCCCATTTGTATATTGCACTCAGAAGCTTACATGGAATAAGAAATCGACTCCCTTTTCCACATGGTAGCCCTTCTGATATCTGAAGACAGTGATCATGTCCCCCTTAAGTCTCTTCTTCTGCAGGCTAAACATCCCCAGCTCCTTATAAGAAGATGTTGAATCCCTTCATCCTCTTGGTTATTAAGCATCTTCTGTATGGAGGGCACAGGGGAAGGAAAGATGAAAAATGATGAAATCGCTTTCCTCAAGGAGACATTACATTCTATTTCACATGGAGAAGGAGGGTGGTAGGGAATTACAAGTATACCGATAAGTCTTATACAATGTAGGAAGCAATGGAGGGGAAAGGAGAGATCCTGGCAAGCACTCTAGGACAATTTGGAGAGAGAGAACACTTTTAAGTGGAGAGGATCTGGGGAGGGCCTAGTGGGGATGGGGAAGAGATGGCACCCAGAAGAAGCTTCTATTGAACATATATCAGTTTATCATCATTTATTAGGCACTAACTGTGCCAGGCACTGTGCTAAGTGATAGGGATACAAAGAATGGGGGAAAAAACAGCTCCTGCCTTTGAGAAGCTCACATGCTAGTGAGACACTAGGCCTAGTTTCAATGGGAAGTAATCTCTAAGGAAAGGCGGTAAAACTGGGAATAGCCTCTTGCAGAAGGTGGAATCTGAGCTGAGTCTTAAAGGAAACCAGAAGACAGAGTCAGAGCAGAATCATGGGGTTTTGTTGGACTGATCTACTGTGGCCCAAAAGCCTGATAACTTACTGAGGAGGTGACGGGAAGCATCAAGATGCTAATAACTCAAGTGAAGATTCCAGCACTTGTTCTTTCTCCCCAGCTTCCTATTGTTGGGAATCTGATAGAGGGTAAAGGAGCAAGCAGGAAATATGAATGAACACACAGATCACCTTGCCTGTGAAACCCTGACGAGTGAGCCATTCCGAAGGCTATTTGAAACTCCCAGGTAGCAAGCCATCATTGATTTTGTAGATGACAAGATCCTAGATCTAGAGCAGGAAGAGACCTCGGAGATCTTCCAGTCCAATTTCCCCATTCTACAGTTGAGGAAACTGAGGCTTTAGAGGTTAAGTGATTGGCCTGAAGTCACACAGCTAGCAAATAGCCAAGGCCTAGGCAGTTATTTGAGCAACATAGAGATTAGGTGACTTCCTCACTAGCACAGAGTCTCAAAAAGAAGGATTTGAACCCAGATTTTCCTGACCCCCAGATTAGTGATACATATATCATGCTGTGCTTGTTTAGAAACCCTAGTGGACATTGTCACAATAGAGTATAGGATGATGGGATTATAGATTTAGAACCAAAGATAACATTAAAAATATTTGGGTTCAACCCTTTCATCTTACAGTTGGGGAAACTGAGGCCCAGAGATGTCATGTGATTTGCCAAAAGTCACACAAATAGTAAGTGACAGAGTCAGTTGAAACCTAGCTCCTCTGATGGCAAATCCATTTTTCCAACATTGGGTTTCTTTTTTAGTGGAGAACCCTGGACTTGGAATCAGACCATTCCAAGCTTTGACAACAGTCAAAATTAAAATGCTTAACTGGCAGCTAGGAATGGTCTGATTCCAAGTCCAAAAACAGGCACAAGGACAAGATGTGACTATCAGGAATAAGCCCACGAGTGTGTGCGGTCTGCAAAGCTGTTACCTTTTCTCTTTTACATCCACTGTGAAAATGCCTTTTATTTCATTTCTTTTCTGTGATTGTGCTGAAGTTGGGAACGAACCCCAAAAGGTTGGGGTCACAGACCTGTCACAGAGTGTCTCAAAAGAATTTTCAGGTTTGAACCCATATTCAAGTCAAGGAGCAAAGTTTATTGTAATTGTAATGCCAATTGATGCGGTCTGAATTCCAAGAGAGTTTAACAAAGAAACAGAAGCAAGGAGATACCTTTATCCAGTTGTTCATGTTCATTGACATTCTGATTTTATGGACTAGGGGTAGAACCAAGGAGTGGTTTCCAATGGTCATCACTGACCAACAGACACTAATGTTTGTAGGACTGTTCTAAGGCCAGGAGACTTGAAATAATGACAGACAGATTATTAGAATAATAGGCTCAGGATCACTAACATATCTTCCCTAAAGTCTAAGGGAAGAAAAATCAGTCCTAGGCCTGAGGACTTTTATAATCACTGACAGGACAATAACATTTTTAGATGAGGGGGCCTCAGGATCATAGATTCTAAACCCAGAAGATTTAGAATCATTGACAGATTGTAGAACAGAAGTCCCCTAAGGTCAGGGGACCTTAAAATTATTGCTGTCTTCCCTAGAAGTTATGTTACATCAACTGATTTTGCATAGGTGGAATGACTGACTAAATGGCATACTGCTAAGGATGAAAACAGCATTTTCAAGAACATTTGAGCATTTACTCATGATCCCTCAGGCTCATTAGCAAAGCACATTTCTTCCCTCAAATGACAAGAAAATTCATAGAGTTGGAAATATGAGAAAGACAGTATGGTATATACTGGAGACAGCAGAAAGCCTGGAAGCAAGGGAACTGGGCCTCAGGCCAACTAGCTATGTGACCCTAGGCAAGTCATTTGACTTATTTCCTCATCTCTAAAATATTCACACACTGCCCAAGTGATAGGGCTAATTGTAAGGAAGTACTAACTAAGCTTAAAAGTTCTACAGAAATGGGAGTCACTTTATTTTTGCTCATGATAAAAAGGTCAACAAAGCATTTGTTAAGCACATAAGTCAATACAGGGTAATTTAAATGAGGAAAGGAGAAAGGCTGGAGGAAGAACTGGGAGAATGGGAAAATGCTTCAGGGAGACAATGGTATCTGAGGGCAGGCTTGAAGAATGAGAGTCAACAGAAATGAGGATGGAGTGCATTCCAGGCTTGGGACATGGCTTTTACAAATAAGACTTATATGAACTGATGCAGAATGAAGTGAGCAAAACCGGAACGTTGTACACAGTAACAACAAGTAGAATGATCAACTATGATAGACAGCTCTTCTAGGTAATACAGTGATCTAGGACAATCCCGACAGACTTGGGATAGAAAATACCATCCATATCCAGAGAAAGAACTATGGAAAGTAAATGAAGATCAAAGTATACTGTTTTCATTTTTTTGCTCTCTCATGGGTTTTCCCTTTTGTTCTGATTCTTTCACAATAAGATTAATGTAGAAATAGGCTTATTGTACATGTAGAACCTATATCGGATTGATTGCTATATTGGCGAGGGGTGAGAGGGAGGGAAAAAAATCAGAACTCAAAATTTTACAAAAGTGAATCCAAAAATAAAACACTACTAAGTAGGGAAATTTTTAAAAAGAATGAAAAAAACTCCCAGATTTGGAAGGCAGCTCAGGAAAACAACAAATACACCGAGGTGGGTGTTGGGAAGAACTGAAGCAGGGGTGTGCAGATAACTGTTCGGCATTATTAACATTCTCCAAGATTTTCTCCAGTCTAGGCAATCAACAAAGTGCTGCCTCAAACCCTAGATTTGTAGAATTTGCAGGTGAATTTGCAGGCACAATGAAAACTGAAGAGTGGGCTCTTGTATATTAGTACCACTAGACTAAGGCCCAAGTCACACACATTCCTGCTCACAGAGAGGGTCAAACAGAATTGACCAAATGCCAAATCACAAGAGGGCTATGAAAACCACAGAATAGTATACTGGATTGGGAGTCAGGAAGACCTGAGTGGAAATCCTGCTTCAGACATTTGTTAGCTAAATGATTGAACCACTACCTGCCTCAGTTTCCTCATCTGTAAAATAATTTTACCTCTCAGGGTTGTTATGAGGAAAAAATATTAGATGATAATGATGATTCCTGTATGTACCACATGTAGGTAATCACCTTAGAGAGACAGAAAGCACTACATCTGGAAAGAAAACATTTGGTTTCATATACCAATACTCTTGCTTTCGTCTGTGTGAACTTGAACAAGTCCCTTAATCTCTCTAGATTTCAGTCCTTGCTTCAGCAAAAGATGGGGCTGCATTAGGATATAAAAGGTCTCTTCCAACCCCTTTAGTGGGGAGTGACAGCTGCAGGCAAGATGATTTCTTTTGGTTTTCTTTTATAACTAAGAATACGAAGAATTCACATTTATAGTGCAATGCTATAAGTTTTAACAAGCACTTTCCTCATATCAGGCCTTTGAGACCGATATCAGAAATATTAGTATCCCCGTTTTACAGAGGAAGAAACAGTCTCAGAAATGGAAAATGTCATGCAGCCATTGGATCTAGGACTGGAATTCAGGTCTTCCTCTACCCCCTACTTCCTACTCAGGTCTGTTTTTCTTTCTAATACAAACACAAAAGCATCTTCCAACAGTGGGTCAGTATATGTAGAACATGGGGTGTTTGGCAGAGAACAATGTGTTAACACTGAAAAGATGGAAAGGAGAAAGATTATGAAGAACTTTAAATGGCAAAGAGAAGAGTTTGGATGGTATTTGATTCTAGAGGTGAGTAGTGAAGATATGTCAAGGTCAGACAGATGTTTTATGAAAAACACTTTGGTGTTTTTTTTTGTTCAATTTTTTTGGGGGGAAGGCAATCAAGGTTAAGTGATTTGCCCAGGGACACAGTAAGTGTCTGAGGTTGGATTTGAGCTCAGGTATTTTATTTTTTATGTCAGTAAATTTTATTTTTCTTTCACTTGAATTACTTTTTCAAATGTATGATTAGATTTATAAGCAATTCAGAGTGAAAAATTCAGCACGATATTTTATTTAGTTTACACAACATATATTCTCTTTACATGCAATTCTTATGGGCTGTTCTGGCATCACAGCAACAATCTTAATGTTGGGGGGAAGTCCCACAAAAATGGGGGGGTTATTAAAAGGGAAAAATTCAATTTGTTACATATAGAAAGAAAACAAGACAGGGTGTGAGGCAATCCTTAGTCTACTTGGTAACCCTGGCACACCTACTTTTACATAACATTTGTTTTTTTTTCACTTAATAGTGTTTTATTTTTTCCAATTACATGTAAAGATAGTTTTCCACATTCACTTTTGTAAAATTGTGAGTTCCAATTTTTTTCTCCTCCCTTCCTTTCCTCACCCACTCTCCAAGAGAGCAAGCTCTCTGATATAGGCTATAAATGTATAATAATTTTAAACACATTTCCATATTAGTCCTGGAGTGAAAGAAAAATCAAAACAAATGGGAAAAACTGTGAGAAAGAAAAAACAAAAAAAAAAAAAAAAACAGTGAAAAAAGTATGCTTTGATCCATACTCAGTCTTCATAGTTTTTTACTCTGGATGGTAATTGTCTTGGATCACTGTATTGCTTAGAAGATCTAAGGCTGTCATAGTTGATTATCATCACACGATCTTGCTGTTATTGTAGCACCTACTTTTAAGATTAATCTTTAGGTATTAATATTTTATTTTATTTTTCTTATTTAATATTTTATTTTTCCCAATTACATGTAAAAAGAATTTTAACATACTTTTCTTTTTTAAATTCTGAATTCCAAATCTCCTCCCTCTCTCCCCTCCACTGAGAAGGCAAGCAATATGACAGCTTATACATGTGTAGTCACACAAAACACATTTCTACATAAGTAATTCTGTGAAAGAAAACAGGAAAAAAACAAGAAAAATAAAGTAAGCAAAGAAAAAGTATCTTTGATCTGTATTCAGGCTCTACCAGTTCTTTCTCTGGAGATGGACATCACCTTTCATCATATAAGTTCTACAGAACTGTCTTAGATCATTGTATTACTGAGAATAGCTAAGTCATTCCAAGTAGATCATCATACAATATTGCTGTCACTGTATACAATGTTCTCTTGGTTCTGTTCATTTCATTTTGCATCAGCTCATTTAAATTTTCTCAGATTTTTCTGAGAGCATTTTGCTCATCATTTCTTAAAGCACAATAGTATTCCAACAACTTGTTGAGTCATTCTTCAACTGATGGACATCCTCTTAATTTCCAATTCTTTGGCACCTCTAAAAGACCTGCTACAAATATTTTTGTACACATAAATCCTTTTTCTTTTTGTTTTTTTTAAATCTCTTTGGATACAGACCTTCAGGTACTAATATTTTAAACAATAAGATGTCATATTTTTAAAAAGCAGTCACATGATTCAATCATTAAAAAAGACAAAGATGGACAATCAGTTCATGATTACTCACTAAAGAAACTTCTCAAGAGTCAGTTGGCAAGTTAGGAAAATCACTTTTGAAGTTATTCGAAGGAAATGTTAAAGGCAGAGAGTCTCATTAGCAGGCTATAGCACTAGTTGATTTATAGCGTGATAAAAATTTGAACTAGGGTAATAGTTATGTCATTAAATAGACAAGGATGTGTATGTAAGAGATGTTCTGGAGAAAGAAATGGCAAGATTTGATAACTGATGGGCTCTGTAGTTTGAATGAGGAAAAGCAATTGAGGATGACACAGACTACAAAAGTTGGGTGACTGGAAGAAGTAATAGGGCAGTTCTGAAAAGGGAGAGATTTGGAGAAGCTCTGTTTTGGATAGGTTGACTTGGACAACTAGTTCAAAATGACCAATAGACAATTGGTGATACAAAGCTGGAGCTCAGGGGGGAAAATCAGAACTGGGCAAAAGCAATCTGAGAATCACTGTATAGAAAATATTACAAAAGGGTTCTTTATTTTACAACATGCCATACTGAATGAGTGAATGAATAAAAAAAGCATTTATTAAGTGTTTTTTTTGTTTCAAAGGCTATAATCAATGTTGCTCCTTGCCCTGAAAAAGCTTACATTCCACTGGAGAAGAAGACAACACACAAAGGTGAGGGGTCGCCAGGGAGAGATGCTTTGGGCTGGAAAGCTATTGGGTTAATGAGCGGGGACATGGGGAGCAGATTGATGTAACTCTGAGAGCAACTTAGTTCCAAACTGGGGAAAGGAGGAGTGAGCAAAGTGGCTATTGGTTGGGACTTTGTTGAATAGTCAGTTAATAGGGGATTGTTGTCTGTGGAGTCTGGGAAAAGCAGTTGCTGATCAGAAAGTAGTATGGAGGGAGAAATTTGAATTTACTCCATGGATACTTCTGGGTGGCAGTTAAAACAGTATAAGATTCACTAAATATATTAAAATTGGGATTCTGTTTACAAAATTCTGATGTACAAGAATATATTGTTCTGTGGGGTCTTCAAACAGCAGAAGATCACAGAATCATAGCAGCTGTCACTCCCTACTAAAGGGGTTGGAAGAGACCTTCTATATCCTAATCCAGCCCCGTCTTTTGCTGAAGTAAGGACTGAAATCTAGAGAGATTAAGGGACTTGTTCAAGTTCACATGGACGAAAGCAACAGTATTGGTATATGAGAACTGAAGGAGAATAATAAGAACAGTTAAATGAATGAATAAAATGAATTTCTTAAGTATTTACTGTGTGCCAAGCACTGGGCTAAACTTTGGGAATACAGAAAGGAAAAGGTAGTCCTTGCTCTAAGGGAATCTTTCCCCACCACTGAATCATTTGTCAAGCCTTCTCAGATCAGTGACTTCCCCCGTCACTACCTTTATACAGATTCTCATCAACTCCTAAAATGGCAATACACTTGTGACTCTGTCACTTCCTTTCTCAAGCTCAATCTAAAGTCTATTAAGGGGAGACATTTACAAGAGGGTGGTGGCCAGAGAAGGTGTTTTGGCTTGAGAAGTCATAGGAAGAATTAGGTGGGACCATAGAGTAGTCAGTTGGTAAGACCCTTTCCAGAATCAGCATGGTAGTACTGATTTGTTTAAGGGTACTGCAGTAAGATGGATGGCAAGGGTGGACAAGCAGATGGGGCACCTCACATGATCTACGCTGTCTATATAGTTAGCTATGTGTGTCTACAGTGGTTGATGTACTAAACAATTCAACACAGCTCAGAGACCAGTGGTTCTAAACTGAAGGGTTAAGTCAACTGTTGACACAGAAAATCTGGTGGTCCATTGAGATATTTATCTAGCACTTTAAAGGTTTTACAAAGTACTTTATCTGTAGTGCCTCATTTTACCCTCACAACTCTGGGTATTAAATCTTCACTTTATAGATAAAGGAAATGAGGTTCAGAGAGGTAGAATGATTTTCTGATGGTCATACAAGTAGTAAGTGTTTGAGGTAGTGGGGTGGAGGGCTTCAAAAACCCATGTTGGAGACAATGGGTTTTTCTTTTTGCTAGGCTAAGTTTTAGGAAAGCAGAGGCTTTGTATTGTTTAAATTTTGTATTTCCCTTATCCTAACAAAATAGATGTTTAACAAGTCTTATTGAATTCACGAATTCCACACCAAGTACTTGTGAAGATTTAAGTGAGACATGCCTGGCTTAGAGTTATTCTGCTTTGCCCCAAAGGGTGAAACTAGGAGTAGTGGAGTAGAAGTCAGAGAGAGAGGCAGATTTTGGTTTGATTTAAGGAAAACCTTCCTAAAAATGACATGGGTATCAAAGTGGAATGGGCTGTCTTGAGAGGTAGCAGTGGGTTTGCCATCAATGGACAATTTCAAGCAGATTCTGGAGTGTTCATGTTGGAGCTCATGTTATATAAGTGATTCTTCAGCATATCCAGGCCATCATCTCTATGTCTTCTGGAGTTCCTCCTAACTTTGAGATTCTGTGAAGCCTCTCACTCAATTTGCTGCTCTTTCTGTCTATAGCCTCCTAGGCTCAGGCTTGGGGCAAAGAGATTCAAAAAGAACAGCCTTTCCCTTCAGCTCTACGGTCAGTGGGCTGCTTAATGACACAATGAGAATCCTCCCACCCCAAAAAATCCCAATGTGCCTAGTCTAGGAACCAGGTTTTGAGAGGAATCATTGGGAAAGTCACTGTCAGCTTCACCTTCAGTACGTACCTCCTAATGCTATAAGAATAAAGAGATTTTAAGGGGTTGAGCAGTGTTGGTATAAATGTTAGCTATGGTTATTTTATTCTAGTAAATTTATTTTTAATACGCATTACTTTATGAGTCACATCGGGAGAGAAAAATCAGAGCAAAAGGGAAAAACCATGAGAGAGATAAAAACAAAATAGAAAAAGAAGTGAACATGGCATGTGTTCATTTACATTCAGTCTCCATAGTTCTTTTTTTTCTGGATGCAGATGGCATTTTCTGTCCAAAGTCCTTTGACTGAACACTGAACATGGTGATTATTATTAAATATCACACTAAATTCCCAATGACTCTCCATTGTTTCAGGTTTTCTTTTTTTTTTTTCTGGATCGGATCTGTGATTCCATGGGATTCCTTTAGGGAACTTGGGATGAGAAAACTCTCTTAATGAAGATTGGCACATGTTCTGCAACTTAGCCTTCTCTTTTCCTGAGGCAATTGGGGTTAAGTGATTTGCCCAGGGTCCCACAGCCAGGAAGTGTTACGTGTCTGAGACCAGATTTGAACTCGGTTCTCCTCACTTCAGGGCTGGTGCTCTGTCCACTGCGCCCCCTAGCTGCCCCAACTTATAGTCTTAAAGAATGATCTGGAGTTCTGTAAAGTTGTTATCTGTTCAGGGTCACATGGTATATGTCAGAGATGGGAACCAAACTCGGGCAATCCTAACTCTGAGGCCAACCCACTAATTCACTATGGCAGAGCTTCCTCTCCTCTCCAGCAAAGTTCAGAAAAGCCAAGTGTGACACATCAGCCATACTTGAGAAAGTCCCTCATTCTGTACCTATTATCTCTGTGCCGAGAGAAGAAAAGATGTCTCACTGATAGTCCTCTGGAATCAATCAACAAATATAATCAACCACCTGTTATGTGCTTGTTGCTGTGGCAAGTGATGGGCGAAGACAAAAAAAAACCAATTTGTACCCTGGGGGGGGGGGGCGTTTTATTGCGAGAGGTGCCTCGTACACATAGAAATATGGGCAGTATTTAAATACAAGGCAGGGAGGAGGTCCTCACAGTCGGAAGATCAGAAAAAGCAAGAAGACAGTTGTTGAACTGAGATTTGAAAGAAAATAAGGATTGCCAGGTAGAAGTGAGAAAAAACCCTGCTTAAGTTACTTGAGAAAGGCTACAGAGGCTCCGAGAGCTTGGAGAGAGTGCGGTGATTCCAGAGACCGCAGAGATTCCAGGGCGCACAGAGATTCCAGAGCGCGCGGAGATTCTGTGACGGCGTAACCTCGTCAACGAACTTAGCCTTAACCTTTACGTTGCTACGTCTGTCGGGTGGGGCAGAAGCCATTTTACTTGCTGAGCTGAGGTGGTTGCCGTCTCAAGGTCCCGCAGTAACTAGGGCTTAAAGAGACTCTTGGGGCCCTCTCCCACATCCCCACTGTGGTTGTTGATCCCTTGTCGGTACTGACATCGTCACTACTAGCTCTACTGCCATCATGCCGTTATCGCCACTTCGACTGGCAGTTGTGTGCTCTAGTAACCAGAACCGCAGTATGGAGGCCCACAATATCCTCCTTAAACGGGGATTCAGTGTCAGATCCTTTGGGTCGGGCAGCCGCGTGAAACTCCCAGGGCCGGCGCCAGACAAGCCAAATATTTATGACTTCAAGACAACTTATGATCAGATTTACAACGATCTCCTCAAGAAGGACAAGAAGCTCTACACCCAGAATGGGATTCTGCATATGTTGAACAGAAACAAGAGGATCAAGCCCGGGCCAGAACGATTCCAGAATTGCGAAGATTTGTTTGACCTCATCCTTACCTGTGAAGAAAAAGTCTATGACCAGGTAGTGGAATATCTAACTTCCAGAGAGCAAGAAACCTGCCAGCCGGTTCATGTCGTGAATGTGGATATAAAAGATGACCAGGAGGAAGCCATCCTAGGAGCCTTTCTCATTTGTGAACTCTGCCAGTGTATACAGCTCACAGAAGATATGGAGAATGAGATCGATGAGCTCTTGCAGGAATTTGAGGAGAAGAGCAACAAGAGCTTCCTTCACACTGTCTGCTTTTACTGATGCCAGTTTTCCAGGCCATCAACTTGTAAGTGAAAATTTCTGTTCACCATCCTCCCAAAAAAACATTTTTAGATATTCCTCTTGTTAATCCTTTTTTCTTTTATGTTCTTTCTGTTTTTACTTTCAGATATTTCGTCAGAAGGAGGAAGTATTAAGCTGTATATAAGAAGAGGAGAGAGCTATTTAAAAGACAGATGAACAAAATGTCTTATCCCACTTTCCCTTATTAGTGGGATGCTAATTATGTTAGGTATTTTCCTTTAATAAAATTTATAGTGTATTTTCTCAACTTACTTCTTTTGTTGTGTGTCTTTCTTTATTATAATTGGCTAAAGTATACAAAGTTGTGAAAGAAACAACAGTGTATTATTAGTTATGACCTATGTCTTCAGAACAGAAGGGTTAACTGCCCTCTTGTTCTGAACTCAGATCCAGTCATGTTAAAGCAGAAGTTATTGATTGAAAACCTAAATTCAGGATGACTTATAAAAGGAGAAACTCAACAGGGAGGAGGGGAACAATAGCGAAGCCCCCACTCTGACTGGCCATGGCCAGCTAGACAATTATCTCCAGTGACTCTGGCCCACCTCAAATGCTTACCTCTTCACTCAGAAATACTGCTCTTTCTTTTGGGACAAATCCGGTCTTGATCCTCTAGAAAGTTCAGCACACTTTGAACAAACCTTATTGTGGTTTGGTTCAGTTTAAGATTAATCAAAAAAGTCACAAGTTCCTAGATGGGTTTTTAGACTTTTAGAGAATTTTCCAAGGAGGAGGAGCTACCTTAGATTAAGAATTTTGGACGCCCCTACCACAAAAACTCCCTTAAATCTTGGAGAGCCCCTCCAAGCTCCAAGTGCCTTAATCATTGGGTGGGCAGCTCTGATTCACTTCTTCAGATAGGTTGATGGCCCTTTGAGGAAAGAAGGGGATAGATGGGAAAGATGTCCCAGAAGTTGAATCGATGGGATTTTGTGCCTCATTAGATATGAGAGGTGAAGGACAATGAAGAGCCAAAGGATGATGGAGAACTTCCAAATCAAGACTGATCAATACATCATGAATTGTGCTCATAGTTACCACCCATACTTTTCAAAGTTCAGCTCCAATGCCACCTTCTTTAAGAAACCTTCTCTCCTTCCCCCCATAGAATAGCAACCTTTCCCTCACCTGAACTAATAGCCTTTTTTTTTTTTGGTCTTAATACATTCTTTTTTAAATAGCTTTTTATTTACAAGTTATATGCATGGGTAATTTTACAGCACTGACAATTGCCAAACCTTTTGCTCCAATTTTTCCCCTCCTTCCCGACACCCCCTCCCCTAGATGACAAGATGACCAGTAGGTGTTAAATATATTAAAATATAAATTAGATGCACAATAAGTATACATGACCAAAACATTATTTTGTTGTACAAAAAGAATCAGACTCTGAAATATTGTACAATTAGCCTGTGAAGGAAATCAAAAATGCAGGCAGACAAAAATAGAGGGATTGGGAATTCAATGTAATGGTTCTTAGTCATCTCCCAGAGTTTTTTCACTGGGTGTAGCTGGTTCAGGTCATTCCTGCTCCATTAGAACTGATTTGGTTCATCTCATTGCTGAAGATGGCCACATCCATCAGAGTTGGTCATCATAAAGTATCACTGTTGAAGTATCTCATGATCTCTTGGTTCTGCTCATTTCACTGAGCATCAGTTCACGTAAGTCTCTCCAGGCCTTTCTGAAATCATCCTGTTGGTCACTGCTTACAGAACAATAATATTGCATACTATTCATATACTACATCTTACTCAGCCATTCTCCAATTGATGGGCATCCATTCAGTTTCCAGTTTGTGGCCACTACAAAGAGGGCTGCCACAAACATTCGTGCACATACAGGTCCCTTTCCCTCCTTTAAAATCTCTTTGGGATATAAGCCCAGTAATAACACTGCTGGATCAAAGGGTATGCACAGTTTGATAACTTTTTGAGCAAATGAACTAAGACCTTTTAAGGCAATACCATATTTCCATGGTACAATAAAAAAGTAGTTAACATGCAGTGCTTTGAAGTTTATAAAGCACTTTGCATACATTATCTCATGCAATATTCTCTTTTTTATTATAGCTTTTTATTACAAGATATATGCATGGGTAATTTTTCAGCATTGAGAGTTGCAAATCCTTTTGTTCCAACTTTTTCCCTCCTTCCCCTCACCCTTTCCCCCAGATGGCAGGTTGGCCAATACATGTTAAATGTTAAAGCAGAAGTTAAATACAACATATGTATATATATCCATACAGTTATTTCATGCAATATTCTTTCACAGAAACTCTGAGAGCAGTAGTGTATATATTATTATCCCACCCAATTTGACAGATGAGAAAACTGAAACTCAGGTAAGCCTGATGTCATATAGCTAATAAGTGATAGAACTGCAACTCAAACTTAGGTCATTTGACTTTTGGCTTTGGAAGGAAAAACACTGAGGTGGGGGTGAAGAAAGAGCAGGGGAAGGAACTGGGCTGAAGAAACAGAAGGAATTGTGAAGGAGAGCTGGAGGATTCAAGGAGTTGTAAAAAAGATTACAGATTGAATTGGGGAGGAGGAATCTGGAGGGACTTGAGAAATTAAAGCAGTAGAAGATGGACACAAGCTGAAGGAGACATGTTAGACATTAAAGTGAAAAACTTGAGGTTTTTCCAGAAGGAATTTCTTTTTTTAATAATATTTTAATACTTGTCAAAGCATCTTCCCAATCATTATCATAGATGAGCCTCATGATAGCCCAATGAAGTGGTAGAGCAACAAGACAAAATGCAGGAATTTTTTTTCTTAAGGAGACAGAGAAGGAATATGGATTGTGAGATTTAAATCATTGTGGGAGCATCCTTTAAATTCTTAACTAAAAGGCTGAGGTTATAAAAGAGTGAATGAAGTTAGAACAGGGAATTAATGAGATAATTATGAGAAAGGAGAGATTGCTGATCACAAAGAGAATGAGCCACTAGATGTTATTCTAAATTCCTAATTGACAAATGATCAAAGGTTATGAGGTAGCTCTTTTTCCCCACAATGTATTTTTATTTATTTTGTTAAATATTTTCTAATAAGTTGTAAAAATTTATTTTTAATTCCAAATTCTTTCTCCTTCCTGTCCTTCTCCCCTCCTTGAGAAGGCAAACACTTTGTTATCAATTATACATGTGAAGTCATGAAAAACATATTTACATATTAACCATGATGTAAAAGAAGACATAGACAAAAAAATCCTAAGAAAAATAAAGCAATTTTTAAAAATATGCTTCAACCTGTATTCAGAGTTCATCAGTTCTCCCTCTGGAGGTGGATTGCATTTTTCATTATGAGTCCTTTGGAATTGTCCTGGATCATTGTCTCTAGAGCAGCTAATCAGAGCAGTTTATCATTGTTACACATTGTTATTACTATGTACCTTGTTCTCCTAATTTTGCTCACTTTATATCAACTCATTTAATACTTCAGAAGGAATTTCTTTCAGAAGGAATCAAGCAAAAGGAACTGAGGAAATGGAAGACCAGAAGGAGAACAACTTGAGGAAGAGGAGGAGGAGAAAGAGGAATAAGACTCTAGCAGAAAAAGGAAGCTAGTAAGAGAAAGTAAGTAATATTATAAAGGCTTCGGTAAGAAACTGAAGACCTCCTTTTGTCTCTCATCTTCAGTTGGGGTGCCATGGGTCACCAGCAGCTCAACTGGAGCCCACATAAATTAGGCCACAGGCCTCGGTTATGCAAAAAATTATATCTGAGAATGGGATATGGATTTCTAGACATAGCTTAATGCACATTATAGGAAAGTCTTCTGGTCAGGGAGGAAGTACACATAAGGGTGAGTAAGATTTACATTCGTATTTTTTTGGGGGGGATGGCAAAAACTGAAAACAAAATAAATGTATGCCCACTAACTGGGAAATGTCTTGGGCCATTTTCCTTTTTTCTTTACACTGTCTTCATGATTTTATCAGCTCTCATGTGTTCCATTGTCTTCTCCATGAAGATGATTCCTAAATCTACACACCCAGCACTCATTTCTTTTGTGAGCACCAATCCTATATCACCTACCACCTGGTGAATATCTCCACCTTAATATCCCACAAGCACTTCAAATTTAATAAGTCCAAAATATAAGTCATTATCTCCTGCACTGTGCTCCTGCAAATATGCTGAGACTTGCCCAGGATCCCACAGCTGGTAATCTGAGGTCAGAGTTGAACTCTGGTCTTTTGACTCCAGGCCCCATGCCCTGTCCGTTGAGACACCTAGCTACTTTCTTTCTATACCTTAACCTATCCTATCACCTTCCTTCAATTTCAAAAAACATTTATTAAGTCACCACATCTATATTACAAATCCTTTTATGGTAAGTTCCGGGAATACAAAGAAAGGGGGGAAAAAGGTCTCTGCTCCCTTGGAGGGCACATTCTAAGGAGGGAAGCAACATTTAAGTAACTAGGACCATAATTATTTATACAGGATGTATACAGAGTAGATTGGGGGTTCCTAATTGTTTTAGTGTGCCACACCACTTGGTCATGTGGTGAAGTCTACAGCCCCCTTCTCAGTATCATAGTTTTAAATGCACGAAATACAATTTCAAAATTACAAGTTAACCAGTCTTACTGACATGCAACTATCAAAATTCTTTTTAAGTTCCCAGATCCCTAGTTAAGAACCCTTAATCTATAGGAATCCATACCTCTGCTATTTGGATTTTGAATAACACCTAACTCATATCAAGTAATTTGGAGTGTCTTCATTGAAAAAGAGAAGTCGCTAACTTCTCTTTCAGTTTTCTGATGAACTTAATTTTCTGAGTTGTTTCAGAAAGGAGCGCTAATTCTAAATGTATGTGTGTGTATGTGTGTGTTGGTTGGTTGCTAAGGAGATACTTGAGGTAAATCAGGAAATGAAAGTAATTTGGAGATGAAAGGGCAAAGCATTAGTAATGGGGGGTGGACTAAGAAAGGTCTCCTGTAGAGACTTGAGATGAGTCTTGAAGAATGCCAGGTAAATTAAGAGGCAGAAGTAAGGGGCAGAACATTCCAGTCGTGGGGAGACAGCTGGTGCAAAAGTATGGAGGTGGGAAATGGAAGTGCAAGCAGGCTGCAATTCCTGGATCACAGAGTTTGTGGTGGGGAGGAAGCTATAAAGAAGGCTAGAAAGGCAGGAGGGGGCCTACACAAGGGACTTTACAAGTCAAAAAGAGGATTTTCTCTTTGTATATTTATATTCACGTTCAGTGCTACTCACTGTAGTAAAGCAATCTTATTGCTCCTCCCTAATTTATTTCCCATCAATCTCACCACAGCTGCTGCTCCAAGTCTTCTCCCGTCAATCTCCCACGTCACCCACCCCTTCTTCTCACCCTTTTGGCCAAAGACTTTGCTTCACTCTTCAAAACTGAGACCATTTGCAGAATCTTCCCTCAAATACTCTCCTCTTCATCATCTTCCTCTTTACCTCCTTCTCCCTTCCTGCTTGCCTTTGCCTCTTAGAATTTTGGGCTTCTTTTAGAACCCAGCTCATGTTCCACTTCAGACTAGATTCCTTCATTGCAGGCCTTCTCACCCCACTCCATCCCCAAAGTTAACCACACCCCCATGGCCCATTCCTCTGCCTAGTCAGTCCTTCCTCAAATATGCATTTTAGGGCGAGTGTCCCTCCCCCCCCCCCTTCCAACTTTATCTTGTACTCCTGATCTTTTATGGTGGGATTTAGATGGAAACGGACCTGAGCCAAGTCATCAGACTATTGTATTTTGTTTCTATTTAATATTCTGCAGACTACTCCAAATTTCTTGTGTTTAAGGGAACCTGACATGTTTTAATAGCCAGGGTAGCACACTTAGAGCCCCTGGATCCCCTACTGTATATCATCCCTGCTGCCGGTCCTCAACCTTTATAGCATGGTTAAAGGGTGGGGCTTTGATGGGGGTGATGATAATGAGGAGGCAAAAGTGACAGAGAAGAAGGAAGAATAGGAAAATGAGGAAGAGGAGGACAAGTTTGATTGACAAGATGTTGACAAACCTCATCTCCATTTGTTAAAAGGAAAAAGAGGAAAGCCTGACACGTACCCTAGATTTTGAGAGCAGATTTCAAAAGGTTTATAGAGAGAATAGGGAAGATCCTATGGATTAAAATTCTTTAGGGGAAAGTCACCCAGGAGAGATGAGAAACTCTTTTAAGAATTAAATCTGAAAAAAAAAGAAATCTGAAATAACAAAATGAAACAATTTAGAAGAGGGGGAAGTGTGGAAGCTGTTTAGAGAGACCAATGTGACTGCCTTGGGGATCCATCAAATCAACTTAGATTTTAAAGACATGTAATGAGAGCAAGGGCAGCTAACAAAGGATCAATACCAAAGCGTGATGTGGTGCTGGAAGAATAACGTCTGGGGCACTAAAGCTCAGAATGAAGAGAAGATAGTGGGGAAAGATAATGGCAACAAAAGTGAGATTTGTTAAAAACCAAATTGAAGAAAAGAAGATCAAAGAAGGGACAGAACAATTTCCTAGGATAGATGGGAAATGATGATAGACAACAGAGAGAATGCAGACCTATTTAACTTTTATTTTGTTTCTATTTTCTCAGCCAGAGAAAACATTTGTATTGGAAAACAGAATAAAAATGGCTAAAGGAAGTTGAAACCCAAGATATGTGGGTATATGGTAAGTATAGACTCTGTATAGACTCTGGGGGTCTTTACCCCAACTCCCACTTATACTGACAACATGGGTCCTTCATTCATACATTTCCCCCTCAGGATTCTAGGAGTACCCCTGAGAGGTTGGGGTATCCAATCCTGAGCAACCCATTTAGTGTGTTTGTCCCAACATAAATCACCAGTTACAATTAGTACCTTTCTTATATCACTGATTGAGCCAAGTGATTAGTACTCCCGAATCATTTAACCACTTAGCATCAGTTTTTATACAGAGTATTTGCCAAGAAGATATATTAAGAAGAGAAATTAGAGCATTTCCATACACCACTCATGGGGACCATCTCCCCTAGACCTTAGATGAAATGGGCTCGTACTTAAAGCAGTTCTCATAAAGCATTCATCCTACCAAGATCACTTCCAAATATGGCATAACCCATGAACAAAGTCACTCCTGTGCTTGCAGAAGATGACACCTTGGCTCCTGGGCCATCGATTCCCTGCTACTCTGGATCGAGCAGATCATTTCTAGAGATTGTATGGGTGCCCCAGAATCAGCTGCCGGCCTGCTCTGGCAGGGGCTCCGGTAGCCCCAGTCCTATTTCACATAAACAATGGGAAGGAGAGACGCCACAAAGAGACCAAAGCACTAGCGGGGCCATGAGTGACTGGGCTACACAGCAGGGAACCAGGCAGAAAGCATTTATTAAACATCTATTGTGTGTGAGGCATCATGTAAATGCTTTTTACCAATGTTTATCTCATTTGATCCTTACAACAACCCTGGGAGTTTGGTGCTATTATGAGCACCATTTTACAGTTGGGGAAACTGAGGCAAATAGCGGCAATGTAACCCACCCAGGGTCACCCAGCTGCTAAGTGTCTGAGGCTGGATTTGATCTCAGGTTTTTCTGCCTTGAGACCCAGATTTCTGTCCATGTCATCACTTACTTCCAGGTATAGGCTCACCAAATACACCCACTCCCACAAACCCTTTCTTGGCTGGTCAGTCTCCCATTATATAAAGAAGATTCTTGTTCAGGTGTGGGTTGAACTGAATAGTCTCTGAGGTCCTGAGGTTCCTCCAAGATACTGACTTCTGTCTTATGATGCCCATTTAGTCCTTTTCCCCATTCTAACCACAATTGACTAAGCTGTGTAGGAAATGACCCCAGCTCAATCCCAGGGAAAGACTGATTGAGCTCAGCAAAACTTTGACAACTAAATTAAAGGTATATCCAGCTAACTTTTAATTCTACAGATGTGAATGTCTCTCTGACCAACAGATGAGTCACTGTGTGGGAGAGCAGAAGATTCTAGAAAAAGCTTTGCTACTGCACTCATCAAACCCTATCTTTGCCAACTGTGAACCCTTCCGTTGGGCTTTCTTAGTGCCTGCTTTACCCAAGGATACAGCAATTATATCTAACTACCAAAGTCCTGGGGAAAAAAACAGCTCTGAAAGACAAAATACGCTCTTTAAAAAATGGGACACTTGTCCTCCATTATTGCATACACCTCTTTGGGCTGTAAAAATACAGTGAAATTGCTTTCTTCCTCCCTGCTACATATGCATCTCTTCTCTTTTCCTCTGATTACCAAGTAAAATATTACAGAAGTAAACAGATGACTGAACGAGACTCAGAGAATCCACTCTCATCCTAACCAGTGTTCGCTATAATTGTTTCAAGTTGTAAGTAGACGGTCACATTTCTTTAGCTATTCCCCCTTAGGGGAGAAATGGAGCCCCCAAAGAGAAGGCTGGAAACACCAAAGAACACCAAGGTTTGTTCTGTTTTCTCTCAACTGTCCTTTGATAAACAGAAACCGAACTCAAAGGGATTGCTGTCCAGCCCACACACAGAGCTTAGTGGGAAGGTTACTATCCTGCTGTGTGATGAAAGTCAACACTGTCTTATGTACCCTTATCACCTCTTCCCTGGACTACTGCAATAGCCTACTAATTAGTCTCCCCTGCTTTTTGTCTTCTTGCTCTAAACTACCCTCCACCCAGGTACCAAGCTGATAGTCCCTAAAAGACTTGCCATTGCCTAACTCAAAAATCTGTGGCTGCCTCTTTTCTCTAAGATAAAATAAGAAATCCTCAGCCTGGCACTTAGGGCCCTCTACAACCTGCTTTTTGTATACCTTTCCAGACCTGCAGAACGTGATTTCCCTTCACCAATTCTTTGTACTGGCCAAACTGGTCCAATGGCTGTTCCCCAAACTAGTCTTTCCATTCCTCACATCTTGCACCTTTGCCTGTGGTTCCCATGGTCTGAGCTCCTTCCTGTGGCTCTCTTAGAATCTAGAGATTCCTTTCAGCTTGAGCTCAGATGCTACAGGAAACCTTTCCTGATTATCCCTAGTTTATAGGGGTATGGACTCTCCCCCTTCCAAATGATCTTATATTTCTTTACTCACATATACATTGTGTCCCACAATAGCAGGCAAATCCCTTGATGCCAGGTAGTGTCCCATTTTTGTCTTTTGCCTCCCAACGCCTAACTTACTACCTGGCACAAAGTAGGTGGTGGTGTGCTAGGTGCTGGGCTGGGAACAGAGACGCCAAAAAAGATAGAATCCCTGTGCTCAGAGAGCTTAAATGCTATTGCTTGGGAGGTGGGGGTGGAAGAGGATGAATTTTCTGCATTATTAATAGGTCCCTGTAAGTCCTTTCTCATTTTCTATGGAAGAGAATAACATCTATCCTGTACCCAGTATGTGTAAAGTGATCTCGAGTGCTTATATAGGCTCTTCAAGGCCCTTTATCCTTATGTGTGGAGATTTATACTCAGAAAGAGGCAGCTGTTGGCAAAGTGAACAGCGTCCCAGGCCTGCAGTCAGGAAGACCTGATACTAGCTGTGTGACCCTAGGCAAGTCCCTTCACCTCTGCCTCTGTTTCCCCAACTGTAAAATGGTAATCATAATAGCATCTACCTCTTAGGGTTGTTGTGCAGCCCAGATGAGATCTTAGTTGTTTTGGGGGAAAGGTGTTTAATTACATAGCAGTACATAGTAGGTGCTATCTAAATGTTTATTTCCTTCCCTCCCCTCTTCCCTTCCCTAAGTCAATTCTGGGTGAGGATATAATAGTTCTCCAAAGAGAACTGTCATCCTGGGTCAGCTCTTAATCTGTGTAAACCCAGAGCTTGGAAATCTAGGCCTCAAGTTTGGGACAAGTCATGTTTTTAAGAGTCATGTTTTAATATACATCCAGATAGTGGAAAATTCCCCATAGCCATTCTGTTTTTCTTTTCACTAAATTTGTGATGTTTCCTGAATTCCTTGCCTAACTAATTCTTCCTGTAAAATTCACAGGATCATAGAATTATAAATCTTGGGCTAGAAGGGGCTTTAGAATTCTTTTAGTCCCTCATTTGAGAGATGAGGAAACTGAGGCCCTCTGAAAGGGAAGTGATGTGCCTAAGGTCATGTAGGTGGAAAGTAGTAGAGCTAAAACTGGAACTCAGAGAATGTCTTCAAAAAGCATTACTCTTTCTCCCTCCACTGAGCTTCACTCAAAGTCTCTTATCATCTTTTACCTTTGCATGCCTGGATTTCCTTGAATAACTCTTCTTAATAAGTACTGAGAATTGACCCACTTTATCTCACTGGATTCTTTCTGAATAAGGCACACCCTTCCAGAACTATATTCCTGCCACGAGTACCATCTCATCTTAGGATCTTTCGTTTACCTTGCTCATAAGTCATCCTTTTTGCTTTTGCATATAGACACGTGAGGTCATGGATGTTATTGCTGGGTATTTTCTCAGTTACTGCCTCCTGTGACTGATTGGTCTTTTCTTTTACTCTTCTTCCCTCGTTCTGGATCTTTCTCTCCATGATACCAAGTTTGTCAGTCCTTTGCAATTCTTTCTTGTGATCCCAATCCAGTCCTGTTGCCTTTCCTTCCCTTTTTAAATTTTAAGCACGCTTGATCAGATTCACAAGACTACAAGAAAAACCACATCTTTGTCATCCCTCGAGAAGTCCTCTTCTCTGGCTGAGAGCCCATCGTGCCTATGTTTTTAAGCCATGGTCCAGAAATCAATCTTCTTAGCCAGCTGTTTGCTTCTCAAATCTATCTTTCTCTTTTTAATCCTTTATTTTCAGTCAGAGATAGGGATGAAAACACCACCTGTGACCCTCAGATGTCTAGCTTTTTTGCCCAAGACTTCCTAATCCTCGGTCGTGCTTTCTACATTCCCTTCGGCGATACCCTTGCATGAATCACAAAAAGTGAATAGTAGTCAACAGGCTGGACGAGTCTTGAGAGTTTCTGCAGTATCCAAAATACATAGATTGGCAAGACAGTAGACTGCTCAACTATTTATGAGGGGTTGACATCTGCCTCAGTAACCCTCAGGAGAAAGTTACCAAGCACCGCCTCTGCTCCTCTGCATTTGTTCCTCTTGCCTGGAACACAAGAAGATATTTGCTTCTGAAAGTGTCCAGCTGATTGCTCCCCAACACCCTCCCATAGAAAACTCATTCTTGTTTATGTTTGATGTTCCTTCTTCCCTTCCTTCTCTAGGTCATATTCTTTAACCTTCTGATATGTTCCTTAATTACCCCTTACATTTTTTTCATTCTGATTTTCTTTTTGAAATGTTTTCCCCTTCACTCACACAAAGAACACTTCATTCTTCTCAATAACCTAGAATGTTGATCCTCTTGCCCAAGTCAGAGATCGCTTTGTAATCTGTACATACGCGTTGATCTTCCTCAGTAGTGTCAGAAACAAACATAAGGTTTTCTGCTAGACAAAAAATAATAATTCTCCTTGCCCTCTAGACTTGCTTGTAGTGATTTTTCATTTCTTTATCTTTGGCAGCTCTTCTGATTAACCTTTGTGGCCACTTTCTGTGGACTACTGCCTCTTCATAATGGCTGAAATGGGAAGATCACTGAAGAAGGTCTCAGTGGGGCCTCCTGACCAAGGCTGCAATTCAATTCAGTAAATATCGGTTAAGTACCTACTATGTGAAAAACATATGCTAAGGCTATAAAGATGAAAATGGTACAGTCCCCTGTCCTAAAGGAGCTTACAGTCTACTGTAGAAATAGAACAAGGCTTCATTTATTTAGACAGTCTTTTCACCTTTTCTCAGCTATGTTTACTGGCACTTAGATGTATACATAGCAAACAGACCTTGATCTCCAGGCAGAAATCTCATCAATTAGATATAGCCATTTTCTATCTCTTCCCCATTGACTTCCAGATATCTTCCTCTGTTTTCCTGACGGCTTCTTTTATCTCTGGGAACCAGGGCCTTGTACGCAAATGGTGCTAAATTCATGTTTACCGGATGAATTAATACATGTTCTCTTCCTCCTGGTTCTGAACCTCACCCAAGACAAAGCCATCAATGGGAACAGTCACTGGCTTAGAGTCTTCCATGAATTAATGAATAACCTCCTTGGGCAGAGAGGAAAGGAGAAACAGGCAAACAAGGCAAGACTGTAGTCAGAAGATTCTTCCCCAGAGAGGGACCACCTTGTCACACAAAAGCCATATTGTTGTTGACCTGAAGGGCCAAAAGGAGAGGATAGCATATGGATCAAAGGAGAGTTAGAGGAGCTGTGACTCTTGATATAGGCACACTAAGTGTTAATAGGGATAGGTTCAGAAGGTGCTATTAAGGGTACAACTCTTAAGTAGCTTGTGATACAGCATCATTACTGCCCAACCCTCTGTGTCTAAGACTTCAGGAAGCTTACAGTACAGTCCAACTCAAAAAAATTGTCCAGGAATACACACAACTGAAGGGAGCTCACCAAGAGACACACAGGAAAAGCCAGCTGGGTAACGGGAGTTGCCAACATTTTGGGGTTAATCACTACGAGTTCTTTGCTGGCTTAATACCTGGCACACAGTAGGTGGTTAAGAAGTCTTCATTGATTAACTTGCTTTGCCTTTTCATCCTTCTACCACAATTAGCTTTTCAGCCAGTTTAAGGACTACTAGCTCAAAGGTCTTGGACTGACTTGTTTATCAGTCACTTACAGGCAACTTCACGGTGAAAGAATAGCCAATGTCTCAGTAAGGACAGCAGCTGCTATCTTCCTGCCCCCTGTAGCTCAGCTACCTTGAATCCCTGATTGTGGTGCTGAGTGAAGAGGCATGATTCAGCGGTCAAGCTGAATAGCTTGATATTGGATAATAGCAAGGATCTGTGTTCCATACGGTTCCTATAATTTACAGCACCATTTCCTAAGGGTCCCCGCCTGTTTTTTATGCCCAACTGTGTGACGTTAATGCTGCCTCTTCTAATAGAAAACGGCTCCCCTTCCTCCTTCTTCACTGGCAGAATGATTCTTGAAAGAAATGGGTTTTTTCCCCTAAGCAGTGGCAGACAATTGGTAATCAGAATCAATGTCAAAAGTTTCCCCACTACTTTATATCACTTAATATTCATTCTGTGCACACACACAGATACGCCCACGATCAAAGACCAAAGTCCCAGGTCCAACTTCTCGACAACACTAATTCCCTTCGTGTTCCTGCCGGAGATGACTCACACGCCCTCCCCCTGCCTGAGAGAACTGAGAGTAATTCGGACAACAGCTCCTTCTGAAAAAGTTTCTTCTTTTGTAAAAGAAGGAGACCGGATTTGATGTCCTCCGAGATGCTTTCCATCTCTGACCCTCTATGATTCTGTCTTAGAATACATCCACTGCACACGTTCCATTCGTCAGAGAATATATCTGGTTTGGGTTTGCCCGGCACTTGGCATATTGCCGCTACTCAACTAATGCCTATTAATATTATTCAGAAATGAAAGCTTCAGAAACTCTCTCTGCCTCATTTTATTTTTAAGTGTTTTTCTTTTTAACCAGAAACACTGACTTACTACTTCTCAGCTCTGTCTTTTCTTTCAATTACCTAATAGCTAATGCAGACTTGAACTGCCTCATGTCTGAACTACCGTGATGGCTTTTTGTTCCTCCCTCCTTTCCAAACATTGTCTAGGCAAATGGAGAAGGAGTGTAAATATCACGAGAGGTAATGTGGGTACTGAGTCTCCTTTGTCTGATCCTTCTGTCAATACAATGTGCATATCTCCCAAAGCTCTGTCTCAGGTCCTCTTCTCTCTACTAGTTTCCTTAATAATCTATCAGCTTCCAGAAGTTCAGTTAGTCGGTCAATAAACATTAAGTACCTACTATGCATCAGGCACTCTGGTAGGCACGAGACAGACAAGGAAACTTGACGGCAGTTCCTGATCTCAAGGAGCCCGTGGTCTAATGGGGATGGGGGAAGACAACACTCGAAACATTATATAAACAGAGAGAAGAAAAGCTGGAGATAATCAAAGAAGAGGAGGTACTAGCACTAAAGGGGAACAGGAACGGTTTCTTGGAAAGATGGATTTTAACTGGAACGTGGATGAAGCCAGAGACAAGGAGGGAGAGCATTGCATGGGAATTCAAGACCACTGAAAATGGTGTCTTGTAAGAGGTGCACCAAGGAGTCCAGAGTAGAATATGTATGTCTGTGTGGAGATCTCAGGAATAAGAAGAGTGGACAGGTAGAAGGGGGTCAGGATCTGAAGGGCTTTGAATGCCAAAGAGAAGATTTTATATCTGATCCCAGAAGTGAAAGGGAGCCATTGCAATTTGTTAAATATGGGGGTGGCATGGTCAAACATGTACTTTAGGAAGATCACTTTGACAGCAGAATGGAGGAAGGACTGGAGACTAAAGAGAGACTTGAAACAAGGAGACTAACAGGAAAAGCTATCGCAGTAGTTAAGGTGTAAGGCAATACATGCTGGCATATCTATGAGAGATGACGCTAAGGTATAGATCATTCTCTTTCACAAGTCTATATTCCAAGCAAACTAGCCTGCTAGTTGCTCTTCATATGAGACATGGCATCTCCCACCGTGGTTGTTGTACATCCTTCATTTTCAAGGAGGACCAGTGACATCACAGGTGATATTTGGACTCATGTTGAATTAGATTTCAGTGAGACAGAGTTGCACAAAGTCGTTAGATTCACTCTTCCCGAGTCATCCAAATCTAGTGGCTGGATAGAAGTCAGGAGGACTAGAGATGGCCCAGGATGCAATGGATGACCTTGGCATCTTTGGGGCAGACATCTCTCTATTCACTGATGGGTCTGAGATCTGTCCATGAGAATTAGCCATGGGGATTTGCCAAGATGGTTTGACTGGGATGTAGCTGCTGTGCATGCTGCAGCTTCTTGGGGCCACAAGTGAGAGCTGAGCATAAGGTAGATGCCAAGGGTGCAAGAGCAGTCCTGCAAAGGGCTTGGCAAGCCCTCACACCAGAGATGTCAGTCCTCCCTGAATATCCATATACCCCTCCCACCACTAGACCTTGGCACCAATGATTGCCCATATCCATAATGTGCTTTTACCATGTAGAATTCTTATTTTCTTTCTTCTTCTTTTTTTGTTTTTTTAAATCCTTAGTTATTTTCTTTTTTCCTTTTTTTTAATCCTTAGTTTATTTTCACAGAACAATCTGAGTGCAAATAACTATGTAAGGTATTTCCTAATTTTCCACATCCCTCTCCAGTTATTTACATTATCTCTCTTCTGAAATGCTTTACATTTCTTCATATGTATTATATCTTCACCTATGTACATGCTGTAGGTACAGCTGGGAGGTACAAAGGGGTTCCGAGACCCCTAACTGCCCAACTTCTTAAAGTGCGGATCACAACTCCATGTGAGATCTTGTAACTGAACATGGGGGTTGAAAAATTATGATTTATTGTCAGCAAATGTTGGATTTGTATACCATTTTCTACACCTATATACCCAGAGTCAAGTAAAAATTTCTCAGGTGAAAATGGGTTGTGAATGATAAAATTTAAGAAGCTCTGATCTAGAAAGTTAGGTTCTAGTCCCTGGAGAGTGGTTTGGGGGGAAGGTAGGCCAAAGGAAAGGGGTGCTGTGGCAGTAGGACCTTGGATGGGGTGTCCTAAAGCAGGCGTGGTAAGCAGTAGCATGGGCCTGCATAGAACTGTGAGACAAAGAACAGGGATGACAATCACTGTGGAATGGAAGCCCCCCTTCTCCCCCACCATGTCAGCAGCTGGAGCAAAATCTTGTTTGCCTCAAACTAGGTCTGGTAATGTGCTATGAAACCTGATTATGGAGATGGCTTTTAACTGGGGTATGGGGAGTAAGGGAAGGCTCTTAGTCTTCTTAATAAATCCCAGTTTTCTTTGGCATGAATAGCACTTTACAGGCGCTGTAACCCAACTCCCATGTGGTGTGTTGTTCAGCCTGTGTGATGACAATACCTGAAATACAATCTCAATCTTTGAGCAGGAATTATGCAGTTTAATAACACGAAGTAAAGACAGCAGATTCAGAATTGGTATTTCCAAGGGAGTTGTTTCCCTGACAATTTTCTCCAGACACATATGGTTGGATCAACTGTGTATAAGCTTAAAAAAAACCCCACACCTTCATTTTCATCTCTGAATGCTTTCTTTCTTAGTCGTCAAATTTACTATAAAATAAAACATTGGGATAATTGCTTTGTAATACAATAAAAGACTGGACCCTTTCCCCATGACAGAAAAATGAAGGAATATAATGGAATGGTGTCTTGGAATCTAACTCCAAAATAGCAAAAGAGAAAGGGGTTCATTTATTCACTGAGGTTTCCTGCCAGAGTCCCTCCTACACAGCAATTAGTGGGGGAGATGAACATTTAAGAATTAGCTATAACAAGTTGGGAGGGGGATCCATTTTAATAATGGGAAGGGTTAATTACTTCAACCTCAACCTCAGTTACTACTGGTTTTTTTTTTTTAGCTTGGAAAGGTTAACTAATTTGAGAAATGGATAAATCTTAAAAGAGTCCAAGATAGTCATATGCACATTCTTATTAAATATGAACTAATTAAATAGATAGGATTTTTCAGAACTTTTACTTATTGATGAATGTGTGGCAATAAAAAGGGTGCTGGATTTGGAACCAGAAGCCTGGGTTTGATTACTACTACTTCTGGTCATCATTTATTATGCTGTGTGATCTTCGGCAAGTCTGTTTCTGGTCATCAGTTTATTCTTCTATACTTTTGTATTGGACTAAATGACCTGTAAGATATCTTCCACTAATCACTAAATCACTAATAGAGGGCATGTGGTTGAATAGCCAAGAATAGTGAGGTTTAGAGCTTCACTCTGCCCGTCCCCATACACACTGACCCCTACCCATGACCAGCTATATTGTAAATGTGTGTTGTTGGTCACAAGGGGGACTAGGAACAAGAACGAGAATAGCTTAATGAGGACATGAGATCTCCAAAAACCAAACTCTCTGGGGAGAGAGTGTCACATACACTCCATTCTAGTTCTGAGGTTAGCAGAGCCCTAGGGGGCCAATGGACAATTCATCATTGTGTGGCTGCCGTCTGCTTTCCTGTATTGTTCTAAACTATGGTTTAGACTTTGGACTCCTGCTGCTATTGCTCGCTCCTTTTGGTTCAGTCATAGCTCAAATCTACATTTTTGTTTTCAGTAATTTGCACTCTTTATGGAACTGTGGTTTTGCTTGGTATAATTCTTCTGCCAACATTAATCACAAACCCTCTATGACTTAGGACAAATATTATTTTTTAATAGTACTTTATTTTTTCAATACATGTAAAGATAATTTTCAACATTCATTTTTGTAAAACTTTGTGTCCAAATTTTTCTCCCTCTCCTTTACCTCTCCCCTGCCCAAGACAGCAAGCAATCTGATATATCTTTGCAAATTTGCACATGTTTAACCTCTATTGGATTGTTTGCTGTCTAGGGGAGGAGAGAGGGAAGGGAGGGAAGGAGAAAAATTTATAACACAAGGCTTTATTGAAAACTATTTGTGCATGTATTTGGAAAAAAATAGAATAAGATTAAAATGAGAAAAAAGTAGATATGTGCATTTCTTTTCAATATATTTCCATATTAGGACAAAGATTCTTAAACTATGGGCTGTGACCCAATAGGTAACTGAATGTGGCATTTATGAAATTGTTCTTTATTATCAGTAAATGTTTGATTTGTACACCTATCTCATATACCTATATACCCAGAGTTGCATACAAATTTCTTGGACAAAAAGAGCTCACAAGTGGAAAAAGTTTAAGAATTTCTGACTCAGGAGATGGTCTTTAAGAACTGCTTTGGCAAATAAAAAAAGAAAAGGATTGTTGCAGGGGGCAAAAGAATCGCTGTGGTTAAAAAATAACTACCCAAAAACTCACTGGTGTTAAAATTATTACTAACATCCCGTGGCAAGGAAAAAGAGAGTAACTTATCCATGATCATACAGTTAGTATGTGTTACTAACTGATCATGTTTCATTTCTATCCTCATTGTTATCATCTGCACCATCTTCATCATCCTTGTTACCATTTTTATCACAGATGTCCCTAGTCATCTCATTCTTCTCTTTTCCAATGGAGTTTGATAAAAAATGATCCTATGGAAAATCACCACCATGTTATTATTTTATTATGCTCTGATCCTGCTTTTATATTTAATATTCAGTGAACAGTTGTACAGTGGGTAAAAAATACCTGGGTTTTTATAACAGAATAACAGTATTGTTCATCTGAAAAAAAGCAAATTTATCTGAAGATGCAGTGAAAACAGCTTTAGGAGGGCTAGCAGCTAAGGTGACAGGGTGGAAATATTTACCCTACCCTGCTCTTATATGACTTTGTTTTGTTCTGCTTTTTATTTGTAGTGGGGGGTCCTTTGTTCTCAAAGAGGACCAATGATATTATATTTGGAAAGGCTTTCTTCTTCCATATAGCTTAGAGATTCTGGATATTTGACATAGAGATCTACTAAAATCCATTGTTTTTCAGTTTTTATGGCTCAAAGTTATGCCCAGGCTATTGAAGGTGGCAGTTTTGACTGTGATAAGTCTTGTTCCAATACAGTTGGTTGAATTCTTAAGGATACATCGAGGTCCCCATTTATCCAGTATATATCTTGTCTACACATAGTTATTTGTATGTTGTGTCCCTCATGAAAATAGGTGCTCCTCAAAGAGCAGGGATTGTGTTTTTGCTTTTCTCTGTAATCCCAATGCTTTTTAAATGTTTATTAACTGCTGGCTGAGTTTTCTGTTAGTTTAGAGACAGTCAGCTGCTAATGTTTAATTCTAGCCACTAGGTGGTGTCTTACTACATATTTGGTAAGTACTGAATTGTTGCAGCCTAGAGTGATGTACATACTCTTTCTTTTCATAATTTGCATTGATCAATATGTCCAGATTCCTTAAGCAGAACTTGTCTAATATTTGGTGGCAATGACCTGGCCCTGAAACACTGTCATAAACTTCTTTGTTTCCATAAACAAATCTACATTTGCTCAGTGTTGCTTGGTTGAATTCATTTGGTCCGTGGAAGGCCTTTTTATTCCACTCTGGAATCTTGGGAATTTCATAATCTTTATCTGTAGGTTAACTGCTTTTGGTCACATTGAACACCAACTTATTATTTGTTCATCTTCAGCAGATTGTTCCCTCTGTCATCTCACTCTCTGACTTATCTTTAATCTCTTCTTGTCTACTGGCCAACATGCCCACAGCTCCTCCATTCCCCCAAATCCCTCCCTTGATCCTTCCATTCCCACTAGCTATTGTTCCGTATCTCTCCTTTTTATGGTTAAATAACTTTTTTCTTTAATATTTTTATTTTTCCAGTTACATGGAAAACAATTACATTTGTTTTTAAAACTTTGAGTTCCATATTCTCTCCCTTCCTCCCCACCCTTACACCCCTTTAAGAAGGCACATTTGAAGTTATGCAAAACTTTTCCATAAAATTCATGTTGTGAAAGAAAACACAATTTACCCCTCAAGAAAAATAAAGTTTAAAAAAAGAGTATGCTTCAATCTGTATTCAGACACAATCAGTTCTTTCTCTGGATATGAATAGCATTTTTTTTATCATCAGTTCTTCAGAGTAATCATAAATCATTGTATTGCTGAGAATAGCAAGGTCATTCACAGCTGATCATCTCAGAACATTGAGACTACTTTGTACATAGTACATTTCACTTTGCTAGAGTTTATGGAGGACTTTCCAGGTTTTTCTGAGAGCATGATTATTTCTCATAGAACAATAATATTCCCTCATACTCACAAAATATGGTTAAGTAACTTGAGAAGGACCATCTATAATCAATGCCTTCACTTTCTTTTCTTTCTGGCTTCTGACCTTATCATTCAAAAGAAAGTATTCTCTCCAAAGTTACTAATGATCTCTTAATGGTCAAATCCAATGGCCAGTTTTCAATTCTAATCCTTCTTGACCTCTCTGAAGTCTTTGGCACAATTGAACAACCTCTTCTCTCTAGACTTCCATGATACTACCCTCTGCTGATTCTCTTTCCACCCATTTTAGTGATTTTTCGCAGTCCCCTTTGTAGGATCTTCATCCAGGTCATGCCCACTAATGGTAAATGTCTCACAAGATTCTGTCTTGGTCCCTTTTCTCTTCTCCCTCTATACTATTTCATTTGATCATTTCGTCAGCTCCCATGCTGATGATTCTCAAATCTCCTTACCCAGCTTTAACCTCTCTCATAACCTGCAGACTAATCTCCAATTACTCACTGGATATCTCAAATTGGATGTCCTATAAACATCTTAAACTACAAAAACTGTAAATGTTAAACTGTACAAAAACGGACTCATTGTATTTCTTCCCTAATTCTCCCCCTTCTGAACCTCCCTATTACTGTCAAAGGCATCAATCACCCGAGCCATCCAAGTTCACAACCTTGTATCCTCCGGTCTTCACTCTCTCTCAGCCTACATAGCCAATCTGTTGCCAAATTCGGCCAATTTTACCTTTCCAGCATCTCTCACATATGTTTCTTCTCACTTCTTAAACTGATACTCTCCCCCCCAATATCCTCCCTTTTGGCCCTCATCACTTCACATCTTAACTGTTTTAATAGCCCACTGATTTTTTTTTCCTACCCCAGGTCTTCGTACTTTAGTCCATATTCTTACTCAGCTGTCAAATTAGTCTTCCTAAAGCACAAGTTTGACCCTGTCACTACCCTATTCAATAAATTCCAATGGCTTCCTATTACCTCTAGGAGCAAATATAAAACCTTCCAGTTTGGCATTCAAAGCCTTTCACAACCGGATCTTCTCCTGTTTTTCTAATCATACACTTTACTCTCTACTTCTCTCAGCAAATATTCTGAAATCCAGTGACACTGGCCTGCTTGCAGTTCTTCAAACCTGATACCCATTTCCTGACTCTGGTCATTTTCACTATCCTTCATTCCTGCAATGCTCCTTTTCATCTCCACCACCTGGCTTCCTTCAAGTTGAAACTGTCTTCCATGTTTTGCATGTTGTCTTCCATTAGACTGAAGCATCTTGGGAAGAGAGACTGTCTTTTGCCTTAGTATTCCCAGTGTTTAGCACAGTGCCTAGAATATAGTAGACATTTAATAAATCCTTATTGATTAACTACTTATTATCATTCTTCACTATTACTCAGTAAAATGATATCTGCTTTATTCCAAAAATATTTCTTTTAAGTTTTACCCTCTTAAGAATGTCCTCACAGACTATGAATCCTCTTCCTTCTTTTTAATGAGGGAGTATTAACCTTCCCTAATTTTTTCAGAGAAATTGACCTCATGTTTCATTAACAGTATATGGAGTTTTATTTGGATACTTTCCAAATAGGTTGTAGTCCATTCTCTGTCCAAACTGTCCAAATCTGAAAGTATATATTGTAACTACTCTTGCACAAGTATTAATTGCTTTGAATGTGTTCTTCCCATTGAAATCGTGTTAATCCAACATGCCAGTGAGTCTCTGGAAATCCATAGCCACACAAAGATTTAGAAAAGGAGTAGATGCTCATCAGTTGGGGGATGGCTGAATAAGTTATGGCATATGAATGTAATGGAATATTATTTTCTAGAAAAATGATGAACAAGCTGATTTTAGAAAGGCCTGGAAAGATTTACACAGACTGATGCTGAATGAAACAAGCAGAACCAGGAATACATTGCAAACAGTAATAGCAAGACCATGCAATGGTCAACTGGACTTGGGTTATTCTAAGTGGTTCAGTGATCCAAGGCGATCCCAATAAACGTTGGATAGAAAACACCATCTGCATCCAGAAAAAGAACTATGGAGAATGAATGTAAATCAACACATGCCATGTTCACTTTTTTCTCTTTTTCTTCTGTTTTTTTTCTCTCTTGTGGTTTTCCCCTTTTGTTCTATTTTCTCTCCCAACATAATTCATAAAGAAATGTAAATTAAAAATTAATGTACATGTATAACCAGAAAAAAAAAATCAATTAAGAACAACAAGTACAGAGACACAGCTCTTTATATCTTTTTGCTCGATATCTTCTATCAAAGACACCACAGTTATGTGTATCACTTTCTTTCCTCGGTTCAATTTGACTTCTACATTCAAGTTTAAAACCTTTAGTCTCTACCTTCCTTTTGAATACACTACAAATTATACTTACTGAGCCCAAATGACACTTTGATATCATTGGAGAAAGATTCCACAAGATGGGGAGGCTATTTATTTATTTTTTTTCATTATATTATTTTTATTACTAAAAGAATGCATATCTCTCTCTTTCCCCTTCTCCCAAAGAAACATTGAGCTAACCTACAGTAATTATTTTTATAATATTAAGGAGTAAAACCCTAAGACTCTTTTTTTATTTAATAGCCTTTTATTTACAGGTTATATGTATGGGTAACTTTACAGCATTAACAATTGCCAAACCTCTTGTTCCAATTTTTCACCTCTTACCCCCCACCCCCTCCCCCAGATGGCAGGATGACCAGTAGATGTTAAATATATTAAAATATAAATTAGATACACAATAAGTATACATGACCAAACCGTTATTTTGCTGTACAAAAAGAATCAGACTCTGAAATATTGTACAATTAGCTTGTGAAGGAAATCAAAAATGCAGGTGGGCATAAATATAGGGATTGGGAATTCAATGTAATGGTTTTTAGTCATCTCCCAGAGTTCTTTCTCTGGGCATAGCTGGTTCAGTTCATTACTGCTCCATTGCAAGTGATTTGGTTGATCTCATTGCTGAGGATGGCCAGGTCCATCAGCACTGGTCATCATATAGTATTGTTGTTGAAGTATATAATGATCTCCTGGTCCTGCTCATTTCACTCAGCATCAGTTCGTGTCAGTCTCTCCAGGCCTTTCTGAAATCATCCTGTTGGTCATTTCTTACTGAACAATAATATTCCATAATATTCATATACCACAATTTATTCAGCCATTCTCCAACTGATGGGCATCCACTCAGTTTCCAGTTTCTAGCCACTACAAAGAGGGCTGCCACAAACATTCGTGCACATACAGGTCCCTTTTCCTTCTTTATGATCTCTTTGGGATATAAGCCCAGTAGTAACACTGCTGGATCAAAGGGTATGCACAGTTTGATAACTTTTTGAGCATAGTTCCAAACTACTTGGAGAGGCTATTTAATGCACTGTCTGGTGAATCCATCTAATTTGAAGTCATTCATAAACATCAAGTGATTAATACGATGATTTGGTACAGTACAAGTCCTTTGACTTGGAAGCCATACTCAATTCTATTTAGGAGAAATGATGATGATTTAAGGCTAAGAAAAACATTAAGAGACTTAAACTGGTTCCCAACATTTTTAGTGTTATATTTGAAATAGAAAACAATTTCTCATGTGGATACCAAATATTCTAATATTCTTACTAGTGTCTATTTTATATTTACACTATATGAATAGGCCATGAGTATGGACCTGAGCCAAAGGCTCAAAAAGCTTTACTGTTGATAACCAACAAAGGCAGAATAAATGTTATGGTACTTTCAGGGAGCTATGTCAATAATTGCCAAATTGAAAAAAAGATGCGCTTTATACCCCTGGGTCTTTATGGCATGTCTTTATAGATTTTTGAAAAAGTGATTTAAGCAGTGAATGCTTTGTATAAAGTACTTGGGGGGGGGGGGAGGAAGTCATTGGTGATGCCTTCAGATAACAAAGGTAGAACAAGCTTGAAGCTGAGAGGAGGCTGACAAAGAGTTTTACTTACATTTAATTCTATATCACTGGGCTGTACTTGAACCAATAATTATGTATCTTCTCTAGTCCTGCTGCTTTCCAGTTTTGCAAAGAAGCAAGAATTTCAGGCACCTTTCTTGTTATTCTTTATATTAATGGTGCCCAAGCGCTCTTCTTTGCATCTGAAGCAATTTGCATATCATCTCATTGAACTTGTTGTAACCATATAGATCACCAGAAATTTTCCATGTCCTCTTTCTTTGGAGGTTCTCTCTTCTTATTTCTTTGCTTCTTCAGGGTCAGTACTTTGCACATAGTAAGTATCTAACACATGCTTTTCTCATTCATTCATTCAGTCAGTCATGGTGAATTATTCAGGATAGGGAAATGTGTTTTCGTCTAATAGTCATAGCAAATGCCAGCTTTTGTTGTTGTTGTTGCAAATGTCAGCTTTTAAAAATTACTCTGCTTTGGTATAGATGGTCTCCTAGTTGAATTTATGTCATCACAATCAAAAAGGGCTTTTCAAAATTTCATTTTAAATAAATCCATCCCCTTCTGAAAATAACTTGAGTCACATGTATTATTTTTGTCATTTGTTTTGGGTATTAGGTACAATTTTTTTGCATTTATATTAAGTCAATATTTTCAGTGGTTTGAGATTCTTCAGCTTTTCCCTTTTTAGATTGTGGTTGCTCTTACTCTGTAGCTCTTATTTTGTTTAACCTAGGATTGAAGTTATTTCTTGCAACTGCTGTGTATTGATCTTTAATATGTTGTGTGAAGTGGACTTGAGAGTGCTACTAATAAAAGTAATGTAAAGCTCTTGCCTATAAAACTGGCACAATGGGTATCTTGTTTAGTTATGGTATAGTACAGATGGCTAATGAAAGCTTATTCTGTCTTTTGTGGTTGCCCACCTTAGTGGTTAGTGTCTTCTACCCTGGAGCATTTCCAACAGGTGGAATACTGGTATTTCTGGTTTGTTCTAGTGTACTTTGCCATCTTGTGGTGTCAGATCAGAGAAAGGGGGCACTATCTGCTCAACTGTTCCCTGGGTCAAGCTGATCTAAAAGCTTGCTGACTGATCAATGTAATGGTTGGTTTCAAGTAGGGCTGGCCTACAACTTTATGCCAATCCTTCTCTATCTTTGACTCTTAGGAGCAGTGACATCACTTTGAGTGGGATGCTAACCCAAGCAATGGTAGTGCCAGAGCGCAATTCTCTAGATTTTCCAACTGAGGTGTGCTAGGACATATTTAACTGAGGTTCATTTTCCATTTTAAAATTTTGTGATTCTGATTCACTTAATACTTCAAGACACAGTTGCCAGAGAAGATTTTCATATTTTATCTTAGGATTTTGCTTTTGAGTCCACTTTAGACACCCAATTTAATTCACTGAACATTTATCAAATAACCATTATGATTTACATTGGGAATAAAAGGATAGATATGACACAGAATCAAAGAATCTGAGTCAAAAGGGAACTCAGAGGTCATTTAGTACAAACAATACCCGAACAAAGATCTCTCTTTACAATATAACCAAGCAGTAGTTACCTAGCCTTTCCTTGAAGACTCCAATTGAAAAAAGCTTACTGCTTTTGAGGTACCCCATTCTACTTTGGGATGCAGCTAATTGTTAAGAAATCTTTCCTTACATCCAGAATAAATCTGACTCTTTGCAACTTCTGTCCATTGTTTCTACCTCTATCCTCTGGGGTCAAGAAATTCCTCTTCTTTGTAAAGCCTCTAAACGTGCTTGAAGACAGTGATTATGGTCCCCAAACCTCCAGATTATCTGCTTCTCTTCTATTTTTTAAATTGCATGATCTTTACTACTAAGATTACACCTCCATTTTTGAATTTATTATAGAGTATGTTCTTTAAAGTATTGTTTTAAATCTAATTTCTTCCATACTGCTTTCTAGTTTTCCCAGAAGTTTTTATCAAATAGGGAATCCTTTCCTAAGTAATTTATGTTTTCCATAAATTAACCAGTGAATTATTGAATTTCATTGTTTTGATATTCCCTCGTCTAGTCTAGTCTATTGATCTACTGCTCTATTTTTAAACAAACATAATTACTGCTTCTTTTTAATATAATTTAAGGTCTAGAAGAGCCATTCCCTCTTCATCCCTTCCTTTTTTCCATTATTTCCCTTGATATTCTAGATATTTTGTTTCTCCAAATGAATTTTGTTGTTATTTTGTCAAGTTCTGTAAAGTATCCCTTTGATAATTTGATTGGTATAACATTAAAAGTATAAATTACTCTTGGTAACAATGTCATTTTTATTGTAGACATGACCCACCCATGAGAACTGACTATTCCCTTCAGTTATTTCAGTTGCTCTTTATTTCTTTAAGGGACACTTTGGAATTGATTCTCTACAAGTATTCTGTGTGCTTTAGTAAATAGATCCCTATATAGTTTATGTATTTTGTACTTAGTTCAAGTGACATTTCTCTTTCTATTTATATTGCCTCTTGGATTTTGTTATAATTACATAGCCAATCTATTGGGTTTTGTGGGTTTATTTTGTAGGCTGCAACTTTTTCTGAAGCTATCATCTCAATTAGTAGTTTTTCTAAGTAAACCATGCTGTCATCAGCAAATCGATATAGTTTAATCTCCTCTTTAACTCTCTTCATGTTTTTATTATTGTTCTCTTGTCTTATTGCCAACCTGAACCCTAATCTCCACAACTACATCAAATAATAGTAAGGACAGTGGGGATTGTTCTTTTATTTCTGTATATACTGGGAAAGGGTCTAACATATCCCCATATGATGCTTGCTTTTGGTTTTTAGATACTTTTTTATGATACTGGGAAGAAAAGCACCCTCTGTGCCTATACTTTATAGGGTTTTGAGGATAAATGGGTAATGTACTTTGTCAAATGCTTTTTTGGCATTTATTGAGATAATTATGTGGCTTAGGATATTTTTCTTTTAATCTGAATAATTATTTTGATTGTTGTCTTAATATCGGACCATCCTTTGCATCCTCTGGTACAAATCCAACTTAATTGTAATGAAAAATTTCTTGTATAAATTGTCTATTAAACAGGATTTTATTTAAAATTTTTGAATTAATATTCATTATTGATATTGGTCTGTAGTTCTCCTTCCATACTTTTATCCTTCTCTGATTTAAGTATTAGAACTATATTGGTTTCATTAGATGGAATTAGTAAAGTGCTTTCTTTCTCAATTTTTAGGAATACTTTGTGTTGTATTGGTACTAAATATTCTTTATAAGTTTGATAGAATTCTCAAGTGAAGCCATAAAGACCAGGTTTTCCCATACTCCCTTCCTACTGGTATTTCTTTTATATTTAGTTCTATTTCCTTTTCTTAGGTTGTACAATTAAAAAAATCGCTTTTTTGATCTTCTTTTAGTTTAGGTAGCCTATAATTTGTAAAGCTACTCCTCTATTTCTTTTGTATTCTTACTTTTGTTAGCATATAATTATAATTCTTTTTATTTTATTTTTATTTTATATATTGGATAATTCTTTTTATTTCTTCTGGCTTTGTAGTACTTTCTCCTTGTTGGTTTGCTATTTTGTTGATTGTATTTTCCACCCTACTTATTTTTATTAAATTATCTAATGGTTTATTTGTCAGTCTATTTAGAGAACCATCTTTTAGTTTTGTTGATCGTTTTATAGCCTTTTTTGTGCCCAGTTTATCTATTTCTCCTTCAATTTTCAATAGCTCCTCTTTTGGGCTTATCTTGGTTTTGTGTATTTATTGGCTTTCTAATTTTTAAAATGCATATTCACTTCCTTAATACTCTCTTTTTTGTTTTGTTATTGTATATTTTGGGGGACATAATTTTCCTCCTGAGGTTTTATTTAGTTATGTCTTAAAATTGGCGTATGTTGTTTCACTGTTAACATTTTCTTTCACAAAATTAATCATGGTTTCTGTGGTTTGCTCTTTGACCCAGCCCATTATTTAGATTACTGATTACTCTAAACTGATTACTATTTTTATTATATTATAGTCTGCAAAAGATGTGTTTGCTACCTGAAATACCTTTGTGCCCTAATACAAGATTTATAAAAACGTTCAATGTTTTGCTAAGAAATACATACGTTCTTTTGCAATCCCATTTACAAGTTACCATAAATAAATCTTTTAGCTCTACTTTCCCCAGCAGTTTCTTCAGTTTTATATTTTCCTTTTTGTTTATCTTTCTGTTAAACTTGTCCAAATTTCAGAGAGGGATATTAAAGCCTCTAGCTATTATTCAAGGACTATTTCTTCTTGTAACTCAATTAATTTTTCTTCATGAATTTTGATGCTAAGGCATCTGGATCTTACAAGTTTAATACTATATGATTTTGTTATTTGTTTCCTTTATAGATAATAAAGTTTCTCTGTTTATATTTTCTATGTTGTAAATTTTTATTCTTGCTTTATCTGATTGTGTATTTCAATTTCTGATTTTTCGGATTCGCCATATACATAGTAAATTTTGTCCTAGCTCCCCCTTTTTATTCTGTATATGTCTTTTCTTTTTAGTTGTTGGATATGATAGATTGTAAGTTCTTGGGTGTTTTTAAAAATCTATTTGTCACACTCTTTCATTCTATTGGCTTGCCTAATCTATTCACATTTAAAGCAATGAGTTATATTGTCTTCCATCTCTAATATTAGCTTTCCCCCCTGAATTAAAGTGGGTTTTTTGAGGGGGAAGTTGTTATATAAAGATAATACTTTATCTTTTCAATTATTTTTGCTTAAACTACTTTGAGGCTACTCCATTCCCACAGGTCATCTCTCCTCCCACACTCATTTGCCATTCTGGGAGAATTCATGGAATAAGGATAGGACTGGACAGGATCAGGGAATATCTAATAACGCAGTTTGGCTGGGACCTGAAGTATTTGGTATCATAAGTTTAAAACTGGAAAGGAACTTAGAAATTATGTAGTTCAATCTCCTCATACGATGGATGAGAAAAGTTAAAGTAAGGGAATTGATCATTATGAAATTATGAAATAGGGATAGGTATGCCTGGTTCTTTGGGTACTAGTTTCAATAACAATTTAAATCATCTCAAAGTTATCAGTAAACTTCAAAGTTGTCATCTGAAAGTTATCGCTACCTTTCTGACATTCTAGACTAGAGCTGTAGAGGCTGAAATTTGTCTGGAATTTACATATCATAAGACCAGAAATTCTGACAAGCAGTTCCAAGACAGTTTCTCCTCAGTTGGTACATATTACTAAGATGTGAATTTCCTGTTTTTCAACCTTATTTATTTTGTATTTTCTCCAGTTACATTTAAAAGAATTTTTAACTTTTTTTTTAACTTTTGAGTTCCAGATTCTTTCCCTTAACCCCACTCCACCCATCCTATACCCTAGCCATTAAGAAACCAAGTCTGAAATTATGGAATAAATTTCCACAAAAATCATGAAAGAAAATACAGATATGCTGCCCTAATTTAAAAAAAACCCTTAAGAAAAATAAAGTTTAAAAAAAGAGAGAGTATGTTTCGATCTATATTCAGATACAATCAGTTCCTTCTCTGGGTATGGATAGGATTTTTCATAAGTCATAGATAACTGTATTGCTGAGAAGAGCACAGTCGTTTACAGCTGGTGATCCCAGAACATTGCTATTTCTTTGTATATGGTACATTTCACTATGCTTGAGTTCGTGGAAGACTGTCCAGGTTTTTTTTTTCCTAAGAGCTTTCTACTCATCACTTCCCACACAACAACAACATTCCATGACAGTCAAACACCACAATTTACTCAGCCATTACCCAATTAATGGGCAGTCCCTCAATTTCCGACTCTTTGCCCTGAGAACTGCTATAAATTTTTTTGGTACATATAGGTCCTTTTCCTTCCTATCCCCTTCTGAAATCTCCTTTGGCATTCATGTGTAACAGTGGTATTGTTAGGTCTAGCCCTCTGAGCACAGATCATATCTTTTGATCATTCATCAATTGGGGCATGGCTAAGATATGAATTTTCACTAAAATATGATACAATTTGTAAATTATGCTCCTTTGATCTTAGGAAGAGTTTGTATAGGATTTCCAGGTTTCCTTTTGCAATCTTATTTTCTGCTATTAGCCCTTTATACTGGCTGTCCATAAAATGTACTATACTGACTAGAAAGTTGTGGTGGTGGTAAGGCAGACGGGAACAAGATACAATTTTAATACAGCAAGTAAGTTAAGTGACTTGTCCATGGTTAAATAGGTGATGTTTAGCATTAGCAAAAATTTGAACACTGGTCTTTTGTATCCAAATCCAGCACCCTTTCCACTAATGATGGGGAGGTAGAAACAATAACAGTAATTGGATGTGAAGAGCTCTTTCTTCAGGGGGTTCAGGAGAGAGATAGACACAGACACACACAGAGACAGAGACAGAGAGAGAAAATGAGGGAGAGAGAATATGAGACAAAGAGAATGAGAGACAGGAAAGACACACCAAGAATGAGTGAGAAAGAGAAAGAGAACAGAAAGAATGAGAAATAAGAGAGAGGGGAAGGAGGGAGAGGAGAGGAGGAGAGAGGAGGAGTGAGAGAGAAGGAATGAGAGACAGAGAGAGAGGATAGAGAGATTTAAGTTTATACACATGAGTGACTAGGAAGATAGAGAGATAGAGAAAAATGAGGACATTTTAAAAAAGATCTCTTTCTACAGCAGTGATGGCAAACTCAAGTAGCAATGGGGGCTACTAAATGGTACATAAGGATCTCAGCAGGCATATTGACATACTAACAGTTTTAAAATCTGTTTTGTTGTATTTTTATTTTATTAATTTTTGTCATGTCCAGTTGCATGTCAATCTGGTTTGGTCAGTACTTAGGAGTGTTGGGGGCCAGTGTTCGATAACTGTTCTATAGCACCATGTTGACTGGTTACCAATGAGCTGTCTGAAGTCTTAGGTGGGGGCTACAAAAATTGTTCAGTATAACTTTCAAGAATCCATTGGAGTAACTTTTTGAAAGCCAAATTTTTCAAACTTAGACAATTGCTTCCAGCAAAGGGAGAGTACGTTTTGTTCTGTGACCATGGTTGCTTCCTTTCTTTTGTGCTCCATCATCCATCTAATGGCGTTTCAGTATATCATTTCTCTTGCAAATGTAGCATTGTTTAGGTTGTCAGCTGGAATGAAGATGTGTAATTTTCCTGGTGCTTGGATATTTCCCATGTGCCTGTGCAAATATTGTGTTATGTAGTCACGCTGGGATGGAGTTGTTCATAGGGATGCGGGATGCAAAGACAAGGCTAAAAAATATGCTTGTCTTTCCATGATTGGAACAGCCATAACGTCTTAAAATGACCCGATTCCAACAGGAGTCGGGGCTTTAGCTGAATAAAAGGCACAGATGTGACAGGACCTCACGGGTTCTCAAGTCCAGAGGTGTCAAAAATGTAGAGCATGGCATGCAACCTACAACACTCCAGAGCATGCACCAGCAGGGATCCTTTGGTATGGTCTAGTGGCCTCCACATCCTGTTTGAGTTGGACACCACCAATCTTGTCCAAAACATACCTGACCAGTAATCCCTCTTGGGCATCCTTAATTTTTTATCTGAAGATGGATAACAACAGGGAAATCACAAATGGCCATCCATCCCAGTTTGGGACAACTCTTGCCAGAAGGAAACTTCTGAAACTGACCTGAAATTGATCTTTCTATAATCTTCGCCCATGCTTCCCACCTCAGCCTTCTGAGTCCAAGCAGAACAAGTACAGCAACAGTGAGACTGAATCCCATGAATTAGAGATGGGAGTTTGCTCTCTACAGAACACAGGACACTCCTTCAGATACTTAACAGCTATCACATCTTCCCTTCCCGAGTCTTCTTTTCTCCAATATAAACAATCTTAGTTCCTTCGACTGTTCCTCATACGATATGGTATTTAAATGCCTTCACTATCCTGATCATACTCCCATCTTACGTTCCTCCTAAGATGTTTAACCACTGAGAACATATTTAAACAAAGAAATCAGACCATTCATTCTAAGTGGATTTCTTGACTAAATCATACTAGGGCTGCTCTCCCTTCAATGATGTCCTGAGCACTTACAAAGAACAAATAAAAGTTAAGGGAAAGTGGGAGGGTACAAATAGAAGCAATTCATAGACACACTTCCGAACATCTCTCTCCTCAAGGGAAGGCTTTTATCAATGTGTTAAGAGACAAGAATAATGGCTTAATTTCTATGGTCTTTGATCTACATTATGATGCTAGATCTTAGGTACAGAAGTTCAAGAATTCTTATGCCCATTAGGAAATTAAAGGCCAGGGCAGTGAATAAACCTCACCGATCCCCATCACCCACCCTAAACTGGAAACAACCATTTCCTCCAGACATTCTCATAACATTTTGTTTGCTTCTTTCTCAAAACTGATATCATGGAAGTTTTGGTGTCCTAGAACTGGCAAATTATCTACTGCTACTTTCCTAATCCCTGTGATTTCAACTTGCTGCCCACCATGGCATATCCCTCTCTATGACCTTACTCAGTGGCACAGTGGTAGAGCATTGGGCCTGGGTTAAAAAAGACCCAAGTTCAAATCCAACCTCAGATACTTACTAGCTGTATGATCCTGGGCAAGTCTCTTACCCTATGTTTGCTCCAGTTTCCCATGTGTAATTTGGGGATGATAATTATAGCATCTCCTAGTGGGGGTCATGAGAATTCCACGAGATGGTATTTGTAAAAGTGCTTAGCTCAATATATATTAGACATTTAATAAATGCTTGTTTCCTTCCTTTACATTCAGGCTCTGCTTCTCCACAATATTCTTTCTTCTCTGCCCTACCCCTTTCCACTGTTCCCTCAGTGGAACTTTATTGCTTTTTTATTGACAAACACCCTTTTATTTTAGATCTCTTTGGGAAAAATGAATACTGGACTCAGAATCAGAAAAAGCTATGAATTCAAATCCAGCCTCAGACATTTACTAGCTGTGGTGTGGCCCAGGGCAAATCACTTCACCTCTCCCTGCCTCAGTTTCCTCATCTGTAAAATAGAGATAGTAATAGCACCTATTTGATTTCACCTTGGCCACCCCTTTTAATGTTCCAGCCTAAATCCTACCTTCTACAGGAAGTCCTTCCTGATTCCCCCTTCAATTCTGGTGGCTTTTCTCTGGCGATGCTCTCCTAGTTATGCTATCTATAGCTTGTGAGCACAGAGTTTCCATACTGTCTGCCCCATTAGACTTTCAGCTCCTTGAGGACAGGGACTGTCCTTTTATTTTCTTTGTATCCCCAGGATTTAGCACAATGTCTGGCACACAGTAGTCACTTAAATGTCTGCTGACTGATTGACTCCTGGAGGCTCCTTTTCTTTTATGTCCTGAGACAGGGAGAGGAATCTAAAGGCTTTTTTCTCCCCACTGTCGATTGCAGATCCCTCTATCCTTTTCTTTGTCACAAACCTTCAATTTGAGAAAAAAACACAAAAAAACAACAAAAAAAAAATACTCTGCAATATCTGTGAAGCACAACAGAACAACGTGTGCCTGTATGGGGGCTATTCTGATACATGGTAATGAGGATATAATGAGAAGAAATTACAATAGAGGCAATCATTTAGGACATAACTGAGAGACATTTGGTTCTGGCCATTGTCCTTCATTTTCAAAGAGGACCAAAGTGACATCACTATGTTAAGTCAAATTACAGTCTGTCTGACTGTGGCTGATCAGACTAATATGAGCTCGGAGTGCTCTGACACAGGTTGGGCACAAATAGTCTCTATGAACATTTGGGGTAGATTCTCTAACTTTGCGCACTTAGTGTTCCTTCTGGGCTAATTCAATTCTGCTTTGCTCATAAAGCACAGTACTTTCTTCCAGGAGGGCACATTATGCTGGGTGGTCCTGTGCCAGCGTCTCCCATGTCACACAACTGATTCTAAAGTTTTAAAGAGAGCCTTTGAGAGTATCCTCAATCACTTTTTCTGACCACCTTGTGAGCACTTGTCCTGTGTGAGTTCTTCATAAAATAATCTTTTAGGCAAGCATTCAATTGGCATTCGAACAGTATATACCCCTGGAGTTGTGCTCTCTGCAGTAGAGCGGGAATGCTGGGAAGTTTAGTTCGAGAAAGGACCTCAGTGTCTGGTATCTTATCCTGCCCAGTGATCTTCAGAGTCTTCCTAAGAAAAGTCACATGGAAGTGATTCATTTTCCTGGCACGGTCCTGGCATGGTGGTATATTGACCAGGTTGCACAGACAATGAATGCAATGAGATCAGCACAACGGTGCTGTGGACCTTCAGTTTGGTGGTCAGTCTAATACCTCTTCCCTCCCACACTTTCCCTCAGTACCTCCCAAACACTGAGCTAGCTCTGGCAATGCATGTGTCAATCTCATTATCAACGTGGACATCCCTGGAAAGTAGACTTGACAAGGTAAGAGAACTTATCCACAGCATTCAAAACTTCACCATTTACTATAACTGATGGTTCCACATACAGATGGCGTGATGCTGGCTGGTGGAGGACCTCCATTTTCTTAGTGGTGTTGGGCAGATAATTAATAGACATTTGGGGAGGAGCAGGAGGAAAAAAAATACCTGCATGTCCTAGGAAAAAGGAATGTGGCTTACTTAAGACAGTTTAATAGCGACAATGTCCCAGTCTATTCCAGTAGTCTGGAGTCTTACAGGAGGTTTTTAAGAAATAAATAATAATTTGTAACATATAATGCAATTGGCCTTTATTTTGGCCTGCTTTAACTAATGCCTGTTCTATCAATCAGAGATTGATAGTTTGGGGGCCATGGCAAGAGAAAGTGGGTGATAATTAACAATGATTTTGTGAGAAACTTCTCTTGGATTTAGTTTACTCGAGCGTTCCACCAAGTTCTTGTTACTTCTCTTAGTTAAGACATGGGATGTCTGGGTCTTTCAACTCTTCTGTACCAGGGGTGTTAGACACATAAGCCAAAGGCTGCATGAGGTCCACAATATGCCTAAGTGCTGCTCAAACCAGATTAAAATTTAATTGAGAGATACAGTTTTTGACAAAACAAATAAATATACCATAAAATAGATGATATTAAAATGTGTTTTTCTAAGTCAGCATATATCTGAAAGGATCCTTATTTATAATTCAGTGGTTTCCATTTCTCTTTGAATTTCATACCAAGGCAGCACCCCAAGGTAGATAAGGGTCACGTTTTTGGGGGTGTGCATGGTTCTTGCTCAGATTCATTTAGTTGGTTTCCTATCTCTAATATCACAGACAGGAAGACACTGAAGGGTGGCCATCAAACAAAATAAGGAAGCAAAAGATATAGAAGTTTCCCCCAAAAAAGGCAGGAGAAAGAAGTATATTCAAAGCAGAGGGAGACTGCAGCTAATGAACTCTGAGAGGCCTCCAAAAAGGACTTTTTGAGGATCATCAAAGATTCTGAGTTGGAATGAGGATGTACAACCAACAATGAGAACTGATTCTACTTGCTAGAGCTAAGGAGTCGATAGATATATAATTATAGACAAAAGAGATGTTAGATGGGGTGGTGGGAGACAGACAGAGAGAGAGAGAGAGACAGAGACAGAAACAGAGAGACAGAGAGCGCACAGTAGGAAAAGAGTTCCAGAGCTGACAAAGGTTTATCTATTTCTACTTGTGTCTTTGATCCCATCCCTTACTCACTTTTTTTTTCTGAGAATTTGCCTCTTTGATCATTCCTTCCCTCTCGCCTTAAATCTCTCCTATCTGCTAACTGCAGACATGTTCAGGTGTTTCTGATCTGTTATGCCCTCAAAGTCGTAGAGAAAGCTTTCTGTATTCCCTCCACTTGTGTCGATTTCCACTTCCTCACCATTCAATTCCTTAACTCTTTGCAGTCGGCTACCAGACAGAACACCACAGCCCTACAGCCCCCTAAGTGTAAGTGTAACCCAGGGCCTTCTGGGTCCTCTCTTCTTTCTACTGTCTCCTTTACTGATGTCTTCTACTTCCATAGATTCAGCTCTAATGATAGCCAGATTTCTTCAACCCTAGTCTCTTTTGTCTTGCATTTCCAATTGCCTGCTGTATATGTGTATGAATAAATATGTATATACATACATACATACTTGGCTGTCCCAGAGATTTTTCAAAATATCTAAAAATGGTATTTATCCTCCATCTCTCTACTGTTTCCACTCCAGGCTTGCTCACTTCTATTAAGAGAACCATTGTTTTCCCAATCATCCAGATCCCAAACCTTGAAGTCAATTTTGATTCTCCCCTTTTCCCTCCACATCCTGCCAATCACTTCACAAGTCTCATCACTTGAGTCTCCCTTCACATGGTCACTACCCTGATCCAGGTCTCCATAACCACTCTCCTAGACCACTTCAAGAGCCTAATTAGCCTCCCTCCTTCTAATGTCTCCCCTCTCCAATCTGCCCTCCATGCTGACAAAATAATCTTGCTAAGCCATGGAGTTATGATGACCATGTTACTCCTTTGCCCTAAAGCCATCACTGACTTCCTATGGCCTTTATGATCGAATACAAAGTCCTTAAGCTGGCACCTAAGGTCCTTAAGAATCTGTTTCTAACCTACAGTACTTTTCCATCCTTCTCTTACATTACTGCTCTTTACTCCTTTGTGTTCCAGTCAAATTGTTCTCTGCACTTAATATTCTCTCTTCAGATGTGGTATATTTACACAGGCTGTCCCCATAACTGAAATGTACCTGACCTTTCCCTCTCTAACTCATCAGAGTTCAAGGTTTACCTTCAAGGTTTACCTCAGATACCTTACATACGTCCTCTATGAAGCATTTCCCTTTTCCTCGAGTTACTGTTCACCATCTCCTTAAATGGCCTCCTAGTTACTTATCAATGCATGTTATACCCTCCATTCTAGTATAAGCTCAGTGAGAACAAGATTATCTCAGTTTTGATGAGATGGCCCAATGCCCTACAGAAAGGAGGCAAGTAATAAATACTTCTTTAATTTGGCCCAAAGTCACAACAAGGGCAAATAAGAGAACCAGTACTTTGAACCCAAGCCTCCTGACTCTGGGCCCAGGGCTCTTCCCATTACAATATGTTGCTTCTCCAAACAACTGTAGGACCAAATGTGCATGAGAAGTTACTGAAGAACATCAGCTAGTTCACCATTGTGAGTGTTTAGCTTTCAGATGTGTCATCTTTTGCTCAACAATACCAGCTTACTGTAGCTCTTTAAGATTTACAAAATAATAGTAAAAGGTATTGTGGAAAGATCATCAGACTTGATACAGAAGATGTGTCAGTGAATTAGTCAACAAGCATTTAAGTGTTTTTGGTTTGGTTGTTGTCCTTTCTTCTTGAAGAGAGCCGAAATTACATCATATGTCAGAGTCCAAGTTCAGTGTGTTTGACACTTCCTAGATGTGAGACTCTGGGCAACTTACTTCACCCTGTTTTTCCTCATCTTAAAATGAGCTTGAGAAGGAAATGGCAAAGTGCTCCAGTGTTTTTGCCAAGAAAACCCCAAATGGGGTCACAGAGAGTAGGACATGTCTAAAAAATGACTGAAATGTGCCAGTTGCTGTGCTAATCTCTTGCTATCAAGGAACTAAATAAAGTCAAATAAAGAAAGGGAAAAGATAGCCCTTGCTTTCAAGAAGTTCACAGCTAAGGAAGCACCTGAAAGATCAGACTTAAGGAAGTGCCTGGGGAATGATTGTGTAGCCAGAAGGTGTCAGTAGTAGGCCTTACACTCAGGCCTTCTAGACTTGACTTTACAGACCAGTTCTCTATCCACTCTCCAGCTGTATCAGCACTATTTGTTAAAAAAAAAAAAAAAAAAAAGGATGACCAAAAAAGCTCCTCTGAGTTCACTTAAAGATTATAATAAATCTGAAGAAATCTGAATTCTACTAATCACATCATCATCAACACAGAGCAAGCACTCATGAAGTAGTCAGAAAAAAGTGACACAAGTACACTCTCAAGATCTCTCTTAAAAACTTTAGAATTGATGTCATGATCAATTGTGATGGAGGTGGCTCTTTTCAACAATGAGGTGATTCAGGCCAATTCCAAAAGACTTGTAATAGAGAGAAGCATTTGCATCCAGAGAGAGGACCATAGCAACTGAATGTGGAGCACAAGAGAGTATTTTCAACTTTTGTTGTTGTTTGCTTTTTTTTTTCCTTCCTCATTTTTTTTTTCCTTTTTGATCTGACTTTTCTTGTGCAGCATGATAAATGTGGAAATACGTTTAGAAGAACTGCACATTTAATCTACGCTGGATTACATGTCTAGGGGAGGAGGGGAAGGGAGTGAGAAAAATATGGAACACAAGGTTTTGCATGAGTGAATGTTGAAAACTATCTCTGCATGTATTTTGAAAAATAAAAAGCTATTAAAAAACAACAACTTTAGAACTGATTGTATGAAATGGAAAACACTGGTACAGGACTGCCCAGCATAATATGCCCTCCTCAGAGAAGGCACTGCCATTCTATGAGCAAAGCAGAATTGAATTAGCTCAGAAGAAATGTGAGTTGCACAGTTAGAGAATTCATTCCAAAAGTTCCACGAACTATTTGTATCTGACCTGTTGCAGAGCATCTTGAGTCATATTGGTTTTATCAGCCATAGTTGGACACACTGTAACTTGACTCTAACATAGTGACGTCACTTTGGTCCTCTTCAAGAACTGAAGGAAAACCATATTTAAAAATAAGAAAAATCTTATTCTTATGTGTGATATTACTTCTTCGGTCCACAAAAGGCATGTTTATTTAGTTATTGTTCTAAGTACTCCTGGAACCGTTCTAGGCAGCCCTCAAACAACACTGTAGCTCACAGATTGGGAGCTGATGATCTAGACCTTGGGGTGGCAAACTCAAACAGACATATATAAGGATCCCAGAGGGCTGCGTTTTGACTTAGAAAACTCCATACTAATACTAATGTTTTATTGTATTTTTTATTTATTTTGTTGTGTTTCTCAATTACATTTTAATCTGGTTCAGGCATGTTGTGGACTGTATGCTGCCCATGGGTCATATTTTTGAAGACTGATTTAGTCCAATCATTTCATTTGACAAATGGGGAAAAAGGCCCAGAGAAAGTTGAGTGATTTGCCCATAATCACGTGGATAGTGGCAGATCAAATCTAATATGCTTTTTACGCCAACTCCAAATCACAGCTTGATAAGTGCACTTTCAGCCATCACCGAGCTTAGCTCTGACATGTTTCTCTCATCACAATCACCCATTTAATGTCATTCCTTTTTTAGGAAATAGGAGGCACAGCTGTAGAACTATATAGGCAATCAAACCAAGAACAGGAGCTCAGGCTCTTTAATCATAGTCCAATGAGATGATTAATAATGCATAGGTTGAAAGATTAGATCATTAATCATGCATACACTGAAGAAACCCTCATCAATAACAATTTAGCCATTAATCAATGAACTCTGACACTGTTACAGTTAAGCCCAAACTAAGTTATCTTCAATTGTCATTTATTAATTTAACATTTAAAATGACGATAACTATAGGCGTCTTAAAATTGATCTGCTCCTAAAATCGTGTCAATTGATTTTTTTTTGTCACTTGGACCCTAATTTAAAGGCACTAGGGGAGTTTATTATTTAAATGAATCCTTTTAGAGAGAGGCAGTGTTATACTGTGACAAGAGTCCACATATTGGGTTTAAACCCTGATCTGGTCAAAAGAGCACACATACCAGATCCTCTGACCTGCATTGTTTGTTGTGTGATTTCAGACAAATATCTTCCCCTCTCTGGGCCTCATCTTTAAAAGGGAGATAATATTTGTTCTACCTATTCCACTCCCAAATCCATAGGATTGGCATGAAGCAAGGAACTTGTTTTGTTGTGGCTTTTTTTTTTTTGAGGCAATTGGGGTTAAGTGACTTGCCCCGGGTCACATAGCTAGGAAGTGTTAAGTGTCTGAGATCAAATTTGAACTCAGGTCCTCCTGATTTCAGGGCTGGTGCTCTATACACTGTGTCTTGTAGATGACTCAAAACAAGGGACTTGCAAAAACCTAAAGAAGGCCTTTTCAACCACTTTTTTGCAAAAAAAAAAAAATCATGGCATTCCACATGATAGTAGTTATATTCATTGACTGAGAAAATATACAGTGACAAAAATAATAATAACTGGCATTTGTAAACAATCTCAAGATTTGCAAAGCATTTTATATACATGATCTTATTTGAGACTCACAACATCCTTGTGAAGTACATATGACTGCTATTAATATCTCCATTTTGAGGCTGAAAAAATTGAGATTCAGAGAACTAGTAATGACTAGAGATGGAATTTGAACCCAGATCTCCCCAAGGTCCAAAGCTTCTGTCACTGGCCAATTGCTTCACAAAAAGCTCCTAAGACTTGGCTCTTTTCAACAAAGTGGTGATTCAAGGCAATTTCCATAGACTTGGGATGGAAAATGCCATCCATATCCAGAGAGAGAGAGCTATGGAGACTGTGAATCAAAGCTTAATATTTTCACCTTTTTATGTTGTTATTGTTTGTTTGCTTAGGTTTTTTTCTTTTATTGTGCTTTTTTTCCTTTCTTGTGTTTTTTCCCTTTGTACCTGATTTTTCTTGCACAACGTGACAAATATGGAACTATGTTTAAAAGAATTGCATGTATTTTAACCTATATGAGATTGCTTGCTGTCTTGGGGAGGGGAAACATAAAAGCAGGAGGGAGGGAGAAAATTTAGAACACAAAGTTTTACCAAAATAAGTGTTGAAAATTATCCTTACATGTATTTGGAAAAATAAAATGCTGTTGAAAAAAAGCTCCTATGAATTCAGTAATGTTTGAAATGAATTTGTATTTTATTGAAATAGTATTTACATACATGTGAACAGGAGAAAAATACAAATAAATGTGAAACATTTAGAGGGTGGAAGTCATAGAAGGTATATATATTTAATTAAGTATTTGAGGACCCTTTTGCAAAACCGACACAGCTGCATAGTTTAGAAGCCACTGTCAATGCACTATGGAAATGTGGATAATAACTATTTTTATTTTGCAAAGTAAATACCCTCATCATTTATCTTTTGTATAAGTACAAATTTTCACAAATTGGAGGTTACTTACCTCCAAGGTATATTTAAATATAGTTACATTGAATTCTGAATATGGCTGGTCCTGGATGCTACAAGTTACTCTATTGTGTTAAAAACAGGCATAAACAGGTATTACAAAAATACTCCCAAGAATCTACAATTTTAGCAGCATGGGGAATTCTCAGTGTGGGTAATCCCTCCACCAACGCAGACCACAAGCTATCTACAATTTAGTAGATATATCCTAGGGAGTTGCTTATACATGCAATAGACTTTAAATAATGTGGTTTGACACCTACAAACACCAGTATTTATATTAAACACTGTTATTTAGGACTTGGTAATGACTTACAATTTAAATGTAGCATTTTCTGGATTGGGAATATTTCTTCACTTAGTGAAATCTTAGTTTTTGTTGTTGTGGTTTTGAGGGGAGGGGGCAAGGCCTATAGTATCCCAGCATTCCCATCTGCTTGGCTCAGTGTGGTAAGAGTTATTCTGAGTTGTGAACACTGGATTCCAGAACTAAAAGGGTACCCTTAGGTTCCTGACTGGGCCACTTATTAGATGGGTGACCTTGGGTAACAAGGTGGTGCTGCAGTGGATAGAGTGCCAGGTCTGGAGTCAGAAAGACTCCTCTTCCTGAGTTCAAATCTGGCTTCAGACACTTACTAGCTATGTGGCCTGGGGAGGTCACTTCACCCTGTTTTCTCCAGTTTCCTCATCTGTAAAATGAGCTGGAGAAGGAAATGGCAAACTAGTCAAGTATCTTTGCCAAGAAAATCCCAAATGGATCACAAAGGTAGTTGGACATGACTGAAAAACAACTGAACAACAATGGAACTTGGGAAAGTCATTTGAACTCTGTTCCTCACTTTTCCTATCTGTAAGACTGGGATAATAATAATAGCTCATACAAGTATGAACATGTTTTGTGAACCTTAAACCAGACATATGTAGAAGATTGTTATTATCGGCAGGATCAGACACTTTGGGGAACCAAGACCTTCTCCTCTCTCTCAGTTCTGTCTTTATCGCTAAGTGTTCCCATTAGGGAATGGAGAGCCCCTCCTGGTCATATATTGATGGCACAGCCACAGCCCCAAGGAAGATAGTCCAGAATTCTTCGTTCACTTCAACCTCTGGGGTCATTATTCCCTTCCCAACAATAATGTACAAGGAATATGGACCACATAAGGATACTGCTTACATGAGTGGAAATTCACCATCCATCATCTTTCTGATAAGAGGATGGCCCACCAGGTCTTATCATCTGCCTTAATGTTGCCATCTGACCTGCCAAAGCACTCTAAGGACTCCTGGGCCTTGTGATCTCCCTGCCACAAAGCCCTACTTGTCTTTCTCTCTGTTTCCCTAGCACTTAGCACACTACTTAACGCATAGAGCTTAATAAATGTCTTTCCATTCGTCCATTCACAAATATTCTAAAAAGAGTGCAAAATCAATATTCAAATCTGTATATTCAAATATCAAAGTTCATTGGAGTAGTCTACACAAAGTAATCCAATCTATTTTTTCTAGCTTGTTGGGCACTGAGGAAATTGAAGCAAATGATTTAGGAAATATGCTTCTCTGGCATAACAAGACAAATCACGTCAAGTATCTTATGCAAGTGAATGAATCACCATTTACAACCAGCTGGCAAGTCCCATTCTCCAATCAATCACTTTCTTCACCTCCCCTTGCCCTAGCCCCACTTTCTCATTTTTGGAGTCAAAATATTTTGATTTGGGGTCCTAATTTTCTGAGAGATTATTTTGATCAGTCTGTACATCATCTCCTATCCTGCTTCAGATAGTTAAAGCATGAGAGAAATTTCTGATCCTAAGTAGAAGTTGGTACCCTTTCAGGTAGAGTGCCTACCGGACAGCTTTGGCTCCATGATCCAAGGTTCCATGATTATTTAGGTCCCTGACTCTAAGACATTTGATTTGATCAAGAAAGTCTCATCATTTGGAAATTGCTTATCACTATATACCTTTGGGTAGGACCAGGTCAAATCCTTTCTCTTAAACTGTAATACAAATTCATAATATAATCATAATCTCTCATGCTAACATAATATTTTAGGATGTATTTAGTGTTTTCTTAACAATAACTTTATGAAATAGAATACAAGTATGATTTCTGCCATTTAACACAAAAGGAAAATGAAGATCAGAAAGGCTAAGTAATAGCAAGCCAGGAAGATCAATTTCAGTTCCACGGGATCTTCTGTTTCTAGCCCTTTCCACTTCTTCCTGACCTCAAGTCTAGCACTTCTGCCACTTTATTACGGGCTTCCACTATTAGAGACACATTCATTTGGTGGTATATAAAGTATAATGCAGACTATCCTGGAGAGAAGGACAAAGTCAGTCCTTGACATGTCATTATGAATCTATGAATCCATTTATCTAGTAATTTCTATCCATATGTCTATATAAGTAGACATGTCATATAAAGGAGTGGCAAAAGCCCTGTGGCCTGGGAGATTTTGACCAAACGACCTTGGGCAAGTAACTTTTCTCTTCTGGGTTTTGGATTTTTTATCTCTTAAAATAAACTAGCTGGTAGTTCAATATTAGGAAAACTATTAGCATTAACCAAACTAACAGAAATCATATGATTATATCAATAGATGCAGAAAAATCATTTGATAAAATCCAACACCCATTCCTATTAAAAACATTAGAGAGCATAGGAATAAATGGAGTTTTCCTTAAAATGATGTGTAGCATCTATCTAAAACCATCAGCAAGCATCATATGTAATGAGGATAAACTAGAAGCCTTTCCAACAAGATCAGAGATGAAACAAGGGTGCCCACTATCACCATTAGTATTTAATTTTGTATTAGAAATGTTAGCTTTAACAATAAGAGAAGAAAAAAAATTAAAGAAATTAGAGTAGGTAATGAGGAAACAAAATTATTACTCTGCAGATGATATGAAGGTATATATACTTAGAGAATCCTAGAGAATCAACTGAAAACTATTACAAAACAATTAACAACTTTAGTAAAGTTGCAGGATATAAAATAAATCTACATAAATCATCAGCATTTCTATATGTTACCAACAAAGTCCAGCAGCAAAAGACAGAGAAGTTCCATGTAAAATGACTGTAGATAATATAGAATATTTGGGAGTCTGCCTGCTAAGACAAAGCCAGGAACTATATGAACACAATGACAAAACACTTTCTACATAAAGTCAGATCTAATCTACTGGAAGAATATCAAGTGCTCATGGGCAGGCCAAGCTAATATAATAAAATTGACAATCCTACATAAATTAATCTATTTATTCTGTGCCATACCAGTCAAACTGCCAAGAAATTACAGACTTAGAAAATATAATAACAAAATGCATCTGGAAGAATAAAAGATCACAAATTTCAAGGGAATTAATGAAAAAAATGCAAATGAAGGTGGACTAGTTGTACCAGATCTAAAACTATATTATAAAGCAGTGGTCATCAAAACTATTTCATACTGGCTAAGAAATAGAGTAGTTGATCAGTGGAATAGGTTAGGCTTACAAGATACAATAGGCATTGACTATAGTAATCTGGTGTTTGATAAACTCAAAGATTTCAGATTCTGAAATAAGAACTCACTATTTGACAAAACTTGCTGGGAAAATTGGAAAATAGAATGGCAGAAATTGGGCACTGACCAACACTTAACACCCTCTACCTAGATAAGGTCAAAATGGGTTCCTTATTTAGGCATAAAGAGTGATACTATAAGCAAATTAGGAGAACAAGGGATAGTCTACCTTTCAGATCTGTAGAAAAGGAAGGAATTTATGGCCAAAGAAGAACTAGAGAACATTATGAAATACAAATGGATAATTTTGATTATATTAAATTAAAAAGGTTTTGTACAAACAAAACTAATGCAGACAAAATTAGAAGGGAAGCAGAAAACTGGGGAAAAAAATTTCATCCAAGGGCTCTGATAAAGGCCTCATCCTAAAATAAATAAAGAATTGACTCAAATTTAGAAGACTACAAGCCGTTCTCCAGTTGATAAATGGTCAGAAGATATGAACAGACAATTTTCAGATGGAGAAATTAAAGCCATTTTAGTCATCTGAAAAAATGCTCTAAATCACTCTTAATTAGAGAAATCCAAATTAAGACAACTCTGAGGTACCACTACACACTTCTCAGATTGGCTAAGATGACAGGAAAAAATAATGATAAATCTTGGAGGGGACGTAGGAAAACTGGGACACTGATACATTGTTGGTGGAGTTATGAACTGCTCTAACTATTTTGGAAAGCAATTTGGAACTATGCCCAAAGGGTTCTCAAACTGTGCATACCCTTTGACCCAGCAGTGTTTCTACTGGGCTTATATCCTAAAGAGATCTTAAAGGAGGGAAAGAGACCCACATGTGCAAAAATGTTTGTAGCAACCTTTTTTGTAGTGGCAAGAAACTGGAAACTGAGTGGCTGCATATCAGTTGGGGAATGGCTGAAAAAATTATGGTATATGAATGTAATGCAATATTATTGTTCTATAAGGAACGATGAGCAGGATGATTTCAGAGAGTCCTGGAGACACTTACATGAAGAGATGCTGAGTGAAATGAGCAGGACCAGGAGGTCATTTATACATGGCAACAACAAGATTACATGATGATCAACCGTGATGGACTTAGTTCTTTTCAACAATGAGGTGATTCAGGCCAATTCTAATAGACTTGTGACAGAGAGAATCATCTGCATCCAGACCAGGGGAACTGGATGTGGATCATAACATAGTATTTTCACCTTTTTGTTGTTGTCTTCTTGCTTTTTTTCTTTCTTATTTCTTCCCTTTTTGATCTGATTTTTCTTGTGCAGCATGGTAAATGTGGAAATATGTTTAGAAGAACTGCACATGCTTAACCTATATTGGATTACTTGCTGTCTAGGAGAGGGAAGGTGGGGAGAAGGGAGGGAGAAAAATTTGGACCCTTCAAGGTTTACAATTGTGAATGGTAAATACTATGCACGTATTTTGAAATTTAAAAGCTATTATTAATTTTTTAAATGAACTCTCTGGTCTCTGAGATCTCTTCCATCTCTGACATTCCATGTTTTATTTTTTCAGATTTCTTCCAGTTCTGGCAGTCTGTGTTCTCTAATATCCCATGATTATGTATTATCCATGTTCCAAAGTCCCTTCTAGCCTTGGCTTTCTACATTCTTTTCAGATGCCAGTAGTTGTAAATGTCCTCTCCCTCAAATGACTATACATTTTGTAACCACACTCATTGATATTCCAGGACTTAGTGCTCAAGGCACTGAGAGATAAAGTGAGTTGCCTATAGTCGCAGAGCTAGTACATGTTAAAGGCAGGACCTGGTACTTCCCTTCTCCAAAGGCCGATAGCATGCATGGCCTTGCACACGGCCTTCCCTTAATGCTTGTTGGATTGAAATGAATGGAATAGAATGGAATTCTTTCTGTCTGGCATTTAAGGAGGCAACTGTCTGTCATTAAGTAGAAAGACTAGAGTTGAAATCAAAAGACCTTAGTTCTAATGCCATCGCTGCTACTTATGATCTCTTTAGGTCACTTCTCTCTGAGCCTTAATTTCCTCACGTGTGAAATAAAGGATTAGACTGAGTCATCTCTAGTTCCCTCCATTTTAAACTCAACATGTTCAAAATTGAACTGATCTTCTTTTCTCCAAAAGCCTCCTCGCTTCCAAACTTTTTTATTATTATTGCTGGAGTGAAATTTTGCCCTTTCAAAGTTTGCTTTGACATTACATAGACCTAATCATAGTTATTTGTTCAAACATTCACATTTATCACAAGGCAAAGATGGCTTCTAGATCTATGGGTAGTGCCCAGGAAAGCAGGACACTAATTGCCCTAGGACATCTGACTGTGAAGTATTCTAAGTCTCAGTTCCATAATGGGGAGGCAGAATTTCTTGGAAATTGTCAGAGGTGGTGGGTACTTCTGATCACTAGAAGGGTACTAGTGAAAGGCAAGAATTTATGAAAACAATGGTACAGGGAAAGGCTGCTCAGAGAACACTGATCTGTCACTTGCCTTGGGAGATCTAATGAAGTCCACCCAACTGAATAAACATTTCCTATGAACCAAGCACTGTTCCAAGTGCTGGGGATACAAAGAGGAATAATAAGGAAATCGTTACTTTTTTTCATCTTTCTTTGCCATATAGCTCTTTATTTTGCAATAAGTTGAGGAATAAAAATAAGTAAATAGTCTCTCTGGATTTTAACCTTGGTCAGACTCCATATGTAAGCTTAGACTCAGTTCTGGGCAACACATTTTAAGAAAAGACTTGTATAAAACTGAAGTGTGTCTAAAGGAGATGCTCCTTTCAAGGTGTTGAAATACCTCAGAATTATGCTATTTGAAGATTAACTGAAGAAACTGATGGTAGTCATTTCCAGGATGCACTCTGGACTTTGTCTACCCCCAAAATCTCTTCATCCTGGAATCTCACTGCACTTAAGGAGTTTGTACATTAGGGATAACTTTCACTCATGAGGTCTAACCTACCGATTGGATGGATCCCCTAAGAACCTCCATTTATGTAAGTACCTAGGCCAGCCAAGTTATTTCATTTCTTTTTTTTATGTTAAAGTATATGTTAAATACAATATATGTACATATATCCATACAGTTATTTTGCTGCACAAGAAGAATCGGACTTTGAAAAAAGGTAAAATTAACCTGAGAAGGAAATCAACAACGCAGGCGGACAAAAACAGGATTGGAAATGCTATGTTGTGGTTCATACTCATTTCCCAGAGTTCTTTCATTGGATGTAGCTGGTTCTATTCATTTTTGAACAAATGGAACTGATTTGGTTCACCTCATTGTTGAAGAGGGCCACGTTCATCAGAATTGATCATCACATAGTATTGTGGTTGAAGTATCTCATGATCTCCCGGTTCTTCTCATTTCACTCAGCATCAGTTCACGTCTCTCCAAGCCCCTCTGAAATCCTCCTGCTGGCCATTTCTTACAGAACAATATTATTCCATAACATTCATATACCATAATTTATTCAGCCATTCTCTGACTGATGGGCATCAATTCAAGAAAATCATTACTTTTAAAGAACTTTCATTCTAATGGGGATAGGGAACAGGTAAAAGAAAGTCCAGCTGTACCCTGAAAATGCTAATGTGCACAATAGAGGCAGGGCAGATGGCAAGACCTGATTCTTCTCCATCCCACCAAAAGGAAGAGAATTGATGACTTCCTTCTCATCCACCTGTGTGTGAGCAATCAAACTGCCTGTAGGGGTTCTGGCAATCCCAAGGCAGGGGAGTGAGCAAGGAAGAAGGGCACTCCTGATGTTGGCAGGTCTGCCCCTGGTCCAGTCAGCCAACTGGTGACCTAGGCCAGAGGAGGAAGGCAAAGGAATGACTGACACCATTTTTAGGAGCTGAGAATTACAGACAGATAAGTGACATACAGAACCCTGAAGGAAGCATGGAGTGGAACAGCAACTAATGACCATGGAAGCCTTAATGAGAAAGAATACTGAGCAGTTCCTTTAGAAGCAGAAATCTGAATTTCTTGTGCTTGTGGGTGAAGGTCTCTGGGGAAGAAATGCTCAAAGATGGATGTCACCATTTCCCATTAGACCTTATATGAGTTTTGCTTGTTTTCACTGAGTAGAAATTAAATCTGTACATGTTTTTGACCTTTGGGAAGTCTGCTTACAAAAGGTATAGCTGAGAGCACCCTAGGAGAAAACAGTATAGTATAATGGAAAGCGCCTAGGATTTAGTCAGAGGCCCAGGTTTCGAATCCTGCCTCCTTTGCTTTATTACTTGGTTGGCTTCAGGAATATTGAATCTCTCTGGGCTTTCCTCATCTACTAAGATTTGGGATTTGAGAGTTGATGTTCTGTAAGGACTCTTCTGACTCTACATTGGTGATCCTATGACATAGTGAAACTTTCAACTAAGGAGTATCCCCAGACCCTTTTTGTCACACAAGCATCCACCACCCAAGGGAATGTGCTATAGTGGCTAGAGGGCTGAACTTAGACTCTGGAAAATGTGGGTTCAAATTCATTTCTGACTTATTAACTATGTGACCATGAGCAAGTCCCTTAACCAATCTGAAAATCACTATAGTTTAGATTAGGTGTTATGGACAAGTTGTAATCTGAACTGGCACAGGGAATTCTGAATACTGCTGAAATCACAGGTCCTTGAACTATGTAGATGGCAGCTGTGAGTAATGTGCTCTTTGGGATCAGAGTCTCTTTAATATTAATCCTGGGAAAGTGAATTGAAGTTGATGCCATCAGGTGCCTACATGCTCTGTTGCCACTTAAGAGAAAACTAGCGACCGCTCCAATTGCCTGTAAATAAATGAGTCCTTTTCTAGAGAGAAAACATTTCTCACAATATCTATGCAATTTTTAAAAAGTGACTAGATAAAGAAATAGAGATTCTCTAATAAAAAAGTGTTTTTTTTAAATGTTGTCTGGTTATTCATAAGACTTCCCCAACAGGGAAGAATAAGGAACTACAGAACATTTTCCCCCCCAACCCCTCCCTATCCCTCTGTCACTGAAACACCAATAAAACTCCTCCACCTCCCACACTCTTCAGTGCCTGAACGGTGAGCATTAGCCAAGCATGCTGGGAGACACAAAACTGAAAGAAATGAGTTACTGTATTCAGATGTCTTGAATCCTCTTTCCATCCAGTCTACTAGATTCAGTTCTGTTCCTATAATCCCCTCATTCTCGATGTAGGCATTTGATGTACTGATCAACTCGTATTTGAACTGAGCAGAAGACAAATTAAAGACTAAAGTCTCTTTTGGAGAAAATGTCTGAAGGACAGCTCAATTCACCTAACCAGACTTTCCATTTAATCACAAATGATACAGAACCATCAGCAACTAGTATTTTCAATGATACTACGGTGGAGGGAAAAACTGAAGAGACATCTATAGGATCACGAATCCTGTGTACCATTTTTTTGACTTATTCCGTGATCATTTCGGTAGGTCTTCTTGGAAATGCTGTGCTCATCAAAGTCTTTTTCAAGATCAAGTCCATGCAAACAGTTCCAAACATTTTTATCACCAGCTTGGCTTTCGGAGATCTTTTGCTTCTAATAACATGTGTGCCAGTGGACGCGACCCAGTACATTGCAGATACCTGGCTGTTCGGGAGACTCGGTTGCAAGATTCTCTCTTTCATCCAGCTCACTTCAGTCGGCGTGTCGGTGTTCACACTAACTATTCTCAGTGCTGACAGGTGGGTTTTTCTTTCTCTTTCGTGTCTGTCAGGGGAGGAAAGTTGTGGGAAATGAGGAAAGGTTTTGACTTAGACTTAGCTGGCTGTGGTTTGGCTTCATGGCAGGATAACAAAAGTTTTTAAAAGCTCTGAACTTCAAATTATTGGTCTAAAATCTAGGAAGAGGTTGAAAATTACCTTTTAGGAGATGATTTCTCGCAGAATGAGAGGATGTACAGAGGAAAAAGACTTTCCCAGAAGGATAATTGTCTGCAGCAATATGGAAAATTATGTCTTTTTTTGTGGTGCATCAAGGTATCTGGCTTAAGGTGCCCCTGCACAGCCATACCTTATACATTAGTGCAGCCTAGTGGCACACAGGAGACAATGCCAAGACATCAGCACAGGTGTGAAATTGACCACTGATAGGAGGCTTCAACATACAGATGTTTGCATCTGATTAGCTTGGAATTCATCAAGCAACCAAGCTGTCATTTCTGGCTAGAAAGCAGCAAGGTTTTTGGCTTCCTGGGTTTGCTAAGTAATGTGATGGCTCACTTCTAATTTCTTTTCTCTGTAGTTGGTCAATAATATTTTAGATCTTGCAGAAATAAATTGATCCATTTTGATCTTTAGCAACTGATGGAAAGGACATTCCCTCATGGTAAGATTGCGACTGGTCATTGTTAGAATGGTCCTAGCCAGATGTATATATTTGTTCTGTAAGAGTCCTCCTTTTAGAGTACAGAAAAAATAAGACTTAAATGGTAACTGAAATTTAAAAGCCCACTAGAAACTCACAAGGTAGTATTGCCCAATGGTTCTCGCAGGAATAGCTTCCCAGGACTAAGTGGGTAAGAATTTGCCCTCCTAAATCATGAAGGGGAAAACTTCTCCTTCCCTTATTCTTCCTTCAATGGGACTCATATCTAATTTGAAGAATCACTCACCCAGGACTCATCTCTCTAGCTGCCAGACGAAAAGGCAATTTTCAAAAGAAGAGAGTAACAAGAGGGGTGTGTCGGCTGCACACCTTACCACAAGGCCTTGGAGCTTCTGCCACCACAACTTTAATACAAATGGGGCTGGGCAGATGAATTTATACTAATAGACAAGGTAAAATTTACCCCTGCCCCATCTGTGCACTGGTTCAGAATGAGAGGGATGTCATATGACATCCTATTCACGCCCCATCCCCAGAGAAAGGATTCCCTTTGATCCCATCAAAAGACAACCTTTTAGAGAAAGGTTACATATGGAGTTACTCTCACACAGAAATCAACACCTTAAGAGTTTACCATTGGCCTCAAAAAAGGAAAATATATGTAAGGATCTAAGCCTTCACATAGTGGGTAAAGGGAAGAGCTGCTATAAGCAAAAAAAGAAACATGATCTATTTAGGAGCTAGCAATCCAAATTGGATTAGCCAGCTGATAAATTATGGTAGCTCATTTCTGAGATCATATTGATCCCAGGCTGCCCTAATGTGGTAGAAAAAAGCACTGAGATTAGAGACAGCAGACTGGTTCTAGCCTGCCTCTAAGCTAGTTATCTGACTCTAGGCAAGTCATTTCTCCACACTAGGCCCCAGTTTGCAGACGTGTATAAAAAGAGGGGCTGACCTAAATGATGTTTAAGGTCCTTTGCAGCTCTCAAGCCCTGTGAGAATTCTCTTTGAAATTAGAGTTGGAGATTAACCTTAGAGATTATCTAACCAGGGGCTCTCAGCCTGGGATCCATGAACTCTTTTGGAAGAAACAGTTTCAGAATTTGATTTCAATATAACTGGTTTTCTTCAAAATCCTAACTGTTTTATACATTTAAGAGCATCATTCTGAAAATAGGTGCAGAGGCTCCAGATTGACAAAGGGAGCCAGAACCCATAAAAACCTCTTCTAGCCCAACACTCTCATTTGACAGATTCATAAAATGTGACCCAGAGAGCAGAAGTAGTTGATTCACTAGCAGTTACTTAACCACTAGCGTGCCAGTGTCAGGGTTGATACTAAAAGTCCAGGGCCCTGCTTCAAATCCAGTGCTATAGCATATACTTTAATATATTTGTTTCTTTTTAACATTCATTTTCCCTAATTTTTAGTAGCATTTTTCCATTTACAGGTGGACATTCATTTTTTTTAAATTGTTGAGTTCCAAATTTTCTCTACCCCTCCTTCCTCTCCCCCCGCCTTAAAAAGGTAACAATTTTAAATAATTATATATGACATTCATTTTTTAAAATTTTGAGTTCCAAATTCTCTCCTTCCCTTCTTCTCTCCCATCCATTGAGAAGGAAAGCAATATGATACATATGATGTATTTTTACAACCTGTGTCAGTGCCCTATCCTTCTAAACTTTAAACCTTAAAGACAGGTAATTTGTCATCAAATTTCCTGTCCCTTAGCACCTAAGCAAAGTGTGCTGAGTCATTTGCTGCATTGCAATTTCTCATGTTGTCTCCTATCATTTGGGATGGGAGGGGATGAGATGGGATGAGGTGGGATGGGATGTATTGCACCTTTGCCCACTAGGCCACAGGACCTTTCTGCTCTTGCTTTTGACTCTCTTTACCTCTGGTTACACTTGCAGATACAAGGCAATAGTGAAGCCCTTGGAACTGCCAGCCTCTGATGCATTCTTGAAGACCTGCGGGAAAGTTGCCTGTATCTGGATCCTGTCCATGGTTCTTGCTATCCCAGAGGCTGTATTCTCAGATTTATATCCTTTCTATAATGCTGAAAAAAATGAGTCTTTTGAAGCCTGTGCTCCTTATCCTGTTTCTGAAAAGAACAGGCAAGAGGCTCATTCTCTCCTATGTTTCTTAGTCTTCTACATTATTCCCCTCTCTGTCATTTCTGTCTACTATGTTCTGATTGCCAAAGCTCTTTTCAAAAGCACCGTCGAAATACCCGCCGAAGAACAAGAACATGCCCGCAAGCAGGTATGGATGAATCAGAGCTGACACTACCAGGAGGCCCAAAGCTGAGCTAGAAAGTGGAATTGCCCATCATTTAGTGAGAAAGACTTTAGGAGATTAGAAGCAGAGACCAGGGCAGCCACCAAAGCCATCCAATAGTAATACAAGAATCCACTTTTGCATAAGTACATTAAGCTTTACCAAAAAACTTTCTTTGCAACATACCTGTCTTCTGGGAGGTGCAAGTATAACCTCCATTTTGTAAATGAAGGAACTAAGGTTCTGAGAGGGAAGGTGACTGTACAAATGTGTCATTGTTTATAACAGAATGTTAGGCCTAGAAGGATAATGGAACTTTAAAGACCATCTAGTCTAACTCTTATGAATGCTACAACTGAGGCCCCAGGAGGGGAGACATGGACAAAACTGGCAGAGCAGAGAGCAGAACATAGCTCTTCTGATTCCTAGGCCAGTACCCTTCTGACTAGCTAGTGTTAATTCTCTTTCAAGTACTCTCCCCAAGAGGTTACTCATAGATTCCTACCATATTGCTAGGGCAAAATCCATTAGGGGAATTCTTCTTTGGGAGGTATTTACAACCTTAAAGAATAAATCTTGTTACAAGTCAAATCCTGTTTTTGGCCATATCTGGTCTTCCCTGGTCTGATTAGCCACCATATTTGCTAGATTTAGATCCAAATAATTGTAGGTGGTTTTTTGAAATTCAGTCCATCTTTAAATAATAAAGACCAATCACCACTCATGGGGTTAGATTAAATGATCTCTAAGATTCCCTTCCAGCTACAAATTCTGGGATCCCCAACAAGATCCCCTAATCTAAACAATGCATAAGGACTTCGAGTGATGGGTTACTTGCTACCTTCCAAAAGAGCTCATTCCACTTTAGGGTAGTTCCAATTGTCTGCAAACCTTGGGTAACATTACATGGCTTCCCAGAAATATGACCGAGCATTAATAGGGCTAGGTATGTTAAGCTCCCATAGACAATTACAGAATGAACAGAAATGTAATCAAGGCCCAGTCTCATTTGATAAGGGAAAAAAATCTCATTTCTCTTTAAAAATCAGTAGAACTTTTGATTCCTTCTGTCAAATACAGAGAAGCTTATGTACACAGCAGACATCTCAATGCTTTGCTTTTCAGTTAATTGGTAGGATCAGCTACACTATAGTGCTCCATGTGACCTAGTTAATTTCTAAGTACCCCAAATGCTCTGTTTATTTTCAGTTGCTAAATGACCTTTCTTCTTCCTTTGCTTCTTCACAGATTGAATCCCGCAAGAGAGTTGCCAAGACGGTGCTGGTGTTGGTGGGGTTTTTTGCTATCTGCTGGCTGCCCAATCATATCCTTTACCTCTATCGGTCCTTCAATTATCACTCCTCCATTGATTCTTCTACCCTTCATCTTGTGGCCACCATTTTCTCTCGGGCGCTGGCTTTTAGCAATTCCTGTGTAAACCCCTTTGCTCTTTACTGGCTGAGCAAAACTTTCCGGCAGCATTTTAAAACACAACTCTTTTGTTTCAAGATCAAGTGTCCCAGGCGTCCAGCTGTCCCCAGAAACCTGGCCACAGGCCTTGTTTCAGCCACTGGGAGCACCCAGGTGTCTGAAATTAGTGTGACCTTGCTCACTGGGTATGCTGGGAAGAAGGAAGAAGAAAGTGCCTTTTCAGTTATCAGTTAAAGCGGGCAGGCAGCAAGTTTTTTCCTAGTGTGTATGTAGCTAGGAATTGTGGGGATGAGTATAATACTGAATTACTCATCTTTTAATTGTATTTGAGATATTTAAGAGAAGGTCCTTGTCCAGTCAAATATTCTTGTCTCTGTGTGTGTATATATGTGTGTTATTTTTGTGAGTGAAAACTTGATATTCTAAAACTTTCTAAATTCTAGAGAGAAAACATTTAGTAGGTGGAGACTATGGTTATAGAAAGAGAAAGGGGAGGAGTAAGAGAATGACATCAACACAACACTAAAAATGTAAAAGATGACACATATCTATAATGCTTCAAGCTTTACAAAATATTTTCCTACTAACTGCCTCATGAGGCAGGTGGTATCTGTATCACAAAGGAAGAAATGGTGACTGAGTGAAGAGAAATGATTTACAATTCAGTACAAAGTATATATAGAATAAATGTAAGATAATGTTGTTGCAGAAAGGCACCTATACCTAGATGAGGAAAAGTCTTATTCAGGAGGTAAGAGAGAGAGAGAGAGAGAGAGAGAGAGAGAGAGAGAGAGAGAAAGAGAGAGAAACTTTCTAACTTAGAGGACCCAAACCCTTTGTGGACTGTGGAAGACATTTCTAAATTTTCTCATTTTCTTCTCATGTGATGGACACCAAGTTATGCCATTTAATCTCTGCTCTGCCATATAGATGCAAATTACATTATTCTCTCTGATTAGAAAAAAGTATCAAAAATGGAGATAATAAAGAATCTTTGATGCAATTTCTTTTTAGAAAACATTCTAATAATTGATGGGAAATGTTACTGTTTTCTATTGTTTTCTCTTCTACTATCACCAAAAGTTTAATGAAAATGAAAATGGGAATGTTTTGAGGTTGGCAAGTATGAATAACACACCAAGGTATAGTTCATCTACCTGTCTTATAGCTTCTCTAATCAAAGACAATGGAGTCTTACTTTTCTCTTCAATTTATTAACATCAGTCAAAAAGTTTCCGTAATGGACTGACTTTACATGAAAATGCAGTAGGTGATCACTTACATGGTATCACATGAAGGGAATAGGGAAGGGCAACCTCCCTCCCTCTCTGCCCCTTCCAAAAATATTATTGTCATAAACCAGCCACAATATCTGAGATCCCATCACTATGGATGTGTTATTTTGAGTTAAGCATTGCCCGCCTCCTCTATCTTGTTTTAAAATACAACTTTTCCTAGGAGTCCCTTCCACCCCAAAGTGAATAAGTTTATTCAGAAAGATTTAATTACAGAAAGTACATAATGACCTTGGTGATGATTCTGAAGGTGATTTCTGGGCATTCATGAGAACTTTATAGTTTTGAGGGTTCTTTATTTGTAACTTCACTTGCAAATTTATGATATTCCTTTTTCTTGATATTGTGATAGTGGTATATAAACACTATTCTTGTGTTCATGTGACATATATATATCTCTATGTACTCACACATACATATTATATATATATATATATGCATATATATAATAAGCATTACCTTTGTGTTTCGCACCACAATTAAGGTTTCTTTTGCTTACAAATGGAGCAAAAAAGGGAAGAGACTGAGAAAGGAGTGGGACAGAAAGATTTTCCTGAGGCTAACATCTCCTGAGGTAGAGGGGTAAGAATGCTATCCTGGTACCCAGTGAATGGAAAGAGGTCCAGATGAAGAAGTTGGGTTGCAGTAAATCTACTATGGGAGATCCATGAGAAGATATGGACAAGAAATGCACTAGTCAAAGAAGTAAGGGGTAAAGGAAGAAAAAAGGGGACAAAGCTGTAAATGCATGTGCAGAATCCAGAAGGAAGATTTCCTAAAGTGGAATCAATTCACTGAGTGGTGAAAGACCAAAAAGAAGAAGAAAAAAAAGAGGATAGTTAGAAAAGCAACATTATACCACTAAGTTGATTGTTTTTTATAAAGACTTTGCTATATTTGTTCTCTGGAGTATCTTGCTGGTAACATTCAAAAAGGGAGAGTTAGCCATGAAGGTTCCAATGGCTGGACTCTCTCCTTAGACATCCAGCATTCAGAAGCAGGGATCCAAATTCAAGTCTCTGATTTTCCACCTGTGACCACTAGCTTTTAGTACACTGACCATTCACAATCTTACACATGGACGATTTTTTGACTGTTTAAACCAGAGGAGTTAGAGGAGTTATCTCAGACTGTACTAGAAAAGTTTGGAAGCCATTGTAAATATTTTCATTCATGATGAGAAAAACATTGTTCAAACAAGGATTGTCCAGACTGTCTCTGAAAATATCAACAAGGTTTTGACTTTTGTTCAATATAATATAAATGTTGTTTCCTGAAATCAATTTTACATGAATAAACTTTAAGCATGCATATGAAAGTAAACATTTATATTTACATAAATTTAAGAATTAATTATATAAGTATAAAAATGAAAAACAGTATTATGATTCATTTTAATTGTTGCGGGGGGGGGGGGAGGGAGGGGGAGGTGTTTTCAGTTGTTTGTAGTCTGCTTCCTTTTAAATGGCTCACCTTCATGGTCCTGGGCTTTTCCGAATGTTGTAAAGAATTGAAAAAAATGGCACAACTGATTAATTCTGTCCTTCTAAAGTATTTTAATATGGGTTTACTTAAAAATAAGAAATTTCTGTATTGTATTAGTGTTGTGTTAAATTAATGAGTGTAATAAAGCAGCAGAAAAAAAACCAAATGAAATGGAGTACTGAAATTATTTTCTGTGATACTGACTTTCTAAAAAAAATTTGTAAAATAATATTTAACTGCTTCCATTTTATTTCAAAATTCAAATTTTGTTTTAGGTAACATAATCTCAAAATATTTTCATTGCTTTATAAGTTTTATGAATGAAGAAATTCTATCTCTACTCCACTACAGAAAACATTTTAGAAAAAGCAAAAGTTCCAGATCACAAAAATCAAAAGCAGTCTTTTGACACCTCAGAAAATTGGAACTCCAAGATCTGTTTCCATCATTCTCATTTGCATCCTCTACCAACAGACCATGCAGGAAACATAAATCAAATGGCAAAGTATCTGAGACAGAATAGTAAACAAGGGGGGAAAGCCATTCAGTAAATACGTTCCCAAGGGCCCCTTCCTCCCTACAATACCCCCCCACCAGTGGGGAGCTCTTCTAGTGACTCACACATCAGTGGGAGAAAAGAGCAGATCCCCAGAAAATGTACCCTTCTAGGTAGGGATCTGTCTAATGTTTTGGCTGGAAATTCATCCTGCTTAAATACACAGTTCTGGCTCCAGCAGCATCACCTCCCCAGTCACTACCCCCCACCCCTCCCCACCCCCAGCTGTCATCTGCAGAAGTTTTGTTCTTTGCTGCTGCTTTCTGTCCCTACTCCACTCTGGAGAAGTGTTTGTTCTTCTTTATAGTGACACTGCCCAGAATACCTGTCTAATCAACACTTTTTTTTCTGTTCCATTGTGCCTCCTGCCAGCAGGCTTACAAAAGGGGCTGTTGAGCCACTGGATTGCTCTCCTTTCACCAACTGAGTTAGATTGGCAGAATCCTATTCATCTTTTCCCTATCCTCCCTATACAGTCTCAGCTAAGAATCTCACCTTAATCCTGCACTCCAATCTCCCATGAAGAGGTGGCCCTTCTCTTTGCCAAGGACAGCTCCTCTACACTCTCTCCATTCCATCAACATTCCCACTCTTTCTCCAGCAGATCCCCCCCCCAATCATCCCCACCATCCAATCTTCAATCTCTCTCCATCTCCTAGCTCTTTCCCTGCTCCCTACAAATGCACCCATACTCCTCCAACCTTCACCTGTCACTTAATCCTACCATTAATCTCCAGTTCCTTCTCTCAGTGACTTCACTTCATCTTATCTCATTTCATTCTAAACCCTCTACAATAGGACTTTTGACCTTATCATTAAAAGGAAACTACTCTTTCCAAAGTCACCAACTATCTTTTTTATGATTTATTTTTTGTTCCATTTTATTTTTAGGTGTTGTATCTTCCACTTAGCTCTTCCCCCTTACCTTTTTCCCCACCCCAGAAAAAGCAAGAAAAATAAAACTATTACCAACATGTACAATCGAATATAATAAGGCTGTTCTCCACCTGTAACATGGTGATGTCATTGTATAGCTTGAAGAGAGGAAGGCTAGAGATCTCCAACTTCTTTTCCTTCTACCCTTCTCCAAGGGGACTTTAATCTTTGCCAGGAGGAGAAGCAGGAAGTTGGGACCAGAACCTTGGCTACTTGGCTATCAAGGGGATGATGAATTACAATTATATCTATCTCCTAGCTTGAATATTATTAATCTGAGGGGTGTAGTTCTAAGGTTCAAGCTAAACTTCCAATCACAATGCATTAAAGAGGAAGGGAGGACTCCAAGCTAAAGTAAAACTAATTTTCTCATTGGCCATATCCCCTCAATCACCCCATCCTCACCAAGTCTCTTTTTTATTTTTTTTAGTTATTTATTTATTTTCAAAGAAAGTCTCAATCTGTACTCTGAGTCCATCAGTTTTCTATATGGAGAGGGAGAGCTTATTCCATCTTGGAATCAGGATGCAACCCTCTGGAATTATGGTAGGTCATCGTATTGATCAGAGGTCCTAAATCTTTCACAGTTGTTTGTCTTTATAATACTGTAGTTATTGTATAAATTATTCTCCTAGTTCTGCTCACTTCATTCTGCATCAGTTCATTCAAATCTTTTCAGGCTTCTGCAAAACCATCCCTTTCATCATCTCTTAAAGCACAACAGTATTCCATTACATTCATAGGCCATAACTCGTTCAGCCAGTCCCAAACTGGTGGCAGTTCTTTACCACCACAAAAAGAATTACTATCGAAACTTTTACACCTTTGGATCCATTTCCTCTTTCTTTGATCTCTTTGTAGTATAGACCTCTTAGCCATATCACTGAGGCAAAGGGTATATACAGTATAACAGCTTTTTGGGCATAGTTCCAAAACACTTTCCAGAATGTCTTAGCTCAGTTCATAGCTCCACCAATAATACATTAAGGTAGCTGTTTTCCTACAGGCCTCCAGCATTTGCCATTTTCTCTTTCTGTCATCTTTGTCAATTTAATGGATGTAAGGTGATACCTCATTGTTATTTTAATTTGTAGTTTTAAAATTCTTAGTGATTTAGAGTTTTTAACATAACTATTGATAGGGTTAGAGTTAGGGCTCATAGGTTAGATTTCTTGTCTCTGAAATTTGTCTATTCATATCCGTTGACCATTAATCAACTGGGGCATGACTCTTAAGGAGCAAGTTAAATCAGCTCCCTATATAACTTAGAAATGAGATTTTTTTTTAATCAAGAAACTTGCTGCAAAAATTTCCCCCTCCAAAATTTCTGCTTCTCTTCTCATTATCATTGATCTCTTAATTGTCAAATCTAATGACCTTTTCTTAATCCTCATCTTTCTTGACCTCTGTGCAAACTCTGATACTGTTAATAACTCTCTCTCTCCTTCTGGATATCTCCTTTACAAAGTTTTTGTGTTGCTGCTCTCTTTTGGAACTTCTCCTACACGTGTGACCAGCCCCTCTTAATCTCTTTTGGTGATATTTCACCCAGATCATCCCTGCTAACTACGGGTGAGGGTCAGGCTCTGAACTGGACCCTCTTATTTTTTGCTCTATACTTTCTTGCTTGGTGATCAGCTTTTGTAGGTTCAATTATCATTATGCAGCAGATTCCCAGATTTATAGACATCCAGTCCTAATTCCTCTCCTGAGCTTCAGTCTTGAATCACCAACTGCCTTTCAGACATTTTAAATTGGACAATCCATTGACATCTCAAATGCAGTATGTCTAAAACAGAACTGATAATTTTTCCCTCTTTCCAGATTTCCTCTTACTAGCATCTTTCTCACTCTCACTTACCCCATATATCCAATTCATTGTCAGTTTTACAACGCTTCTCATGTATATCCCTTTCTCTCTACTTACCACCACCAACTTAGTTCAGTCTCTTGTCACCTCTTATCTAGACTATAGTAGTAGCTGTCTAACTGGTCTCCTTACTTCAAGTTACCCCGCAACCTAATTTATCTTCCACTCAAATGCCAAAGTAATTTTCCCTATTGGAAGCCTGGCATTAAAAGTCTATCACAACCTGGTTTCCTCCTCTCTTTCCATTCTTCTTGAACCATCCTCCACTTCACACACTCTCCAATCCAGCCACATCAGCCTATTTGCTGTTCCTCATACATGACACTCCATCTCCTGTCTCTCTGCCTTTCTGTTACCTGTCCCTCAGTTTTTTTTTTTTTACTGATCATCAAATTTTTAATAGTGTATAAAACAGGCTTGCTTATTCTAGGAAAAGATGCCTTCCAGAACTTACATTTCTTTTTTTTTTTCCCTTACTTCTCTTTTTTTTTTTTTTAATTTATTTATTTTTTTATTTAATAGCCTTTAATTTACAGGATATATACATGTGTCCCTCAGTTCTTAAATGCTCATCTTATCCTTGCCTTCTAGCTTCTTTGTCTCTCTTCAAGACTCAGGTCAAAACCCCATGTTCTGCAGGAGGCCTTTCCCATTTGTCCTCACTCCCAGTGCCTTCCCTGAGCTCACACTATATAGCTGATATGGATAGAGGTTGTCTTCTCCATTAGCCTGTGAGCTCCTTGAGACAAGAATCCACAATTTTGACTTTCTTCATATATCCAGGCCTTAGCATAGTAATTGCACATAGAATTCATTATAAATGATTGTTGACTGACTGTGCCCCTTTATGAGGTCAGTGTCTCCCTGGGGACCAGAGACAAACATATCATTTTCTTTTGTCTTACCAGCGAAAGAGTAAGCTATGCCACAAATGGCCCTGAATCTCATAACTCTAAGAAAGTACAAAAAATACTGGAGGGAAAGGCATGGAGCAGAGACTTCTACTCAAAATCCCTGGTACCACAGCAAAAAAGTCTCTACTCCCTTTACATACAGAGGAGCAAACCAAACCTCTGAGAGATTAAGTGATTTGCCCAAGGTCTTATAGAACATAAGAGGCAGAGGCAGGATTATAACTCAGGTCCCCTAATTTCAGTTATCATCCTTCCCCCCCCCCTCCACTACAATACATAGTCTCTTCTATATAGCCTATAATTCAGATTTCTTCAGTTGGAGGGATGAATACTCTTGCATCATTTTTAGGAACATTTATTCACAATAAATCATTAACTCATTCTCTTAAGGACTACACTACAATAATATCAACATAAGAGATGTTCTTTAAGACTAGAAAATGGTTTGGAAGAACTAATAGAGCAATGTATTCCTGTAAAATAGGATGGGTATTTTCCATATAGGGCCTTCAAATAGTCCAGAGATAGAAACCAGAAACAAAATCCCCTTCACTCAAATGCCAAAATGACTTTCCTAAAGTGAAGTCCTTACTATGTCACCCTGTTACTCTAAAAACTTCAGTGGCTCCCTACTTCCTTCAGGATCAAATACAAAAATCTTCTGTTTGACATTGAAAGCCTACCACAGTGGGGAGGATTCTGGGAAGATGGCAAAGTAGGTTGGTAAATTTCAGGCTCTCCAGATTTCTCCCCAAATAGAATATATTTGTACCTCTGGGGGAACATAGACCTGTGAAAAATCAAGAAGATTTGGGGCACAACAGGGATCCTCTAGGTACAACCAGAGAAGAAGTGAAGAAAGACCCTATGCCATAGATTAATTCCTATGAAGTACAAACCCTTCAGGGCTAGCTCCACAGAAATACCAAGTGGGGACTTCTGGCTAGATAGGTGTGGCTGGAGCCTCAGCAGGAACCACAGAGACTTTCATCTCCTGGACAAAGTATAGAGTCAGGGTTTGAGTCCAAAAAGACTGAGAAAGAACTTTGGCTGATTAGGAACACTAGGCCAGGTTGTGCTGCAGAGACATGGCCCTGAGCAAGAAGGTACCACTATACCAGGTGTGAAAAAGCAGTGGGATAGGGATGCTGCTGGCTGCCAGTACTTGTTGTGGGGGGAGCTCTTGCTTTGGAGTTCCAGATCAGGGGGAGAGCTCAAGTGAAGCTAGTGGCACCATTCTCCCACCCCATGATTAGAGGTCCTTACATTAATACTTCTTATTTTTAAAAAATGAACTAGCAAAGAGAGAACCCCAGCATAGAAACCCCAGCATATGAGAACAGGGAAGAACAGGGAAGACCAGGGTTCATTTTCAGAGGAGGATAATGAAGTAAAAAAAAAGCTTCTACCCCAAAGAGTAACGTGAAATGGCTTCCTGCCCAGAGAGAATTCATAGAACTCAAAAAAGAATTTAAAAATCAAATGAGAGACATTGAGGAAAAACTAAAAAACAAAAATCATCCAAGAAAAAGAAGATTATGAAAAAAGGTAACCAACTAGAAATGGAGATAGAGTCTCAAAGATGAAAATAACTCATAGAAAATTAGAATTGGGCAAGGGGAAGCCAGTGAAGCTGTGAGAGACCAAGAAATAACAAAACAGATTCTAAAGAATGAAAAAATGAAACAGAATGTGAAACATCTTATAAGAAAAACTATAGATCTAGAGAACAGATCAAGAAGAGAAAATATAAAAATAACTGGACTGCCTAAAAGTTGTGACTAAAAAAAAGAACCTTGACACAATAATACAAGAAACAATCCAAGAAAATTGTCCTAGAGTGATAGAACATGAGGGGAAAGTAAAAACAGAAAAAATCTACTGATCACCTCAAAGAGATCCTTTGTGGAAACCATATAGGAATATCATCGTCAAATTTTGAAACTCCCAGATCTGAGAGAAATTTTTGCAAGAAACAAGAAAAAAAATTCCAATATGCTGGAGCTATAACTAGAATTGTACAGGACTTATCAGCAGCCACAATAAAAGACTGCAGGTCCTGGAATCATATCTACTGACAAAAGAACTAGGCCTGTGGCCAAAAATATCATATCCAGTAAAATTATCTATAATATTGAATGAGAAAAAATGGACATTCAACAAACTTGCAGATCTTCAAGACTTCCTATCAATCAAACCCGAACTTAATAGAAAATATAAACATATAAGTGCCAATATCAAAGATCAGTTTCAAGGAACTCAACATGGACAAACTGTTTATGTTTTTTACATGGGAAATGTATATGTTTAAGATTGACATCAATAATAGGGTAGTTCAAAAGAAAGACTGGGACAGAATTAAGATAAAAACAGTAATAATGTTATACAAATGAGGGGTAAAAGAAAAACAGATACAGAGGCATTAGAGAGAGGAGGAGGGCTCATAGTTGTTAAAATCTATTCAAATAGGGAATGGTTTCAATAGGCAAGACATATATATATATATCATGAAAGGTATAGCACCATCCAAAATCTATAAAGAAATAAGAGGAAGGATGGGCAGATGGAAGCAAAGGGTGAGGGAAAAAGACAAGAGAGGGATCCATGGGTGGAGGGAGGTTAAGTAATAGTAAACCAAGTTAAGGAGCAGAATTAAAACAGAGTCAGCAGGCATAGGAAAGATATGTATCTATGCATGTAGGGAGGGGCGGGGTGGGTATATGTATGTATATGTATATATCTACATAAATATATCCTTTCTTTATAGCCTGCTTGAGGATGTTGGGAGGAATAAAAGGGAGAAAAAAAATAAAGTAAAAAAGGTACACAGCAGAGAACAAAAGAACAACTTACAAGGAAGTAAAGAAAAGATGGACACTCATGAGTATAATTTCTTCTACTGATATATGTATACTTTCTTGAACTGATAATTTGTTGTTATATATTTTTAATCCTCCCTGATGTTCTGTTGGGCACATGACAATGTTCTCTTTTATTTTATTTTTTTTTTGTATTCCTTTTCTGTCTTTCTTTTCTCTTATTTTTTAATAAAATAATTTTTTTAAAAGCCTACCAGAAAATTAAATGGATGCCCATCAACTGGAGAACAGCTGGGTAAACTATGGTATATAAATGTAAATAATAATATTATTGTTCTGTAAGAAATCATCAGCAGGATGATTTCAGAAAGGTCTGGAGAGACTTATATGAACTGATACTGAGTGAAATGAGCAGGACCAGGAGATCATTATACACTTCAACAACAATACTATATGAGGATCAATTCTGATGGAAGTGACTATCTTCAACAATGAGAGGATCCAAATCAGTTCCAATTGATCAGTAATGAACAGAAGCAGCTACACCCAGCAAAAGAACACTGGGAAATGGACCACAACATAGCATTTCCACTCTTTCTGTTATTGTTTTTCTTGCCAGGTTATTTTTACTTCTTTCTAAATCCGATTTTTCTTGTGTAGCAAGACAACTGTATAAATATGTATACATATACTGTATTTAATATATACTTTAACATATTTAACATGTATGGCACTACCTGCCATCTAGGGGAGGGGGTGGAGTGAAGGAGGAGAAAAGCTGGAACAGAAGTTTTTGCATGGGTCAATGTTGAAAAATTACCCATGCATGTGTTTTGTCAATAAAAAGCTAAATTTTTTTAAAAAGCCTACCAGAACTTGATCCCCTCTTACATTTTCAGGCTTCTTATACTTAACACTATCTATAGAAATAATCTCAGCAAACTCTATCATATAAACATGGAGTTGTAAGGGTCCTCAAAGACCATATTGTTGGATTTGTAATCAAAAGATATGGGTTCAAAGTCCAGCTTTTGTACTTACTACATGTATTACTTTGGGCAAATTCCCTGCCTCTTCCTTGAGGTTCTCTTTCCTCACTTGGAAAAAGAAATGCACAAGATTTCAAGATCTCATCTCACTTTAATCTATAATTCTGGTCCCACCTGTACTTGAATAGAAAGCTCTTCTTAAAAAATCCCCAAAGGCCAAGCAATCATCCAGTCTCTATTTGAAGGTCTCCAGAGAGGGAGGAAGCCATCCCCTCTTGAGGCAGCCTTGCCCACTTGAGGCCAGCTCTCAGTCAGGAAATGTTTCCTTCCATCAGGCCTGACTGGACCTCTCTGCACCTTTGATTTATCCCTCTTAATTCTGTCCCTTGAAGTCTAGCAAAGTAAGTCTAAGCCCTCTTTCTGCTGTCTGAAGGCAGCTGTCATGTTCACTTTGCTCGTGGGTGGGGCACCATAAACTAATACTCCAGAGCATCATTGTGCTCGTGAATTCTAGGATGAACACTAGGAATAGCACCGTCAGTGGCTTTCTCTCTTCACTGGAAGGATAATGTTCTACACTCTCTTCATCAGACAGCCATTTCCTCGACAGTAATGAAAAGCAACTTATTCTATTGAGTTGTTCTACTGAGTTGTCCTTTTGTAATAGGTTGTATTATCTTTAGACCAGCACAGGCATGGTACTGCCAACAGAAAATTCTTGAGGCATGAAGAAAGATGGCCCTAATCGGCCTGGCTTGTTCTTTGCGCATCAGCCAAATATGACTGGCAGTCTATATTTAAATCCTTAATAATGTTGTTTGGCAGTCAGCTGTCTCACAGACTCAATGATCTTGCTCTTCACATCTTTTTTCAGCCCAGGATTTTCCCTTTAAAGATTTGATTAGCTCTACAAGTGGAATCTAGTGAAAGATATACTTGTACTTGGGATATCACTTTGCCCAACCTCATAGGCTTCTTATCCTCAAGTGTTTTGCAATTGCAATTGTAATCCAGAAAAGGAAAGTTGGCTTTTTGAATTAATTTTGTCTATTGGAACATAACTGAAACATATACCAGCTTGGCTCATCATTCAAGGTCAGACACAGAATAGCTCCAACTTAGCATTCCAATCCCCTTTGACATTATAATGCTTTCTAGCCAGATTGGTCTATTTCTTTACTGATTCCTTCACATGACTCATGCTATTCTACTGCTATGCTTTTACTTCTGCCCTCAAACCCTTTCCTAAAAATTAATGGTAAGCTTCTCAAAGACCAGAACTGTTCCTTAAACAGCAGCTCTTCAGCATTCATGACAGATAGATTCCCAAGGTATCTCAAATTATGAAATCCTATGAACATCATACCATATATTATTGATAATAAAAGGGATGGAAGGAAATTAATATAGCTCTTCCTCTTTTCTCTTCCCTCCTTCCGGTCAAGGCAAGATTGAGTTGGGGCCGATTCTAAGCAGAACTGGAGAAACTAGACTAGACTGAGGAGGATAGACTGAACTGGAGAAAAGTGATATCTGCAATCTTCTGACATACCCCTGATCTTTTGACCTGGGCAGTGGCAACATATGCCTGCAATTTTTGTTGTCAAGATTTTTTAAGGGAAGGTAGGCCATTGGGTACCTCAGTGCTATGATGAAGACAATGACTCCCTTGCAGGTGAATCAGGGTACACTCTCATGACATAAATGATGATTTACATGTCCAAGTAGCAATTAGTCAATCTACTGCCTTGCTGGCAGTTACACAACATGTCAATGGTGATGGCCAGGGAGCCTTTCTTTCATCTACAAGGCTGAGATGAGAGCAGGGGAGTGAAACTCTTCTCTCTTCCACACTACTGGCTGCCATTTATAAAAAGAAAAGTAAGTCCATTAAATGATTACTAGGTCAGGTACTCAAATGACCCTTTCAGAGCCATTCAGCACCATTACACAAATGAACACATTTCATTCCAGCAAACATTCCTATTATCTTATTTGGCTCTTTTATACATTTTAGCCTCCATGTGCAAACTGTATTCTCCAAAATCTCCAACAAAGTAGATTCTTATACCCCCGTTGCTCTAAAGTCAGTCCCCCTCAAAAGGGAGGAACAGATAAGTGGAAATAGAGGTTTAAAAAATATATATATTTATAATTTACAGATATTTATTTATATATCTGTTTTATTATGTACATATTGGTAAAAAATTCTATATTCATCTCATTAAACATTTTAAAATTACATGTAAAAACAATTTTAACTATCAATTTTTAAAATTTTGAGTTCCAAATTCTCTCCCTCTCTTCCACCCTTCCCCCCTCCTTGAGAAAATAGCAATTTGGTATAGATTATGCATGTGAAGTCATGCAGAACATATGGAAATAGAGTTTTAAGAAACATCAGTCATAACTCCTCTTGATAAAACCGGGGAGCTAGTAGCTACCGACACACAGAAGCCTATTACTAGAGACAAAAAATCTCCCTTCCATGAAATTCAGACATTCAATAAGTACAAAGTCTTGTGTAAGCATTGGATATACAAATGTAGCCTTACTAACAGGGGCTTTCTTTTGTCAAGAAGGGCCTGGGCCATTTTGGAGCTAGATCTCTCATTTCTCTGGCTCGTTCACCCCAACCCAAATGGTGCCTCATATCATCAATGAATAGTGCTCTCCCTAAAGATGAATTTCAGCTCCTTTTACAAAAATGTGGGATCCTGAATCATCAAATACAGAACAGATTTTCTTTATACAGCAAAGAACACAGAAGAGAATGCCATATAGAATACATAGAAAACCTGGATAATCAAGAAAGTCCCATCTTGTGTCTTCCAGTACTGGCCCAGATAGCATTCTGGTTAGGGGAAAGCCAGAAGCTCATCACAAAGGCTCTGTCTGCCTCTTGTCATTCACCACCATGACTAATGTCTCTCAGTTACTCGATGCTAATTAGCTGTCCATTCTCACATATACTTGTTCTTTCTCCCAGGAAAAAAAATGTCTGCGTCCTAGCTAATGACCTGAATGTGTGTGTGTGTGTGTGTGTGTGTGTGTGTGTGTGCTTACACACATGTGGGGTGTTAGTGATAAGACACAGTTCTTTGGGTTCAGGTTTTTTAAGCATTTTCTGACTGTAGCCCTATCCTAAAAGTAAAGAGTCTCTGAGTGCTATGATAACCACTTTCAACTTTTCCTACTCAGTGAGTCTTTATTTTCCATTTCCAAATGTTAAAGTGAATTTTTCACTATGAATTTTTCCTTCTCCTTAGCTCTAAGCTGGGGTGCTTATCACTTGCTCAGCATCTCCCACTGAGTGTTGTGGATCCAAGGTCTTTCTCCTTCAAACTCACTCTCATTTATCTTTTCCTTCCCTGTCTTCCTCTTTGGCATCTGGGCCAGGCTATTACAAATTGCCACAGCTATTCACTGAACCTTAAAAAAAAAGCACTGAAAACAAAAATTGCAGTCAAACAGACGGGGCGGAGTTGGTGATGGCTCCCAACCCAGACTCCTGGGACAACTAAGGGAGATGGAAAGACACAGATACCACTGAAGAGATTACAGGGATTCTGCTTTCCGGATGTTTATAATCTAATTGGAGGGAGGAGATTTGTATACAAAATCATTATGATACAAATAACCTTGTAACAAGTACAAAGAAAGTTAAGCAAAGTATTAGGAGAAATGTGAGGAAGGAAAGAGCCTGGGTTTTAGCGCTGGAAGGAACCTCAGAGATAATCTAATCTAATCCCTCTGTTTTACAGATGAAAAAACTGAGGTCTACAAAAGTGAAGCAACCTGCAAGTGGCAGATTCAGATTTTGAACCCAGTTTTACTGATTCCAAATACAATGTTGTTTCCACACGACTCTGTCTGATTTTTACCTGAGAGAATCAGTGAAAACTTCATGAAGGAGGTGACTACTACATTGGATCTACAAGAAAGAGAGAGACTTCAAGGGATGGAAAAGGAATCTGTTTCCAAGAAGATAGAATGACATGAGAAAAAAAAAGAAAGAGGAGGAATAGGAGAGAAATTCAGTTTTGTTGGAAAATGGAACATGCAAAGATGAGTAGAAGGAGATGAGGCTGGAAAAGGAGGTTGTTTCTACCCCCTAATTGTCTCAGCAAAAAAAGAAAAGAAAGGAAAAGAAAGAAAAAGAAAAGAAAATAGCAAACGACTCCAATATCTTTGCCAAGAACACTGGCATGGATAGCACTGGCATGCTATGGTCCATAGAGCCATGAAGAACTGGACATGATTTACCAACTGAACAACAATTTTGTTGAATTGATCTCCTCTAGACTAGACCAGTCTTATTTAAGATAATCCTCCTAATCCAAAAATATCTCCCCCCTCATCTCTCATTTAAATGCCATTATACCAGAAATTCTAATACTAGAAAATATTCACTCTACATTTTGAGGGCTTTTTGGTCTTTAGGAATCTCCCCTAAAGTGGCACTTTAAATCCTTACTAGTTAACAGTACCTTAGGGGATTCATTATAGCTCAAGACTGCAAGGAAATGAAATATAGAACTGGTGTGTTCAGGGAGAGAGGAGTTGAAAGGGAAGATGGATGAGAAGGTACAAAAGGCTATCTCTGCATATTTCACAGTTTTGCCAAGGGCCCAAGCCAGCATCTAGGCTTAAAAAAATTTATTCCAGCATTTTATGCTAAAAGGCACAAGAAGAAGAAAAAAGTTTATTGTAAACTGAAAGCTGAGTAACTCACCCTAATTCCCTAGTTTTAAGTTGAGTGTGAAATATAACATTAAACAAAAGTATAGTTCAAGAGAAACTCTGCGTGTGTATTTATAACAACATTTTGGTAGCCAAAAACAAAGTGAATACCCATCTATAGGAAATGGCAGAATAAAATGAAAGAATATGCAATAAGAAATCGTGAATATAAGCAATTCAAAGAAACATCTATAGGAGTTGATAGAACAACCTACAAATACCTACAACAATATTAATGAAAAGCACATTAAAGGCCAAACTCTGAGTAATTGTGATGACTAATTTTTGTTCCTGACAATAGATAATGTAATATTCCTTCTGTCTTTCCTTTTGGAAGATAGGTTGGGATGATGGAGGCAAAGAGTTGCAAATATGGTTAGACCAAGTGTTTTGGTGGTTGACTTACTTGTACTATCTGGAAATGACTTACATATGTATTACTTAAATGTTTATAAAAATAACAAACTTTAAAAGAAGTACACTGTGAGAATCTCTGATTTTGCTGATAAATTGAAACCCCTCTATGCTTAAGAAAATGGTTTTATGAGTTGCTATTAACAACAACCAAAAAATATATCAATTGGTAGCCAATCTTCAGGAGATAAGATTTCCCCAACTTAGGTAGGCTGATGCACAAACACAGGGCTTCTTGAACTTTTTTCACTCATGACCCCTTTTTATCTGAGAAATTTTTTCGAGATCCCATTTTGAATCTGAGCTGAGGTGTTTCTGGCAGCATTTATGCATGTGCAGTGCAAAGTATGCATGTTGTGTGTTCAGAATCAAGAATGTTGTCAAGTGTTACAATATATATTGTATCTAGGATATACTGTGACATATTTAACATGTATAGGACTGCTTGCCATCTGGGGGAGGGGGTGGAAGGAGGGAGGGGAAAAGTCAGAACAGAAGTGAGTGCAAGGAATAATGTTGTAAAAAATTACCCAGGCATGGGTTCTGTCAATAAAAAGTTATAATTATGAAGAAAAAAAAACCCAATGCAACTTGGGCAGGTACTGCCAGAAACACCCCGGATTCATTACACATTTGATTTTAAATTAATTTTTGGTTGTTGCATTCAGAAAATTTTTACTGTTGTCAAATTTTTCATGATCCCAACCTTCATTTACACAACCCCATATTAGTTTCAAAAGCTTTGCACTAACAGCGTCTGTCACTGTCAGTTAGACCCTTTCTCCAAGCTTTTCCCACTTTGTGAGACCTGCTAGCGCTTGTGTTACACTAATAGAATCTTCAAGCCACCTCCGTGGATTAGAAGCAGCACTAAAATTATGCATGTTACAAATGGCAAATTTGGTTTAAAAGATTCCAATATTTTCACCAAAGCCAGGAAAGACCTAAGCTTTCTGAAAGGAAAAACTGCTTTTCATTTTCCACCAATCTTTAGATCACTGGCTGGGGGGAAGGGCAGTTAAAGTAGATAAAAGTGATGGAAGAGGGCCCGCTGCTAGCTAAACTATCCTCTCTGAAATGAAATTTTGAAAAGGGAAGGGGTGATGGAAATATCTGGCTGGACAATTTACCAGGTAAGACTGACATTTACTGGCTAATACTGTGATACCAGTCTACCAGCTGGAGGGAGACCCTTGATATAAGTAATAAGTAATAAAGCATTAGCAATTTTTTCTTATTCTAAAAATGTCTCTAATTACATCTTGCTGTTTAAATACAGATTTTTGCAACCTGCAGAAGAGAATAATCACTCTCACTCGTTATAAGTATAGAACTGTGGCTGCGGAAAATGATAAAATCCATCATGTAATTGCACAGGTCACCATTTTTTTGAAAGCATATTTTCCCCTTATTAAATGTTTCATTGTTCCTTTCTAGTCAGAATACAAGAATTCAAATTGAAAGCTTGAAGTACTGAGATGATTAATAATAATAATGTTGGCATAGTTCTTAAAACTAGATGAAGCTGATGAATAATAGTATAATTATTAATCATTTAAATTTATATTTTGGATAAGAGCTCAAAGTACTTTTTCGCATTACCCCATATGACTCTATAAAATAATCTCAAAACTTACAGTTCTAGAATTCAATACCAACTTACTGAGCAAATGTTTTTGCAACCTCCCTAAAACTTAGTGAAAAGTCTTAAAGAGACTCATTTAAGTCTCAGAGAATTTAAGTGACTTGCCTGATGTCACATAGGGAATAAGATAATCATGTTTCAAGTCCTGTTCTTTTTCCTATGCTACACAAACTATAGCTCCTGCCCTGTTGGAGTTGCAATCTAGTAGGATAGACAAGATATTCCTTTTTACATTTTATTAGTTATTTTTACCTTACATGCCTTCAAAAGAGATATTAGCAAACTCCTATGGTAGCAAAAAAATTACTTTCCCAACCTTCTCTTGTAAGTCAAGTCTTTCCCCCAAATACTTTGTGCAATGCTAGATAATAAGATTTGGCATAAGGAATAGTGGCTAAAGCTGGAAAAAGCAGGGACCAGATAGTATCTACCTCTCAAAGACAAGCTAACAACATTTAGTCAGCCAGCTGTTACTACCCATTTAGTGCCAGGCACTGTGCTAAAACCAGGGAATACAATAAAAGCAAAAAGAAAGATAATCTCTGTCCTCAGGAAGTTTACACTTTAATGGGAGAAGACAATACATAAAGAGGAAACTGAAAGGAGGGGAGAGAGAAGATAATCCGTAGGAAGGCATGATGGGCAAGTCTAGAGGGATGCAGGCCGGTGGGAAATGAAGACATAGTTGGCTGGCCAGACACACTTCTTAAATAGAAATGTTGAAAGGAGTTTTCAGTCTTCCAATCAGAGGGAAGGGTCCCGGAAGCAAAGAGCACTTCCAAGAGGTGAATTCCAGGGCTGAAGAGATATTCCAGGATGAAAAGGTTCCTGGGTAATGATTGTTGTCCATGCTTTATTTTAGAAGAGGACCACTGATATACAATTATATCTTGACTTGCATGTGAATTAGGTGAAGGCACAGTTGTCCCAAGTTGTTAGCCTCAGTCTCTCTCCTAGAGTCATCCAAGTTGATGGCAAGACAAAAGTCAAGACACCTGGTGACGGCTAGGGATGCAAGGTTCTAGGCAAGGGTACAGAATTATTTCTACCGGTGTCTACCAACCACAGGAAGTTTTATTTAAGATTTTGTGTTGTGTTTTTGTCCAGACCTATAATTTCGTCTCTGTTGGGAACTCCCTGATGTGGAAACTTCCTAAATCCAAAGGAGTGCAGCCTGGTTGAAAATGGCAAAGAATCTATATTTTATTCTATAAGAAATCCAGAGCAATTGGAGGACATGTGGGGGGGGGGGAGGGGAGGGAGGGGATATGTGACAGCCTTGCTATAAGAATACTTCAGGAACAGTGGATGAGATGGACTAGATAGGTAGAAGAGACTAGGCACATTGACTAAAGCAGGTACCAATTGTATATGTGCAGTGTATGTCATTACACATGTCTGGAACCTTTCTCTCCCCTGCCATCTCTGCTTGCTGGAATCATACTTACCCTTTAAGATCCCAGCTCAAATGCAGTGATCCAAGACAATTCCAAGGGACTCAAGATGGAAAATGCTGACCACATCCAGAGAAAGAACTACTTTTTTAAATTATTAAAGCATACTTTTTTCACTTTTTTTGGTTTTTCTTGTGTTTTTTTCCCTTTTGGTCTGGTCTTCTTTCACAGCATGATTAATGTAGAAATATGTTCAACATGATTGTACATGTATAACCTATATCGGATTGCTTGCCGTCTTGGGGAGAGGGAAGGGAGGGAGAAAGACAAATTTGGAGCTCAAAATTTTTCAAAAATGAAGCTGAAAACTATCTTTTTATGTAATTGGAAAAAGACAGAATACTATTCAATAAAAAAGACCCCAGCTCAAATAACCTTTCCTTGATCCCTCTTTTTAAAAATGATCTTCCTTTCCTTGAACATCACATAGCATTTTGTATCTCTTTTTATTCTCTTATCACATTTACATTCTGCACCACAGTTATTGTTTGCTTATCAGGGCCAGGGACTACATATTGATTTTCTATCTACCCCAGTGCCCAGCACAGTGATATGCATATAATAGGCATTCATAAATGTCGTTGAGTGAACAAATGAATGAGGTCGAGGTAATTGTCTGAGGAAGAAGAGGGAAGCCAGTGGTAAGAATGAAAATGGGGAAAGTTTGGAAAGAAATTGCTCTACTGAAAGGCATTGAAAACTTGTCTGAGTATATGTTGTATTCTCTTCCAGTAGAAAATAAGCTCTTTAAGAACAAAGATTATTTTGCTTCTGTCTTGGTCTCCCCAGTGTGTAGCATAGAGCCTGGCACATAGCAGGTGTTTAATATTGTTTGTTGAATTAAATTGGTTGACAGGGAAAATTAAAATCAACAGATAGAAGGCAAAGATGATTTTAAGGTTTCAAGTCTATGATAACATTAACACAAATTTAGGGAGCCGGAAGAAAAGCAGATTCAGGGAGTTTAGGGGTCTTTTGGAGGGCAGGGGGAGAAGGAGAATGAGATAAGTTCAATTTTAGTCAGGTTGGATTTAAATTGCTGGCTGGGAAATATCCAGAAGACAGATGGAAGTATGAATCTGAAGCTCCAAGGCTAGGTAGGGCTAAGGAGACATAGAGATAATAATGTTGGATGAGATTGCCTGGGGAGAAATCCTAGAGAAGGAAGAGAAAAGCATTGAAAACATAACTCACTGGAAAGCCTACTTTTAGGAGGAGGAAGACTTACCATCTGATAGAGGAGCGGGAAAGAAGTACACAAGAACAATGTTACAGAACTTGAGGGAAAAGAGGTTATCTAGAAGGATAGGGTGTTTGGTCATCTTTTCCCTCTACCCCTCCACATCAAATGCCTTCAGCATAAAGTCTCCCTGTCTACTTTCTCTTTGCCAGTGACAACCTCTCTACTCTTGCCCCGGATTCCATCCCTTGCTTGACTTCTCAAGGAGTTTGCCCCTTTCTTTCCTCAATTTTCAATCTCTCTTTGTCCATGGGCTCCTTCCCTACTAATGTCAAAGGTGGTCAAGTTTTAGGAAGGGAAGGGAAAGGAAGAGAAGGGAAGGAAAAAGCCTTCAGCTGATAATTCAACAGAGCCATTTATTAAGAGAAATTGTGCTGTTTGAATATCTTAAAATCATACGTTATTATGAAAAACATTGTTCTCTGACCAACCCTAGTTTCTGTTTTCCATGATCTAATTCTCTGAAGCATGTTGTTAGTTTCTAGAGACTCAGTCTTGTGTAAAGTTCACAATGCCTCAGTAAATGTGCCAGGACCTTAAGATTTTTCATAATTTCAAACTTAAATGCACCCTTGATTAATCTTAGGAGGAGGGGAACATCCCAGTTACTGATATCTCTAGCTTCCTGGGAGTTCTCTCCAGGTAAGCATTTAGTAAATGCTATTGTCATGAATAAAAAATAGCTTCATTCTGCCCTCCAAGGCCGAATAAAACAAATTTAATCTCTTTTTCACATGACAGTCTTTCAGATACTTGAAGAAAGACATCCTTTCTACAAACCAATTAAAAACTTCTTGAGTCTTTCTTATCCTTTCTTTCTAAATTATAGGAGAAAGTTAGCATCGGAAGCAGCATTCACATTTAAGTAATTCCAGGAACATATTTCATCAGTACTTTAGAATACAAAGCTTTAGAAAAGAAGAACATTCCTGATTAATGTTTCAAGAAGTTTATGATGGAAAATGACTTTGCTTTAAAAACTACTCAACAGGGTAGTAGTTGTTGTTGTTGTTTAGTTCCATCAGGAGGACTTGATTTCAAAGGTACTTTGGAGTAGTCTTGTTTTTAGTGGAATTTTCGTCCCCAGATGGCTCTTCCTGCTTATTGAGATTTTGCCAAGTTACTTCTCTTTCTTTATGAGTATGCTGTGAGATTATCTTTCAGGTGTGTGGCTTAAGTTGTTTTGGCTCCAAGGGGAAAAGAAGAACAGCTAGCTACTCATTGCTAACTTCTTTGTATAAGACTGGAGTTACATCAAAAGGGCCCCTGAGAAATAGTAAATAATCAAAGGGAAGAAGGTGAGAAGGAGTAACCAAGTAACTAGCAAAGAAACTCTTTACTTGGATAGTTGTAACAAACTCCTTTAATTTATTATTGTAAAGACAAAGAACATCCCTTTAAAAAAAAAAAGTCTTTTAAAAGTCTGGTCCCAAAGAAGAGAAAAAAGACATCTCCTGCCATTTATATGCATTTATATGGGGGTTGACCAGTGTGGAAATAGTTTAAAATGTCCATTATTTCCTATCAGTTTTGCTTAATTTTTCTTTTTCCTTCTCTTCTTTCTTTATTTATTTAGGTGATAAGGGATGGAGGTGGAGTGGGAAAATATACAGGGGCAATTCTAAGCGATGTAAAAAGCAGAAGAGATAAAAAGGGTTTATTTACAAATAAAGAAGTTTATTCTGCAAGCAAAACTTGTTGAAAAGGGACAGAGCTACAGGAGTGTGGGAAAGAATTTAAGTCATCATTTTTCTCATTTAGGAGAGAAACAATCCCCACCACCACCACTACACCTTACCAAAGTAGGGATGAGGAGGGAATACTATGAAGGCTGGGGTGAGGAGGGCATGTACCTCTGAGAGACACTGGAAAACTTTGACTTTACAATAAACTCTCAGGTTATTAATGCTAAAGTAGTGACACAATGGCACAGATAATTCCTTGTCTTTGAAACGACCTGTATATGGACTTGTGAGTTCCTTTTCTGAAAAAGGAAGACAAATTCACCATTCTCATTTTAGCTTGCTTAGTCCAATATCAAAAAGAATTAGCAACTCTTCATAATTATAACAACTTAATACAGACCAAGGAATTCAAACAGGCATATAAAATTGGCCACAGAGGAACCACAATTGATGAACCATGCATATAATCAGGAGTTGGCTATAAGTGAGAAGCACAATCGAAAATTTCTTAAGAGTTGTCAAGGCTAAGTGGGATTTCCTATCTGTAGCAAGATCTCTTAATTAGTGCTGTAAGCAACATGATGTAAGGGATGTTAGGAACTGGAGCATACCCCCTTCCTGTCTTCCCTTGCTGTCACAAGGATATCCCAGAACAGATTTAGAAATTCATTCCAGGACTCTATTTGCCCAGTGGCCTGCATTAGGGAAACGGCACAACTGGTTTGCCAACAATGAAGGCTCTGTCCAGTGGACCAGTATTACAGATGCTTAAACCATTTATTCCAAAAACACGGATCTGAGCGCGTCATGAAGGATTACAGGCACTTCAAAAACTTCAACAGCTTCTAAGAGAAAATACAAACCCCCCAGACTGACACCTAAAGCCTTCCATCGTCCGGCTCCCACTAATTTTTATAGCTCTATTTCACATCAGTCCCTTGTCCTGCTCCCAATCAGCCAGCTAGGTGTTCTCCAGCTGTGACTGATCTTCTCCCTCTGTCCCCAGTGTCTGAGATGCACTCACTCCCTTATTCTTTCTGCCTCTTGGAATGGCAGCTAAAATAAGATGGTTCCATTTCTTCCCCCTCCCCACCCTCCTCACTGTCCCACCCTACCCCACCCCTACCCCACAAGGCCTTTCCTGACTCTCTTCCAGTTAGCTACGTTCCTTCTTCCTTTTCAAGTCACTTGAGTATATTTAATGAACTAGCTATATCCCCTCAGAAAAAGGCAGACTGCCCTAGCGTCCTGGCACTTAGTAGGTGCCTAAAAAAGGGCTGGCTCAATTGCAGTAGAAAGGGAAGAAGCCCACCCCCCACCCCTCCCTCCCTCCCCTCCTTCCTTTCTACCCCACCCCCCACCCCCCAGCGGGCCCGCGCGCGTGGCTCTTTTCTCCCCGACCCCCAGCGGCCTCTGGGAGCCTCGTTTTCACAGACAGATTCCTCGGTCTGACAGTCACCCGCCCACTCAGGTAGCCCTGGGTCCTTCTCTAATCACAGGTATATTAAAGCGCGCTCCATACGTCATCCAGAAGCCCCTCGGCTCCGCCCGGCCTAAAGACCTGCCGCGGAATGCCCCCGGGGCCCTCCCGCCTAACTCGGGACACTCAGAGCGCGCATCCCCGCCCCGCTGGGAGCGAGCAAAAGCACTGGAACCTAGGCGCTCGAGCCCAAACCGGAAAGCAATCAGTCCGAGCGGCCCGCCCTTGACAGAGGAACCAATAGGAGTGCTCTACGTCACATAGAAGGCGGGTCAACGAGAAAGAGTTCTCCGAAATGCCACACTATTGGTGCCGGCAGAATTCGCTCACGGCGGGGACCTGTGGTACCCAGTTGGACGGTGGCACTCGGGACGTCCTGACAGAGTTTTAGTCACAGCCTGCACGCCCCTCACTTTCCTCCCGACTGTGGTGCTCTGGGGTCCACCTTTCCCCAGGTGAGAAGTTTCCCCTGGGACCAGACTTCAGGATCCATCCCTCTCAGGTAGACCAGTCAGCGCGGAGAGCAGAGAGTCTCCTGCCGCGATAGGGATGGGAATAAGGGAGTGTGTGACTCGGGAAACGGGACTTCCCTTAGAATTCCTGCCCGGAGCCGGGAGGGGGCCTTTGGAGGTGATCGAGACCGTTGCGGGAGGCAGGTGGCGGGAAAGGGATACCCTAACTTTATCTCGGCCTTTCCTTCTTGGCCACCCCTTCTGGGAGCGGGGAGACATGAGCGGCGGCAGCCGGCGCGAAGACTATGATCAGTTCAAGGAACAGCTGAGACTCCAGAAACTCTTTGAGGAGGGCCCCCGGATGCCCGAGGGCAGCGACCCCTTCACTTATGTGGACCAAGCCGATGGCACCACTTACGAGTGGGATTTGGAAAAGAAGGCATGGTTTCCCAAGGTATGGGTGGCTGGAGGGCGCCTGGGCTAAGGGGCTGGCCATGGGACCTCACGTGAAGCAGCGGCTGCTGCTGTTCGTTTTGATCTTCTAAGGTTCTTAGCTAATCCATTTCCACAGTTCCTCGCCTTTGGTAATCTAACTTTCCAGGCTTGGCTGCTATTTGTTCTGTTGCCAGTTCATTCATTCATTCGTTCCTTCATCCATCCATTCATTCAATTGTATTTCTTCCTGAGTTTATGACTCGTTCAAAAAAAACAAACAAACAAACAAAAAAAACAGTGTCCAGAAACAGCTAGCTAGTGGTTGAATCCATGGAGATCAGGTTTTCAATTTAGGTTTTGTAAAAGCTACAAACTTGCAAAGTTTGATGAACGAAGCAATAGTCTTGGATTAGGATAAAATATAATTGACTGATTGGACAATTCTTACAATTTAAGAACATCCTTGCAATGAACTTTTCGAAGGGGCTTTCTGCTTTTTGTCCCTAGGCATGAATATCTGAGCCATATAACTAAGAGTATGTCTAGAAACTTAGATGATGAGTTTTTCCAATTATATGTGTGGATCTTTTCCAAGCAGTATTGGATTTGGCTTGGCTGCTTCCAAAAATGAAAGAAATGCTTTTACCTCCAGCTTGAAAAAGATAAAATAAAACGGTGTATTCATACAAATTAGTTAAAACATATTTCTTAAGCACTTATTTTGTAGCCCTGGGAGACAAAGAAGCCAAAAAACCCAGTTCCTTCTGAAGGAACTCACAATCTAATGGGATAGATTACAAACAACATGTACACAGGATAAATAGAAATTAATTAAGAGAGGGAAGGCGCTAAAATCAAGACAGTGAATATTAAAATTTTTTAAGTATGAGTCCTGGGAAGGGTATAGGGATAGGGTAAGAATGTGGAACTGAAAATAAAGTAAAATTAATGACAAAAAATTTTGATGACCACAGAACAGATCAGATATTTGGAAGAAACAGGCATTATATGTATATACTTGTAAAACATGCTTACAGAAATAAAGATAGACTTCAATTGGAAAGATAATAATTATTCACAATTAGATTACCTTAATATGGTCTAATAGTATGATTAGATCATGCAATATATGACAATACTATTATATTAATTTACTAATCTAGTACCATAACAATTAAATTACTGGTGGGTAATTATAAGTTGTTTTTATAATTTATTATTATAAAGCTGGGGGGGAGAAATTCATCTAGAAGACTAGAAAATCAAGAATCTCAAGGGAAATTATGAAAAGGGAAAAAATAGGAAGAAAGGGCCCCTAGCAATATTAGGTCTCAAACTATAAAAAGTAGTTATCAACTACTTGATACTGGCTAACACAAGGGAAAGTTGATAAGTGGAACACATTAGGGACATGAGATCTAGAAACAAACAAACAAAAAGAACATCAATGAAAATTTTAAAGAAAATAAACAGAAGAGATCAGAAAGAAGTTCAGAAGTAACAGAATCAAGGTGGTTTGAAATTACAATGCTGAATTGAGTGTATACTTAATAAAAAGCAAGCTGTATATTTTCATATACCATACTTTGTAAAGGATACGTGTAGAATATTTGTAAATTTGTAAAAAAAAAAAAATCTTTTTTTGAAAATGAAAATGTTTATGATAATTTTTCTCAAGTTCAGAATGAAAAAAATTAAAATTATACCACAAAAAGAAAAAAAAAATAAACTATGATTCCTGTGTAGATGTAAAAAATAGTCTCAAGAGCCTGTTGCCTGGCTTGTGAAAATCTACAATGACAAGAACTCCATTTTGGGTACTTAAGTTTTAATTATGTAAATACAGGTTGTCTCCAAAGTCTTAGTTAAGTATTAAGCTATGTTTATTAATAGCTTCTCCTTCTTCCTCTTCTCCTCCTCTTTCTTTTTCTTCTCATCTTTCTCCTACTTCTTCTTTTATTAAAGATTTTTAGAAAGCCAAAAACTTTATTAAGATCTTAGAGACCCTATGTATATATTTAAACTTCTTTGAGCCTTAGTAACTCCTGTTCTGTTTGTATTCAATTTCTATTTTTATAATGCTAGTTCATTTTCACATTTTTTCAGGCATCTTGTTTGAGTACCTTGAGTACTTTTGTAATAAATTTGAGGATCTTTCACAGTAATCTGAATTTTGATTGATCTATTCATCATGTTAAAAAAAAAAAGGCAAAATAAGTCTGCTTCTCCATAAACTTTTAGCTTTTATTTTTTCCCTCTTTCCTAAGATTGATTGGACTAAAGAACTGATTGGTATGAAGATATCATTGTAGTTTTTCCATTGTGCAGTGATACTTTACCTACAAGATACCTGTACATAGCTATAACCTGGTGGCACTGATCTCATTTTAGGTTGAAACACATTAATAAAGTGACAATTTTTATAATAATGAGGCAAAACTAGTATTTAGTTTGAATCAGTGTCTTGAACACTAAGCCAGGGTACCATTCTAAGTCTCTGAATATATTGCAAATTATTAAATAGTTAATAAATATGCAGATTAAATATAATACATACCTGTGTATATACAACAGCATGTGTACGTGCACATATATATGACCAAATCTACATTGTGGCTAAAACTTGGTCAACTGCCAATTTTAACTTCGGCCTGGCCACATTTTGCCCATTGCTCTCGTATACAAAGTTTTTTTTTTTTTTTTTTAAATTTAATAGCCTTTTATTTACAGGTTATATGCATGGGTAACTTTACAGCATTAACAATTGCCAAACCTCTTGTTCCAATTTTTCACCTCTTACCCCCCCACCCTCTCCCCCAGATGGCAGTATGACCAGTAGATGTTAAATACATTAAAATATAAATTAGATACACAATAAGGTATACAAAGTTTCTAATGAAAAACCACATTTGGATAAAATGTTTTCATATACATTCACAAAAGTAAATATGATACAATACATGAAACAAAGTAGAAATGACCAAGAGAATTCAGAAGTGCCCTGATAGTCAGTGGCTCAAAATTTGTTCGGATATGTCTGTTATTAACATATGCTTTCCACATGTTCAAGTAGTCTAGCTTTTGTATTCTTCACTGTTATAACCATCATTAGTAGAAACCCATCTATGGTACCATACGTTGTTATACTGTGATTTAGGGAAGAATTAAGTTACATGTATTTACATATTTGAATTTCCTTTTAGATATCTGAAGATTTCCTTGCTACATATCAAGCCAATTATGGGTTCTCTGATGATAGTCCCTCTTCTTCTCATACAAAAAAAGAGACTAAAGCTGATGTGAGTGAAAAAGCTAAAGGGAAACCTACTGAACAAAAATCCATAGAAGATATTGAAAAAAAGCAGAAAGGAGAAAAAAGAAAGCCTGAACCTGGTAAGCCACTGTCTATTTTAGAAACTGTGATAGCTTAAAAAAACAACAACTTTGTTTGACCCTCAATCTTTAGAGAATAGCAATAACTTTTAGGGAAATAGCAGTAGGAAGTCTTTTAAAATAGTTGTTAGAATTTTTTAGAATCAAGATAATCCCACCTTTCCCTTTTCAAATCAATTCCTTGAAAATAAATTGCACAGCTCAGAAGCACTTTGAAAAGAAGGGTAAGGATTTGAATTGTTTTGTATGATGATCTAAGTTCCCAGATATGTTGAAGCTAAGAGAGCCAGTGCAGGGTAGCAGGGAGAGTAGAATGCTGGTTTGGAGCCCAAGGACTTGGGTTTGGATCCTTATCCTTCTTGCCCCTATACTCATCACCTTCCCTACCCCCTCCCCACCTACAAGTCACCTCACCACTCTGGGCCACCTTCTTCATCTATAAAATAAAAGGGGCAAGTGGACTCACTGACCTAGAACCTTCCAGCTTTAAATCTGGGATGTTGGAAAACTAAGAGAAACTAACATCCTAACAAGTTTGTGTACTCTGGGACTCAAAAATTTAATTTAATTTTTAGGATGGTTTCAAGTTGAAGAGGACAGAAATACAAATGTTTATGTTACGGGTAAGTCCTAAAAGAGCATCTTCCATTATATTATAATAGAAAGTTTGATTTTTAACATAATTTTATTTTTCTTAGAGTCTGTATTTTATTTTAAAGTTTGGCATGCTTGTATTTGGAAACCTATCCACAGTGAGAAATGTGTATTTCCTGTTAGACTTGGTAATAGGAAAAATCAACTATAAAATATGGATCTCAATCAAAGTTTATTCTATAAACTCACTGGTTCTACATATATGAAGAGCTAGTGTTAGGTGAAGTAGAGGAGTAGACATTGGGCTCCACCTCGGACCCTGACTTGCATGCGGACCACTTAATTGCCTTCTTTGGGCCTCAGTTTCTTTCATCTTGGGAAGTGATTGAGAAGTGGTTGTCCTAGGTGATCTCTAAGGTCTCTTCTACCTCTAGATCCCATGAGACAGGATAAACAATTGAAACATATATATATATATATATATACACACATATATTTGAGTAAATAACATAGGTCTTCCTGAGAAAATCCTATCTGACTGAGATTCAGCATAGAGTTAGCCATTCTAAAGTTTGAGCAGCTAAATTCTAGATATATTAGTTTAATTTTGTTATATGTATAACTTCCAAAATGTAGTTACTATGAAAATCTCAGTTTCTGTACCTTCTGAGTCATTAGCTTTTTACTTAACTATGGAAGTGGTTTAAAAAAACAGTAAATGAAAGTATATGTTATTGTGTAAGAGTATATAAGGAATACAAAATACCTACAAACATTGGATTTTGTTTTAATTATTTTTGTTAATTTGATGAATAAGAGTGATATTTTAAATTTGTTTTTTTTTATTTTAAAATAGTCAAGTGAAAGTGTCCCATGAATGTTCTTGAACGGACGGTACAGTATAAGTTCATGGGCATTTCTAATTGGTGGAATGCCCCGATGAAGCAGATTTTATGAGAACCATAGCTATAGTCTACTTTTTGAAATCCATTGCAGTGTCTTTGTTAACTTTGCAGGCTTACCTCCAGACATTACAAAGGAGGAATTTGTTCAGCTTATGTCCAAATGTGGCATTATCATGAAAGATCCTCAAACAGAAGAATATAAAATCAAACTTTATAAAGATAAACAAGGAAATCTGAAAGGAGATGGGCTTTGCTGTTATTTGAAGGTCGGTTACATAGATAACATGGAGTGAGAACCTTAACTTATGACTTAAGACTAAGCTTCGATGAATGATGTCCACTACCTAGAAATATCATGATCGAGGTATAAGCGAAACTCAAATTTCAGCTTGCGTGTGTGACTGTGTCAGTGAATATATCTTGTCTAGCTAGACAGACAAGGAGCTTGTACCTTCCATGTTTACTGCATTTTTTAGCCAAAGAAGGGAGTGTGTAGTTAATAAAAACTGGGAGTTGACGAATAGTCACATGGACCTACCTATCAGGGAAAACAATGGCAAAATCTACAAATGTTTATAGAACACCCACCTGTAAGCTACAGTGGGTTAGCACCTCCTGGAGAAGATGGGAGAAATAGAAGACAAAAACCCTCTCCTTGAGGAACTTAGGTGTCCAATGGTAGTAGTAAGAGAATGAGATACAGCAATTTGATAGTAGCTGCAGACTGCCATTAAGAAGAACCAAATAATGCTGTGCCACATTCCCCCCCAATAAACATAAGCATGCCGAGTACATGTAGAGTGGGGTAAGGGGCATCCAAGTGGGGCTGGGGTTGAACAGTCAGAGAAGAAATGCTACATAGTGTGAGGGCTTTAGAGCTGGGTCCTGGATCTAGAAATCACCCCCAAAGTATTAAAAGTATTATGCAATGAAATCCAAGGAAATTTATAGATATTTTCCAAGTCGATTCCATGATTATTAAACTCTTATCAGTGTATGCATAAATGCCTGTTGGGATTAGTTTGGACCCAATAGTATATTTAGAGGAGAAATGGGGCCTCTAAGAAACTTGATTTGGAGATAATGGAGAACTTAGAAAATTGCTCCATTGGCAGCTTGAATAGAGAGAGGTCAGTAAGCAGAGCCTAGGCAGGAGGAACTCGGGTATCAGAGCATCATATTTCAGGCAGAGTGTTGCTGAGTCCTTCTTGTCATTTCATTTCTCTGCAGGTCTACTTTCAAAGCTTCAAGTAGTACTTTTAACAGTACTCTCCACTGGTATAGGAACCAACACTGTAAAACTTATTTTGCATAAAAAAGCACCTTGTAGTTTTCAACTGTTCATAAGAGCCAGGTTAGATAGGAATTGGAAAACAAACGATATTAGCAAATTACCTGGGCCTTTGGACATCGGGATCATAAAATTTTAATGCAATAAGGGATATCAGAGATAATACAGTCCATCTAACCACCCTTTTCTTTTTTACAGATGAGAAAAAGGAGGCCATGAGAAAGGAAGTTAAGGCCATACTAATTAGTGTCAGAAAACAGGACTAGAAACCAAGTTTGTTGACACAAGAGTCATTGTTTTTTGCACTATACTAAATTAGTTCCTTATTTTACATTATTATATCGAATTACATTGTTGGTGTATGTTTCTGGGATGTACATCTCTCTTGGAAAAAATTTTTATGATTTCTCTTGTTTCAAAATAGAATGTAACAGATTTTATTTTACCTTCACATAGAAAGAATCTGTCCCTCTAGCATTAAAGCTTCTGGATGATGATCAAATCAGAGGCTATAGACTGCATGTTGAAAAAGCAAAATTTCAGCTCAAGGGTGAATACGACGCCAGTAAGAAGAAGAAGAAATGCAAAGATTACAAGAAAAAGCTGTCTCTTCAACAAAAGTTGGTGTTGACTTTTTTTCTGTAGGCATTGTTGTTTGGGCACAGTGTTTCACATTAAGCATGGCTAAAACATGCTAACAACTTTTGGCACTTTTGGAATTGCATTGCTTTATTCTTCCAGACATATGCACTTGATTTCCTATAAATGCCATCTGTGCAAAGGCATTCTTTCCTAGAGAGCTAGAGAGAGATGACCCAGAATCTTACAGGGGTATGTTAACAACAGGGAGATTGGGGTTTTCCCCCTCCAGTGGTAGAAATAGATCCTATTTATTTGCAATAGAAATATGAGAAGATTTTTTAAAGTGCTTTAGATAAGTGCTTTATATTCTTTAACCTAAGAAATTCTTTATTAGGGTAATTTGATGGTAATTAAAATGCAACTACCAAAATTTGAACAGGAAATCATTAGGAAACTGAAACTTCATAAAAATCTTGTTATTTTTTAGAAAGTTGTCAAAATGATATATTTGTATCGATTTGGGAGGAACTCTAAAATTATAGTGAAATTGGTGAATTTGCTATCAATGCATAGAAAGTCAAAGATGAGCACAGTTTTTTAGCCATAAGCTCCATGATTCCTTAGTGTCTCATGAGGGAAGCATCTGAGTACAAGATGAAGAGTTTGTTATGTATGTGTAACTAGAAGAGACTTCAAAGACACTTACTGGTGTAATGAAGCTCTTTTCACAAATGATATTGGCATTTTCAAATAAATACTAACTTTCTGAAATGGGAGTGGCTCTGCAAAAAGCAGGCCTGGGCCACACTCAGGACCTGCAGACATGTCTATTTTTCATTCTGAATGGTCTCCGATGAATGGTAACTGAAGGAAAGAGATTTGCGTTTGCTTTAAAGGCAACATTTATCACTCCCAGTGAGGGAGAATAATTAAGGAATAAGATTTTTCTCCAATAAATATTTGCAAACATGAAAAGAAAGCTACATTCATATTTTTGCTTCATTTCTTTTAGACAGCTAGATTGGTGGCCTGAGAAGAAAACGGGCACAGCGCGAATGCGGCATGAGCGTGTTGTCATTATCAAGAACATGTTCCATCCTAAGGATTTTGAGGTGAGATGTTTCAGTCCTTCTTAGCAGAAACTTTGCTATCATGTTGAGAATCGCTCTCTTCATATTGTTCTTTAAAGTTTACCGAGTGAGCATGTGCCTTCCTGAATATCACTCAGCAGCAGCCTGGAAGATGGGCCACAGGGGGCATCATGCTTTCTTGGAGAATTCCAAAGCCCCCTTCACTCCAACTGACTGATTTCACATGTAGAAGTAGTAGAGGCACAAAAATTTAAATGGCAGAGCTCTGAAATTAATCCAGCTTTCCTTTTGCTTAGGCTTCAACTTAAAGCCTCAAATAATTCACTGGAGAAAGCAATGAAAAACTGTCATTAAAAGATTTACAGAGAATGATGAATGGCTGGGTTTGGACACAGATCAATTTTGTGAGGTATTAGGACCCATTACTTACTGAGGTACTAGTTTTAGAGAATCCCAAAATTCACAGCCACAAAGGAGATTTTGTGGTACATAAGACCCAGGTAGATAGATATTCTAGGATCACAGTATGTAAAACTATTGAAGGGACTTTAGTAATCTTCACTTCTAACTCCCTAGCCCGGCTTGATAAAGGGACTTGCCCAAAGTCACAAGCTAGAAAGTAGTAGAACCAAAATTTGAAACTGTTTTTTCCCATCCCTATGCTTTCCTCTTAGATAGAATGAAAAGGCTGGACTCAGTGACCTCAAGCTCCTTTCCAGCTCCCTATCTTGGCTCCTCTGATCTGTGACCTTCTAGATATTCACTTTCTCCTTTGCTCATGTCAGAGTTCAAAGACTAGCCAGGTGCCTCCTGACTTAGAGGCTGCTGTACTTTTGGGCATTCACCTCCCTTGCTTTCATTACACCAGCTTACAAGTTGGTGTGCATATTTGACAAATGACTTAAAAGGGTCAGAACGCATTTTGAGGTTGTGTTCTTCTGTTGCGGGTGTTTGACATAGATCTGTTTTTCCTAGATTGCTTTTGGAGAAAGGTTGCATTTCCTAAAGAATAAAGATTAGTAGCACAGTCATTCTTGGTTAAAGCTAAGATTGAGACAAGGTAGGGGTTTCCAAAAGTAACAAGTGCCTCCCCTCCCCTTTGGGGTACATTTATATACCAGACAGCTGAAGGGTGTTAGAAGTAAGGCACTTAAAAATACCTTTTAACATGAGGGCAAATGACAAATGTTAATTTTCTCTGAGAGGACCTTCTATATATACAATTTCTAACCTTATTAAAAATACATCAGCTGACAAAACGCTCTAAGAAAAGATTGAAAACTGACGTCTAGCAACAGTGGGTGTATTTCAGCCTCACTCTTAAGAGTATCCAACTAGAACTTTTTTAAGGGGTAGCAGCTTCCCTTTCCATGTCCTCATCAGGAAAAAAGAAATACCACCAGTTCTCTGGGGAAAACACAGGCTGGAAAACAAATAATAAGTGGCTAGAGACAGCTTTCTGAAATTTTAATAGCTATGAAGCTTTTTACTGCAGGATTTTGGAGCAATTCCCACATCACTCAGATCTGACTTTAGTCTCAACTCTTTTTAATCTAAGGGCTCTTTCTGCTCAGAAGTTTGTTGTGGTGGTGGTGGTTGTTTTAAGCAGCATTTTCACATTTCATAGAGAGATAGTAATTTATGAAATATCCATTTTCTGATAAAGGAGGTTACTATAATTTTTTTCTTAATCTTCCTGATACCAGTAAAGCGAACTGAAGTCACTAAACTAAAAATCGTTCCAGACTCGCTCGATTTCCTTTTGCCCAGTTACTAAGCTGAGAGATTAGTAGAATGCTGGAGCTCTAACTCCCTTGTAGGTTATCAAAGCACTTGATGAATTATCTTGTGCTATTCTTGAAAAATGAGAAGTGGGCTAGTTCATTGCACAACTGGATGGATTCACAAGTGGCTCGGTAACCAGACCCCCCCACACACACACATCAGTCAGTGATGGCTTAATGTCAGCCTGGAAGCAAGTCTCTCAGAGAGTGTCCCAAAGATCTGAAGTCAGAGGATCCGAGTGCAAATCCTGCTACTGCCATTTACTGCCTGTGTGGCTGCAGATTTGGGCACAGGTATGGGTAGGAGAAAGGGCTCTCTTGGTTGGACCAGCTGCTTTCTGAGATCTCTTTCCAATGCTGAGATTCTGCAAGCCCAGGACAAGAAACATTGAGGCAAAGCTATGTTGGTGCTTTCTTAATATGTTTGCAGCTCCTACATGAATTGCTCTAGAACTTTCATTATGTTTGTGATGCTTCAAAGATTTGCACTTTTGTCAGTGAGTACTCTGTCTGCCTCGTCAAACTGAAGCCTTGGTAGATTGTCACTTCTGTTAATAGAACTCCCACTTCTGACTCCCCCTATCCATCCACCCCCCACCCAGTAGGAAAAATAGCAACAAAAAGAGATGGTGGCACTTGGCAAGGCTGGGCCCAGACATCACACAGGCAATCAGTCCTGAGTTGGTCCTCCTGGACTCTGTCATCACTCTTTAAGAAGTTGCCACTCTACAAGGAGGCCATTTGATCAGAACTTCTGTGGAGCTGTTCTTCTATCATCTCCTTCTTTTTGAGGATCAGAATGTGTCTCCTATATTGGAACATGAGCTCCTCGAGAACAGGGCCCGTCTTGCTTCTCTGTTGGTATTCCCAGTGCTTTGTCCATGGCAGGCACTTAAGAAATGCTTTTTCATCACTTCATTCCTTTGTAGTTTATAACAACCAGATCCTTTTCTTTTCAGTGTGACTGAGTTCTAAAATGAAACCCAGTAAAGTGATGGGCAGTTTAAGAACTGTATCCCCTTTATTTACTGGTCTATTAGGCATTTGGTAATTTCTATAAAAAGAGAATCTATCCCAAATGTCATTTATTTAAAAAGGGCAGTATCGTCAATAGAATCCTACATGTGTCGAAGGAGAGTGTGGCTACAGAGTGTGAGGTTTTAGTCAATGTTGCTGATGCTAAGCACTGCTACAGTCTCCTAGTAGGCACCCAAAGCTGGAGTCTGACTTGAGTGGGAACAGGTCCAAAGCCAAGGAAATGGGCTTGCAAGAGGGAAGACTTAGGGGTGGCAGGGCAGGGAACTGAAGACACATAGGTTAATGACTTTTTCTCTTCACCTATGGAATGGTAGAAAGCACCTTCAATGGAGTATGTTGAGGCCTGGGCTGCCACTAAGTAGTTGCATTATGGACAAATCATTTCTCTCTGAACCTTAGTTTCCTCATCTGTCAAATGAGAGCCTCATATCTTCTTACTTTAGCCCCTTCTAATTCTGTCCTTGGATGTTTGTCTTAAGTGGAAAACTGCATGGAGATCATATGAGTGTCATTTTCATAATCTTGGTACTCATTTAACCAACGCAAATGTCCCTCCAGTTCTCATTCTCTCTCATTCACGTTTATATAAACAAACGTGCCTCAACACCTCTTCCCAGCACACTGGAGGATTTAACCTTTTGATGTCTTGGAAGATGCACAGCACCATTGCCTCAATCTTCCTTGTGGGAGCAACTTGCCCTCTTTTCTGGCCATATGTTGCCTTCCCATATCTCCTAGGCTACCTCACACACCAGTCACTGGTGGGAACACGCCAGCCTACTTATGTTCACTATTCAGGCATCATTGCCCTTTGAATTCTTTATCATCCTCACGTACCTGGTACCACTAAATCTAGGAATCTCAGCCAAGTAGCAACATCACAAGGAATACTCATGTTAAGCAGAAGGGCTTTTGCAGGAACACTGGGCAGTTTCTTGGTCACTTCCTTTTAATTCTAGGTCCAGATCATTATATGTGTCTAGCATTCATACGGGATATGCTTATCGATAGGCTAATTTTACAGACCGCACATCCAGCTGCATTTTAAAAGCTGGCAACACTTGTGTTCATCTGCTCATACTTTTCAGTGTGAATGGTCTGACTGCTCTCTCGATATTACTATGGAGTTTGCTGAGAGTTTGTAATGTTTCAGAAGTTAGTATAGTTACAATGGTATGATTTGTCCATAAAAATATTTGGAGAATATTTCTACTGATAGGAAATTTTTTATGGTAATGACCAACATGTCTGACACCTCTCTTGATATTCAGTGGATCCTCGAATGAGGCTTTCTCTGCAGTTGTTACTTTTGTGTTATATTTAATTTTGAAACCTGAGAGACTTTGAAGAGAAAGGTAAAGCCTACATTTTGCTCTGTCCTAAACCATAAACAGGTTTAATCGTAAATATCAAAACCATTTTATAAAAACGGATTATATTTGTAATAGTATATTTTAGTTTCCTTTCCTCGTTCAACAAAGGAAATGGCTCTGAAAGATTTACAGTTGAGTCAGAAATGTGTTTAACCATGTGCAATCTTTGCAGGAGGATCCGTTAGTGCTAAATGAAATCAGAGAAGACCTCCGAACAGAATGTGAAAAGTTTGGGCAAGTAAAGAAGGTCCTTGTCTTTGATGTAAGTGCATGACCCAATTGGACAAAAATTACTTGAAAATAATCAGTTTTCCGGGTAACAGGCTTTAATGTGCACCCGGAGTTTAGCATCCCTTTCTACTTAATAGGCCTCCTTATCTAATCATAAAGAGAATTAATGGAGAGAAGAGGTCTGTCTCCACAGCCATGAAGGCCTGCACTAGGCTCCTTCCCCTACCAAGTCCTGGCTGTGGCATCCTAGGGAAACTTGGTTCATATTTCAGTATTCCAGGCAACTCAAAGACCAGAAGTTGCCCACAAAGTCCCAACTTATATTGACAGAGGGAGTTTCCTCATCTGGGAGCTCCCTAAAGGAGGAAAAGCACAGGTCCAGCCACTTCCCCTCCTTAGTCATAAGAATGTGCCCTATGGGACCCTCAGGTGGGGCTGTGTTGGTGAGAGCACCAGGTCTGGAGTCTGAAAGCCTCTTCTTCCTGAGTTCAAACTCAGGAAGTCTCATACACTTGCTCTCTGGGTGACCCTGAGCAAGTCACTTCACCCTGTTTGCCTCCATTTCCTCATCTGAAAAATGAACTAAAGAAGGAAATAGCAAACCACTCCAGTATCTTTGCCAAGAAAACCCCATATAGAGTCACAGAAAGTCACACATAACTGAAATAACAGCATGACAATAAAAAAAATGAAATATGTCCTATAAGGAATCAGATGAGACTTATCAATGTGTACCAGCACTCCATCTGGTGCTTGTCAAGAAATAAGCATTGATTAGCAATAATTTTACATGCCTAAATAATTTTCCTTCAACGTAAGGGCTAGACCTCTGATCAGGTTCAGGAAAGGACAGGAAAAACTCAGTGTCCTTATTTTGCATACTTCCCCTTGACCTTGTCTTTTGACAAAGGACAATGTTTTCACTCTGTAGTTCCCACCTGCATGCTTTGAAATATGATCTCTTGTTTTTAACAGCAACTTCTCCTATTGCGATGTTTTTTTCTTACTAGGAAGACAGAAGATTAAATCTGAGGAGTAATCAGTTACTTAGAAGGGAGGACACCCTTCTAAGTCAGTACTTACTCCTTTGCCAGCTTCTCTCCTTATCTTGGCTTTCTTATGCATGCGACTTCCCATTTACCAAGAAACTGAAACAACTGGAGCAGCTTCTGCCTTGGTTCCAAAAGAAAGTCCAAACCTAAAATTAAAATAGAATTACAAATGTTAAAAACTACCTTTCAATTACGAATCATTCTCCTTTCTCTGCTTCCCATCTTTTGCCAGCCTTCACATAAGGCTTTTCACTTAAAAGAGCCCTTTTTTCTGTACATTCAGCCTTGAGAAATTGTTAAGGGGTGTGGAGAGTGAACCTCTAGGTGATCTAGGGAGCAGGTAACTTTTGCCACTGATTGTTGTACAACTCTTGCTTAGTCACTGCTCTTTAGAAAATAATTTGGAAAATTTCAAAAACAAAGTTTCTGGGGAAAGGGGGTAGGGCAGATCCATCTCACCCAAGCTGGCCACTCTTTAAGTCCCCATTTTAGAGGCCAAATATCAGGGAAGAGAGCCAGGAACTGTGCCAGTGAATAGACTGTACATTATTGGTCTTAAGAGTGTATATAAAGTGCTTGAAATCTTTTTGTTTCCTCCACCTAGATTAGTTGAGGGAGGGGATGGTGCATTTTAATCATGCCTTCTTTTGTCCCTTTACAGAGACATCCAGATGGTGTGGCCTCTGTGTCATACAAGGAACCAGAAGAAGCCGATCTCTGCATACAAGCCCTCAATGAGAGATGGTTTGGTGGTCGTCAGTTAAATGTACAAGTATGGGATGGTGTGACCGATTACCAGGTGAGAGTTAGAGCTTTCTAGGCTCCTCTTTCCTTCTACTTATCTTCTCTCTATGTCTTGCATTCAGGTAAGATATTAATGATGAATTAAAAAATAATCAGAATTTTGTTTGACATAAGGAGACTTACTATAGTAGATCTTCACACTAAGACTGTAGGTTCTATTTAATCAGTTTAATAAGTCATTTTCATTAATATTTTCTATATGTGACTTTGTGGGAGGGATTGGGAGGTATGAGGGGTATGAATCACAGTCATCTTCCATGAAAGTTCAAAATAAAGAAGTAGAAACTAAATTTTAAGTCTTGCATGGAATGGATGGATGGGAGGTAAAAGCAGTGGCAATATAGAATCAACATTTTTTTTTCTATTTGGGGTTATAAGCTGTTGTTTTGTTGTTTTTTTAAATCAGTTATCTCAATTTCAGTTGAAGTATTTGGAGTGCTCAAGGGCCATTTAAGGAAACTGATTCTCTGTCAGATTTTAGATACCAAATATCAGATATCCGAGTTGAGATTAGATTTTTCTCAGATTATGAATTTGATTTCATTATTATTTATTATTAATATTTATGTACTTCTTCCACAAATTTATCAGGATACTAACTTCTATATAAATTTCATACATTGTAGAAAAAACTAGTAAAGTCAACTCCCTTTCCAATCTCCTATACTTTTTTAGATTGGTATCCTTTTTTATTACATTAGCATGTCTCGTTTCACTATAACCGGCCTCTGTGATATGATTAAAATAAACTATTCCATGGTATTCTATAGTAATCCTAGTTTTGGAGAAGTTAGTTATTTGAGCTGTTTCTGATGGTTCTTGTTACTTTTGAGTTACTTAAGGTAACTGTCGTACCTCATAGTAAGTTTGGAAGCACCACATGGAAAGCAGACACTTGTTTTGGCTTGAAGTGTCTTTGAATGACATTTTCTATTTATGCATAGGTTGAAGAGACATCAAGAGAGAGAGAAGAAAGACTGAAAGGCTGGGAGTCTTTTTTAGAGCATCCAAACATCCAGAAAGAAATTCATTCATCAGATCCTGAATCTCCTTCCGGAAGTGGGATCCTGGCATCAGGGAAGACGGCCCCAGAGAAGAGTACACCAAAAGAGCAAAAACAAAAAGTACAAAAGAGAGTAACCTTTGATGATGATGGCACTCAGTCTACTGACAGCAGCCTTGGAGGCAGTGATAACGAAGACATGGAACACATGTAACCCATTCCATGTGCTCTATAACTTGAGATTTGTTGGCTTTTTCTTCCAAGTTTCAGGGCAATTGCTAGTAGTGTTCCACAAATAAATGTTAACTTAGCAGTTTTGTAATTTCTATTCAAGTCACTACTTAATAAGGAACTCAAAATATTTGTTGACTGACCACATCAGGACAATAAAAATCTTGTTAGAACCTTGAATGTGTGCTGTTCCTTGTAACTGCAGCGCCTAATAAAATATTACCCAGTAGGGTCTCAAAAAATGTCCACTTTGTCTTGCAAAAGAGACGATCACATTTTTATTCTTATAGACTGGTAATATGAAATGAAAGCTGCTACTTTAAGTGTTGCCTTCACTCTAATCAGAGTAGCAATAATGATGTCATTATGGGGCTTTTGAGAAAGTGGAAGAGAATCCAGATTTACGAAGCCAAGGGAATTTTTTTAGTAATCTTGGGAATTTTAATAATGTTACAATGATCTGAGCAGTTGAAAAATCTTTAAAGATCATCTCCTCATTGGCTTTAATCACTTGCATTGTAACCTATATGGAATTCATCGGGCTTTTTTAGTTTTGAATTTAGTTTAGTGTTTCCTGGTTGATTTGGTTTAAGGAAGAGCTTACTGACAATGAAGCCTGTCCAGTAATGGAAAGGTCCCCTCGTGATGAATTCTCCATCATGGAGTTCAGCAGAGGCAAATGACTGCTGGAGAGGGGATTCCTACTTCAGCAAGAATTGTCTTGAATAAGCTCAGACAATCCCTTCCAACTCAAAGCCTTTAATCTTAAACTACCCACAAATCCGAGTTAAGAATACAAGGAAGAACATCTCAAAACTTCAAACCATGCATTTATGGTCACCACAGTTAGCCAAGCTAATATTCAAATTACAAGGCAAATTTTATAAAGAAATAAGCAATCAACAAGCTGTGTTTTATCTTGGTTGCCAGTCGTGCATGCTGTTGACTTTTTATTTAAATGAGAACCACATTATGAAATTCCTTATTGTTCTGGCTTATACGATAGAATAACATACAGCGATAGGAAACTGCAAGCCTGCTTGATCATCAAGGTATCAGTCATCAGAGTTGAAAGGGACCAACCTCTATACTTTTGCTAAGGAGCTGTCCTTTCTGTCAAAATTAATCCCAGTGCTTGAGCTTGGTTGTAGGTTAAAACAAATGTTTTTATTTTGTTTCTTAATATTGACCATTACTAAAGCAAAGCTTTATAAAAACATTATATTCAAAAAACAGTCATTTTTGTACGTAGGAAACGCACCTCTAAAACAGAAAAAAAAACCCCACAGTACTTAAAAGTTGATTTAAAGACAGTTTCATGTATTGGACTATCTGCCATCTAGGGGAGGGGTTGGGGGGAAGGAGGGGAAAAGTTGAAACAAGGTTTTGCAAGGGTCAGTGTTGAAAAACTACCCATGCATATGTTTTGTAAAAAGCTATAATAAAAAAAAAAATAAAGGGACAGGAGAAAAAAGAGACAGTTCCATTTTTTTTTTGTCTCCTGGTGCCCTGTTGGTTTAAGCCCTTGCATGTGGGTGCCATTGTGGACCAGTTTGGTGTATGGCTGGACTGAATTGTTCTGATGTTTTCACAAAAGTTCTGTTAAGAAGATAGCAACGTTGGCAATTGTTAATGCTGTAAAGTTACCCATGCATATAACCTGTAAATAAAAGGCTATTAAATAAAAAAAAGAAGATAGCAACGATTGTTATTTTCTTTTCAAATCAAAAACTTATTTCAGGTACAAATGAAATTAACATGTAAATGAATTCTTTTAATCATTCTGATTAATTCATCTCTTCCTCCTCTCATCTGTCCCCGGGCCTTCCATTTATTGGTTGCCCCTATTGTTTACCCAGAAGATGAGATGATAAACAAGAATTTTTGTAACATCATAAAAACATTTCCAGTCTTACTGATTTGGGAGAAAGTTTGATAGAGGGGGTCGACAGCTACATGGATGAGCTGGTGTTAACTTGTTCTTGTTGTTCAGTCATGTCCTACTCTTTGTGACACCATTTGGGTTTGAATTGGATTTGAACTCAGGTCTTCTGGGTAGGTGGCAAAGCAGAGTTGGGAAGACTCACCTTCCTGTGGCCTGAGACACTTATTGTGTGATCCTGGGCAAGTCATTTTACCAGATTTGCCTCAATGTCCTTATCTGTAAACTGATCTGGAGAATGAAATGTCAAAGCATTCCAGTATCCTGGCCAAGAAATCCCCAAATGGGATCATGAAGAGTTGGACATGACTGAAAAGAGATTGAACAACATTTATCCATTCACTCTCTTTTTTGATCAACTCATGACAAATTTTGTCATGTAGCATTGAAATCTGACAACATGAATTTCTAATTGTGAGCCTTTTGGGGGAGACAGAAAGTCCTATTCTATAATAGTATAGCGTATTGACAGTCCAATCTACTACAAGCTTAAGCCTGTATTAGAGTCTTTTAAAAGTTTGCAGAGTACTTTTACATCCATTTTCTCACCTGAGCCTCTTCATAAGCAACAGCCCTGTGGTGTAGGTACGACAGAGTTCATTCTGCAAAGTTCATTGCACAAACTGGGAAACTGAGGTTCTGAAAGGGTAAGTGGCATACCCAGAGTCAGACAGAGGCTAAATGTCAGAGGCAGGATCTGAGCCTGTCTTCCTAATTTTAAGTCCAGCATTCTCACTTCAAGAATTTGCTGTTCCTCTGTCCCCATTAGCTTTACTTACATAAGGTCAATTTAATGTTGACTTGACAGAATTTCTAAACCTGATACTTTTCAAGGTGCTTTTTAGCTGAATGGAAAGTAGCTGGAAAAAACTACGGGGCCTAAGTGGATGGACTAGCCAGAAAGAAGAGGGGGGGGGAACTTTCAAAAATCCAAATGTTCTGTAATAATGATAACTTGCAAATGGATGGTAGGATGTCCAGAAGTAGAATGATAGATTTCATTCCTTCACATGGGAATGATCAAATGCAAACAAAATGTTGTCCTGCCACTATGGTCAGAATATTTTTGAGCAGATATCTACTTTTTTATATATGTGTATGTGTGTGTATGTATGCATATACAATATATATTTTTTCATATATATATATGTATACACACAGTTGCCAATAAAATCAAATTTGGGCAAAATTATTATATGCCCATTTCTTTTTCATTCTCATTTGTAGTATCACTCTATATGTCCAAACCACAGAACTGTAAGCCCCTGTACCTTCCTTATCAAAACAGAAGATATGTTTAACGTAGCCAAGATTTATCCAGAAGCTGATGTTTTTAAGTAGGTGAATTTCTCTTGGAGCACTGATTGCAGAAGGTTTATTTCAAGCAGCATTTGTTAAAATGTTTATTAAATACAAGGCACTACTTGACACAAAGTTGCAACCCATTCCACTTATTAAATGTTTAAGTCCTTGAAAAGTTCCAATAAAATTTGACTACTAAAGCATAGCAGACTATTGAGCATAAAGGGAGAGAGGAAAACCCCCAAATGTCCCCTTGACCTTACTTTAAAAGGGTTAATTAGAAATAATGGTTTGAGTAAGGCTTGCCTTATGGCAAATAATGAAAAGGAGCAACTTGGCTAAAGCAAATTAATTGAATAATAAGGTATGTGTCAAGGTTTTCAAAGACTCAAAAACAACTCAAACACTGAATATTCTACAAAGAGACTCTTAAGGAAAGTTGGAGGAAAATTGGAACTGTAAGATCCCCAAAAGAGAAAATCATTATAATAAGCTATGGTTTCAAATTCAGGTACACTTGTAAACATGAAACTAAACAAATATTAAATTTCCAAGTTGGAATTCCCCAAATCCCACTGAGTCTGACTTTTAAAATACATATTAGATACTTTAAATATTATTTGTTTTTTTTTGTATGGGGGGGGGAGAGAGAGAGAGAGACCAGTACAGTCTGTAAATCATCAGCATTTTTGTCTTTAAAAAGACTTATGTTTAAAAAGTGTTAAAGGGGGAGAGATTACATCCAAAACATGTTAAACCACATCAATCAGATCTGGGGGGAAATTCTGCAATGATTTCAAGTCCTTTATAATTGCAAATCAGTTCTAAATCATCATAACTTTCAAGCAGCCAATTGGGGAAGAGTACTTCTTCAATTGCTAATACTCAAAGGCTTCACATGTTTTTTACTTTGCAGTTACAACTCAACAAATAAGATCCTTGGATCCCATTATGACAGCTGTTTGTACTGTATTTCTAGGTAATAAGTGTAAGCTGTCTTTCTGTGTTAAGTTGACTGGGGTGTGCTTATTTTAATAGCTTGAAATTTCCAGTATTAAGGTATAATGATGGGAGTATAAGGTACAAAGTTATTAGAAGAAAATGATCTCGGCAATACAGACATTTTCACTGCTAGGATTCTATACTCTGTACTATCTCTTGAGTTACTGCAAGAATAACGATTAGAGTGTTGTAATAGTGAGCTTGGAAAATGAGCTATTTTATTGAAATGATGTGGAAATAAAACTTGTAAACAAGGCTGGACCTAGGGAAGTCCCGAGCCACTGTTTCTATCCCTCTTCCATGATCCTGACCAGGTGATGCCTTGACCTTTGTTTCTAAAAGGTACTACGTTTTATATTATCTCTGGAATAAACAAGTTCATGAAAATGAGTTGGCTCGGTATGTTTAGCTGTGCGTTCCTCTAATACTCCACATTCTTAGGAAAGTGTCTGGTCTGTAAACACTAAGAGTGAAGGTCATTTTCATTGTTTTGATCTTGCAGGACAGTATCCATTGTGCTATGGATCTCATTCCCTAATAATTTTGAAAAACAGTATAAGAACAAGAATCAGACTGCTACTGCATTAGAAACCTAAGTATATGAAATGTTTATTATTTTTAATTCAACAGGCCAAGATGTCTTTATTAAGTATCTTTTTGAGCTTTAACACTGTGTAACTCTGGGAAAATCACTTGACCTCTCTGAGTCTCAGTTTCCTCATCTGTAAGATGGGGAGAGGGATAATCCCTGTATTACCTATCTCAAAGGTTTGTTTTGAGAAATAATAAATATCGACTATAATGATGTTGATAATATTTCCATTCTGGTGTCATATGGTGGTGATTGAGGGAAGGTCAGCTTCAGTGATGAAAGGATGATGACACTTAAGCTTTGACTGCACAAGACCCAGGCAGTGATGGTCCATGTTTTCTGTGGTCTAAGGACCTAGCCTAGCTAAGTAGAGAGGGGTTTATCATCAGGGATGCTGATTCCTGCTGAGAGCCTCTGGAAGACCTTCTTTTAATGCACAGAGGCCTTGCAGTGCAATTCTGTTGCAGTACAACAACAACCCTGTTGTAAGAGGGTTGCCTCAATTTAGTGGCTCTATGGCTCTCTTCTATGCGGGCACTGCCACTAGTTATCTAGATTGCTATTGCTCTTGCCCAACTCTTGTCTCTGACCTGAAGGCTAATCCTGAGTCAAGCTCTCCTAGTTGTGAAGACTCCCCGCCTTGAAATTTGACTCGGTGGCTTTGTGATATAGCTGGCATTTGAGAATTAAAAATGCTGATTTTTCAAGATAAGTGAGCGGGAGAGTGGATCAGAGCATAGTATTTTCAATTTTTTGTTGTTGTTTACTTGATTTTTTTCTTTCTCTTGTGTTTTTCCATTTTGATCTGATTTTTCTTGTACAGCATGATGAATATGGAAATGTTTAGAAGAATTGCACGTGTTTAACCTATATTGGATTGCTTGCCATCTAGGGGAGGGGATGTGGGGGGGGGGGTAAAGAGGGAGAAAAAAATTGGAACACAAGATTTTACAAGGGTGAATATTGAAAACTATGCATAAGTTTTGAAAATAAAAAGTTTTACGATAAAGAAAAAGACTTAGCTAAAGTACCATCTTTCCTGACCAACCCTGCCCCCTGCTCTTAGTACACTGCCCCCCTCAAATAGCTTGGACTATTTTTATATATACCTATAATACTTACAGCTTCACTCATTATACGGTAAGTTCCTCAAGGTAAGGGACTTTAACTTTTGGCTTCATAGGCACAGTTCCTGACACAAAGTAGGTATTGAACAAATACTTATGGATTCCCTCATCGTTAATCTCCATGTGCTGGCTCTTTTCTTTATTGCCTACAACCAAACCAGATTAAAATGCAATTGGGTAATAACAAAATAAATAAAAATACAACATAACATAGGTAATGTTAATTTATGGTTTTCTAAGTCAATATGCAGCCCACAGGCATCCATTTCTATTTGAGTTTGGCACCACTAGCCTATAAGCATATCTAGGTAACCCCTCATTGTTAAACTTGGCCTTGACTCCACTATACTTTAAAACTGAAATCCTCTATCTGCTACAACCTCTGCCTCCAGCCTAATCCTCTTTTCCTTGCCCTGGGTCTCTAAGATTTCACCACTTCTGGCCTAATCCAAATGTCTACTCTTCAGCCCATCTACCCACCCTTTCTAGTTTTGATAACAATAAATTTTTATTAAAGCTTTTTATTTTTCAAAACATATGCATGGATAATTCTTCAATATTAGCCCTTGCAAAACCTTGTGTTCCACTTTTCCCCCTTCCCCTCTGCCCTAAATGGCAAGCAGTCCAATATATGTTAAGCATGGGAGATATACACGTTAAATCCAATATATGCATTCATCTTTATGCAATTATCTTGCTGCACAAGAAAAATCAAATCAAACCGGAAAAAAATGATAAAGAAAACAAAATGCAAGCAAACAACAACAAAAAGAGCGAAAACACTATGTGTGATCCCCACTCAGTCCCCACAGTCCTCTCTCTGGGTGTCAATGGCTCTCTCCATCACAAGACCATTGGAACTGGCCTGAATCATCTCACTGTTTAAAAGAGCCACGTCCCTCAGAATTGATCATTGTATAAACTTGGGTAACAATAATTTCTAAAAAACCCATTAATCTTCCTGAAAAGGCCATGTCAATCAGGTGTTGGAGTATTCCACTCACCAACCCTGCAACTTCTAGTAAAACATGCACCCCTCCCACCAGTCCCCAATATGTATTGTCTTCCCATATTAGGACGTAATACTTTTTGAGGATGAGGACAGACTTGCTTTTTCCGTTTGTATCCTTGGCCATTAGCATAGTACCTTACACACAGTAAGTGCTTAATAAACATTTTTCCACTCATTCTGTTCTCTCCCTTTCTACTCCCTGTCCAACTTGAGAATCAGCCCCACTTCCTATCTTTCCTCCCTCTCTGTCCCTTGTAGTCTGCTTTCTGTCCTCACTTCAATGACATAACTCATCAAAAAGACACAAATGATCTTTTAGCTGAAAGAACTGATGTGTTTTTGCCTCAATCATCCTCATACTCCCTGGCTTCTGGGCAGCATCAGATTCTGCTGATTACACCCTTTTTCTTTGTACTTTTGGCCTTTCACTCCAGTGACCCTGTTTCTTGCTTCTCTCTCATACCTAAATAACCGCTGTTCTTTTCTCTCCCATGTTGGCGATTTCTCTTGCCCTCTAAGCATAGGTATTTCTCAAGGCTCTGTTAAAGGCCTTCTCCTATTTGGATAGCCTCTAGTCTGTTTCCATGGGCTCAATGATCTCTGTGCAGATAACTCCCCCATCTGTATTGCCAGTGAAGTGGAAAAGCACCCCAAATGGGACCTTGAGAAACATACTCTTGAATCTTTGTAGTTAGAAGTCTATTACTAGTTCTTCACTCCCTAATGCAGATGGTATTTTTAACAGCCCAGACGTACTGTCCTGAGACTCCTGAGACCTTGACAACCTGATAAGCTTAAAGAAATGCTGCTTGCTGCTGCCTGAGAATGACCCCCTTAGAGTGATAACTTTGCCTTCTGTTTAGAATAGAAATTCCTTTATGATGACAATTGTAACAAGAAACATTTTGATGTCTCTCTCTTCTTTCTATAAATATATGGCCCTGAGGCCATTCATTACTGACCCCTCCAGTGTCCGTGTTGGGTTCAGTCGCTAGCTAGCAATAAACGCTCTTAAAACTTCATTATTTTGGCTGCTCTGTTTTTCTCTCGCCTGGGCACTTCACCAGTATTCTCTTCTCTCCTGAAATTCACTCTAGAACGGTCAACAGCTGACTGGACAGCTCCACCCAAATGTCCTATCAGTGTCCTAACCCCTTAATGGGTCTGAGATGGAATCCATCTCTTTTCTGTTAAACCATTAAGCTCCTCCAAACTTTCCTGTTTTTCCTTTGGATACCCATCATCCTTTCTGGTGTCTATACTTACAATCGCAGAACTGGATCTCATATAACAAGCTCACTGGACCAAGACTTCTTCACCTGGGGTCTATGAACTTTTTTTTTTAATATTTTTGATAACTGCATTTGAACATAATTTGTTTCCTTTTTAAGTCTGTATATTTTATTTTATGTATTTTCAAACATTACTCTGAGAAGTTTTCCCAGTTTATCAACAGGGCAGGACATAGAAAAGGCAAAAGACCCCAGATCTAGACCCCTTCATCTGTCATCCCCCATATCCAATCAGCTGCCAAGTCCTGTAAGTTCTACATCTCTGGTTTCTGTCCCCTTCTCTCCATTTCAATGGCTACAATCTTGGTTCAAATGCTCATCTATGTCCTCTTGCCTGAACTCTTAGAATAGTTCTACTGGTTTCTCTGCTTCTAGTCTTCCTTACAACCCATCAATCACATGACTGCCAAAATAATCTTCCTAGGAGCACAGAACTGACATTGTTATTCCTCTGCTCAAAAAGCTTCAGTGGTTCCTTACTGCCTCTAGGGAATACAAATTCAGCTAGGCCCTGAAAGCCTGCATTTGGCATTCTATGATGTGCTTAGAGCATTCACACAAGCTAGTCTCTATGCCTCTATCCCTCCTCATCTCCACCTCTTTAAGTATTATTTTTTAAATTCTGAATTTCACGGACATGCCTAAAAGTAAACATTTCTATACAGTAGAACAACAGAGCATTCTGTGTGGAACCACAAATTCCTATTACATACAGCTTGCTTTTTTTAAGTATATAATAAATTTGGCATGGTTATTTTCTCAAAGTTGTCCTGCTTGTCTGTTTCCTTCTGAACTATTCTGTGAATGTTTAAAAATGCTTGAATGGCTCTCTTTTCTTCTTTTCTGGCAGCATTTTTGCTGGTTACCATCTCTCCATGCTCCAATGAGAAAAAATAAAAGGAAAACACAATCTTTGTAACAAGCATAGTTAAACAAGTGCATGCATTTGCATCATTGAAAAGTACATGTCCCTTTCTGTTTCTCGACTTCATCACCCACTGTTAGGAGGTGGGTTGTATGCAGCATTATGGGTCCTCTGATTGATCATTGCATTGATCAGAGTTTTAAGGCCTTTTAAAGTCATTTGGATTTACATCGTTGTCACTGTATAAATTGTTCTCCTGGTTCTTCTCATTTCACTTTGCATCAATTTGTACAAGTCTTCCCAGGATTCTCTAAAAGTGCCTGTCTCTTTAGTCATCTTTTATGAAAGTCAGTCAGTAAATATTTATCACTTAGTACATGCCCCAGCACCGGGTCAAGCAGTGAGCGTACAAAGAAAGGAGTCCCTGCTCTCCAGGAGCTCATAGTCCAAAATCAACATGCAAACAATTAGGGACAAACAATCAGTATACAGGATAAATTGGAAATAATCAACAAAGGAAAGGCATTAGAGTGCAATTCATCTGGATGTTTTAGGACTCTAAGGCTCTCTGTAAACTTAGCTCTAGTGTCACTACCTCAAAGAATCCTTCCTTGATCTCTTAGTTCCAAGTTGGTCATGTGCTATTTGTATATGGCTTAATAAATGTTCTCATTACACTGATTCCTCTATTTGTAGGCAAAGTCAGGTAATGAAATCAGCATAGAAAGGATGCTGGAAGTGGAAAAACTGAGAGGTAAAATCAACGGATTGAATCCCAAGTCAAGCCAGTGGACGAAAAAGAGGTGACGGGAGTACAGTCCCCTTAGGCCAACAGATCAAAACCAGTTAAGAGTTTGGAAAGAAGAACCCACGACAAAGGACTAAAGGAGTTAGATGAGTTTCATGCTGAAGGACTGAAGAGGAGAATTTATTTAGCTATACACCTGCTCTTTGTATCAATCATAAATAATTGAATTGTGGGAAAAGGCTCTTGGGAGAGGTGTCAAGAAAAGAACTTTAACAATCCATTTGAGCTGGCTGTAGAAAAAAGAGGCATTTTTGCCTCTCTAATGCACTTATCCTATATAATCATTTATTACAGATATCTGTTTTTATCTTATCCTCCTACTAAACTATAAGCTTTATGAGAGCAGGGGCTATTTCTTCCCTAAGAGAGAATTGAGGAGTCAAAGGACTGGAGGTCCACAGTATGCATGAAGAGGGGTTTTTAAGGGAAGGCAGAGGGAAAGATGAAAAGTCATTAGGTTACGGTCACATAAAGAGATCTTGGAATTCTTGAACATAGATGTGACACCTTTGATCTAGTGCCAAGATCAAGAGTATGACCTTGTGGGTGACTGAGCGTTAGATCATGGAAAGTTGGAGGTTGAACAATTAAGTAGTTAAAGTATTTCAGGAAGACTTTCTCTCTCTCTCTCTCTCTCTCTCTCTCTATATATATATATATATATATATATATACATACATATATATAACTATATGTATATGATTATAACTATAACTACATATATATATATATATATATATATATATATATATATATAAATATAACTCTCTCTCTCTCAACACACACACAAATACATACATACATAATTCTCCCTCATCAATTAGTAAGGGGAATGAAGATGTTGCCAGTATTGGAAAGGGCAGCCAGAGAGGCTACATCATCAATGCGGAGCAGTAAGAGCTAGCAGATGGAAGGAGTGGGAAAGAAAAAGATTTAGGATGAAGGGAAGTCTATGGAATAGGCATTCCATAGGGTATAGTGTAAGGACTGAAACTTTAGAGTGGGAGACTTGAAGGAGATAGAGATAAGAAACCAGGTGTATGGGGGGAGATGGCATTTAGATGATGACTTTACAAGGGTTCAGAATCACTAGGATGTGATGGGTATGACCAAATATGATAATGTTCATCGCTGACTAGAGGGAGTCATTCTTCTTTCAAAAGGTTGTTGGAGATAGGGCTTGGAAGTGAGTGCAGTTTCCCACGGGGGGCATAAAGCCAGATGATAAAGCCCACTTCACTACTCCTCTTCCCACTGAAGGGGAGGCTTTAGGCAGTAAAGGGCACAGCAGGAGGTGGAAGTTGAATCTGCACAGCAAAAAAAGGTAATTTCCTACCAACTTTCCTCTTCCTTCAAGGAACGGGCACAGCAGGAGAAGCAAGGCCTAAGATCACAGGGAAGTTTGTTCCTCTTTGCAATGGAGGTTCTCCACATGCCAGTTGGGAGATCAAGTTGGAAGCAGGAGGTAGAGACCACCTTGTGCTGGCACAGATTGGAAGGTGTTGCTTTGAGCAGGTGGAAGATGCCTAGTTCGGCCCTTGCTCAGTGATGGCGAGGGCTCCAGGTGCTTCTTAGTGAGCATTAAATGGCTGTTAATTCAACCATTTCATTTGATATTTCTGGATCCTAGTATCAGAGGCCTAGAGATAGAAGAGGTCTCAGAAGCCATCCAATCTAACCCCCACATTTTACAAATGAGGAAACTGAGACCCAGAGGGGAAATATCTAGCCTGTTATCACCCAGGGAGTAAGGGGCAGAAGTGAGATTCAACCCAAGTCCTCTGACTGATATGCAAAATAACCCAGTCCACGTGAAGTTCTTACTAGAATCAGTATGTTTTCATTGTAAGATGGCAAATGGAGTTCATGTCTGAGAACTTGCCTGGCTAAGTTTGGAAAGGAAAGTTCCTTGCCATACTGACCGTATAAGATGGTGACTTTCACCTGTGGGTAAAACTCTGTTACAGAGGGGTTGCAATCAATGTTGGTGGAGGGTATATCCGCATCAATCAGTTCAATTTAAAAAGCATCAATTACACACTGGGATTAAAGATCAATCAATAGACATTCATTAATCTTTTTGTGCCACGTCTTCTGCGAGGTATTGGGGACACCAGTACCCTACCCTCAAGGAGCTTAGCATAGATTTTGGAAGGACAGTAAAGACAATGGGCAGATTTTCATTTTCTACTATTCTTAGCAACAAAATATATGCCAGTAGGTTTATTTGAGTTTCTTTTAAAATGCCTTATTGTTCAAAAGGGGGCTGCGTTGGAAGTTGAGAGATCTCGTCCTGCCATTAACTTGCTTTGTGATTTTGGGCAAATAATTCTCTCTATCCTGAGCCTCCAAGAAAGGCACATTTTTTGACCAAACATGAAGGCATGCCTGCCACAGGAAATGTACCAACAAAAGCTCTAACAATGCAGGTTATCCGGCAATAGAATGGGCTGTCTAAAAGCCCTTGCAAAGTGGAATGGGCTGCTTCCTGAGCTTAGGTATTCACCATCCCTGGAGGTCTCCAAATCCAAACTGGATGAGCGTTTTCAGTGATATCACAGAAGGGATACCTGGGTAGGCAGGCTTTGTATTAGGTAAGTTTTGAAGCTGGATCTGGCTTTAGGGCCCTGAGAGAATCACTGAATGTTTTTTTCTTTCATAAAATGAAGAGATTTACAGTACTGAGTATTTAGAGAGTGTCTATTCTATTCCAATGTCCCTGTCTACAAAGCAGGAAACTGAGGTCCAGGGAGGGGGAAGTAGTAAGATGCAGAGCCACGTTTCAAAGCCAGGTCTCTCACTTCTGATTCGGGGTTCCTTCCACTACTAGACCTCTCTGGATGAGATGATTTCTGAAATTTCTGTTAGCTCTAGTATTCAAGTATTCCTCATGCCTCACCCTACTCCTGTGGCACTCTAAAGTACCCAGCCTGCAAGTTCCTGGACTTTGGAGTCTTAGAACTCCAGCAGTATCTATCAAGCTCAGTACAGTGGGCACTACTCAGTAAACATTTACAAAGTGAAGGTAGTGGGACAGAAAATGAAAGAGAAATCAGTCTAAGAATGTGGGCAAAGTCATTCCCTTTGCCAGCCTTAGGCTCTAACCAGCCACAGAGGGCAAAGAGGACAAGCACCTATTCCTGCTGACTGCCTTCACGGTTGATGCCAGTCGTCCAAGCAAAATTGGTTGTGTGGCATTTGACATCGATAATGGAAACAATGCACAGCCCGGCAATACTGCGGCACAGCATAGCCTGCTGTTGGCAAGACTCCATTTGAACAAAAATGTCTGTCTGTTTATCAGTTTAATAAGATGGAAATGATCTGCATTGTTATTTCATTTTTATTGGGTTTTGTGTACCGGAAAGGGAATGGAGGCACATTGACAGCCTTCATTTCCCTTCACTGGCAAAGAGACTAATTTTTTAAGTAAAATTCTCAAGGTAAACTGCCAAATCAGTCTTTCCAAAAAGACTTTCCAGAAAGCTCTCCCCAGGCCATTTAAAATGGGTTTTTCCTATTGTGCCACATTGATGGATGGGGCCTTAGTCGTTTGTTGAGCAAAGACCAACTGTATTAACTGCACAGTGGTTTGCTATTTCTAGGACCAGAATAGACAATCGAGAGGAAAGTGAGATTCTAAATAATGGACTGCATTTGAAAAGCTTTCAATAATTTGGAAAAGTAACTTTGGGAACTGATAGTTGCTTGTTTTTTGGAGTTAATAAGAGGTTCCACACCGGTGAGATCAAAAAAGACATGACTATCTGGAAGGGACCTTCAGAGAGCATGTAACCAACCCCTTCATTTTTTTCAGGTAAGACTGAGGCCCTTAGTGGCTAAGTCATGCAGTGGGCAGAGTGTCAGGCCTGTAGTCAGGAAGATCAGAATTCAAATCTGCCCTTAGACACTTCCTAGCCGGGTGATCCTGGGCAAGTCACTTTATCTCTGCCTCAGTTTCTTCATCTCTAAAATGGAGATCCTATCTTGTGGCATTGTGAGGATCAAGTGAGATAATAATTATAAAAGACACTTAGGATAGCACCTGGAAAATGGAAGACACTTAAAGATAAATCTTTGTTCCCTTCCCCTTTCAAAATGGCAGAACCAAGATTTCAATGTAGGTCTATAAAGCCTAAACCTAAGAAATAAATCCTCTTTTCCCTGTAGCCTATGTTTATTTCTTCAAACTAAAAGTCAAGTAAAAACAATTTTGTTTTGGGATTTCAGAATTTTACATTTCTTGAGATAACAGAGACACTCCAAGGTTTGCAAAACTAGGAGAGGTAATACTTGCTCTAAATAGCCCTGTTAGAGGTCCAAAGAGATTATGTTTTGCTCCAAGCAGAAAGTAAGCACATAGCAAAGCCAAGAATGCTAAGGCTATGGGCTCATACATTTCTCTGTCTCTGGGTGAGGAATGAGGAGGTGTTATTGAATCTGATTTGGAAGAGGTTTCAGAGGTCACTGAATACAACCCCTGCCAAATGCAAGAATTCCCTAATACCAGCTCACAAGACTGAGAGGTCAGTCAGTGAGAATATTCTTAAGTGATTTGCTGAAGTTTCCTGATTCCAGACTCAGCAGGCTATCTACTGTGTGTAGCTACCTGCCTCCTAAAAGATCTCTTTGCTCAACTGCCTCCAGTGAAAGGGAAGTTACTACTTCACTAGATTGGCCCTTCCATTTTTTACTCAATTTTATTCAGTTTGTTCAATAACCCACAATTATACAAAACTTTAAGGTTCGCAAAGTGCTTTGCACTTGGGTGGCAAAGAATTGGCAACCAGGAGGTGCCCATCACTTGGGGAGTATATGAACAAGGCAGGGCATAGGAATGTGATAGAATACTATCGTGCCAGAAGACTTGCTAAAAGAGAGGATTTCAGAGAAACCTGGGAAGCCTTGTATGAACTGATATAGAGTGAAGAACTGGGAGAAAAAATTATGCAATCACAACAATATAGTCAAGACAAATAAGTCCTGGAACTCTGATCAACACAATGGAAGCAACCACAGTTCAAAAGGATTCATGATGAAACAGGCTCTCCACCTCTAGATAGAAGAGTGCAAATCGAGACATATTCTGGGAAGGATATGGCCAGTGGATAATTTGTTTTAACTGGGTATTTGTAGCAAGCTTTGTTTTTCTTGATTTCTTAGTGGGGGTAATGGGGATGAGGAGGGGGTGAGGAAAGAAAAATGAGGAGAGAATTTGGACCTGAAAGTAAATTTTTTTAAAAAATTAAATTTAATTAGATTTAAAAGTGCCATGTATACATTGTCTCATTTGAGTCTCTCAACAATCAGCTAAGAGACTTACTGGGCCTTCCTGACTCCAAAGTGTAGCCCTGTACCTACTAGGTCATTTTGCCTCCTTCTTACAAACTTGTGACATTGAGCTAAAGCCTGCTTCCTTGTACTTCTTTAGTCTTGTTTCTGCTTTCTGGAACCATGCCTAAATAAGACTAAGACTGTGACGTGGCATCCTTCCAGATATTTAAGATCTTCAAAAGTAGCTCTCATGTCCTTCCCACAATCTATATCCCCCACCACAAGTCTTCTCTTCTTTTAATTGGTTATGCCATTTCTTTAACACTCACAAGATGTGGTTTTGAGTTTAGTGGCCAGGCTTGACAGGCTCTAGCTTTCTAATAACCTTCCAAAGATGTACTACTCAGAACCTAACAGAATTGACCTGAATTTTTTAAAATATGGAAATGGCAATTCGTAAAATCCAAGGGCTGCCAGGGGCTCTAAGAAGCACCTTGTCTGATGTCGCATCCAGTGCAGAGATTTCATCTATAGCATCCTGGGCAAATGCTTCTCCATCCTCCAGGAGCTCACTGGTTCTTCCATCCTTTGCCCTTGGAACTCCTGGTGAAATGAGATTTAATGTGACATCTGTTTTGACCTAAATCAACTAACAGCTCGGTTTAGATTCTGTTTACTCCATATACTGTTTCAAATCAAACAATGTCTCCTCATTGAATATGAGATATCATAAAGTGGTTTAAAAACAGAAAATCTCACTTTCCTCATTCCCAAAAGCTCATAACCCGGTTGACTCGTTGGGGTACATTTTATGCATTCTTGATAGCTGGTGTACAGGAAACGCCTTGTTCAATGCAAGCTACAGGGGTAGAAAGCCGGCAAGGGGAGTCCGAACAAAACCCACTGTTGCTTGTCTGGGTCAGAGCCGCAGCTTTCCCATGTCAACTCAGGGACGGTTAGATGCAGCCCCATGCTTTCCCAAACCCAAGGATCTTGTTGCGGCAGCAAATAAAGGTAGGAGAATCTGGGCCCCAGCGGTGGGGAGGAAGTTTTGGACTGCACAGCTGCCTACCATATGGTCCCCTGTCAGAGTGACAATAGCCAGAAAAGGCAGTTCATGATATTGTATGGTCGATTAATGACCCAGACGGATCTAGATGGGGCTTCCCTTCCACCGAACATTTAAAAGTCTTTACAGATTAACACTGCAGAAAACCAATCACCTGCAAACACACACTGTCCGAGTTGGAAAGGCCATCTGGTCCAATCAGTACCTGAACAAAAATCCCCTCCACAAACACAGCTTCAAAATGGTCTCTCTCCAAGGTCCTTCCAACTCAAACAAATCTAAAGCCAACCTCCACATTTGACAAAAGAAAAAAAAAAAAAAAAACCAAGACTCGGAATGACAATGCGGTTTGCCTGAGGTAACTCAGATCCCTGATGGCTGAGCTGGACATAAACCTTCTGCCTGATTCCAAGTCCGGTGTGGTCTTAATGAAGGCCAACAAAATGGGTTTAAAGTTTAAAAATCTATTAAGTTCATTGAAGAAGTTAGACAAACACTTTGAGCTGAGCCTTCTAACCAGCATATTTACCGAGTTGTGAATTTTGTGATCTGTGTATTTATTGTGGGTACCTCATAAATGCTGACTGGTTCAGTAAACTGGCATTCATTCATCAAAAATCAAGCACCTAGAAATACGGAGGCAGTGAGCACTGTCTAGTGTACTTAGTGGGTACTTACTGGATGTGAAGTATGTGCTACATACTGTGAGAGATGCAAAATTTTGAAAAGATACTCATTGCCCTCATGGAGCTCCTTTTTTTACTAAAGGAGCCTGATGTTGGGAATATGCTTCCATTATAAATTATGCATCTGAACAAAAATATCTTGGAGGTGCGAAATGGGGAGGGACTCTCTTCGGGAGATCTGCTTTGGCTTTCCAGGGGTTCTTGATTGGATAGCCCTCAGATTTCTTTCTATCTCACTCCCCAGTTTTGTCTCTCTTTCCTGTTCTAGACTTCACTCCTTCCTTTTCCTTTTTCACTGATTCATTCCTAAATAACCAACCTATAGAGACTTCATTTCACAGGAGAAAATCACAGATTGTTAGAGCTATCTACACTGTTCATTTTCCTGAGGACCAAACAGAGAAAGAGAAAATGCCTTCTCCAAAGTCACTTGGCTAGTGAACAGCAGAGCCCAGAACAGATTCCAAGTTTTCTCTGTCAAGACAGTATTTCTAACCTTCCCCATGGCATGAAGAGCTATAGCTATCAATTACCATAAAGCTTCTCTCCTTTCCAGCCTTTAAAAATCAGTATCTCCTCAGAGATCTACTGGTCCCCAAGGTCAAACAGAGTAATGAGAACCAGGCACCAACATATATGTCTATACCACCTCTTCCAGTCTTTTGATTCAGTGTCCAGGGCAGGGCTTGTTTCTATCGTTCTTTTAGATCTTGTGAGGATCTCTTCTCCAAACCTTCCAACCTTACATGCTATGTATGGCTACCCATTTCTCCTTGAGGACCTTTCAGTTATCCAAGGACTGGGCCCATAAACTCGTGCCCTGGGGGTAAAGAGGATGCTTAGTCCTTTGCCATCTGTAATCATACCCCTGTCAATAACGTTCTGGCATCTAGCAGAGATGGGAGAGAGACAGCGATAGTCCTGTGTCAATGTGATTGACAACATTTGTGTTTCAGTTTCAGACCTCAAGGGAATACACCTTAAAAGTTAGAAGAAGCCTGTACTGAGGATACCCAAACAAATAAGATAAGCTCTTTTCTTAGGGGTAAACATTCTAGGAATTCATTTCAAACCCACAACTCTTAGGCACCCACTCTGGGTCTGGCCCCATGCTACCCACTCAGAATTCGCAAACAAATTCAGAGACTAGAGCCAAATGCCCCCTGCGCTTGAGGAGCTTAGCTGTAAAGCACAACATGTAAACAGGTGAGTACATGCAAGAACACTGGAGAAGGGAGAGAGCATTCTTTACAAAACTCTTTATTGTTCAGATAGCTTCTTCTCCTTTTAGGGTCTTGACCATCCTGAGCTATTAGTTTTAAGGTTTTTACCTGAGAGGCTGGAGGATGACTCATTCTTCATGGGTTGAAATCGCTAGGTATAGAGCAAAGCTATAGTGGAAAGATGACTGGATTTGAGATTAGAGGAGTTGCGTCGGATCCAGTCCCATCTCTGCCAAGAGTTTGTGTGTGACCTGGGCCCCAGATGCCTCCTTAATAAAATGAGGGAGTTGGACTAGATGTCCTTAAAGATTGTCTGGAGAGAATCCTTACATCCTAGGATTTGGTGAGGAGGGTGGGATCCAAGGTGGAGTCTCCTCCACTGGGAAAAGAAAGCTTTGCTTATCTTGGAAATCAAGATCATCCAATACTACCTTGTTTGATCATCCACAGAATTCCCGAAGGGCTTTCACTTAGCCCCAGCTCCTACTGTGCTCTGAGCTCTTCAGCCATTCTGGTCCCGGTGGTTTGGTTTTGAGAAAGATGCTTCTCCAGAAGACCCACTGCTCCTGATAGATGCACTTCACTTTGGCATTTCTGAATGGTGTTACGCTGCATTACTTGGCCTCCTATAGCAAATAAATGGCTTTCCCGTCTGGACACAACTGTCTAGTCCTTTGAAAAGCATCACTTTGTTTTCATCTGTCATTGTTTGTCAAAGTCCACAGATTTGGATCCTTTCACCCAGTGGATTTTCATCAGCCATTACTGGAAATTCTAGTGCATGTGGCAAGCTTGTTGGTGAGGGCGGGGGAGGAAATTGGAAGGGAAGGGTGGGGAGGAGTCCTGGAGATAAGAAGATCTCAGACCTTGGGATACCAGGCTCAGTGGAAGGAAAGACCCACGGGATCTAAATCCAATCTAAACCCAAGGGCAACTTCCTTCTCTGCCCTGCCCCCCCCCCTCTGGTAGACTGGGACTATGCTGCTGAAGAGGCTGCCAGTAGAGAGGAGAGGGCAATACTAGGCTGAGAAAAGCTCACCCAAAGAGAAAGAAGACCTTGGGATCCCACCTCTAGCTAACACAGTTGAACATTCTCTGGAAAGTCCAGCCAAGTTTCGATAGCACAACTTACCACCTCTTGTAACAACCCCAGCAAGAGTTAGGTGGTGATTTGGCAGTAGGAAAGGCAGGTGCTAGGAAAGGAGTACCACAGGCCCAGAATCTTGGGAGTATGCAGGGTTTGGAGAGGGACAAGAGGAGGGAACCATTACATGGCTCAGGGCCAATGGACCACTGCAAGAAAGAAGTGAACCCCTAAAATGGCAGGGTCCTGGCAAAAGCGCCTATTTCCCTATTCTAGTTTTGAATCTGCCTTTCATTCCTGGACTGAGACCTTTCTTCTCACCAGGACCGAGCAGCTCATTCTCCAGAGCTGATTCACACTAAGGAACCAGGGTGACTTATTAGCACACTGACTTAGCTAAAGTAAGGGTCCCTAAATGGATAATATACTTGTAAATAAATCTGCTTCTAGCTTCTACACTGAGCTATCGGTTCATTCTACCATAATCAAATAGAAAACTAGTTCTTGACATTTTCAATTTTGTTCCTAGGCACTGGTAATGTCAGCCAAGATGGATGAAATGAAGAAAAGTTCCCTCCGGCTGACCAGGGACAAACAACAGCCTATAAAGACAGAGCGGAGCTCCCGATATGTCCTCTTCACTTACTTCCAAGGGGACATTAACAGTGTAGTTGATGAGCACTTTTCTAGAGCCCTGAGTAACACTAAAAAGCCTAAAGATCTGAGCACTGATGACACAAGTGAGGCCACTAGCCCCGATAGCGGTGAGTATGTCCATCTGTCTGGCGGGCTAGGTGATCGGGAGAGTTCTGATATGGTATTATTGTTGGTGGTTCTCCTCTGATCTCACCGGATTTCTCAGTTGGACCTTGTGCTCACTGTGTCACACTGCCTCTCTCCCAATGGCTCCTGTTGGTGTCTAATCCAGTTCTGGACTTGGGGTTTGGAGTCGGACGAGGTGAGCTTCAAGACCACAGCTTAGTTGTTTTTCTAACACATCACCCCTATGGCTAATCTTCCTGTAAGAATTTTCCAGGCAGGTAATAATAGTCATTTCCTAGGAGCAAGTAACTTGAGAGGCCCAGTAGGTGGTCAGAAAGATCTACATTCAAGTCTCTCTTCTGAATGGCTCTATTACCCTGGCAAGTCATTTAACTTCTCCCTTCTATCACCTTCCCCTTTCCTTTCCCCTTTCTCCTCCTACTTCTCTATAGAATGAGACAAGTTTCTATATTAAACTAAATATGTCTGATATTCTCTTTTTGAGCCAATCTGATGAGATTAACATTCACACACTGAAGTCTTCACTTCTCAATGCTAGAAACTATTCTTTAAGACTCTAAGTTGCAAAGCAGTGGAACGGTAGATAGGGTGCTGGGTCTGGTGTCAGGGATTCAAATTCACCCTCAGACACGATTAACTTCTGCTGCCCTCAGTTTCCTCACCAGTAAAATAGAAACAACAATAGTGCTGACCCGTCAGGGTGCTTGTAAAGATCAAATGAGATATTTATTAAATACTCTGCAAACCTTCAATGCAATATAAAAGCTATTATGACTATTTTACTATTAATGGTTTCTTATCCTAGAGGACTCAAACACAGGGCCCACAACACCCCCCCCCCCAAGTGCTGCCACAAGCAGCCGAAAATGTAATTGAGAAATATATGGATAATGTTCACATTATAATATCATATTATCAACATGTAGCCAGCAAGGATCCTTATGCATAGTTTACTGGGCCCTGTTTCCATTTGAATTGGATACCAATGAAGTTATCCATCGTGAAGAAAGAAACTCTTGGTCTAGTCAAAGGTTCCACGGTAGACAGCAGCTACCACAAAAGGCTAAAGGGAAAAAAGGGAAGAGTCAGGAAGATCTGAGTTCAATTTTGGCCTCAGACCCTAGCTGTGTGACCTTGGGCCAGTCACTTAACTTTGATCCGCCTCAGACTCCTGAGCTATAAAATGGGCATCCCAGGTTATTGGGAGGATCAGATGAGATCGTGATTGGGGAGACCTTAGTACAGTGTCTGGCCCATAATAGATGATAAGGAAATGTTTATTCCCTTCATTTCCTTCATACTGTGTGCCAGGCACTATGCTAAGGGCTCCCCAATCATTATGTCATCTGACCCTCACAGAAATCTTTTAAAGTGGATTTAATTTACTGTACTACCAGCGGCCTCCCCAGTTTACACTTTAGTTCAGCTGAGCTGTAGTTGGGCATTAAAACATGAAGAGTTGGATCCAAATGTAAATCAAGTAAGCAGATTGGCAAGAAGAGAGGCCCAATGTATTAAGGGCGAAGAAAGGGTTTAGGTTTGAGCCATAAGAGTCAAGAGGCAAGGTGGTGGGTTAGAAAGTACATCCCAAGACCTGTGCTGAATGCCACAAGCTAACCTGTGTGAGCTTGAACCAGTCACTCAAACTATGGTGACATCAATTTGCTTACCTGTAAAATGAGAGGGAGGATCAGAATTTGAGCCCTTCAAATTGGTCCTTTTGGCCTGCTTTGGCTCCCCCAAACACCCCAAATTTGTAAGGCAGCCTTTTGTTCAAATGAGAAGCAATATGGCCCTCCCAGGAGCATGGTGCAGAGCCTGGCACTTAGTGAGTTTCTAATGAATGTTTTTCCTCTGCTCCATCCATTCATTCCCTACGCTTTTAATTTCTTCACATCCTGCCTCCAGCACTTACTATCTCTGCAGCTATCACCAAGGCATTTAATCTCTCTGAGCTTCTGCTGCTTCTGTAAAATGGAGAGAGTTATACTTACAGAAGTGTAAGTTCAGAATATGTAATCAGATGAATAGGAAGAAGAGTCAAGATGGAGAGGGCAGAGGAACAGCTCCAGATGGTAGACAACAGAGAGAACCCAGGTCCTGAATGGAGGGAGCTTGGGGGTTGAATTTGCTCTTCTGCCATGAGGCAACATGTTCTGGTTCCTCTTCCCTTTGGAACCTTCTCTATTATCTCTGAGCCTCTAAACTAGAGATTCTTAACCTTTTTTGGAGAAGCCCATGAATAACTTTTCAGAATCATGGTTTTTTCTCTTTTTCTTCTTTTTTTAAAATTTTGAACAATTGGGGTTAAGTGACTTGTCTAGGTTCACAACAGGTAAATAAGTGTCTGAGACCAAATTTCAACTCGGATCTTCCTAACTCCAAGACTAGTTAGTGCTCTATCCACTGTACTACCTGCCCCAAGAATTGTGTTTTTCAAAACATAAAATAAACCATATTGGCTTGCCAAAACAAAACAATTTTATGGAAATATGGTTACCAGAATACATATTTTAAAAAAAACAGGTTCTGGAACTGTGAGTTCAGAACCCCAACCACCACATGAGATGGTGTATAAGAAATGCCAGATGAGCAGTATAGAGGGGAAAACGAGAGATCACTGTGGGGAGAGCGGCTGGGAAGCCTACCAGGAGGAGGTGGTACACATTATTCACATGGAGGTGCCACCTTGCTGGCTCTGATTTAATGCAAGCCAGGCCCAGACCACCTCTCCTTTTCAAAGCTGCAGGTTTTATTAGTGGTTCCTAAGATATCAGACCTGGAAGCAGTCTTTGGGATCAGCTTAGTTCAGCCTCCTCATTTTGGAGAGGAGGTAACTGTGGCCCAGGAAAAGTGACTTGCCCACAATCACACAGAGGTTTGAGTCTAAGCCCTCACCTCTAAGCCAGTATCCTGATGAGGGCACGTCCAAAACATCTTTCAGAAGCGCCCGTCGACAAGGGCGCTGCATTAATGCTGTGACAGACCTCCACTTAGCTTATGACCAAAACTGGCCCTTAATGAGTGGCTCCTGAGTGAGCCTGTGGGCCAGGCTTCCTGCTTTGTAATTGTTCTTATTTGAACTTAAATCTCCCGCCTTGTCATCATCAAGAAGTATGCCCGAGTTTGCTACTGTCTGGTACCAACCAAACTTTAGAGCTGGGAGGGACCTTAACAATCTAGAGCAGCACTCTCATTTTGCAGAAGCCTGGCTAGAACCCAGAACATGAGACTGGGCCCCCTAGTCCTTCCCACTCTCCCTATCCACCCCAGGGCTGCTGCAGGAAGGGGCACAAAGCAAGGGAGAAAGCGGAAACCAGCCAGCTGGTCAAGCCAGGCTCCAGGAACTCTGGAGGAATTGAATGGTCTTCAGGTCTCATGTTAAAATTCAGTAACTTCTTGATTCTTCTTAAATTGTCTACCCCCACCTTAAAGCTCTCCCAGCATGGGCAAGCGCATGCACACACACACACACGCGCACACACACACACACACACACACACACACACCACAGCCATATCCAATACAGGCTGTATGAACTTTTAACTTCTATGTATCTCACCATATCTAAAGTAATCAATTAAAACCTAGTTCCTAAAGATAGGAGAGTGACTCCTTGTAGAGTCTTCAAATGCCAGAGAGGAGACCGACCTTTGAGCTTCTCCCAGCCAACGTTCCCGGCTTTGGGCACCATGAGTGAGGTTATCGGATGCAGTTCAAGGATAGGTCTGTGTCTGTCTTGTCTCACAAATCTTACAAAACTTTCCTTTCTAGACAATCAATTGAGTCCAAATCCCTGGTGTTTTGACTCTCACTGGACCAAGTCACAGCAAGAATCATGTCCCATTAACAGCAGTCTGGCCAGCCATGGATCGAACCGATCTGTCATCCGGAACTCATCGCCACTGATAGTCGCAAGCCCTCCTCTACAGCTTGGAGATCTGTGGCATCTGTCTTCTCCTGAAGCCAGCCCAAGTCCTGCTGAGCCTGGGTATTTTCTGTCCTTCCCTAGTATCCATTTAGTGCCAAAAAACTGAGTGTGAGAGGAAATATGGCTCCCTTCTCAATCTCCTGCAGCAAGACCGGTGCCTCATATACCCCATGTTACCAGCCAGGAAGCAGGCTAGACGCTGCACTGGAGCCATGAACCTACTCTCCACTGGGACTGCCAACTCTGACGGCGGTAACAAATGCCCCGATGCGCTTTTGCACCAAGGATCCCGTCGGTGTTTCTCCTCGGCTGAGAAATAGCATGGGGGACGGAGGCGGGCGGAGATGCCTATCACTGCCATGACTCTGCAAGCTTCAGCTAGTCAGGAACTGTAACTAGTGTGAGGAGATCGGGGCTTGGCCACATGTTGCCAAAATGTAGAGGAATACCAATAGCACTTCAAAGAGCCACTGAGTTTAGCAACTACTTAGCAAAAGTAGTTTGTGAAACTAGCTAGCTACCAGAGGAACAGCTTGGACCACCCATTTCAGCCAGTCCATCCTGCTCCTAACCCCACTTCACCATGCTGGTCTCTCTAGCAGAGGCCTCACGACGTTCCAGGATCTCTGATATGTCATTCCACCTCTCCAACCGTTCTCCAATAATTGAATTAAGAGAATATCTTGTGCTATTTGTCCTAGTGTAATGATTGCTAAATTATGACCAGTGTGGGCTGGGGACTCAATAGGCCTTTAACAGCTAAGGAATTACTGAAAAGGTCAGCTGGGCTGAATCGACCAGAAACATTTGCCCCAGTCCTTATAATGATGAACTTAGAGCTGAATGAAACTTGGAAGACAGCCTAAAATAAGACCAGGAGAGAAGCCGTCATCAGAGGATCAGGTCCTGACTCTACCATTAATTATTTGTAGAACCTTGGGCAAAAACTTCCACTACTCTGGGCCTCAGTTTCCCAATTTGTAAAGTGAGGAGCTAGACTAGATACTCTATAAGAAGCCCCTTCCACTCCTCAATCCCATGATTTGATGATTCCATGATCTCGGGCAAATTGTTCTGAGCCTCAAGTTTTTCACCCTAAAAAATGATGAGGACAAATTCAGATGATTGCTGAGCAAAGTCCCCTCCAGTTCTACCATTCTGGTATCCTGGACAAGGCATCACAAAATTAATTTTTGTTAAAGTACATAATGTGACTTTGGGATACGTCTACAGAAGGAAACTACATTCTTGGAAATAGGTTGGACAGCCTTACCAATTCCAGAACCTTAAGTGAAAAATCTGGAGTGTGATGCATGGAAATTATTTGAGGGACCTATCCCACAGCCCCTTAAGTGCTCCCTTTATATTCTAACCCCTCAGGGGACTCCTCTTCTACCTTTCTCTAGTCCCCCTTTCCCAAATCACAGTCACCCCGTCCATAATCCCTTCTTTACTTCCATAAAAATGCATTGGACGATCACACCACGTTTCTCCTTTTGGACAAAGTAGAGAGAAGATGTGGCCTTGGCAAGACCAAGGGGAAGCAGTGGAACCAACAGTGAACATAGAGTCAAAGGACTGGGGACAAATTCTAGCTTTCCCTTTTTACTGCCTCTCCTCCCAGTTTCCTCTTTTGCAAAATGAAGGGGTTGGACCAGATGGTCTCCAAGGTCCCTTCCAGTTCCAGGCCTGTGATGTTATAAATCCCGTCCTGTTCCTTCCCACCAGCATTTTAAAGGAATTCCTCCCTTCACACAAAACACATCCTAGCAGAAGTCGGAACTGCTACTGCCATCTAAAATCATCCAGCTGTTACCCAACATCATCACTGACTGGGATTGCCTAGTGTACCGTGAGCTTTCTTGGCACATCTCTTAAGTCACTAAATCACTAACTTCAGGAAGTCAACAATTGTATTTCTGACTACAAATGTGTCTAGAGGATGAGAACCTAGCCACTAGGGGTGGGGGGTGGGGGAGGTGGGCAGGAACAGAAGCCTCCCAGCATACAGAGCATTGGCTAAGGGAGAAGAAGAGTGGGTGACCAAGGCAATAGGGCCAAATACTGGCATCTGCCCACCCAGCTGGGTACTAAAGTGCTCCTCATAGAAGTGCTATTGAAAAACCACCTCTCTTTTTCTCTCTTAGGGAAGAAATCACATTCTTTCCAAAACCTCGAAAAGACCAGCACCAAACCTGATAACGGAAGTAGGTATTTGAGTTACTTATGCTTGCCTGGGACAAATTTATAGGGAATTCTCAGTACTGTTAAAAAAAAACAGACAAAAATGTGAAGCAGCTTCTCCTGCAACTTAAATTACCAGAGGGTTTATTATTTGGAATAACCTGATATTCTTGAGGAGCCCTTATACCTTCTAGCTTGTACAAACTCCTTTTATTTACCCTTCTAGTAGTCACTAACAGACACTGGTGCAGGAGACAGCTGAATTAGCTCAGTTAGCTGAAGTGAACCAGCCCAAAGCCCCAAGGGGGACGAATGGTTCTACAGGAATTAAAATGCTCAGTCCCAGATGTTCTGTCCTTTGCTTTGCTTCAAGGACCACCCACGACTCTGCTGTTGCAACAAATGCCCATTGAGGCTGAACACCAAAACAATCGTTTACATAAAATTTGCTAAAATGGAAGGTTCCAAGGCAAGCCCCACTCCATCTGCATGCAATATGATAGAAAGGGCAGGGGTGGTGGTGGTGGTGGTGTCTGGGGTCAGAGGCCCTAAGTCTGAATCTGAGCTCTGTAATTTATTACCCCTGTGCTTTGACCATGTCCCTTTTCATCTCTGGGCCTCGGTTTCTCTCTCTGTAAAATTAGGGGATATAGGGTGGCGAGGTGGCATAGTAGATAGGGTACTGGGCCTGGAGTCATGAAGACTCATTTTCCTGAGCTACAATCTAGCCCCAGACATTTACTAGTTGGGTCACTCCGGGCAAGTCACTTAATCCTGTTTGCCTCAATTTCCTTACCTAAAGAATAAATTGGAGAAGGAAATGGCAAAGCACTCCAGCATCCTTCCCAAGAAAACCCCAAATAGGGTCAAGAAGAGTTAGACATGACTGAAACAACAACAAAAATTAGGGGATGGGATTAGACAATCTCTGATTTCCCTTGAAATTCTAACATTCTGAGGTTCTTCCAAGAGCAATCAATCACTACACATTTATTAAGCACCTTCTGTGTACCAGATGCTAAGTGCTACACTCCACATGTGTGCTGTAACATATCAAAGTACAGAGGGAGCATGACTTGAGGAGTGATCAGAAGAGAGTTGATTTTTTCACAGAAAGCTTCTTAATGGAAACAAATTTTATGCAAACCTGATTCAAATGGAGATCCTCACATTTAACAACTTTTTTTATTTTCTTTTAGACATAGAAACAGAAGCTGTTTCTCCACCCAAATCTGAGAGCCCTGGTAGTCCTGGTGAAGTTTAAGGGCCTAAATGAGAAAATGGGCCCTTGTCAGGGGCCTGCGCATACTGCTGCGGGATTTCAGCATCAATACCAGTGGATGTGGCTGCTAAGATGACTGAACATCTCCCAGCATTTGCTTGAAGCCAAAGCTCATATGAATGGCTCTGTCAAAATTACAAAATGAGCCACTGTTATCATGTTTTTCAGGAGTCCTCCTCCAAGTAGAAGACAAGATTGTGTCCTTTTATCAATTGGATCCTTCAGTTCTGTCTTGGTGAAGATAACTTTCCCGTGGATACACACGGGGGGAAAATAACATAGAATTGTGCATCCAGACTACCTATAAATCATCATGTTTTTCTTTCATTTCTGCCATTAAAGACTAAACTCTGTAAACAAGCCCCTAATCTTCTGAAACTTGTTTCCTTCTCTTTATTTTCCTCATGTGCTTAGAGTCGCATCACTTAGACTAGTTAGGCACCTTCTTTCCTGGGGTCCAAAAATCACCATCTCAGTGGCCAAAGGACTTTGGAGACAGCCTAGTTTAACACATACCTAGATCAGAGTTCATTCTATAACATACCCCAAAAGCAGTCATCCCATGTCTGCTTAAGGACCTCCTATGATGGGGGGTCCCTAGCCTGCCAGTCCAGTGTTCAACAGCTTTGAATGTCAGAGGAAGTTTTTTCTTCCATCCAGCTTAAATCTACTTCTCAGTGACCTTCAGCCTTTGCTCCTAATTCTACATTTGGGGGACAAGCAGAACAAGGATAGTCTCTCTTTTGTATATTTGAAGATAGCTATTCTGCATCTCCTAGGTCTCCTCTTAGGGTACAATGGAAAGTAAGCTGGAGGCAGAAGACCTGAGTTCAAATCCCAGTTCTTCCTCTTAGTACTTGTATGATCTTGACCTCTCTGGACTCAGTTTCATCATCTATAAAATTGTCCCTTCCAGCTCTGAACTTATGTGATATCCCTAGTTATTTCACCCAGTCTTTGAATGTGTCTCCCCATTCTGGTTACCTTCTCTCTGGATACTTTCTAGTTTATCATCTTCCTCAATTGTGCCCAGAACTGAACACGGTATCCAGGGCAGAATACCATAGGATTCAGTGAGATCTCTCAATCCCCCTACCCCCCCCCCTATTGTTTCCCCATGTCCTGGATAAGCCAACCCAATTTTTTAAAACTTGAATTTGAGATTTTATCTCTATCTTTATTGAACTTCTCATTAGATTCAGCTCAACATTTTACTTATTAAGATCTTTTTGGCTCTTACTTCAATCATCTGGTATGTGGCTTTTTTTTCTTTTCTTTAAATATTTTTTTTTCATAATTATAACTTTTTATTGACAGAACCTATTCCTGGGTAATTTTTTACAACATTATCCCTTGCACTCACTTCTGTTCTGACTTTTCCCCTCCCTCACTCCCTCCACCCCCTCCCCCAGATGGCAGGCTGGTATATAGCTTCTTAAACCTTTTCCAACTTCAGCGAACTAAGTTCATATCCTTTTAGGACAATCACTAGCTTAGTAAGACCCAGAGAATGCTACTGATATAAAATCATGGACCCACAGATTTAGAACTCAAAGGATATGATTTTATATCAATAACATAGTTTGCTGAGGCCTGTTCTTACTCACAAAGAGCCATATCAGCTCTTTGTGATCACTGCTTCCTTTTCTAGACATTCCCAACCATCTCTTTGATAGCAAGTGCTAGAATTTTTACCAGGAAGCATGTTAAAGCTCATCAACTCAAAGTTAACAGACTGTACTCTATTCCCTTTCCCTTTTTACTCCCCTACTTGCCCTTCTCTCACACTGTACTTCTTCCATTCTCCAAGAACTTTCAATAATCACCCTCAGTGACTCAGTCATATTCACCAAGTCTCTAGGCCAAAAATGGTGACACTCTCCCTTTTATGGGATTGCCCCATTTTTCAGTCCTGTAGCTCCCTAGTTCTGGCCCCAGCAATTTGTCAGAAGGTTCTTTCTTGTGTGTGAACTTGGATGGATTTGAGAGTACTTCTGTTCCTCCATGGAAGAAGAGCTGCCAGAAAGATTCAATTTAATCCAATTAATGGTCCTGCAGGAATTTATTCAAAATGGCTACTGTTTGCTAGGCCCAGTTCTAGACTTGAGGATTACAACAACAAAAGAAACAGTTTATGCTTGCTAGAAGCTTATATTCTACTAGGCTGGGCAGGAACAGCATATGTATATCTATATTCACACATATACAAATGAGCAAATGCAAAACAATGCTAGGGAATTTCTAGAGGGAGAGAATGTTAATGGGAGGGCAGAGATAAGAATGAATCCAGAAAGGTCTCCCATGGGAGGTGCCACCGGAGCTGTAAGTGAAGGAATCTGAGAATTCTTTGAGGCAGAGATAAGAAAAGGAGGGCAGTCTAGACACATCTGGCTGCAGACATAAAGGAAGGAAACGTGGAGTATCTGGGACAGGCAATACTTAGAGAGGGGAGAGTGTGGAAAAGGGGAGGAATATGAAGTAAGGATGAAAAGAGAAGTGTCAGGATAAGTATTTTCTATTTTTCCCCAGAGACAGTAGGGAGCCATTGAAGATTTTATTGCAGGGAGATGACATGGTCATTTCTGTATTAAGAAATATCAATTTGGCAGCTGGATGGAAGCTGGATTCATAGGGAGACTATTCAAGAGGCTATTACAGTTGCCTAAGGACGAAGCGAAGAGGGCCTGGACTAGGATGAGCTCTGTGTAAGTAGATCCCAGGGGATGGATACAAGAAATGATATGAAGGTAGAATTGACAAGACTTGGTTGGCAAGTAAATAGAATTAGGCCTGAGAGTCCAAGTCAGGTTCTAGGTATGCTTGGTATGGCCTGAGGTACTGTTTCAGACTGACCCCAGGAGGGGATTATTTCTATTGTGGAAAGAGTATTGGATTTGAAATCAGAAGATTTGGCTTTAAGGTCTTGCCCCATTTCCTAGCTTAGTGATTACAATGATTCTTGTTACCATTTTCTTCTTCTTCCTCCTCTTCTACTTCCTCCTTGTCCTCCTCCTCCTCCTCTGACTCTCACCAGTGCAAATCAATGCTTCATCCTTAAAACTGAGTGGATGCCCATCAATTGGAGAATGGTTGGATAAATTGTGGTATATGAATGTTATGGAATATTATTGTTCTGTAAGAAATGACCAGCAGGACGAATACAGAGAGGCTTGGAGAGACTTACATGAACTGATGCTAAGTGAAATGAGCAGAACCAAGAGATCATTATACACTTCAACAACGATACTGTATGAAGATGTAATCTGATGGAAGTGGATTTCTTTGACAAAGAGACCTAATTCAGTTTCAATTGATCAATGATGGACAGAAGCAGCTACACCCAAAGAAAAAACACTGGGAAATGAATGCAAACTGTTTGCATTTTTGTTTTTCTTCCCGGGTTATTTTTACCTTCTGAATCCAATTCTCCCTGTGCAACAAGAAAACTGTTTGGATCTGCACACATACATTGTATCTAGGATATACTGTAATTTATTTAACATATATAGGACTGCTTGCCATCTAGAGGAGGGGGTGGAGGGTGGGAGGGAAAAATCGGAACAGAAGTGAGTGCAAGGGACAATGTTGTAAAAAAATTACCCTGGCATAGATTCTGTCAATAAAAAGTTACTATAACTAAAAAAAATGCTTCATCCTTATTCTATAGTCTTAGAGAGTGGTCTGGCGGGGCTGAAAAGTTAGGTATGTGTCAGAGGGGGCCACTAGGGGACGCTTCAGTGGATTAAGTGTTTGGCCTGGAGTCGGGAAGATTCAAGTCCAGCCTCAGACACTTAGTAGCTGGGTGACCCTGGGCAAATCACTTCAGCCTGTTTGCCTCAACTTCCTCACCTGTAAAACACCTTTGCCCAAAAAACCTCAAACGGGTTTACAGAGAGTCAGCTGTGTCCGAAACAACAACCGAACGAGGACAAATGGCCAGGTTAGGACTTGAACTCCTAACTCTGAGGCAGGCAGTACCTGCTGGTCTTCCGCTAGCACTGGTGATATTCAGTAACAGCTGGCATTTATGTAATTCTTGAAGGTTAGCCCAGCACTGGGTATGGATTATCTCCTCTGGTCCACAGACATTCCTTTGGGAAAGTTACCTAAAGGATTTTTATCTCCATTTAAAAGCTATGAAAAGGGAATTACAATGGCTCTGTGCCTGGGACACCTAATCTATAAACCTGGAGATAAGAAAACTTTCATTATCTACTTCACAAGATTGTCCTAAGGAAAATGTGAGGATTTTCATTGCTCTATGTAACTTTAGAAGCTATTGTTACTCTTTCTCCTGCTCCCAGGAAAACAGATCAGCGCCTGCTATCTTTCCTCCAGCCACATCATTGGCTCATCTTCCCGCTCTCCCCCTGAATTGGGGGGGGGGGCTCCCCAAAGCTCCTGCCTCCAGCCTCCTGCTCTTCTCAGCCACATTCTCTCTCCCTTACTGAAGCCCTCTGCTCCAGCCTCTCTACCTCAGATCAATACCTCAAGCTGTGATCTCTTTCTTAAGCTCCACTCCCATATATCTACAGGCTGTGCACTAGGCAATTGCACCTCTTGGTCCCACTGCAGACTAAATGTGTCTAATATCAAGGTCATCCTCTCCTGCCCTCAATCAAATTCCTCCCTCCTGACTCCCTTATCTCTCTCCATGACACCTCTATTTCACCCAGACCTAAAAGCTCTGAGTCACTTTTTGCTTTTCTCCATCAGTCAAGCAATCAATAAGCATGTATTAAGCACCTAGCCTGACCCTGGAAATACAGAGCCATATTCTGTTGTTGACTATCTAGAATATCCAGCGTCTCCTTGACTTCTCTGCCACCCTGGGCACCACCACTGCTCAGCTCAGATCTTCATTCAGAGGGCCTTTGTCGTAACCTCCCTGATTTTCTTGCTACAGAATAAGCCAGGAGGTCATAGGATATATGCAGATGTGAGCCATCAATCGCCCAGTCTAACTTGCTGATTGTAGAGGTAGCACATTTAAAACTGAGGCCCACCGAGGTGAGGCCCCCCAGTCTAACAAGGAGTAAGAAGCAGAGTCAGAATTCAAACTCAGGTGGTAGGTTCCTCGGCCCATAGAATGCCAAGGTACCTTAGAGGTCATTTAATCATTTGATAGGAGCAGCCAAGTGACTCAGTGGATAAAGCACAAGACCTGGAGTCAGGAGGACCCGAGTTCAAATGTGGCCTCGGACACTTACGAAATGTGTGACTCCAGACAGGTCACTTTGGTCTGCCTCGGTTTCCCCATCTGTAAGATGAGTTTGAGAAGAAAATGGCAAACTACCCCAGTATCTTTGCCAAGAAAATCCCAAATGGGGTCAGAAAGAGTCAAATGACTGAACTACAACAACCCCCCCACCATTTTACAGAGGAAAAAGCTGAAAGTCAAGAGAGTAAATGGCTTGTGCTATAGGCACACATGTAGGACCTGGCAAAAACAGTCCTCTGTCTATCCCATCCCAAATCCTCTGTCCCAAATCTGGAGCTCTTAAAAAGCTATAATGATACTTTATGTTTTTACATCACAATCCTTTCTGGATCTGCCTCCTTTCCTGAACGTCCTCTCCCCCCCAAATTGCCACAACATACACACATTCAAAGAGTGTGCTGGTCCGTTCCCTCCCCAACAAAAAAACCATTAACCCAAATCACAGGACTCACAAACTGTGGCAACTGCCCCACAGTGTAGCAATCATTCCATACCCACAGTCTACTCCCCTTCCCGGCTGCTGAAAGAAGAAAGGACTATTTCCTGGGGCTGAAATTGGTCATTAAAACCATTCCCTTTAGCTTTGTTTTAGAGTTACTCTCCTTTCCATTCCTGTAGTCCCTTCCTGCTCAATTCATTCTGCCTCTTTGCATGCTCTACAATCCTTCAATTCACTGTTTCTTATGGCACAGTAATATTCCAGGATATTCATGGGCCAGTTTGTTCAGTCGTTCTCCAATTCCAGGGTGCTCAGTTTGTTCTCAATCTCTCGTTACCACAAGAAGAAAGGAAAAAAACACAAAATGGTGCTCAGACTATTTGAATCCATAAGGGTCAGTGAATATTCTGTCACCAATAGGCAGCAAGCTCCTTAAGGTCTGGAACCATTTGGTGTTTTCTCTCTACCTCCCTAGCACCCAGCACAGTTCATCTGAATTGCATTCAGTTTTCTGTATTCAGTTTGAAAATGTAAAATGATAACTCGACAGCACATTTAAATACCTTTCTGCACCATCCATCTCCAAGCAGTCTGTTGCTGTGAATATGGGGACCGCTAATGTTTATGCTGTGAGCTGGATTGCTGATGAGTTACAGAAAGAAAACATCTGCTCCATGGCGTGGGTTATTTGTTTGTTTGTTTAAGATGAAATGAAGGTTTGAGAATTCTAACAGATGAGCCTGCTGATTTAATTCTTTGGTTTAATGAATCTCTGAGCTAAGAAAAAAAAGGGGAGTATTGGTGAACAGGTTTCTGCTTGATCTCAGGAACTCATCCCTTTTGTCCACTGCACATCATTGTGGGTGGGGAGGCAGCCTGGTGAAAAGCAGGGAACTCTAATCCTTTTCTTTTCCTATTCCATTAGTACAAAATGTTTTGAGTGTGATTTATGCTATATGTTTATTTGCTTATTTATAAAGTATATATATATATATATATATATATATATGAGCTACTGTGCTAATAATTATATACACTGTAAAATGTATACAAAGAATAGAAAATTCAGCAGGATGAGAAAAAGATGAAATAATATTTGATCCTAGATGCCAACTCCTGGAAACCACTGGAATTAATCAAGCATGTGTGTGTCGGAGTGATATAGTCACCCGTTTTGGGAAAAATCACTGAGTACTTAAGGATGGATGGGAGAAGCTGAAGCAAGGAGATGAATTAGGAGACTATATGGTAAAGAGCCAAGTGAGAGGTAATGAGGGCCTGAATTAAGGAGATGGGTTCATGAATGGAGAGGAGGGATTGAATGAGAGAGGGGATAAAGATAGAAATGACAAGATTTGGAAACTGAGGGAAAGTGAATCACTGGGGAGGACTCTAAAATGGCAAAGCTTGGTAACTGGAGGATAGCAGGGGCCCTTGACTGTAACAGGGAAGTATGGAAGAAGGAACTATTTAGGAAGAAAGATAATCTAATGAAAGCTGGGCTACAGATCAAACCCCATTCATCTCTGCTTGTCTCACTATGTTCCACCAAAACCAAAAGATGTGGGGGGAGAGGGGAGCATTTACTCATCATTCAATCCCCAAGAGCACAGAACCCAACCCTCTTTGAGAATACCTTGCTACAGTTACCAGGTGATCTACCGGGAAGGGATCAGGTAGGCCAGGAAATAGAACTTGGCAGCTGCTGCCAAGGAGGACTGATCAAGGAAAGAGGGAAATGAATGAGAGCTAATTTTATGGGGATAAGGCTAGCTGTGGTGTGTTGCAGACTGGCTTGGGGTGGGGAGGATACAACAGGCCTATTCATCAAAACTTCCTGCTGTTCCTGTAAACCCTTCATATCCCCCCTGGAATGGAAGTACCATGTGTGAAGGTACTGACATCATTCCCCTTTGCTCAATTCAATCCCATGATCCTCTTCCACGTGCCAGGGACTGTGCTGGGTCCTGGACAAACAGATCAAAATGAAATAGTTCCAGACCTTCAGGAGTCAGTGCTCTACTGAAGGACACAACAAATGCCCAGGTAAATGACTTCAAGATTCATACTAGCGAACTAGAAAGTGGGGGGGGGAGGGGAAGATAAAAAAACATCAAGTCAAACAAACTCTACTATATTGTGGTGATGTCTGACAGCCAAAAAAGTGTTCCATTCCCACAAGCCCTCTGCATCTGTTTCCCAGGACCAAAAAGGAGTCAGTGAAATCATTTGGACCTCAGCTTTGTAATCTCCTTTTAAGTTTCTGGGTCTGCCCTAATCACCGTATCAATTCCTGTTTCTCTGAATCCCTCATATTTGTTGTTTTTATGGTACAATAATAGTGTGGGATGTTGAAGAAATTGGTGGGTGCAATAGCTAAAGGATGGGCCTGAAGTCAGAAAATCTTGAGTTCAAGCCAAGCCTTGGACACATTTGTGTGACCCTGGGTAAGAGACTTAACTGCTAGCCCCCTCAGTCCCTTCATCTGTAAAATGGGGATAATAATAGCACCTACCTCTCAGAGTTATAAGGATGAAATCAGGTAAGCTATGGTAATGACAATGAGGATGAGGATGATGTTCACATAGATGTTCACAACCATTCTCCAAGGTATAGGTTCTTCCTTTGTTTAGGAGAAATCAAGACCGGGAAAGGCCCTGTTTAGGAGGTGGAACTTAAGCTGAGCCTTGAATGGCAAGTATTCCAAGCAAGAGAGATGAATAGTAAAGACATTCCAGCCTCTACAAAACCACAGAGATGGAAGAATGGAAGATGGAAGTCTATATATGGAGAACAGCAAATAGGTCAGCCTGGCTGGATAAGAGAGGGAGTGGAAGGGGGGCAATTGGAATCATCCTGGAAACAAAGGTTGTAGCCAGAGTATGAAGGGCTCCAAATGCCTAATGGGAGAGTTTGTAAGGAGCCATTCCACCAAAGCTTCTTGAGCAAGGGACTACTCTCATTTACATTGCTAAAACAGGTCTCATAGCCTGTAGCATAGATCATATTCACTTCTAGTTCTGACTCTTATGTATATTATTGTCATTTTTATGATAAAAAGCATTTCTTCATAGCCCTTCATACCTTCATAGGTAGATTGCTTGAGAGATGTGTTGCAGTACAAAGAACATGGGAGCTAAAATCAAGAGAGACTTCTAATCCCACCTCTTTTGACCATAGGGTATTCATTTAACTGCTCTCAGCCTCAGTTTCCTTAGCAGTACTAATAGTAAAAATAATACATAAAGTATTGACCCTACAGGTTTGTTGTGAGGCTCCAATAAAACTGTAATCTATAGCCCAGCATCCTCAAGCTCTGAGCTTATATGAATTGAATTCAGCCTTGGAGATAACCCCTAAATCATAACTTTCTTGCTCATATTCATGGAATTGCCCTTCAAATATAGATCATATCTAGATTTTTTTTAAGTCTGTAGATCACATACAAGATTGCTTAATCAAGATTACAATGTATACCTTGTATGTGACAGCCCATATCCCACTCTAAAAAATAAAACTAAGCAAAACAAAAAACACAAAAGACTTTCAGTAGCTAAGAAACAAACAATCCCTTTCTTTCTCTGTGATTACTTCTGATTTCCTCCAGGGCACGACAACCCTGCAGACTTATAGCACCACCCTGGAGTTCGGATTTCCCTAGGAAAGGAAATGACTTGGGGCTGTAGGACAACTTTCCACACCCCCACACCCCAAAGTGAATTTCACTTTCACACTAGCATTTATATAGTGTCTTATGATGTTACCCTGACGTCACGGACTTCCCAGAAAAGAAATTCAGGGTTGTTAGAGGTTGCTACCCTCCAAAATTCATTAAACTGAGCTGGCCAAATAGTTCATAATAAGGGTGAAAAAGAGAAATCCAGGTTCCTTGCTCCCCCATCTTAGTCCCTTGCTGGTATATATTCATTTTTGAGTAACTACCTGTGTGATCCCCTTTTCTCTCCAAGAGACTGGTACTTCCCAGGAAACCTTCTCTCTCTGGAAAGCTGGGTCCTAGAAACTTTGAATTTGGGACTGTTAAAGAGGTAATCTGAAGCTGGTACTATCTGAATTCTTTTTCTCTCCAGAAAGCTAGTCTGGGATCATTCCACCCATGATCTCCCCAAAGGTTGGGGTTCAGAAGTCCTAAATTCTCCTCAACATGGAGAGCAATGTCTGGCACATCGTGTATGCTTGTCATCAGACTGAAATAGCTCTGAGCTTTTTGTAAGAAAACTCCTATATCAGTTCATGAGATTGTTACAGAAAGATTAGTACTCTACTGGGGTAACTAAAATAATGAGGAGCAATTTACTTCATTCTGGATGACAGGATCCAAAAGGATCTCAGTAGGCTAAAATGATGGAGTGAAGATAATCAAATGCAATTTAATAGGGATTAAAAAATAAAGTCTTACGCTTGAGGTCCAAAAGAATCCCCTTCCACCACAAGCAGTGATGCAGGAGTTGTGACTAGAGAACACATTCATTGGAAAAAAGAAAGACCTGGGAGTCTTAGTGACCTGAATACTCATTACAAGTCAACAGTGGGAGAGCTCAGCCCCAGAATATACCCCACAGGCCCAATTAAGAGAGGCAGACAGTTCAGGACCAAGGAGGTGATAGTTCCAATATCTTCTGCACTGTTCCTTTCTGGGCACCATGTTTTAAGGAAGTCATCAATCATCTAGGGTAAGTCTAGAGGAGAGCAACCAGAATGATTAAAGGGTGCATATTCATGTCATATGTGGATCTGCTGAAGAAACTGAGGATGTTTAGACTGAAGAAGAGAAGATTTAGGGGAGATATGATAGCTATCTTTAAGTATGTCAAAGAAGTATTATACTTAGCGATAATATTAACCCATACTGCAGATAGAAGCACTTTAAGATCTGCAAAACACTTTGTATATATTATTTCATTTGCCAATCACCTGGGAGATGGACACTATTACTATTCCCATTTTACAAATGGGAAAACTGAGGCTAAGCAAAGTTAGGTGACTTGCCTGGGTTCACTCAACTAAGAAAGTGTCCAAAGCAGGATCTGAATAACTCGGGTCTCTCTGACTCCAAGTCCAGTACACCAGCCACTGTATCATCCAAAGAGTAGAGCTAGAAACACTAGACAGAACTTGGAGAGAGGCAGATTTCAGGCTTAGTGTAAGGAAAATCTTCTCCACAACAGAGATGCAACATGACTTTCATGGAAATGTTTTGTATAACTTCATATGTGCCTTCTCCATAGGGGGCAAAGGAGGGAGGAAGGGAGAAAATCTGTAACTCAAAGGTTTTTTTTTTTTTTATAAAAACTTTTTTATTTTCAAAACATATACAGATAATTTTCAACATTCACCCTTGTAAAACTTTGTGTTCCAAATTTTTCCCTCCCTTCCTTCTCCTCTAAACAGCAAGTAATCCAATATATGTTAAACATGGATAATTCTTCTATACATATTTCCATATTCATCCTGCTGCATAAGAAAAGTCAGATTAAAATGGGAAAAAATGAGAAAGGAAAAAAAAAGCAAACAACAACAAAAAAAGATGAAAATACTATGTTGTGATCCACATTCAGCCCCCATATTTCTCTCTCTAGAGGCAGATGCTTCTTTCCACCACAAGTCTATTGAAATTGGCCTGAATAGCCTCATTGTTGGAAAGAGCTAGGTCTATCACAGTTGATCATTACCTATAATCTTATTGCTGTGTACAGTGTTCTCTTGGTTCTTTTCACTTCACTTAGCATCAACTCACATAAGTCTTTGCAGACTTTTCTGAAATCAGCCTGTTCGTTGTTTCTTATGGAACAATAATATTCCATAACATTCATATACCATAACTTATTTCAGCCATTCTCCAATTGAGAGGCATCCACTCAGTTTCCAGTTTCTAGCCACTACAAACAGGGCTGCCACAAACATTCTTGTACCTACAGGTCCCTTTCCCTTCTTTAAGATCTCTTTGGGATATGAGCCCAGTAGTAGCACTGCTGGATCAAAGGATATATACAATTTGATAGGCCTTTGGGCATTGGAACTCAAAGTTTTAAAAACAAAAGCTAAAAGTTGTTTTACATGTAACAGAGAGGAAAAATAAAATGTCTAATAAATAAATAACAACAGGGATGTAGAAGAAATCCCTGCTCACATGCAGGCTTACCTAGAGGACCAATTAGAGACAGTATATTAGAGGAAAAAATGCTGGATCTAAAAACTGTGATTACGGCAAATCACTTCATCTTTCTGAGGTTCAGTTTTTTCATTCGTTAACATGGAGACCAATATATTTCACTGCCTGCCTCTCTAGCGCTGTCACAGGGAAAGCACTTGGCACGTTGTCTAGTGGTATACACATGTGAACTATTATTATAAGCATTGATTAAGCACCTATTATATGTTATACACCTGTGCTAAGAAGTACAAAGACATCTCCTTGGGATGCATCCTCATGGCATGGAGGAGGCTTTTTAGAAGCTCAGCGATGCGTGAAAGACCAGCCGAGGTAAAGAGGAAGCACGAGCCACGTTGGCGGAGAGGGAGCCCACATGGACAAAATTGCCTCTTGCTGAGGTATTGAAATGTTAGTATCGATTCCTGCCTGAGGTAGAAATATTGAGCTGCGACGTGAGAGAACATCCGTGAGCTTTCTCTCAGTAAAACTCATTAAAGAATCTGGGAGCATTTTTTAACAAGGTTTAAAATAAAAAGCTTGAAAACAAACAAACAAAAAAGAAAGAAAGAAAAGGTTGTCCAGGACCAGGATGTGATTTCCTTGCTTGGCATATGTGGACAATCCAAGTTTTGTGAATCACTGCCACATTCTCCCTGCCTCAGTTTCCTCATCTGTAAAAAGGGGACAATAATGCTGGCCCTCCTTCACTCGCTGGAAAGTTGCAGGCTCTCTCTTGCCTCCCAATCTACACCTTAGAGATTTATTCCACACTGTTCCCTACTGGATGCTGTGTCCCAGTCTAAAGGACTGTTTACTGTTTCCCCATCTTCTGTCTCAGAGCCTTTATTTATGTTGTTTCTCATGATTGAAATCTGTTGTTGTTGTTCACTTGTTTTTCAGTCACGTCCGACTCTGTGACAAGATCTGGGGTTTTCTTGGCAAAGATGCAAATCTTTTCCCCAGAAAATGCAAGTGTACATTCACCCACAAGTACAGGGTCCAGGGGAAGAAGGGGTTTAAACTTAGATTACTATGGTAGTTTGGGCAGTGAGGTGGAACTGAAGAAAATAGAGCATTGCGATTGGAATCAGGAAGACTCCTCTTCCTGAGTTCAAATCCAATGTCAGATCCTTACTGGCTATGTGACTCTGCTCAGTTTCCTCATCTGTAAAGTGAGATGGAAAAGGAAATCTTTGGCAAGAAAACCCCAAATGGGGTTTCACAGCTAAAACAACTAAACAACACAAGGACAACAACTGTGGTGCTGAGGCACTGTGTAGGAACTATGTGTGGCTAAAGGGTACACTAACAAGTCTTAGTTCTTGGAAGTCCTTTCTCCAGTCCCTAGTGAGCATCCTTTTCTAGTTCAAAGGGTCACATAGCTTGAAACGGCTTCTTCCTACAGGTGGCTATCTTTTTGTAGCTCTCTCTGCTACATTTGTCCCTTTTGGTCTTTGGTATAACTCTCTATTCTCTGGGATGAATGTGTTGTCTCCACTGGTCATTTTCCTTCAAGGACATAGTTAATGGTTGGGAGCAAGGAGTGCCGGGGAGAAGAAAGCACTTTCCTCTTAGGGGCGGGGCTTGAACTATAATTATCAACTCCTTGCTAGGCTAGACCCAAAGACCAACTTTTGTTTGAAGGAGAAACTTGTAGTCATTGAAGAAATCGAAGTTTTTATCGTATATGAATATAATGGAATATTATCGTTCTATAAGAAACAATCAGCTGGTTGATTACAGAAAGGCCTGGAGAGACGTATGGGAACTGATGCTGAGGGAAGTGAGCAGGACCAGGAGATCGTTATACACGGCAATGAGATCATTAACTGTGATGGATTTGGCTCTTTGCAGCAATGAGTGATTCAGGCCAATTCCAACAGACTTACGATGGAGAGAGCCATTCACATCCAGAGAGGGGCCTGAATGTGGATCACAACATAATATTTTTACCTTTTTTGTTGTTACTGTTGTTTGCTTGCTTGTGTTTTTCTTTCTCATTTTTCCCCTTTTGATCTGATATTTCTTGTGCAGCATGATAATTAGGGAAATATGTATACAAGAATTGCACATATTTAATCTAGATTAGATTACTTGCTGCTTAGGAAAGAAGAGAGATGGGGAGAGGGAGAAAAATTTGGAACACAAGGTTTTACAAGGGTGAAAACTAGCTTTGCATGTATTTTGAAAAATAAAAAGCTATTATAAAAAAAAAGAAAAAATTGCAACTTTTCTCAAAGGCAATCCATCCTATTCTACTTTTCCTGTTCAATTCTGGGCGTACATCACTATCCATCTGCAGTGTCTAAATAAGATATAGATACTGATGGCCCAGCTCAACGGGTTGTCCATTTAACTGCATAGCATGGTCTAGTCAATCAACATTTTTCATCCACTTGCAAACTAAATGGATTATACATTTCTGGGTAGTCATGTGGAGATACACCACTAGATGGTACAAGCACCCAGTTTTCCAGTAATGATTTGCTAAGTGGTTTGCCTGGGCACGATCACTAGACTGGAACTATTTAAAATGTATGCTTTTTTAAGTTGAAAAGTAAAACACTTCAAAGTAACAGCTGCAAAACAACACTGCCTTCAACTTTTTTTTTTTTAGTTTCTAGTTGCTGAGTTGTTTTTTAATGCCATAAAAGGTGCAATTAGAGAAACAATCAGGAACAATTTTTCTTTCTTTTTCTTTTCTTCTTTAATGTTGACAGTTACCTTGGTTATCACTATAGACTGAGGACAGATTCTGTCCAAAAAAAAAATACAAGATTAGTACAAAAACAACTTTTCAATATGTTCTCTTCAGTTGCTCCCTTAGGCTAGGGACACCAATAACCATATCACAACATCCCATGGATGGTGAGATCATAGCATCCTAGCTCTAGATCTGAAAGAGACCTTACAGGCCATCTGCCATCTGGTCCGATCCTGTCATTTTGCAGATGAGGAAAGCAAGGCCCAGAAAGAGAAAATAGCTCTTGTACAAGGCCACGTGGTATGTGACAGAGCTGAGATTCGAACTCAGGTCCAGTGATAATGCTAAAGTCAGTCTTTCAGATTCCATACGCTTTCAGCTGCAGTGCTCATTTGACCTAATAAGCTTCCAGCATAAAGTTTTCCTCTCTGGTGACAATCTGGAAAGTACATGTTCTGTCATCTAGATTTTTGAGGAGATCAAATCGGTAAGTCAAAGGCTATCAAATAAGTGAGCTAAATAAATTTGGTAAGAATTGATGATCTTTGGTGCTAATCAATTTGGTGCTTTTGGTGATGATCTTTGGGAAAACTCAAGTTCAAATATGACTTTAGAAACTTCCTAGCTATATGACTTTGGGCAAGTCCCTTCACCCTGGCTGTCTCAGTTTCCTCATACATAAAATGAACTGGAGAAGGAAATGGCAAACCTCTCTAGTAATCTCATTCAAGAAGGTTAAGAAGAGTTGGACATGAATGAAATGACTGAACAACAAGAACAAGGTAGCAAAGTGGATAGATCTGAAGTCAAGACCAGCTGAGTTCAAATTCAGCTTCAGACACTTTTAGCTATGTGAGCCTGGGCAAGTCACCTAACCTCTGACTGCCTCAGTTTTCTCAACTGTAAAAAAAAAAAAATGACAACAATAGCTTTCACCTGCTAGGTTAGTTGTGAGAATTAAATAGGATAATAATTATACATTTTGCATAATTTCACATGTGCCTTCTCAAGGAAGGGAGAGAATCTGGAAATCAGAGTTTTAAAAACAAATGTAAAAAATTGTTTTATATGTATCTGGGGCAAATAAAAATATAAAATGATAATTATAAATAAAATTATATTTGTTAAATGTTTTACAAACTTTAAGGCACTATATAAATGTTAGCTCTTATTTTATTATTGTTATTACATAATATTTTTAAAATAATAAAATATATTATGTACATAATATATTTAAATATTTAAATAATATTTTAAAAATATTTTAAAAGTGCCTTTCACATAAGGCACTTCACATACATTATCGGTAAGGTGAGAATGACAGATATTTTTATTCCTATTTTACAGATGAGGAAAGTGAGACTGAAGGAAGCTAAGGGCCTTGCACATGGTCATATGGCTATTAAATGCTAAAGTAGAAATGAAATCCCAGTCTTCTTGACTCTATGTCCAGCACTCAATACAAATGATCTGAGTATATATTTCAGGGCTCAGTCACTCATTATGTCACTCAGGAAATAATTGTGGCAACAACGATAATAATAACTCACTTCATTACAGTGTTTTAATGTTTACAAAGTGCTTTTCTTGCAGCATCCTTGCTGTAGGTCTAGGTAGTACAAGCATATCAAAAGTAGGCAAGAGAAGATGAGGCTCAGTGTAGAAAAGAATGCTTCCAGGACTTCCAAATTTGACTTTTTCTATGAGTCATTTGTTTATCATAACCATGAGCCTGGTGCTTGTGCCAGGGCAGGGGTCAAAAAATGGTTAAGGATGCAGGTCAGATGTCATGGATTAAATTCCCCTTGCCTTAAAGCAAACCAGTCCTCTGTGATTTGAAAGCTACAAGTTAGGCCTCTGATCTATGCAGTCAGAATCATGCTTCTGTATCTATCAGTATGTTCTAATATTTATTTTCTTTTTTAAAAAATTCACCTCTTTCTCCCACCATCCCCAATTCTCAATGAACAAAACCAAAAGAAAAAACAAAACCCTGAAAAATAAGGCCTTCAACATATAGCTGTATAATACGTTTAACATCAGATTGCTTGCTCTCTTGGGGAGGGGAGAGGTTAAGGGAAGAAGGGAGAAAATATTTGGGACACAAAGTCTTACGAGGATGAATGTTTAAAACTATTTCATGTGTATTTGGAAAAATAAAATACTTTTGATAAAAAAGAAGCTTTATTAGGAAAAAAAAGAACCAATGATCATTGCTATAAAATATTATCCTCTCAGCAAATTATGGTTCAACTTTTGCCCCTGGTAACACATTTTTTTATTTGTTCCCAAAGGCACTATTATTTTAAGGTCATGACTAACAATTCAAATGATAGAGACTGAGTAAAATACTTAATGTATACAAATATCAGCATAATCTGGCAAAAAAAAATCCTATATTAGCCATGTTTGAAATGAATGTTTGTCTTTCTGCCTGGTCTTTTAAGCTGATCACCTTTGGGGGAAGAGGGTGAGAGGTATGTTTCATCTTCATTCTTTAGGATTCATAGTTTATTATTATATGGATTAAAGTTCTAACATCTTTCAAAATTGTTTTTTCCTATAATGTTAACTTTGTATATACATGGTTCTCTTGGTTCTGCTCATTTCTTTATGTAACAGTTCATAGAAAGTCTTCTGTTTCCTCTGAGACTGGCCATTTCATCATTTCTTCTGGTACAATAATACTTCATTACCTTCATATGGCACAACTTAATTAGATGTTCTGCCTTAAAACAACCCTTTGATTTCCAATTTGGGGCTACCACAGAAAGAGCTGCTATGAATAGCTCTGTATATATGGGACCTTTCTATGGTTTAGACCTAAGTAGTAATCTCACTGAGTCAAAGGGTATGCATATTGTAACAGTTTTATGGGCATAATTTCAAATTGTTTTCTAGAATGGTTAAATCATTTCACAGCTCCACCAATTATTGTACCTGTCTTTTCATAGCCCCTCCAATATTCATCATTTTCCTTTTTTTGGTCATTTTAGAAGTGATGAATATGAGGTAGACTCTTAAAGTTGTTTTAATTTGTATTTCTCTCATTATCAATAATTTAGAGCAATTTTTATATGTTTGTGGATAACTTGGATTTCTCCCTTTGAAAAATGCCTATTCAACATTGTTTGTGGAGTTCTGAACTGATCCAACCATTCCACAGAGCAATTTGAAACTATACCCAAAGGGCCATCAAACTGTCCATACCTTTGACCCAACAGTGTCTCTACTGGGCTTATATCCCAACGAGATCTTAAAGAAGGGAAAGAGACACACACATGTGCAGAAATGTTTGTGGCAGCCCTTTTTGTAGTGGCAAGAAACGGGAAAATGAGTAGATGCCCATCAATTGGGGAATGGCTGAATACAAGTTATGGTATATGAATGCTATGGAATATTATTGTTCTGTAAGAAACAATGAGCAGGAAGATTTCAGAGAGCTCTGGAGAGACTGACATGAACTGACGCTAAGTGAAGTGAGTAGAACTAGGAGATTATTGTACACGGTAACAAGAAGACTGTACAATGATCCATTCTGATGGACGTGGCTCTTCTCAACAATGAAATGATTCAAGCCAGTTCCAATGATCTTGTAATGAAGAGAGCCATCTATACCCAGAGAGTGGACCGTGGGAACTGAGTGTGGACCACAACATAGCACTTTCACTCTTTTTGCTGTTGTTTGCTTACATTGTTTTCTTTCTTATTTTTTCCTTTTTGATCTGTTTTTTCTTGTGCATCAAGATAATTGCATAAATATGTATACATATATTGGACTTAACATATATTTTTAACATGTTTCACATATATTGGACTAGCTGTCATCCAGGGGAGGGAGTAAGAGGAAGGGGGATAAAATTTGGAACACAAAGTTTTGCAAGGGTCAATGTTGGAAAATTATCCATGCATATGTTTTAAAAATAAAAAGCTTTAATAAAAAATAAAATTAAAAAAGAAAGAAAAAGAAAGGAAGGAAGAAAAAGAAAAAAGAAAGAGAAAAAACTGCCTATTCATAAAACCATTGGTTATTTATGTATTGGGGAATGGCTCTTAATTCTTAAAAATGTGGATCATTTTGGACAGATCCTTTATCAGAGAAACTTGCTATAAAGATTCTTTCTCAGTTACCTGTTTCCCTTCTAATTTTTACCATATTGGATTTGTCTGTGTGAAGACCTTTAAATTTTTAAAAATCAAAATTGTTCATGTTTTTGTGTGATTTAGTATCCCTTTTTGCTCTGGGATCCAACAAAGGCTAAAAATCTGCTAGTGGTACCTGCCTACTGTTTGACTATTTCTACCCTCAAAAGCCCAAAATTACAGAATAAGCCACAAGTGGACCCTTTTCCTCACTCCCTATAAAAGATAGATAGGTAGGTAGATATGTAGATAGACAGACTAAATTAACGGTATCCTACTGTTAGGGAAGTCTCCTGACCTGGAAAACAAGAAACAAAAAATGAAAAACTAAATGAAATTGAGGGCTCGTAAAAGCTGATTAGTTTTCCTTTGTTAAGTGTCCCAAACAACAGTTTCTGGTGCAATCACACATTCTCATTAAGCCGAGCAGACCTTTCATCTCTTCCTTCACCAAGATCAAGGCCATCCGGCACAGACTGCTACACAAAACTCCACTCCTGTCTCACAAGATCAGTCTTGCACCCCCAGCTTCTTGCTTGGAATCTCTGGCTGGATGTTTCTGATGCACCCCAAATTTAACACAGTCCAAACAGAATGCATTCAACCTTCTTCAAACTAATCCACTGTCCTGGTTTACCTATTTCTGACAGGTGAGGTGGTCACCATCTTTCTCAGCATCTTGGAATCCACTTTGACTCTTTTCTCTCTCATCCTCTCTAGCAAATTACTCCCCAAATCTTATTCTTTCCACCTCCACATCTCTCAAATCTGTTCCCTTCTCTCTTCCAACAGACCCTCATCACCTCTCACTCAGACTACTACAGTAGCTCCTAAAAGGTGCCCAGTTCCTATTTTCTTGCCTCTCTAATCCATCCATCATCCAACTAACCAAGTTGTAGTCCTAGAACACAGATCTGATGGCACTTCCCCCCTCCAAAAAAAAAAAACTAAAAAACTAAACAAAATAAACTTTCATGGCTTTGGTTGCCTCTAGGATAAAGTACAAAATCCCCAGTCCAGTATTTAAAAAGCCTCCATGACCTGGCCTCTACCTCCTTTTCCTGTCATATTCTGTATTACTTTCCCGCACATACATTCTGTTACAATTCAATTTGTACGCTCTTACTCCATACCCAACATTCCACCTCCCACCTGTGCACGGGCAACCCACCCCAAGTCTTGAATAGACTCCTAACTTTCACCTCTCAGAGTATCTATCTTCTTTCAAAGCACAGCTCAAACACCAGCCACCCACATGAAACCTTTCCTGATTCCCCCATGCTTAGCATTCTTTTTTTGGTCTTGAAATTACTTGTTCGAAATTGGGGATGCTTTGTATTTACTTCTCAATGCACATTTTCTATCCCCAGAGGAGAAAAGAACAGGGACTCATTCATTTAGCACAGTGCCAGATACAGAAGTATATCTCCAATTTCTGCTCAGTGAATCGTCTTAATGTCTTCCCATTTTTCTCTTACCAATCTCAGAGGGAAAAAAAAGGTATGTTCTTGCCAAAACTCAACTTCCCTTGTGCCCTTGACCTTGGCTCTTTCTGACTTTCAAGGGTTTTATTTGGCTAACCTTTTCAGACCACAAGGAGTCCGTGCCCAGGGCATATTGAACTCATTAATGGAGGGCTGATTTTTCCACAGGGTTTAGGGCCTTCACTCTGAACAGTGTTTCTAGATAACCTACAAAGATAGAGAAGGATGACCAAACTCAGACCTGCGTGGAAATTCAGAATCATAGTCCCCATTTCAGTTATTGTTGTTGGTTTTTTCCAAATGACCTACAAAGCCCTCACAGGGGGCACCGTTGGCTTTAAATGGAAAATCAGAATCATGAATGATTTTAGATCTTTGTGGTTTTAAAGAAAACGTTCTTATTATAGAATCATAGAATCATGTTGAAACCCAGCACTTGAAGCTCCAGGATGGAACTTCCAGAAAACAGAAAGACAGAAATGGCAGAGATTAGCAAGGGAACAAGAAACTAGGTAACCCGACAGAAAAAGATACAGATCGGGGCCCCAGAACATTTACAAATTGTGGTTTACAAAACTTCTCGAACTCTGCATTCCTTATGTTGGAGGCAGCATGTTGTAATGACTTGAGTGTTGGATTAGGGCAGAGATCTCAGTTTTAATTCTGCCTCTGACATTGACTGGCTAAGTGATTCTGGGAAAGACAGTTGAGCTCTCTGAGTATCAGTTTGCTCATCTGTGAAATGGTACCCATCTTATAAGGTAAAGCAGTGCAATTACATTGGATTTGGAGTCAAGATGATCCAGGCTCATCCCCTGACACAGCCATTGAGAATTTGGGTGACCTTGTATAGATCACTTCATGGCTGAGCTAAAGTTTCCTTATATGTAAAATAAATTGAACTCAGTGGTCCTTTGTAGCCCTAAATTCATGATCCTATGAGGGTTGTTATGAGGATCAAATAATCAGATCACATGTGTGTCTTTCAGACTTTGGAATGATAAAGGGATCTAAACAATTGTTAGAGAAGCATAATATGTCCTGCCATAATGAGCAATGAAAACAACTTCTCATACCTATCAGTAATATCAACAATGGTAGTCCTTGAAATGAGGGGATTCCCAAGCAAATTGACTAATAAGAGCCAGGCAGTAATGGAAGAATGGGAATAATCCCTTATAAGTGGGAGTCTTGGACAATCTACAAAGAGCTTTAAATGCACTTGTTTTTTCCAACCCCCAGGCCATGTGGTGGATAGGGCAGGTTATCGTCCTGATTTTACAGGTAAGGAAACTGAGGGTCAGAAAGATGAAGCGATTTATCCAAGGTCACACAATTAAATCAGTGGCCAAGTTAGGCTGTGAACTGAAGGGATTCTTGGTCAGGTCTAAGCTAAATCTGAAGGCTTTTGAGGTCCCTTAAAATAGGGCTTCTTAAATGCTTCCCACTCAAAACCCTTTTTCATTCAAAAAAAAAGTGTGACCCCAGGTACACAGATATATAAAATAGGTATACAAACCAAACATTTACTGATAATAAATCACAATTTCACGACCCCCACATTTAGCTACGTGACCCCATATGGGGTCAAGACCCACACTTTAAGAAGCTTTGCCTTAAAATACTGAGAGTCTGTGATTCTAAGCTTCTCTAACTCCATTTCAAGTTCTGTTCCCTCTGCACCACACAGGCTCCCAAGTAACGAGTCTATAGGAGCGAATAATACCAACCATAGCTTCCCTGTTCCCAGAACTGATAACGGGTTTGAGTTTATATTTTACAGTTAAAGGAATCATTAGTGATGAGCGTTCAGCATTAGTGAAAATATTCCCAGATTTTACAAACGTGACTAGAATAGTTTCAGAGATTCTAATATAAATGCCTGGGAAGCTCTTTTTTTCTTTCATTTTCGTGGTACTACATTTATGAAAGGCAGTGTGGTATATACTGGCTGTATGTGACCCTGAACTAATCACCTAACTTTCGAGTGTGTCTTGACAAGTCTACAGGACTAGAAGCTGCAGGTTGCATGCGAATACACATTGGGAGAATGAACTGATATAGTTTCCTATAGAGAAGATACATCAGGTCTGAATCAAAAAGGAAAAATACTTTTTTCTATGGGTGCCTGAAGTGTGATGGTATAAGTTTAACAATCAGCTCTCCCAAAAAAAAAAAAACCCAACTGTAAAAATCACTTTTCTATTTAATCTGCACTATTAACATTTTCTCCATCACTTTTTAAGTCTAAGCATTCAACAAAGCAACAAATCAAGCCCTGATTTGCAGCTTTTTTCCTATTTCAGAGTTATAAACGTTCACAATGAAAATTTCACAATTGGGTCCTGGATTCAGGACACACCTTATCATTTCCACACACCCCCTTCCCCAGAATGCCAGCTCATTGAGGGAAATCCTACCTAGTTCTCCTCAGCTTTCCTTCACTACAAACTCCTAGAAACCATCATTCCAAGCAGAATGTATATCCTGAGATTGCAAGTGAGGGAACCTAAATATGGAACCAGTACAAGGGTTCACTTCACTTCGCTCAGTGTCTTGCTGGTCCATGTTCAACTTCATGGTCAACCACAAATGCGATCTCTTCCACAGCGGGAGATGCTCTTGTCCCTTTGGAGAAGCAACAGAGGAGAGTGGGGAATAAAAGCTTTGTATTTGGAGCCAAGCCCCTTGCATTCAAATTCCAGCTCTGCTACTTCTCCTGTGTGTAACCACGAGTAAGTTATTTCTCTCTGGTCTTCTGGTAAAATGAGGGGTTTGGAATAGATGACTTCTAAGATCCCTTTCCTCTCTATTTCTATGACTCAGTGACCTCTGACATTGGTATCATAAGAAATGGATGCCAGTTTCCATTCTGGTCTTGCCTGTTGAGACCATCCCTGTTCACTCTCCTTGTCGACTTGCTCCATTTCTGCTCCCAAGCTAAAGAACTACTAGAGGAAAATTCGGCATCATGTGAGTATGGCCTACCACAAATTTATATTTAGTGAGGCCCTTGCCACTATTTTCTCATTGATTTTCCACTTGTTACAGAGCAAGATCTCACCCCACCACTGCCATCACCCCTCGTCCACCTGAATCTCAGCTGATAAATCTACACTAAGATCAAGGCCACCTAGTTAATATAAGTTGTCTCAACAGCTTTCTGACTACATCTCTCTTCTCATTTTTATTCCTAGAATCAAAGGTCAAGATTTTCATTCTTCTCTTTAATTCGAGTCCATTCAATAAGCATTTATTTACATGTTTAAGTGCAAGGCACTGGGGATACAAAGGTATAATAAGCTAAAAACCTTGACTACACTTGGCTGTCCCAAACTGATCTTGCCTTCCCTTCTGAAACAATGATGTTTCCATTCTTATCACTTAGTAATGAGCCACTCTAGCTAACCAAGTTTTTCAACAACCATATTTGCCAATCAGGGAGGATCTTCTAGAACCGTACTGATACTTGGGCTGTCTATCTCCTAATGCCATGCATGTAACCCAATGCCTTGATTGTCATATTTTCTATTTTTAAAAAATCCTTATTAAATATCTATGAAATAATGATTAATATTAATTGCATTTGTGTAGATATGAATTAGAATAGAAAATGGACCCAAAGCAAAATTTGAAGGAATGCTACGTATTGTAACATTATGTATAATATTATGTCATATATAAAGTGTTCTCTTTCATTTCAACTGTCTGTCTAACTTGCCCTCTACTCTTAGGTATAATAATAAGAATAGATAAGATTTTTCTAGCACCCACTACGTGCCAGACACTGTGCCAAATGCTTTACAATTATTGTCTCAATTGATCCAATCCCCACTTTATAGATGAGGAAACTGAGGCAAACAGAGATCAAACGACTTGCCCACAGTCACACGGCTAGCAAGTGTTTGAAGATCACATCTGAACTCAGTTCCTCCTGACTCCAAGCCTAGTATTCTACCCACTACACAATCAAGTCTAAAGCCTAAATATCCCTGACTTGGGGGTCTGCTCTGAATTTCAGCAGTATCTTGGATGTGTTTCAGGCTGGTTCCTGCTTGGATTCTACATTGGAAACTTTTCCACCTCCTTAACAGCTCCATACATAGAGCAGATCCTTGAAGGATCACCTTTCCCATCTCATCAGAATGCCACAAAAATGGAAAATCTTTCTAACTCCTTGGACTTCCAAAGCCCTCCCCAATCTAGCTCCCGCCTGACCACAGCCACATCATTCCCTGCCACTCACACACAGACTCTTGGCCTGGACCGCTCTCCCTCTGTACCTCTGTGTCCTTCAAGGTTCAGCTCAAGGGTCACCTTGGCCTTTCCTAAATCTCCCATCCCCATTACCCTGTATTTATTTAGTACATCTTTTATATTTACAGAACTTGTATATGTTTTCCTCCCAATAAAGCATAAGTTTCTTGAGGGCAGGGATTGTTTTTGACTTTGCATGCCCACGTTGGCCCAGTGGCTACACATAGTTGGCTCTTGTTTGAAAATAGTTTATCTTTTTCAATCAACAAAACTGTGCCTTCTCTCCCTCCCTCCTTCCCTCAGTTTTCCACTGTGGAAGAAAGAAAAAGAAAATCTTCTATCACAAACATATGTAGTCGAGCAAAACAAAATCCAACATTGGCCATATCCAAAACAAATATATCTCCATTTTGCCTAAAAGGAAAGAGGTTACATTCTAGGGCAGAAGTCTCAGATGTAAGGCCCTAAGCTGCATCACAGTGCCCACTACTCCCAAGTAGACCCCAACAAGATTAAAATGCAATTGGGAAATATTGATCAAAATAAAACAGAATAGACCAGGGAACAAGGCTAAGATTTGTTTTTCTATGTCAAGAAGCAATGGCAGCTATCCTCATGCATATTTTAGTGACTACTGGGGTTTTTTTGTTTATTTGTTTTTACTGTTCTAAGGTAAAAAGGAATGATATATTGTATTTAAGCAGATAAATTTGAAATAATTTGAGGAGGGAGAGAATCCTAATAGCTAGTGGGAAGCAGGGAATGCTTCCTAGAGGAGGGAGCACCTGAGTAAGCTTTGTACAGACCTCTCCACTGTTTCCCATGTCAGCTCTCTCAGGGACTTAGCTCCTATATCCATCCCCTTCCTCTCTAGCAACTGATCTGCTTTCCATATCCTTCTCTGGTCACTTCCTATCAATATGGCTTCCCCTTTTAGGGGCCTCAGCTTCCTCCTCTGGAAAATAAGAATTATATCTCTGAGTTCCTTTTCAGTTCTAAAATTCTATATTTCTACTTCTCTCTCCCACTAGTTCCTTCCCTTTGGCTTTCAAAATGTACAGGTCTTTTCTGCCTGGGGGAAAAAAACAAATAACCCATCATTTGACCCCCACTGCCTCTTGTATGCACAATACTTCTCCCAAGCAGGCCTTCTTCCTAGTTGCTGGGCAACCGCCCACTTCACTATTTAATTGAATCCTAGCCTGCAGCTCCCTTTGATTTTTCTGATTTAACTGCAGAACAACAACGTCAGATTTATCCGTAGCTACACAGCTCTCTCTAGAGGATCATTACATGTACTGTTCCAAAAACCGGAAAAAGAGAAAGCACTGGCTCTTGGTCTTTCCAAATTTGATGAGTTCTTGTATCCAGGGCAGTCAGATAAAGGGCAAAGAACACCATCAAGGGTTTGTGAGGCCCCGAGCCCCTTACAAGTCCCAGCAGCCCCTATGGATGGCTTGGAATAAGCTTTGTGACTCAAAACACTTCCTGGTGCCCTACTTTCAAGTCGAAGTATGCAAATCCAAGAGATGGAGGGGAAACACGTGTTAGTCAAATGGTCACCCCTCAAGGATCCGGCACACATCATCCTGCCCACTGTTTCACTCTTGACACTTAGGGCTGACAACGTTCTCCAGCTGAAAGATTGGGCCTCCTGGGAGGTGAGGCCTTAGAGGCCCATCTAGTCCAATTCTGTTATTTTACAGAGGTGGAAACTAAGGCCTAGAGGAGGGGAAAGGATGTGGCCAAGTCACACGGACCAGAGCCAGAATTTAAACTCCAGTCCTGTGATTCCAAGGATGGCATACGTCCCATCATACCATGCTGCCAATTTGGAGAAGGAATAGAGTCCACTCCCAAGCTAGAGAACCTGGCACCTCAAGAACAGAAGTTTGGGCAGAAATGGTCAGCTTTAAGCCCCACCAGAAAAGGAATCTAAGTCAGGGCAAAGAGGCTTCAAGGCACTAATCTCTCCAGAGACCATTCTGGAGCACATTACTCCCTCCCCTTCATCCATTTTACCTTGCATCAATTTAATTCAATTCAAGAAATATTCCCTAATTTCTAAGAGAGATATAAAGATGAAAAAAAATGAGTCCCTATTCTCAAAGAGTTTACTCTCATCTACCTTGACATAGGATAGTTTATCAAAAATTAGAACGTGATCAAAGGGATCTTGGCCAGACCAAGCTCCAGGGATGGCAGAATATTTGAGGAGGAGTTACTTTCAGTTGGGGAGATCAAGGAAGACTTCATGGAAAAGGTAGCACCTAAGTTGAATCTTGAATCTACATCTCTATATGTAGATGAGGTAAGAAGTGAAAGGGACTACAGCAAAGCCTTCAAGGAGATGCTGATTAGGTTAGAAAGTAGAATGAAGAAAGGAAGTCATATGCAATAAAGCTGGAAAAGTAGATTGAAGCTTTAAAAGCAATTTGTATTTTAACCCAGGGGCAATGGGGAGCCAATGCAGCTTTTTGTGGAGGGGAACGAGGTGGTCACATCTAAGAAATGGGTAGATTGTTCTGTCAGCTGTGTATCCGAGATCCATTTGGAGATGTTCAGGAAGCCTCCTGGTCAGCCTTGACTGCCTTCAACCAATCTTGGCTCCCTTTCAGATACACTGACAGCTCTATCTATGTCACCCCATGTTGACCAAGACTGACTAACCAAGCCTTTCATCAACTACATCTGATACTGAAACCCAAGCCTTCCCAACACAAAGTCCATACATGCAGCCATTTGATAGGACTATTTTCTATTTTTAAAAAATCTTCATTAAAATGCCTTTAAAATTTTGATTGATGATATGTATAGGTGTATATATGTATACACACAGAGAGACATATATATATATATATATATATATATATATATATGAAGAGAAAATACCACTTAGAGCAAAATGTGAAGAAATTCTACATCTTGTTGGATTAGCTAGGTGGTGCATGGATAGGGTGCTGGCCTTGGATTCAGGAGCACCCAATTTCATATCCAACGTTGGACACTTGCTAGCTGTATGATCCAAAGCAGCTCACTTCATCCTGGTTGCCTCTCATCTATAGCATGAGCTAGTTCCCTCTAACTTTAAGTATATCCAATCTCTGCTTAGACTCACTTTGCCTGCAGGTTTACTTACTGAGCCCAAAGCAGATTTCTCCTGAGGCTCCACCCACTCCAATAACGCTTTGATTATGTTCTACAGTGGCACTGGAAATCCCCTGTCTTATGCCTACATACAACTTCTTGGAGGCTCAATCCTGAGTCATCAGAGTGGTTTGAAAGTTTACTGCCTCAGCCTGCTCTTCTAAGCTTCGGGGATGCAACCCTTGCTGATGCAACCGAATCATGGAAGGTTCGAGCTAAGAGGGACCTGGAAGACCACCTGGTCCAACCTCTTCATTTTCCCAGAGAAAATTGAGGTCGGAAGAAGGGGAAGTGGCTTTCCCCTTTACACAGTGGATTAGTGGTAGAAATGAGACAACCATCTAGGCTGCTGATTCTCACTGTTCTTGGTGCTCCTCACAGGATTACTTCCCTATCCCATACTTGAAAGGAGAGACTGGTCCTCCACTGTGGTTTAGCCTTTTAACCTTTTGGGGGGCTTGCTGTCTCTACATCCAAACCAAAAGAGAAAAACCTATATTACACAGTGACTAGTTGAGGTTTCATATCAAAACCCATGACTCTCACCTTCCAATTAAGAGATTATTACCACGGTGACTAATTTACCAATGCGGCACAGATATCACTCATTCCTCTCTCAATTACTCACTCACCTGCTTCTATCAAGCTTTCAAATCAATGGTTAATTAGCATAGAAAAGATTTTCTTTACCCAAGTAAGCCCGGAAAGTGATCTTAGACAACTTCTGGGCTAAACCTCTAGGCAAGCAGTTTTTCCTTCTCTTTCTTTTAAACACCTATTGTGAGCAGGTACTGTTTTTAAAAGACAGATTTGCCCCTGAGATGTAAAAGCTCTATGCACAAGCACACAAGCATTGTTCCCTCAAACTGGTCTGCTGCTGGCAGATCTGGGTGTTAAATGATCACGGGGAAACAAGGCTCATATGTCTTGTTTAATAAAATGAGGTTTCATCCAGAGGATTTGTAAACCAGACAGTGGTTTGTCATCTTTGTTAGACATTCATAACGTGGGACTTTGGGAATGAGGCATTTCGAAGGCATTACCATGCCTTCCCCATCATCCTCAGTCCTCATACGCTAAGTCGAGGAGCAAAATGATCCACATGGCAGCATCTTCACTCTGAACTGGACCTCCTACGCAGCTCCCCACTTCCTTTTTAAAAATTCACTTCAGTATTGTTCATCAGTGAGGAAATAAAAAATCTTTTTCAGTTCTCGATCAGTATTCACCCCTGCACCCCTGCACCCCACCCCCACCCAACACAGCAAGTTAGGCCATCTGTGTCACTTTGTTTTATTCAAATGAGTGCAAATGTCAACCAATTGAAGACCCAGAGGTGGCTGTGGGTAAGGTCACCCATAGCCCCAAAAAGCCAACGCATTGAGCGGATGTCACTCTGTCAAGCACCTTCCTGGCTGCCCTTTGTGATGAAGTGATTGAAGGGGAGCCAAGCAAAGAGGCTGAGGGAGCAGGTGGCAACTTGAAAGTCACCTTAAAAAGATCCTTTATTCATTTGGATTTTTTTCCATTTGGTTGAGTCTCACTGGATTGGCAACAATTCAGCAAACTAGCATCGTAAATGAGTCTAGGGATTGTTTTTTTTCCCAAGAAGTTCTTAGAGTTGGTCCCCAGTTTTAGATTCAAGCAGGGTTTGATACTTATTTTCCAGAGCACTGAGCATCTCAGAATGCCCTCCCTGGCTAAAAAGTCCTAATGGGATATGGCCTCCGCGATGTGCTGACTGTTGAGTCCAGGCCTAGGAAAACAATTTCCAGTCCAATATCATTTTGTAATAATCAAACTCATTACAAAGGGAGTCGGGAAGTTAAGTGCTTGGAACATCAGAGTTGGACAAGACCAGAGTCTAAATCCTGCTTCAGACACTTAGCAGTTGGGTTACCCTTGGCAAGTCATTTAACCTCTCTGTGCCTCGGTTTCTTTACCTGTAAAATGGAGATATCTGTGGCAATTACTTTCCAAAGTTATTGTGAGAATCAAGTGAGATATGATGTACATAAAGTGCTTTGCAAATCTTAAAGCACTATAAAATGCCAATGACTATTATTCTCCACTATTACTATTAATTCTATAAATATTTACCAATAAACAGATTCACTTCAATAAGCATCTTTTAAGCACCTACTTTATACAAAATATTATATTAGACCCAGAATACAAAGACATCATAAAAAAGACCCAATATCCTCTTCCTTCAGGGCCTTATGTTCTTATATGATACTCATCTCCAGATTCCAAGCAATTTCCCTGGCGGTACCCTCATGTGGACCTCTCTCCCTCTTCATCTTTGCTTCCTGGCTTCCTTTAAGTCTCAGCTAAAGTCCTGCCTTAATCCTTATACCTTCCCTCAGGGAATAATCTCCAGTTTATCTGCCTGGATCTTGGTTGTACAGGGTTATTTACATGTCTCTTGCCTTAGACTGAGAACTCCTTGAGGTCAGAAACTGGTTTCTGCCTCTATATCTTCAATGCTTAATTATATTAGGCGCTTAATAAATGCTCCTTGATTTACTGACACCTGGGGAGACACAACATACACACAGACCAGTCAGTCCAAAGTCTACACTTGCGTTTGCTTTCCTTTTTTCTCGTTTTTTTCCCTTTTTGATCTGATTTTCCTCATGCAGCATGGTAAATGTGGAAATATGTTTAGAAGAATGGCACATGTTCAACATATATTGGATTACTTGCTGTTTAGGGGAGAGGGGAGGTGAGAAAGGAGGGAGAAAAATTTGGAATGCAAGGTTTTGCAATGGTGAATGCTGAAAACTATCTTTGCACATGTTTTGAAAATAAAAAGCTATTATTAAAATTTTTTAAAGAAAAGTTCTTTGTGACCCTCAAAAAAAAAGTCTACATGTTAGGAGAGAGAACCTGTGATTTCATCAGTGTGGGGATTTCCTAATATAGAAATGACCTCACTAATAAAGAGTAGCAACTTGTGTGTCATTTTTGACATTACAATGTATCCTGAAGCACTAAGAGCCTGAGTAGCAGATACTCTGTCAGAGGTGACACTTGAAACTCAAGTCTTCAGACTTCCCAGCCAGCCCTGTAGCTACTAGATCACACAGGCTCTCGAAGAAAAATCCCAAACATGTACATCCAAAGTAGTTTCAAGAGTCCAAGAGTGCTGACAATTATGGGGAGTCGGGGAAGGCTTCTTGAAGGAGGTAATAACATCTGAGATACACTTTGAAGGAAGCCAGCAATTCCAAGATGGGGCAGGGAAGGAGTAAATTCTAGATATGAGAGACCATTTGTCCAAAGGCAGTGGCGAGAGATGGAATGTTGCATAATGGGACTGTTAACTAAATCTGCTGGATTAGAACATTGGGGTGGCTGGATGTACAGTGGTCAGAGCACAGGCCCTGACAACAGGATAACCAGAGTAGAGTTCAAATCCTGTCTTAATACACATAATATTTCCTAGTTATGTGACCCTGAGCAAGTCACTTAACCCCAGTTACCTCAGCTAAAAAAAAAGCCACAGCAAAAAAAAAAAAAAAATTACACAAAGGGGAATAATGTGAAATAAGACTGCAAAGGTATATGTGAACCAAATTGTGGAGGGCTTTCAATTCCAGGTTAAGGGTTTATATTTTATCATAGAAGTGATTAGAAGCCACTGAAGATTCTTTCCCTTGGTGAGAGAAAAATATGGTTCGATATTACTGAACCATTCATCGTCTGAAGCTTGGGATTCTTTGGAGGCACAGCAAGTATCCTGGATATTACAGACCAAACTTCCTAAGGAGGCAACGTGGTATAATGAATAAAGTCCTGGCCTTGGAGTCAAGAGAATCTGAGTTCAAATCCTGCCTCAGATATTTATTGGCTCTCTGTTCCTAGTTAAGTCATTTAATCACTCTGTGCCTCAGATTCTTCCTCTGTAAAATGGAGTGGTTGGACTCAATGGCCTCTGAGGTTCCTTCCATCTCTAAATCTAGGATCTTATATCTGACCTTGTTCAAATCATTAACTCTCAGTGGCCTGGGTAACTCTCAAATTATAAATTACAAAACAGCTGCAAGTCTACTTTGGTGCAAGGAATTCCCTCAGAGGAGCTCCCTACATGGACAAAATCACAGATCCACTAAAAAACAGGGGGGGGAGGACTTATAGGTTTTTTTCATAATATTCCATTAATGTACCTATTCTTTAATTTCTGGAAATACATATTGCTTCCATTTTATTATTTTATGTTTAGTGTTATTTGCAAATAAAGTACCTACAAATAGGTCCTTTCCCCTCCATGTTAAATTGCTGCATCAGACAACATCTGTTATGGGCCAGAACTCTGAACCTGAAACAAAGGATTCTTACAGGGTCTTAAGTCAGTGGAATTGATAGAGGCAATAGTTATCTAATTTAGCCTGGTTCAGTATGATTGATCTGATCTTACAAGGAGATGTTATGGGCCAGAAGAAACAAGGTACTAAGTGGAATTGAGGAGACAGTGGTTAAATCTAGTTTAGCACTGATTTAATCCTATAACAGATGAATGATTTCCTAGTGATATAATGATTGGTTTATACTCAGTGTGTAAATATGTTTATAATAAGCTAGAAGCCTCAGCCAGGGAGATTCAGAGACAAACAGACAGAAGGCTGGAGGCTGAAGGCTGGAACACAAACCCTTGGACTCAGACAGATTCATTCCATCTCATGCCACCTTAGAGACAGGCTCTCCTCCTTCATTTCTCCACTGAAACTTCACTGAAACCGGAAGGCTCTCTAGAAAGCTGCCCAGCCCCAGGAAAGAGATAATAAAAGATCTGGATTGTAAGAAAGCTAACCCGGCCTCAGGAAAGGAGATAAGACTTTGAAAGAGACAATAAAGGATTTGGACTTGAACTGAGAGGAAGGCTACTCCTAGAGACCCCAAGAAAACCTCAACAGAGAATATTACATTTTGGAGAGAACATTACAAACATCCTCTCCAAAACATCTGCCCCAAGGTACAGTCCCCAAGATAAAATATATCAGAGTGCCTGTTTCCTTACATTCCCACCAACTCTGGACTTTATCCTTTTTTTGGCTATTTATGACATAACTAATGGGTACAGGACGGTAGCTCAAGGTTATCTTGATTTGCATTTCTCTTGATTATTTGCTTAAACATCCATCCATATGGTTATTAACAGAGTTTGTATTTCCTCTTTTATAAATTGTTCATAGATTCCACCATTTAAGAGTGACATTGACACACTAGAGCATATCCTAAGGAAGGTAGGAAGTCATGGTGAAAGAATCAGAAATTGTAATATACCAGAAACAAACAAAGGACTGAGTTCCTCTAGCATGGAGAACAATCGACTAAGGAGGGCCATACCAGCTGTCTTCAAGCCTACCTCTTCTACATGGTTATTGGTCAAGAAGACTAGGTGCTCTTGTCACATGACAGTCCTTCAAAAGGATGTAATTACATCAGGCAAAACTAGAACCAACAAGTTTGTAAATCACAGGGAGGCAGATTTGTGTTCAATATAAGAAATTATATATTTTTTTACAAATACATTTTTCCCCAAGGAGGAAAGGGAAAGGGAGAGAGAGAGAAAAGGAAAGGATTGACATAAATATTTTGTTCTATGTGGAGACTTTCTCCTGGAGTCATGGCTTCTTTAAGGTATAAATCCAATAATGGAATCTCTAATACAAAGGATATGGACTTTTTACTCACTTTCATTTCATAATTCCAAATTGCTTTCCAAAATGGTTGCATCATTTCACAGCTCCAGCAATCAGATACTAGTATAACTATCTTTTCACAATCTCTCCAAACATTGAATATTGCCATTTTTGGGTCATCTTTGCCAATTTGCAGGTTGTGAGGTGAAACCTCAGGATTTATTTATTTTTTTTTTGATTTGCATTTACCTTATTAATTTCTTTCCTGTGTTTGTAAACACTTTTCAACTTTTCTTTTGAAAAATGTTTATATCCTCTGACCATGTGTCTATTGGGAAATATTTATATCTATCTACATAGATACTATATCTTTATATCTATCTATTTATCTATCTATATATGATGGGCACCAGACCCTTATCAGAGAAGTTTTATACAAAGATTTTTTTCCCCATCCAACCACTTCCCTTGTTAATCTAGATGCACTGATTTTATTTGCTTAGAAACTTTTGCTTCAAATAATCTAAAGTATCTATTTTATCTTTTGCAATTGCTTTTCTCTCTTATTTGATTAAGAATACATCTCCTATCCACAGGTGTGAGAAGCATATGATCTATTTTGTCTTCTAATCTTTTTATACATAGAATGAATATTCAGGTTAAGTATTCTATTTAGAATGTACTATGGAATATGATAAAAGGCATGAGCCTAAGTCTAATTTCTGTGAGACCCCTTTCTAGTTTTCCCAATTTTTATGATGCAAGGAGCTTTGTCTTAGGTGATTTATGTTGAGTTTATCAAACACTGGGTTGCTGAATTCTACTGTTTGCGATTCTCCCTTGTCTAGTCTGTTCCATTGATCTACCTCTTTGTTCTGTAGCCAATACCAGATGGTTTTGATGATTAGTGGTTAATAATATAGTCTGGGATTTGGAAATTCTACTCTCCCTTTATGCCTTCCTCTTTTCATCATTTCCTTTGCTATTCTAGATTTTTTGTTTTTCATTATTATTTTTTTCAAGTTTTATAAAATTCTTCATAAATCACCCTTGCTGATTGGTACAGCATTAAAAGTAGAAATTAATTTTGGTAACATCATAATTTTTGTTATATTGGCACAGCCTATCCATAAGCACTGAATATTTCTCTAGCTATTTAAATTGTTTTTTATTTAACTTTATTTTATTTATTTAATTTTTTTCTAAGGAGCATTTTGTATTTGAATCTATATAAGGTCTTTTGTGAGTTTTGGTAGCTTGATCCCCATATGTTTTATGCATTTTATAATTCTTAAGAATGGAATTTCTTTTTTTATTATTTATTCATGTGTTTTATTTTTATTACATAGGAATGCTGTTGATTTTTGAGGATTTATTCTGTAGCCTGCAACTTTGCTTGAAGCTATTGCGTCAATTAATATCTTTGCTGATTCCCTAGGATTTTTCAAGTAAGCCATTATCTTGTCAGCAGAGATAGTTTTATTTTCCCTTTACCTCTCTTTATTACTTTAATTCCTTTCTCTTGTCTTATTGCTATTGCTAGCATTTCTAGAACTATATAAAATGACAGTGGGGAGAATGGGCTTTATTCCCATACTTACTGGGAAATGTTCTAGTGTGTCCCATTGTATGATGCTCTCTTTTGGTTTTAAATAGATACATTTTATGATATTTTTTAAAATTTCTTTATGCCCGTTGTAGGGTATTTTTTTTTAACATAAAAGAATATTGTATTTTGGTAAAGGCTTTTTCTGCTTCTATTCAAATGATTATGTGTATCTGGATGTTTTAGTTTTTAATGTGACTAATTTTGTTATTTACCAAATGTTGAACTATCCTTGGTATAAATCCCACTGTCATAATAATGATTTCTTGCATAAGTCATGATAAGCTCTTTGACAGGATTTTGTTTAAAATTTTGGAATCAACATTAATTAACAATATTATCCTTGAACTTTCATTCTGTTCTTTATCTTCCCCTGGTTTAGGTATCAGGACTATATTTGTCTCATAAAAAGATGCTGGTAAGGTTCTTGCTTTCTCAGTTTTTGAGAATAATTTGCAAAGTATGGATACTGACTGTTTTTTGAAAGTTTGATCGAATTTTCCTGGGAATCTATCAGGATCAGGAGTTTTTTTCTTTGGTATTCCTTTTATAACTAGATATATTTCCTTTTCTGAAATTGGGTTATTTATTATCTCTATCTGGCCTTCTGATAGGGTATTCTTCTATATTCTTTTGTGTTTTCTGTTTTGTCAGCACATAAATGTGCATAATAAAATCTGATATTTAGTCTATTTCTTCTGGTTTTGCTGTGAGCCTTGCTCATTTGCTATTTTATTGATTTTGATTATCTTTTTAAATCAGATTAGCTAAAGGTTTATTAATTTTACTGAGCTTTTCAAGGAACTAGATTTTAGTTTTAGTTATCATTTCTATGGGTTTTTTGTTTCCAATTTATCCATTTCCCTTCTAAGTTTTAATATTTTTTCTCTTCTTCTTTTAAGTTTGTTGGTTTTTTAATTTTGTAAATGCTCATTGAACTCATTAATCCTCTTTTTTTCTATTTTGTTCATGTATGTAAAGATGTTTTTTCCTCTAAGAACCAATTTAGCAGCATCCCAGAAATTTTGGTGTGCTATTTTCATTATTATCATTTTTTTCTTTTACACAATTATTATTTCTATGATTAGTTCTCTGACCCACTCACTATTTAAGATTTCATTGTTATGTCTCCATTTGGGCCCGCATTTTTTGTTTCTAGTCCCTTAACAAATTATTGAGTTAATGATCTATAACGTATTAACAATTTCTGTCTTTTTACATTTGTTTACAATATCTCTGTGCCCTAGTACATGGTCAATTTTTATAAACATTCTATGTGGTACTGAGAAACAAAAATTTTTTTTTTGCTGTCCCATTTAAAAAATATCATGCCTTTAAACACTGGTTCCTCTAGGACTTTGTGCAGTTCCATATTTTTCCTTTTGTTTATATCTGGTAGACTTCTCCAAAACCAAAAGAGGGACAGTGAAATCTCCTGTCTCTATCGTTTTACTATTTATATCTTCTTAGAACTCAGATAATGTTTCCTTTATGGATTTAGATGCTTAAGGCATTTGGCGAATATTAAGTTAATTACTGTCATTGATTTTTGTCTCCGGTTCATTTCAGCATAATATAGTTTTCTTGTTTATCCCTTTTTAAATATTTATCTTTGTTTTGTAAAATAGTATGATTGCAGTTTCTGCTTTTTTGGATTCCCTTGATATACAGTAAATTTTCTCTTTCCCCTCAGTATTATTTTTGTTTGTTTTTAAAATGTGCTTCTTGAAAGCAATAGATAGTAGGGGCTTGTTCCAATCTGTAACCCTTTTTTATTTGATTGGATTGTGTAATTCATTCACACTTAAAGTTTGGGGAGTTAGATTGATATATTATTTTCTCCATCTGTCTCTAAAATTGGAGCTTTTTTTCAAAGCCATATTTTTCCCTCTTCCACTGTAAACACTAGTACTATATTCTTTCAGCTACTTTACATTAATCTTTTTTATGGTGGTCATGTTCACATTGGCTCCCTTTCCCTCTCCTGGTTTCCCTTCTCATGTTTGTTACCCTTTTCTCTGAGGTTTTGCTTATTAGTTCCTTTTTCTCGACCGTTTTTATCTGGTTACACAATTCTTCCTTCCCTTATTCCTCCGTCAAATAGATTCCCCTTTTCTCTCCTCTCCTTCAACTAGTTCTGTTCATTATTTTTTTTAATTTCATTTTTGTACCATTTTCCAAAACGGATTTCTCTTACTCTATTATCCATACTCTTTCTGACTACTGCAGCCCTTTGTTCTCTGGTTCACAACCCCCATAATTATCTGGTCTCTCTCTTTTATCCATTTTCCTCACATAATCAAAACTTTTAAGATATTCATTCTAGGCTCTCCTCTCTAGGTAGTTTCTGCCGCTGCTTTGTAGAGCTTATCCTGTGGATTCCTCTTTTCCATCATGACTCACTCCCAGAACAATGCCAATTATTGTACACATCAGAGAGGACACAGTCTCCCAGCAGGGCTCCTCTTCCACCACATCTCTGATTATCCAGCCCATCACTGATCTGTACTCTCCCCAGGTTACCTTTTTTCCTCATTTGTCTCAAAATCTCTTCCCTGGGTCTATGTTCTCACAGTCCCCTAGGTGCCAGAAGTTCCACTTACCCTTCTACCAGGGTAGGCAGAGTAAATTCTTAAATCTCAAATTTTCCAGGCCACACCCACTGCCAGAGTCTCATCTCCTTTTACAGACCATTTCTCTTCACCCATAGGAGCATTCATCAGCGGAACCCCCTCTCACCACCAAAACAAATCCTTCTTCCTTTCCCCCCTTTTTCAATCTTCCCCCATCCTCCTCACCTCTCTTTCTGAGACCATAAAGTCACCTTCTCCTCATTGCTATCCCTTGATTTGACCCCCACACGTCACACATTGACCTCTATCCTCCCCACCTTTACATATCCCCTCCATTGTTAGGGTAGGTTCCTCAAAACAAAACAAACCAAAAAACAACCTACCATCTGCCTTAAAGGCCAGTTGTTGCCAGGTGCTGTCTAAAAATCCCTAGGGCAGCCTCTTCACTGCTAACTCCAGGGGACTTTCACCTTCACCTGTCTCTAGGTGTACGCCATTTTTTTCTGGAAGTGACTGGCATTTGATTTTCTATGTTCAGAAGTTCTAGTAATTCTCTTCTATTATTCTTTAAAGTTTTTTGTTCTGTTGTGTTCTTCTGGGAGATCCTTTGATTGTCTCTATGCATCCTCTCTCTGAAATCAGTTTTGTTTGCATAAGGAAAGTATTTGCTTTCTTTCTTTTTTTTTCCCCTGAGGCAATTGGGGTTAAGTGACTTGCCCGGGGTCAAATGTAGATGTCTTTTGCTTCCCTCCTTCTCCGCTGTCCTTTACTTTTCCAGATTTGCATTCCCAACCTAATATTCTCTTTTATTTCTTTGGTGAGATTTTGCCAATGTGGACTCTAGTTTTTCTATTCTGCCCATTTATTCTACTCCCGTAAATCTCATTTCTCTCGTGAACCTCTTGGGAACAGCATCCTGTGGTTCCACATTCTCCTCCCATTGACAGAGTTCACTAGCTCATCAACTGTCGGCTCATTTTCCTGTTTTGGGACATTTACTTATCGAAGAGCTCATCTGCTAGATCGGGATCCCTTAATATTTCCCCTGTTAATTTATCAACTTACATTTAAGGTCTTCGAGTTCTTTTCTTCCCGAGGTGCATCATTTCAGTGTGGTTTTTTGCCCCTGACTTTCCCCTATTCACTTTTTGACCCCGTTTCCCTGAAGGTCATTTCCTCAGGGGACTAGATTCAGTTTACCAGCCTAGGTCTCAGCCTTAAGCGCCTCTGGGTAGTAAGAACTGGGTCCAACTGCATGCTGGGATATTGCCTTCGGGCTTGGGAAAGCTCAGCACAGGCTCCTCGCATCTCTCCCTCCCCCCACCCCCCGCCCCAACACATGCACATCCATGTTGTCAGTCTCCGTGCTCCCGTTCCCCGGCCCAGCACGCGCGGTTCGAGAGCTGCGGCTTTGGGTGCTACAGAGTTGCAGCTCCCAGGACGCTTTTTCTCCCGAAGGGCGGGGCCCTCTGTCCGCGGCCGCAAAAAAAAAAAAAAAACCTCCTGCAGCCGGAGCCGGGCCCTCTGTCCGCGGCTGCCCAATAGCCCTCCTGCAACCTGAGCCAGGGTTTCCACGACTGTGGAAAGAGGGAAGGCAAAGTAGGGTGGAGGGGCTAGGTCTCCTTGCAGGCCCTCAACTCAGGTCCTCGAGCCCAAGTGCGCAACCTCGCTGCGGGGGCTGTTGGGTAGTCCAGGTCTGCGAGGGTCATTGAGCGCGCCGGGCCGGGGAGTAGTTTTAACCTTCTTGGAGATTCTGGGTTTCCAAAACCATGGAGACAGTTGAAGTTACCTTAACTTAATTTCTGTTCGGGAGACTTTTTGAAAGGGCGCGCGAATCCGAGAAAATGTCTCGTCCTCCATCTTGTTCTCCCATTACCCCAAGTCCCAACCAGTGAGATCCGTGAGGGGAAAAAATCCAGCTGGGCTTGCTTGCTTTCTAAGGACTGAGGGAAATAGCCACTGTCTCTGATTTTCAACTGAAGGCTAGACAGGGAGTCCAAACTTAATCAAAAGGAGGATGGAACTAATGAAAAAGGAGGAGAAGCTACAGACCAGACAGCCCGAGCACCTACTGGCCACAAGCCAATAGAGGTCAAGGAAAGCTAAATGGATGGAGAAGGGCTCCTCCTTTTCTGAACTTCTTCCTTCTCAGGAGTGTGACGGATCCAGCCATTTAACCTGGGGCAGAGACAGGGTTAGGAGGCGGCTGGGTGACTCAGGGGATAAGAGTGCTGCTCTTGGAGTGAGGAAGACCCCTGGGTTCAGATCCAGCCCCAGACACTTATTAGCCGGGTGACAGTAATCTCTGTCATTCTAGAAGAGGAACATGCCCTCGTGGAGGAGACACAGTGACAGGCAATTGGATTGAAGTGGGGGAGACTAGGTAAGGTCTCGCTTTCCCCTCCAGAGCCACCTGAGCCTAGTGGCCAGATATAGATAAGGACTTCTGGAGATGGATGGCCCTGGATGAAGTGGGAGGCCAAAGGGCAAACTATTCTAGTACCTTTGCCAAGAAAGGTATGGTCCACGGAGGGAAGGGGGTTGGGGGGGGGGTCACAAAGAGTAGACACGACTGTATTCAGATATTTGAAAGACTGGCTTTTGCCAGAGGGAGTATAAGTTCTTGCCTTGGCCCTAAAGAGCATAATGAGGAGCTAGGTGTTGTAGAAGCTGCCGAAAGGCAAGTTTAGGCCTTCAATAAGGAATAATAATAAATTATAATAAATAAATGATAAATAATAACAATAAATTTAATAAGAGAAAATAATAAAGGAATCAAAATTAATACATAAATAATGAAAGGAATAATGATAAATAAATTAAATACAAATAAGAATAGATAAATAAATAAAAATAAGAAATAAGAAAAAACTTTTAATAAAGAGAGCTGCCCCCAAGTGGAATGAGCTGGTTCAGGAGGTAATGAGTTCCTCTTCCCTGGAAGTCTTCAAGCAGAAGCTAAATGGCCATTTGTCAGGTATAATTGTAGTGGAACAGTGAATAAAGTATTGGATTGAGAGTCAGAAAGACCTGAGTTCAAATACTACTTCAGATACTAACTGTATGACCCTGGACAAGTCATTTAACATCTCAGCCTCATGATGAGGATAACAGCACCTATTTCTCAAGGTTATTGTAAGGACCAAATGAGGTTCCATATATAAAGCACTTTATGAACCTTAAAGGACTATAAAAATGATAACCATCATTATTATTTCTGCTACAAGTTGGACTAGATGGCCTCTGAGGTTCTTTCCAAATCTATATTTCTGTGACATGAGGTAAAGAGAGATAACACAATATTTCACCCACATATAGAAATTTGTGACTCTGGCACACATCTATTTATCCTTTATCCTTTGATATATACCTTGAGATTTAAAATTTAGGCCCCAAGAATTAAAAACTGAATTCTTTTATTATATATATGTGTGTGTGGGTCAAGCGTCTGAGGCCAGATTTGAACTCAGGTTTTCCTGATTTCAGGGCTAGTGCTCTATCCACTGCACCACCTAACTGCCTCTGGATATATTCTTGAGAATGGATCAGAGACTAAGGGGTTCTCTAACATTTGAAGCTATGATTTGCCCTTGAGTACTCAATATGCTTCTGTAAGTTTTGAGATAGCAGAGTCATTGCAACAGTCTAGAAAAAGAGGATTGGCATTGGGAGCAAGCCACAGAGCCAAGAAGGAGCTCTGAAGAATTTCCCAGTAGAACCTGTATACCTAGAGCAGGGCAACCAGGGCTTTATCCCAGGGGGCTAAAATTTAAGTGAGCCTTGGAGCATTGCAGCTAGAAACAACTGAATTTGACATCCGGTTAACAAGGATGCTTCATAGAAATAGCTATATATTAGCAAGGATACTTCATTGAAATAGCTATATATATTCAATATATATTGAAATAACTCTTCTCATCCTTACAACTTCTCCAGTAGAGCTTGAAGACTTATTTTGTACTCCTTCTGCCAGATACATTTTGTGCTACTTGTTCCAAGCACAAAAAAGTGGTAGTTGTGTTTCTGTTTCATGGTGTCTTTAGGTGGCTTGGTTCAGGGGAGAAGACATCTGGGATAAGAATTAGGAAATCTTCTGTCTTTGTAAAATTCTGTCCTTGCACATTTTGTTGTACATGAAAATCATAATAATCTGAGGTTTTCTTGAAAGTCTGAAGCAACATAGGGGGATATTTAGCCTGGAGAAGAGAAGAAAAGGCTAAGAAGGGACATAAAGATTGTCTTTGGGTATTTGAAGAGATGCTAGTTTCTATAGCACTGGTTGAAGGAATTGTGGGGAAGTTTGGCCCAAAAGAGGAAAAGACTAAATGTGGGTTTGTTCATCATTTCTAAATAGCTGAAGGATTGTGGTGTGAAAAAGGGAGGAGATAAGGATCCCTACTGGGAAATGAGGATTGATGGGTAGGAGATTTGGGTTCAACACAAGGAAAAGCTTCCTAATAGAGCTGCCCAACACGGGATGTGAGATCCCCATCATTGAAGACCACATGACCACTTATCGGGCAGGAATGTTGTAGAGACTTATTATCTAGCTTGGACTAAGTGATTTCTAAGGTCTTTTCCAACTCTTAAATAATATGATATAAGGACCAGAGATCTGTAAAACCCCAGCTCACAAACATAATTTTCACTTTCTAACAATAACATTTTCCTGACAAATTAGCAAAACATTATTTGCCGTTCTTCATCTGAACAGGACTTGCTTCGTCTTTATTGATACTACAAAAGTTCTTGTATTTCTGTCTTTGATAGCTCAGGAAATATACAAAGAATCCATGATTCTTTCCACTAAGAGAGATCACAGCCTATCCTTGACTTTGTGGACCAATCCTAAGGAGCTATCTAACCCAGGGAGGTTAAGTACTAACCCAAGGTCACTTTACTGATAAGAGTCAAAGATTGAATTTGAACTCAGGTTTTCCTTTCACCAAATACAGGACATTATCCCCTATTTTGACCGTGTTGTCACTTTTGACATTGTGGGAAAATATGTTCTCTCACATATCATCTCCTCTTCCCCTACTGTGTCTCACTATTTCCCCTACAATGCACTATGTCCACCTAGATGTACGTAGTTACCTGGCCAGTGTAAAACAGGATGGCCTAAGATGGTGTCTCTGAATTTGTGCCAGGCCCAGCAGTTTCAATTTCACAGGAACTGTGTTCACTTGTACTTATATTAGTCCTTCTCTCTTTGGTTTCACTTTGAAACTCAGTTTTGCATGAACCTAAATACCAACAGTGAAACTCTGTCAAAACCACCGAAAGCTGTGCCCAATGACGACCCCAAAGAAGCAAAGATTTGCTTGAAACCTAAAGATTCTTATAAGGAGGCTAAATAGGAACAACCTGACTCAGACTTCAGTAAGTACCAAGAGCTGAAATCACAAGTTTTAGGGTTTGGTCACCATCGTTGTTATTATTATCAATATTTTCATGAGAAATAGCATGGTTCATACAACTTTAGACTTTGAGTCAGAAAGAACTGCATTTGAATCCTGCCTCATAGACCTGCATAGACCTGGTAAAGTTTCTGTAAAATGAATTTAGACTTGATGATCTAAGATTCCTTCTGCCTCTAAATCTATGATCCTACACTCCTATGATGCTGATTATTAATTGTAATAAAATTAGCATTAACATTAGTGCTAGGATCCTTTCCTCCTGGCACCTTGCCGTGGCAGGGAAATGAGCTTGGGCTCCTGAATTGCTGTGCCAGTGGAGAGCAAACACTGGTAATTCCTACCATGCTGGAAGGTCTTTGAGCACAGTCCAGGATTTGGCTGTGGGTCTGCCATTTAAGAACCAGTTTAGTTAAGTGTGAAGACACTCATCACCCTGCTGTTGTCAAGACTGAATTCCCCATCCCCAAAAGCCATCTTGATGTTATCCCCATCCCTTTAAAAGAACAAGAAGGAGACAGTATATGTGATATGGGAAAGTTATTTTTTGCCAACGAGATATAGAAAGAAAACCTTCAGATAAGAGAAGATGAGAGAATGATTTAGACTAATAATAGTTTATTTGAAGCAACGGAAGTGATTTGTAGACTCAGAGAGGGCAAACTAATGGATAACATTATGTGATTTTAAATCAGAACAAAAGCAATTTAGGAGAAAATCAATAGCTTGGATTATATTTGGGAAAGAATATTATAACCTGATAGGGAGGGGGGAAAGGCAGGAAGTGTGAAGGCCTTTGAACTTTTAGAATAGTGAGTGAAAAGATGGGGGTATAAGCCAGAGGTGTCAAACACATAGCCCCAGGGCCACTGTGGTCCACAACACTCCCGACTGCTTCCCAGAGCAGGTTAAAACATAATTGGAACATATTTAACAAAATAAAAATACGATAGAACATAGATGACATTAATATGTGGTTTACTGAATCAATAAACTGTCCCCAGTGATCCTTATATAATTTTGTGGCTTCTGTTTCTACTGGAGTCTGATACCACTGTGTTAGGCCCCCTGTCAAGGAGAAAAGCAGTGAATTTTAGAAATGCTAAAGGAAAATTGAGATTTATCCAGATTTTCAATATGAGAAAGAAAGAATACTGAGGAGTGAAAAATGACAATACTTCTCTGCATGGAAGAATCAGGGGAAAAAATAATGCTTTCTATAGTGACAGCAAAATAAAGCAGAGGGGAGAACTTTCAAGATGGAGAGATTTTATTTATGTCATTTGGGGGTAAATGGATGACAGCATCTAGCCGGAGATGCAGGCAGTAGAGATTTGAGGAAATCAGTAGGTTGCAGAAAGATAGATATAGAAGCAATTTGTTTTCTACACCATTGTGTTGAAACCACTGGTTCATTTGATCCTGATAACAACTCTGTGAGGTAAGTGCTATTCTTGTCACCACCATCTTACAGATGAGATGACAAAAACTCAGAAAGGCCAAGTAACTTTCCAAGGCCACACAACTAGTAAGTATCAGAGTTGGTGTCTGAACCAAGGCCTTCCCCACTCCAAGAACAGCTCTCTATCCACTAGGCTTGCCAAGCCGCAGAGAACATTTGCATTGTGGGAAGCAGACTAAAGAAAAAAGATGGCCATCCCACAGTCTTTTAGATTTAACTTTGCAATAAATTTGCTTTTCAAAAATGTTGTTCTAATTACAAGGATCTGTGCAGGTGTGGGAGGGAGAGGGGTTAACCATGTAGGGAACTCTTGGTATGGAAACTTGCTTCACTGAGGCAAATTAGCAACTCATCAGTACTATATAGTCTCTGAGAGCTATCTGGGACACTAGGAGGTTAAGTGTGCTTAAACAGGGGCACAGAGCTAGTGTATGGCAGAGGTAGGATGTGAACACAATCCTACTTGATTATGGGTCCAAGGATGCTTGGAAGGGATGATGGAAAGAAATAAAAAGAGGAAGGAAGGAAAGGAAGGAAAAGGAAGGAGGGAAGAAAGAGGATAGAAGAAGGAAGGATAAGGAAGAAAAGGGAGGAAAGAGGGAGAAAGGAAAAAGGAAAGGAAAAGGAGTGGTGAAGAAAGGATGAAGAAAAAAGGAGGAAGGAAGGAAGGAGGAAGACAAAAGGAGGAAGGAAGGAAAGAAAAAAGAGGGAGGAAGGGAAGGCAGGGAGGAAAAAGAGGGAAGAGTGAGGGAGAAGAAAAGGAAGAAAGGAGAAAAAAGGGAGAAAGGAAACAAACAAACAAGCATGTATCTAGCCCCTACTATGTGCCAGGCACTGTGCTGAAAACTTTAAAAATATCTCATTTGATATGAAATGGGAGGAAAGTGCTGTTGTTATCTCCATTTTGTAGTTCAGGAAACTGAGGCAGACAGATCTGAAGTGACTTACCCAGGGACACACATCTAGTAAATGTCTGAGGTCACATTTGAACTCAGATCTTCCTGACTCCAGACCCTGCAATCACGCTTTTCATTTCAGCACCACGCTGCCTAGGTTATTATCAAGTAATTCTGTTGAGAATTTTGCTAGATTTCTCTCAAGGAAAAGGAACACACACGGAGCACCCGATGGCTTGAAGTTACTGGAGAATATGGGAGACCCAGGAATATTTTCCCTGCAGACAAGGGCACGCTCTTTGAAAGGGCTTTGTCACAAGGATATGGGGCTCCCTCTAGTTCTGCCATGGAGTACTTTGTAATTCCTCAGGACACAATAATGGCTTTGTCCTAGGAAACTGAGAGAGATACAATATGGTATGGTGACATTTATGGAATCCATTGTGGTGCAGTAGATTTGGAGATGGGAGACAGTGGCTTGAATCCTACAAGCCTATTTCACACTTACTGGCTTAGGGGTCTTGGGCTGATTCCTTTCTGTTTCTAAAAATGTCCATTTCTTCATCTGTTCTCTGTCTCCCGGCTCAAAGCATTTTCTCTGCCTCCCCCTTATCTAGCATATTCTCCCCCCCCCATCTCTGCCTCCTTCAAGTTGCAGCTAAAATCTCACGTTCCACAGGGAGCCTTCCTGATTCTTCCTTAATGCTAATATCTTCCCTCTGATAACCATTTCCATTTTAATCTACTGTATATAGCTTATTAATATGTACTTGTTTGCAGGTTGCCTCCTCCATTAGATTGTGAGCTCTTGGAAAGCAGGGATATCTTTTGCCTTTCTTTGGATCCCTAAAGCTTGGCACAGTGTCAGGTACATAGTAGGTGCTTAATAAGTATTGATTGGCTGACTGTCAAATAGGGATGAAATTCATGGGATCATAGATTTAACCTAAAAGAAACCCCTAAAGTCCCAGAAACCAACTCCCTTATTTTACAGATAGGGAAACTGAGACCCAGGGAAGTTAACTTTCCCAAAGTCCTCAATATGTTACAGAGAAGGATATTGCTCATACTAGCCCCACTCACAACGCTGAAGTGTGGAGGCTTTGTTAACCTTAAAGTACTATAGAAATGTGAGCAATCCTGATTATTCTTTCTATACCCCAACGCATGGAGTCATTTGTCAATCTCCAGGACGTGGTAATGGCCTCAGGAGAGGGACTTGGGTTTGATTTAGAGGACAATTTTCTGTCTCCCCCCTCCTACACTCCCACGGCAGACCAATTTTTCCAACTGAATTTTCAAGTTGAGATATTGTTCCGTACGCACTCCCAGAGGAGCGAGGGCAATTGGCGACATTCAATTTATAAACTGCCTTTTCTCCGAAAGATTCAGAAACATCAAGTAAGTTGATTACTTGGTAGATTGGTATCTGGAAAGGTTATGATAAAAGATCTGAAATTCTCTTTTTTGATAAATAATTAAAAAACCTCCTACAATTGGCAATACCACCCCCTTCTCCCCCCGCCCCCTTCTCCAGCTTGAAAAATTTCTAAGTGCATCTTGAGAGTAATTCTCCGTCCGTCATGCTATTTTTGAGCCTGGTGACAGGCAGCAACATTAAAAGATCAGTTTGATTTTTAATGCCTATGAATATCGGGAAGAAAAGTGCTGTCCAAATGATGGGAGAAAATGGCTACACTGTTTCCATAGTGATAGACTCAAAAAAAAAAAAGTTAACCAAAAGAAAAAATAAACAACTATAAGGTACCTGCTAGTTAGGGAAAGAAAAGGAGAGCAGAGAAGGAAAAAAAAGGAAAGGAAAGCACAGAAAAGGAAAAGAAAGGAATTGAAAGGAAGGGAAGAGAAAAAGAAAAGACAGGACAGGACTGGAAAAAGGACAGGACAGGATAGTAAAGGACAGGACAAGAAAGAACAGGAAAGGAAAGGAAAGGAAACCAAATGAAAGGAAACAAAAGGAAAGGAAACTAGACAAAAGGAAAGGAAAGGAAAGGATAAAATAGGACAGGACAGAACAGGACAGGAAAGGAAAGGACAAGATAGGACAGGAAAGGAAAGGAAAGGACAAGATAGGAAAAGGAAAGGAAAGGAAAGGAAAGGAAAGGAAAGGAAAGGAAAGGAAAGGAAAGGAAAGGAAAGGAAAGGAAAGGAAAGGAAAGGAAAGGAAAGGAAAGGAAAGGAAAGGAAAAGATAGGAAAAGGAAAGGAAAGGAAAGGAAAGGAAAGGAAAGAAAGGAAAGGAAAAGGAAAGGAAAAGGAAAGGAAAGGAAAGGAAAGGAAAGGAAAGGAAAGGAAAGGAAAGGAAAGGAAAAGATAGGAAAAGGAAAGGAAAGGAAAGGAAAGGAAAGGAAAGGAAAGGAAAGGAAAGGAAAGGAAAGGAAAGGAAAGGAAAGGAAAGGAAAGGAAAGGAAAGGAAAGGAAAAGATAGGGAAAGGAAAGGAAAGGAAAGGAAAGGAAAGGAAAGGAAAGGGGAAAAGGAAAGGAAAGGGGAAAAGGAAAGGAAAGGGAAAAGGAAAGGAAAGGAAAGGAAAGGAAAGGAAAGGAAAGGAAAGGAAAGGAAAGGAAAGGAAAGGGGAAAAGGAAAGGAAAGGGGAAAAGGAAAGGAAAGGGGAAAAGGAAAGGAAAGGGGAAAAGGAAAGGAAAGGGGAAAATGTAAGGAAAGGGAAAGGAAAGGGGAAAATGTAAGGAAGGGGAAAGGGGAAAGGGAAGGAAAGGACAAGATAGGACAGGACAGGAAAAGAAAGAACAGGATAGGACAGGAAAGGACAGGACAGGACAGGAAAGGACGGGACAGGATAGGACAGGACAGAACAGGAAAGGAAAGGAAAGGAGAGGAGAAGAAAAGAGAAGAAAGGATAGGAAAAGAAAGGAAAGGGCAATAAAGGAAAGGAAAGGACAGGACAAGACTGGATAGGAAAGGTAAGTTAAGTGGAAAGGGAAAAAGAAAGGGAAAGGGAAAGGGAAGGGAAAGGGAAGGAAAAGGGAAAAGGAAGGGAAGGGAAGAGGAGGAGAGGGAAGTAGAGGGGAGGGGAGGGAAAGGGGAAAAAGAAAGGAAAGGAAAAAAGAGAGGAAACTAAAGCAGAGTGAATTGACTTGCCAGTGTTATACAGCTAATGTCTGAAGCTGGGTTTGAATTCAGGTCTTCCTATCTTTCTCCTACAGCTCCACTTTAACCTACACTTGTTAACTAAATGATGTATAAGAAAGATGATGACGATAATGGGACATGTGCTTATTCCTCAGCCAGAAGCTAACAGCTCCTGTTCCAGAAAGAAAGGGAGGAAGAGCACATGCACATTCCACTTGGAATCAGGAAGACCTATGTTCAAATTCTACCTCTGACCTAGACTAGCTATATGACCTTAGGCAAGTCACTTTATCTCTCAGTGCCCCAGGCAGCTCACCCTCAATCACCCATAACAGGAGTTCTACATGCAGCTGAGCTCACACTTCTATAGCCCCTTTCCCTCTCCTAAAATATGGGAAATGGTGATGACAAGGAAAGGAAAGGATTCTTGGAGATATTCTCAGCCAGTTTTTCCCTCCATGGACACCAGCTATGATTTTTAGTCCTTTGTATTGGCTACTTTCAAAATCACAATTAAAATGACCCCGTGCTGTGTGTGGTGTGTGTCTGATATTTTTTTCACCAAACAATGCTTTGCACACATAGTAAGCACTCTCATGGGTTATTGAATTAAATGAAAACATGCTGGAGACAATGTGAGTCAGCGAATCAATCAACAAGCAGTTATTAAGTACCTACTGTATGCACTGTGCTGTAATAGAGTGGCTAGTTTTTATTTACAGGGAAGACCTGGCTTCAAATCTTCCCTTGGGCATTTACTGCTTTTGTGACATTGGACAAAACATTTAATAAGCTCGCTAAACTACAGTTTCCTTAGTTGTAAAATGGGGATAGTTACTCCTATAGTATCTTTCCAGCAGGGCTATTATGAGACTCCAGCAACATAATGCAAATAAGGTGCTTTGCAAACACTAAAGCACTATAGAAATGGGAGATATTGTTTATTAACTGAATATTAACATGTTATCTGGCTGGTTTCCCTGATCTGTGATGACCATTTTTTAGAGAGCTTCAGAGCAGAGTGAGTAAAGCACCGTCTTTGAAGTCAAGACCACCCGAATTCGAATCCTGACTCACCCACTTACAAATTGGACAAGTCATTTGACCCTCCTGTGCCTCAGTTTCCTCATTTGTAAAGTGGAATACACCTCATGGTATTGTAGTGAAGATCAACTGAGATATTTATGCAGTGTTTTGCAAACATTCTGTCTTCATCACTATGATATAAACAAGATAGATGATAGCTAGGAAAATATAATACATAAATTATGGTGAGATGTTAACTAACAGATAACTACAGCTAGGTGGCACTGCAGTGGATCGAGAGCAGGGCCTGAAGTCAAGAAGACTCAGATCTTGGACACTTACTGGGGAAATCACTTTACCCTATTTGCCTCAGTTTCCTCATCTGTAAAATGATATGAAGAAGGAAGTGGCACTCTAGTATCTTTGCCAAGAAAACCCCAAATGGAGTCACAAAGAGTTGGATGTGATTGAAAAACTACTGAAAGAGAAAGAAGAGCTTGATAAATGAGATTTAGAGAGATGCTTGATACTGAGATGATTGAGAAACAGACCAGAAAAGAACAATTTCTACCTTACTACTCCATTCGACTCCTCCCGAACAATTTTTTGTAGCATTTGGCTCCATGTTTAGAGGTGAGCCCCACCTTCTTGCCTCTTGCCAAGGTTAGCTGCCTCTCCCTTTCCTGATGTACTGGCTGTGTGAACATGGGCAAATCCCTTCACCCCTTAGAGAGCCAGGAACCTCTCTAGCACTGTAAGTTGCAGAACGGATATCAATGGAATTGGCGATGAGAGTTTTCTCCCTGGAAGAAGCCCTAACTGAACAAAATCATAGATCCAGTCTCCCACCACCACCACTTCCCAAAACTCCAAAGTGAGAAAGTGTTTTTTCTTCATACAATACTAACCATGACTGATGACATCTGCTTTCTAAAATGGCTTTTCTCTGTAAAACTCAGAAACGTCAAAATGGGTCCATTAGTTCCTAGTTTGACAGATAATAGAGATAATAGAGGATAGAACAGAGAAGATTGATAGAAAAGTGGTGATAGAAAATAGAATCATAATAGACAGATAGTTGATAGAATGCTGATAGGTAAGAAATGAGATAACTAAGAGGTAGATGCGAGAAAGCGCCCATCACAACAAGGACCATCAGTGGCCATGATTTCTTTTGAAATCTGGGTCTATCTGACCTAATCTGGAGCAACAGAGTAAGTGTACAATAAATTTGTATTGGTGACTATAACAGGCAGTAATGCTTTACTCACACACTGTTCCCTTTCTAAGAAATATTCAGAGGTCTGACAATGGCACAAAAGCGAGTCATTCTTTCCAAAACACATCCAACAATTCCACACGTCAGCAGTTTGTGACAGATGCATTCGTCAAAACGAAAGCTGGTCATTTTGCTTTAAAAAGGTCAAATCCAGCATAACGTTTGGGGTGAGTGTGGGAGGAATAGGAGAACTAAGAACCTCACTTTTTCATGAAAGGGTCAACTGCATGTGAATCCCAAGGACATGTGATTATATGATTTGTATGTTCCCATGAATAGCCATGATTAGGACCCTAAACACTACTGACATGCAGGAATGTAGACATCTTGGCCCTTCATCAATCTTGGAATACTCCAGGAGAGGGTGAGGTGGTGGAATCATTTTAAAAGAGAAATAAAACCTAATGTTGTAAAGACAGGACGGTTTCACTTATCTAGAATCAGACTGGAGGTCTCGACCTCCCATGTCAAAGGTAGATGACAACCTAAGGACTGTCCTGGTACTGGAGAAAGAGGGTCTCCGGGGTCACTTTGCTCTTTAAGTCATCTATCCCTGTATGGGGCCCCTCCTTTCTCTAATACAAGCTATGGAAAACCCCTGAGCACAAGCTGTTCTCTGGATTATCAGCATATACACGTATCTGAATTGGAGGAAAGGGAGATTAGAGAAAGTGGATCCAGTTGGTGCTAAAAAAAAAAAATCCAGAAGTTCATACTCATACATCCAGTGAGTCAATGAGAAGACAATAAAATAGAGAACTGATCTCTCATCCTGGCTGAATGATCTTGGGAAAGTCATTTCTCCCTATGTCCCTATATTTCTGGGTAACTCAGTGGATAGAGTGCTAGGCCTGGTGTTGGGAAAACCTTAGTTCAAATCCAGCCTCAGACACTCATTAGCTGTGTGATCTTGGGCACTTAATCCACTGGAAAAGGAAATGGCAAATCATTCGAGTATCTTTGCAAGAAAACCCCATGGATAGGTAGTAGATGAATGGATGGCTAGATAGAAGACAAACCGATAGATAGATAGATAGATGGATAGATAGATATGGTAGGTAGATAGATTAGATAGATAGACAGACCATGCTATGATCTATGGGGTCACAACGAGTCAGCCATCACTGAATGATTGAACAACAATGAAGGAAAATGAAAAGTGCAGGTTTTCTGACTTCAAGTCTAGGGTTCTTCCTAATTCCTGTGACCGAAGAATTATAATAATTATGGATTGAAAGTCAGAAGGCATCTTAGTGGTCATGTGGTTCAACTACAGAGAAGGAAACTGAAGCCCAAAGAAGGGAAACTACTTGCCCACGCCACACGAGCAATACTAAGACTCAAGCCCAAGCCCTCAGCTTCCAAATCCAGCTCTTTCTGTGGTATCTCCCCATGTCAATCATTTGGGGCTAAACCACTTCTCCACCTCCTACAACCACCCTGTAACTTCTTCTTTGCCTTTTTTGTGACCTCTTTGCCCTTTTAGCATTTTTCCTTCTGGGACTACATTCCAGAATCCATATTTTAGATGCACCTAGTTATTTGCATGTTCTCTGCTCTATTAAAATATGAGCTCCTTGAGAGCAGGAGCTGGATTTTCACCTTCCTCCATGTTCCCAGTGCTTAGAACAGTGTCTGGCACAATGTAAAAGCTCAAGAAATTGCTGTTAGCTGACTGACTTTGAGGTTTTCTTGTGATACTCATTTTAACAGGATTTTACCTGCTGAAAAATGGAACTCGGCCTGATCTAGGTCTGTTCCACCTCTAAAATTAGAATGTTCTCTACAAGAAAGCCAACATCTGACGTGTGAGTGTGTCCTGTAACTTGCTAGATAGAAAACTGATAGATAGGGATAGAGAAATAAATAGAAAAAAATGAAAAATTAAAGATATAGAAAGAATGGATAAAATAGAATAGGATAAAATAGAAAACTAGAAAGATAGAATAGAAAGCTAGATAAGTAGACGGAATAGAATAGAAAACTAAAAAGATAAGCAGAAAGATAGTTGACAAAAAGATAAAACAGACAAAAAGACACACCAAATAGAAAGAGATATAAAGATAGACAAAATAGGACAGACAGAATAGATAGAAGAAATAATATTGAATGATAGGTAGATAGATAGATGATAGATTGATAGATAGATAGATGGGTGGGTAAATGGATAGATGGATGAATGCATGGATAGGTAGATAGGTAGATGGATAGATGGATAGGTAGTAGATGAATGGGTGGATAGATAGATGGATAGATTAGACAGACAGACAGATAAATGAACAGCTAGAGATCATTAGAGGAGGGGGTAATAACTTGGCCAAGGTCACGCAGATAGCAATTGGTAGAGACAAGATTGTAACCCAGCTTTTCCCATTACGCCATGTTGTTTCTCACACTTGTAAAATGAGGCAGTAAGACAAGTCCATGCTTTTCCTTCAGCCAGGGGGTATGTTGGTAAATATTTCACTAGCTCTGTGGGGGGGAATGTACACAGGACAGACTTGGAAGTTTAATCTGTCTCGTTAACATTCCCCCTATCTCTTTCCTAAGTCTAGACAATCAACAAAACAATAAAAGGAGCTCTGCTTTGTAGCATTTGCCTATTTCTGAGGTTCAAATGCTCACACTGAAAATGAACTCTTACCCATCAAGAGTCTGAGCTGGCTCTGGTGCCCCCTTACTCTCAGCTCCAAATCCAATAACAAGTCATACAAAAGCATTTGAAGAAGAAAACACAATTTTAAAAACTTCTTGTCGCTTAATTTCTCTTCCCAGGCCACCTTCTCCCCACAAAATGTTGTTTTCTGTTTTGCTGTAGCTCTTGCCCACAAAGGAATCTCGAAGCAAAAGGATGTGTCTTTGACTGGGAAGATAAAGGTTCCGTAATGGAGCCGCTTGCTGCCAGCAGGACTGAGGAAGGAAGAAAGTGATTTAGCAATGACCATAGCTAGCTGCTTTCTCCTTCTTCCTGGGCAGAAAAGCCTGTCTCTGGGCAACCCCTCATCCCTCTGTCCCATACCACAAACAGTCATACTTATCAGATGATCCCGCTTACTCCTTCCTGTGAGCAAAGTCCACACCTTGGTACTAAGTTCCCATCAGAGTAATAACTAAGGTGGGGGCAATCAGGGCTTTTTCTTAGGACTCCCAAATGTAGAAGGTGCTAATAATGTTCAAAATCCTTCAGCAGCAACCTCATGGTGACTCGGGATGGCATCTCTCCGTTGTCCTCTGTGTAATCTTCAACTTCATTTATTTGGAGATTGAAGCCATATAGAATCAACAGAAGAATACTGATATGTGAAGAGGGATCCTAATAAATTTAACAAAACAACTCTTTGGAAATATTGTGCCTCCCACTATAACCCAACCACCAATCTCCAAAGCTTTTACGAGTTTCAAGTCCTGGCCTTAGTTTGTGAAAAGAACAATAGAATTAAAGACTATATTGAGAGAAACGTGTATTACCACCTTGAGAGAAGCAAAAACAATGTGAAGAGTATGTGTCAAATGATGAAGTAGAGGGAGAAGAGGGACAGAATCCAAGAGTATGCACTGATATTGGGGAGAGGGAGGTCAAGCAGACAAATCCCCCTCCCTTTCGCTCTACTGTCTCAGGGATGGAGACTCAGAACTATAACCAGGGTGAGGCAGCCAGAACTTTCTCCCAGGGCAGTGATACTTAGTGGGTGTTAACAGTACTTAGATTCCTTCAGCAGGGTGGAGATAACCGCTTAGTACCTAGTTAGTTGGCAAGAATAATAGTTAAACGCGGGAGCTACCCCTTACCCCTTGTTTCTTCTTCTGACTGCTTCACAGTAGGTGAGCAAGCTTCACTCCAAGCCCCAGAAGCCCAGCTATGTCCCACGATCTCCACCACTCTCCACTTCAGACCCCCAGCCAATTCACATTTGTCTTTAAAAATTTATTTGAGTGTGTTTTACCTGGGAATGGAAAATGTTAGTTACAGCTTTGTGGAGATTCACTTTCATCTACCCCTTGATAAGAACCCTTCTTACAAACCCCTGGAATAAGTCAAATTAGGAGAGGTTGTAAAAAGGAAATTGTGGTTACAGAGGAGAGAGCAACTATGCTAAGCTGGCCAAGAAACAGGGAGGCCTTCTTGGGGGGAGGGGGATAGTTCTGTAAGCACAGTAGGTAGTTTAGTACATTTCATTTGCCATGAGGTCTTTCAATTGGCCATGTTGATAAGCACGGGTAAAAACTGCCAATGAGTGTTGCGTAATAAGACCATTGGGAACAAGGGTTCCTTTTTTTCCTTCTTTTTATTAAAGTTTTTTTTTTTATTTTTAAAACGTATGCATGGATAATTTTTCGCCATTGACCCTTACAAAACCTTGTGTTCTAAATTTTCCCTTCCTTCCCCCCACCTTCTCCCCTAGATGGCAAGTAATCCAAAATATGCCAAACATGTTAAAATATATGTTAAGTCCAATACATGTATACATATTTAATGCAATTCTCTTGCTACACCAGAGAAATCAAATCTGGACGTGGCCCTCTTCAACAATGAATTGATTCAGACCAGTTCCAATTGTTCAGTAATGAAGAGAACCAGCTACACCCAGAGAGAGAACTATGGGAGATGAGTGTGGACCACAATCCAGCATTTCCACTCTCTGTTACTGTTTGCTTGCATTTTTGTTTTCCTTGTCAGGTTTTTTTTTTCTTTCTAGATCCAATTTTTCTTGTGCAGCAAGAGAACTCTACGGATATGTATACATATATTGGATTGAATATATTTAACATGTATTGGACTACCTGCCATCTAGGGGAGGGGGTGGGGGGAAAGAGGGGAAAAGTTGAAACAGAAGGTTTTACAAGGATCAGTGTGGAAAATTACCCATGCATATGTCTTGTAAATAAAAAGCTATAATAATAATAAAAGAAAGAAAAAGAAAAAACAGATCAAAAAGAAAAAAAATGAGAAAGAAAACAAAATGTAAGCAAACAACAACAAAAAAAGTGAAAATACTATGTTGGATCCACACTCAGTCCCCACAGTCCTCTCTCTGGGTGCAGATGGCTCTTTTTATCAAAAGATCATTGGAACTGGTCTGAATCATCTCATTGTTGAAGAGAGCCACGTCCATCAGAATTGATCATCATATAATCTTCTTGTTGCCGTGTGCAGTGATCTCCTGGTTCTGCTCATTTCCCTCAGCATCAGTTCCTGTCAGTCTCTCCGGACCTCTCTGAAATCATCCTGCTGGTCATTTCTTACAGAACAGTAATATTCCATAATATTCATATACCACAATTTATTCAGCCATCCTCCAACTGATGGGCAGCCACTCAGAATTCAGGTTCTTGCCACTACAAAAAGGGCTGCCGCAAATATTTCTGCACATGTGATTGGGACCAGGGGTTCCTAAGCTGAGCTCTGAGAACAGATTTTCAAAGGTCTGTGAACTTGGATGCGGGGGCCCTGGGATGGAGGATGACATCTTGATTTTTACTAACCTCTAACTGAAATTCAGCATTTACTTTAGTGATTTCCAAACAGGATTCTGAAAAGGCTTCACTCATCAGCCTAAGGAGGCTAGGATACTCTACCAAGGTCAAGGAGCCCTTAAGCTCTCTGAGGGCAGGGATCATTTGGTGTCTTGCAAGCCTCAGTATCTAAGTCTCATTGTCTGGCACTGTTAGGACTCAATATTTATCACATACCAAGTCTTACTCTCCTCACCAAGGGACCTGCCATTCTCTATTTCCTCTCCAAGAAACCACAAACTCCTGAGCCTAGCATTGTAGGCCCTCCACTGGCTGACTTGGGCCTACTTTTCCAGTGTTACTCCCTGAACTGACCACATCCTCTTTGACTTTCATATATATGTATGAGCCATTACTTATGCCTAGAATGCACTCCCACCCATAATTAACTTTTGGAATTCTCTTCCTTTGAGGCTGGACTGTCACCACTGCCATGAAGCCTTCCTTAATGCTCCCCTTCCCCACTATTAGTGTTCTTTACCTCTTAAATATTCCTAGATTACTTTGATCGCCTTTGCCCTCTTTGCTCCTTAATTTGTTTCATTTTAATATACATACCTTAACTTTTCATACTTAACAACTTAATGAAACATGCATCCCAGTAACAGAATTGAAGTTTTTTGAAAGCATGGATTGCTTTCATTTTTGTCTTTGTCTACCCAGAAGCTAGCACAGTGCCTGGCACATATTAGGTGCATAATGAATGCTTGTCAGATTTAATTAGATCTAAAGATAGACCTTTTTCATATTCGTACCTTGTGCTTCACAAATGTCACTAGCCAAGCTTAGGGGTACAGGTCCACGTCATAAAGCTGGGCAAAGCTAGCCACCATAGCTAGAAGATCAAACATCATCTCACTAACACAATGTTTCAGTCAACTGAGCAAAGCAGCCATGGCTGGGTTAACTTGATCCCCTGTAGCCAACAGGTGCCATCTTGGATGGGCCACATCGGACCAACTACTCTTGCAAAAGTAAGGCTCCTGGTTTTATTATATGGATAAACTAGTGAGTGCTCAAATATTTGTTTACATCATGGTTTTTGGCAAGATGTGGCCCAGAGACATCACTGAAATGACAAGAGACACATGGAGAAAGCCATTTGAAACTAGTGCTAAGATTCTCTTCCAATACTAATTTCTCATTGATTCCATTGTCCTATGACCTTCTCAATAGACTGGCTAGAGCCCATTTCTTGAGGCTGAGTTTAAGCAAATGGGCAGTGCATATTCTAACCCAAGTAGCCAAAATAGGAACCCTAAAGGTACACTTAAATTGTTCACCTGGACAGAAAAGAGGTGCCTCCAGCCAAGGAACTTTGGCCTGGCAGCATGGAGCGTTCCTGGGGGGGGGGGGGGGGAGCGATGCCGGTAAGGAGCTACAGTTATCGATGCCCTGCCTCCCCCTCACCCACATAAAGGAGGTAGGGCACAAGAAGGGAGTTCTTAATATTCCAAACATGGGCTCACTCATTACTGCCCACAGAGTCCTGGTCGATGATGGAGATATAGAAGTTGTTTTGCCTTCTTCCACACCCACATTTCTTTTGGGGAGGGTGGGGAGTGTTTCCGCATGGAAACTAAAGTTTGCGATTGCTTATATTTCTGGAAAAGCAAAACACCAACAATATGGAGATGGTTCAGGGGCCGCCCCCACCTACTAAAGGGCTTCAGAAGAAGTTGGCATTGGCCCTCCGGCAACAGTGGGATTGGCTGCTGCCTCTGGTTCTACCCTCCACCTACTCTATTCTTCTCTGCCCCATAATGAAGCCTGAAGTCACATTTTCTTGGCCACAGAGAACTTTGATGCAAGCACTTCTTCATTTCCTAGTAACTGCTTCCTTCCTCCTTCCTCCGCCCTCCTCACCAACTGGAGACTTAAGAGCCCTTCCACTCTGACTCAGAACATGAGGCCTGCTTTGCAAGGCTACTGCCATGAATCAGAGCTTTTCCAGTGTTTGTTGTTTGGAAGGGAAGAAGACTGATATGGTAACAGTGATGACAACATCCTCTGTAGTCTCCCAAACCGATTTCTAGACAATCATCGGTTATGCAGTCAAAACGCCAAAATAGCATTCCTAGGAGGTAAAATCTCCCCACCCCAACCCTCTTTTTTTCTTTTTTCATCAACGAGGAAACAATGACACAGATGTTTGGGGGGAAAAACACATGGGTCCAGCCGACGAGAGACAAAACTGCAAAGCAGCGTCCAATCTAATCCAAGAAACATTTAAAGGCCCACTATGTGAGAGGCAATGGGATGTCTTAGTAGGACCTGTATTCAAGTCCTGCCCCTGAACCTCACTAGCTTTGTAACCATGGACGAGTCAATGCCGCTTCACAGGTGCTTAAGGTCCTTTGTTCTTGAAGAGGACCAAAATGACATCACTATGTTATTGTTGAGTGATGGTGTATCTAACTGTGGCTGATCAGAATTATATGAGCTTGGGATGCTGTGCCACACACAAATAATTCCAATGAACATTTGGGGTGGCTTCTCTAACTGTGCATCTCCCACAAATAAATCGCTTAATAATTTCTCATTGAATGAGTGCCTGAAAAGCATGCCCATGTTCAGTGCCTCTAGGCAACTGTCTCAGGACCATGGGTTATAGGTGGGTTGCTGATCTTTGTTGCTGGAGGAAATTTCAATACTGGGAGTTTAATATACCAACCGTATCAAAGTCATAGGTCCAGAAAAATGTGTAGGACACTGTTCTAAATGCTGGGGATACTAAGGCCAAACTAAAAGTAATCCCTTGCCCTCAAGAACTTATATTCTGAGATGATTCAGACCAGTTCCAGTGATCTTGTAATGAAGAGAACCATCTATACCCAGAGAGGACTGTGGGAACTGAGTGTGGACGACAACATTGCATTTTCATTCTTTTTGTTGTTTGCTTGCTTTTTGTTTTCTTTCTCATTTTTCCCCATTTTGGTCTGATTTTTCTTATGCAACTGATAATTGTGGAAATACATATAGAAGAATTGCTCATGTTTAACATATATTGGGGGTGGGAGGAAGAGAGGGAAAAATTGGAACACAAGGTTTAGCAAGGGTGAATGTTGAAAATTATCCATGCACATGTTTTGAAAATAAAAGGTTTCTACTGAGAAAGTATAACATGTCATTTCCATGACCCTTCTCTGTCCCCTTTTACTTCTTCTATCTATCTAAGTATCTGATCCATTACCCTCAGTTCTCAGTAACAATTGGTTGACTCTTCCAAGACTATTGGCTCCTGGAAAGCATTGAATTGCTAATAGCGCACCTGTCACTTCTGTGGACTTTGCTATAAATGAGGAGGTTGCTAAGATTATCTGTAAGATCCCATCCAGCTCGAAAACCCCAAGATCCAATGAGTCTGTGAAATCTAGGTACTATGGCCCTTGGTCTAAAATTCTTGATAGTAAAATAGTATGGATTGACTAAGTCATGGAGGTACTTTTTATGGTTTTTTTTGTCACTTGGGGTTAAGCATAGAGGTAATAAATAGATTTTATGGTTGTTTTTTGTTTTTATATCATAGTTATTTCTAGATATACTCCACCATCCTCACCACCAAATGAGTATGTCCTTGTAACAAAGAAAAATATATAAATAAAATCATCTGACCCAATGAACATATAATTATTGGCAGTATATACAACATATAACCGTAATCCTGCTCTCCACCCCCCCCCCACACACATACCCTTACAAAAAAGTGTGGATCACAATATAGCATTTTCACTCTTTTTGTTGTTGTTTGCTTGCATTTTGTTTTCTTTCTCATTTTTTCCTTTTTTGATCTGATTGTTCTTGTGCAGCATGATGATTATAGAAATATATATGGAAGAATTGGACATGTTTAACATATATTGGATTATTTGCCACCTAGGGGAAGGGGTGGGGGGAAGGAAGAGACAAAATCTGGAGGGACAAAAAGGAGACCCATACACCCTCATCTCTTTTCTTTTTTTTCTTTTTTCTTTTGCTGAGGCAATTGGGGTTAAGTGACTTGCCCCGCGTCACACAGCTAGGAAGTATTAAGTGTCTGAGGCTGGGATTTGAACTCAGTCCTCCTGACTTCAGAGCCTGTACTCTATCCACTGTACCATCTAGCTGCCCCTTTCATCTCTTTTCTGGAACTCAAATTGGTCATTACAATTACCCAAAGTTCAGTAAACTTCTATTACTCTTGTTAGTTTACATATATGTGAATTACTCTGCTGAGTCTGTAGAGTTTTTTCCACATCAATTTATACAAATCTTCCCATGTTTCTCCATATCCCTCCTATTTGTCATCTCTTATGGTACAATAATTTTGAGACACTTTTTCAGCCAATCTTCCAGGATGGGATGATTATAATAATTATAATAATTCTTTGACCGTCTGACCTCCCAAATTTAAACCCTGACTTCTCTTTTTCAGAGTCATCTGTACCCCGTCTTTGACCAACTAACAGCATTAAGACCTCTTTAAATAGCACAGGGAAGTCACAAATGATAGGAGGCCTTATCTAACCCCCAAATGGCTCCTTCTTCTTGCCGCTTCTTGTAAGGAAGGGAGTAGTGATGGGACATAAAGCCTACAGGGGCCAAGACAAATATTCTCCTGGTATATTCTCTGATTTGTGACCGGAAGAAAATGTTTTGTGTCAGGGTTAATTGATACACTGAAGAGGAGTTTGAAAGATAAGAGAAGTGTCTACACAAAGGTTTCCACCTTGTTAGACAGCACACCATCCCCCGCTGTAGGGCTTTATAAACACTAATCTTGACAATAGCTGAGGCGTGTGGGAGGCATGGAGTATTGGTCCCATGTGCAAATGGAGAAAGTGAGGCACAATAAGGATAAGGACAGGGATGGGGGCGAGAGAGATCAGCCCCCTGAACGACAGCATCCTGTGTCTACCCGAGCCTACACAATTTTGAAATTGGAATGATTCACAGCTGACAACCAAGATTGGGAAGTCGTCGGGGTGAACAAAAGTTCTCCTTTGCCAAAATGTGGCATCCCCTCTACCACCAAGGGCCACTGAAGGAAAGGACTCTCTGTATTAAAATATGGAGATGTCCTCTCTAATAATACAGATCACAACCTATTCATACCTGCTCATTCTGTATGACTCTGTCTCCATGGCTTTTATAAGTTCACCACGGGGGGCCACCTAGTGGTCTGCTGATATATGTTAAACAACCAGGCTCTCTGGGGGAAGATCTGTGACACACTTTTAAGTTTAATTTGATTTTTTTAAAAAATCCAATTTCTTAAGTCTAAGAAAACATTAACCCTTGGTTTTGCTGATTTCAGAAATATAAATGCTCTCATTGAAAATGTGTAAAGCTGGGTGGCGCAGTGGATAGAGCACCAGCCCTGAAGTCAGGAGGACCCCAGTTCAAATCTGACCTCAAACACTTAACACTTCCTAGCTCTGTGACCCTGGGCAAGTCACTTAACCCCAAGTGACTCAGCAGAAAAAAAAGAAAGAAAAAGGAAAATGTGTAGCAGGCTTTCACAGGGTGGTTGGAATGGATTCTAATATGCTGTAGGGGTGCTCAGGGTACTGGGTGCACTATTCATTTTCTCCTCAAACTGAGATGATGCCAGCAGAGAATTCCCACTGTCTGCCACCAGCCCTTACTCTCTCCAGGTGTTCAGTCTGTCATCTCCTCTTATCATGTTTCCCTAATGCTATCACTTATTCCTGTTCTTTAGAGTTCCTCATCAGTTATATGCCACAGCCTGCTCACAAGGAAACGACAATAAGGATATATCTTCCCAGACTTCTGTTTAGCGCCAGTTATAGGGGTGCTGCTTAGGCAGTTGTAAGACTGTAAAATGGGGGTTGGTTAGAATAGAGAGGGGCATCAGAAATCATCCAGTTCAACACCCTCGTTTTAGAGATGACATGTCCAAGGTTACAAGGACAGAGCGAGGACTTTGAACCAAACTGACTCCAGACTTGTGTCTTTCCATTATACTCCTATTCTTCCTCCCACCTTTCCCAGATGGGCTACCCAGGAGTGATTTACAACTTTACAGGATAGTAGACCCAGAGTCCAACTAGCTGGGTGGCTCTGTGGATAAAGCACTAGACCTAGAAATAGGAATACCTGAATCCAAATCTGGTCTCAGACACTTACCAGATGAGTGACTCTGTGCAAGTCACTTAACCTGTTTGCCTTAGTCTACTGGAGAAGGAAATGGCAACCACTCCAGTATCTTTGCTGGGAAAGCCCCATGGACAGCATTGGCATGCTATGGCCCACAGGGGCCACATCAAAGGATCATGAATTTAAACCTGATAGGACCCTTCATGTGCATCTTGTTGAACCCTGTGGTTTTACTGAAAAGAAAGCTGAGACCCAAAGGTTATGTCATGATGCATTCTTTCTGTCTTAAAATTATAAGCAATGCTTGAGGGTAGCATGAAAGGGGAAAAAAGAATAAAGTAAATAAGGTGTGCAGCATAGAACCAAAGAACAATTTACAAGGAAGTAGAAAAAAAAAGTGGACATTTATGAATATAATTTCTTCTACATACACACATACACACACACACACACACACATACACATATATATATACTTTCTTGATCTGGTAATTTGTTGTTACATATTTTGAATACTCTCTGATGTTCTGCTGGGCACATGACAATGTTCTCTTTTGTTTTGATTTATTTTGTTTTGTATTCCTTTTGTTTTTCTTTTTGTCTTATGGTTGTTTTTCAAATAAATTTTTTTTAAAAAACAAAAAAAAGTTATAAGCAATACTATAATCCTTGAGGGTATAGGCCATCTATCTCTTGTGGGATGGTGGGAGAGGGCTCTAACAAAGAGCCACCCGCATCTCAGTTAGTGTGCCACAGCGAACATACATTGTCAGCCAGCAAAGTCCGGCATTCAGCAGACAAGAGGTAGGATGATGGGGAGAGGCACAGCAGAGAACAGGATAGTGACAAGCCACATCATTCAGCCCAGTGTCCCACACCATCCCCAAATACAGCCAGAGTACAGAACAGAGGCTAATTCATAATGATACTTTTTTATTGAAAACCCTGAGTCATCAAGAAAAAAATACTTTGAGAAGGCAGGGAAGTTCATAGTAGATTTTAGAAAGATTTCCATTTTAAAAAAGTTTTAAGTTGTGACAAGCTCCAGAAAACTTAGCTATCCAAAAGAGTTCATATCCCAAAGTTGGAGGTAGTAGAGGTTTTGCCATAATCAATCGACATTCCCTTTATACAGGAAACTTGGAAAGAAAGGGTAAGGTGTCCAGAAAGGGGAAGTTAGAATGCAATTCAAAAGCCAGAAAATCGAGTTGTTCTTTGCTCATCACTTTCTCTCCTAACATTACTGTACTATTCTAGGTAGAGCCAATGTCTCCTACCGAGAGCCATCTTTGTATGATCAGAAACTGGATTTGCCTCACTCTGGGGTTTAGCAATGTAATTTATCAAAGGTCCTCTCCTCTTTCCCCAACTGGGCATGCTGGGCTTGTGACTAAACGGAGACACAGGAAGATGTCTTTCTGAATGATCACTCTTAAGCATGTTAAGAAGGGACTCTCATTGGGTCTGGGTCAGACTCAGTCTCGGAAGCCTCTTTCTGCTGAGAAATTCAGTGGTTCTTTCAAATTCTCCTCACAATGGTGACACTGAACCCACTTCCCCTTTCAAGCTTTCCCTCCCTTCCTCCTAGCTAGGCCAGGTCTCTTGCTGTGGTATTTCCTCCTCCCTCCTCACTGAAGGGAGGGGATGTCTGTCTTCCCCTACCCTTGGGGCCTTAATGACTCCCTGCCCCGATCCCTCTGTCTAAGCTTCTGTGCCTTACTTTAAGTGTGGCTACTTAGTCTGACAAGATGTACGAATGAATCCTAACGGGTATTATTGAAAGGTAGCTTGCAGAGTAGCTTAGGGCTGGCTTTACAATCAGGAAGGGCTGGTTCTAGTCTCCAATACATATTAGCTGTGTGGCCCTGAGCAAATAAGTTATTTTACTTCTTAATGGTCCTGCAGACAGGTTGCTAATCTGTCCCAGTGGGAGGGAGTTTCCTCACTGGGAGTTCCCACACACAGATGTACTCACATGTCCAAACCCAAATAAAAAAGGGATGGAGGGAGGGAGGGGGTTAATATTATCATGCTCTGCTGACAGTCCATTTTGAAGAAAAGCCTTACTACCAAAAAAGCAAAAAAAAATTACAAAAAAGGATTCCGTTAGTGAGAATTCCAGCATGCTCCTTGGTAGGAAGGGCAGAAGTCCTCCCAATCTCACCATGTAGGAGGGCGCTGGCTATACAGCCTACAAGCCCTGCCCTGCATGGAGAGGGCTAGGGTTCTGTGCAGGAACCAGCAGGGATGCCCCTGAGCTTCCATCTCAGGACTCAAGGCTAATCTAATCCCACCTCTGCAAAGAGTTCACAGATTATTTTTGAGTCATAATTTTTCAGACTTCATTTCACCATGGGACTCCTTAAAGTTCCCAGAGTCAAGGGGAGAAGCTGAGCTCTCTTGTCATATGAGCCGTACAGCTGGTTATTAAAGTGGGAGAAAACTGGACTCATTGGCATTGAAAGCATAAAGAGACAGTTTGGCCTCATTTTACAGATGAGGAAACTGAGGTCCAGAAAGGGTAATTTTGCTCAAGGCCACACAGCTACCCTAAGTAGCAAATCTGAGATTTGAACCCAGATTATGTGTCTCTAGATCCAGTGTCATTGTCACCAAACAAAGGTGCCTCATTCGAGCCCTCACGAGATCTAATTTTTTCAGTGAGCCCATCTGGCATTTTCTTTGCCCCTCTTGCTGAGTGGGCATCTGAGGGAAGATTCATTGAGTCCATTTCTGCTGTGCCTTGGTGAGCTTTTGGCTCTCCCCACCCAACATGGCTGGAAAATAGCAAATTCAGAGATAGTTTTGTCTATGTGACCTTTTTATTTGAACATAGGGACAGGCACACAAATGAAATTCTGATGAGGCAAAACCGCTGGGTGTGCATGAGACAGAGACAGAGAGACAGAGACAAAGATAGTGAGAGAAAAGACAGTGAGAGGAAAGACAGAGAAAGAAAGAGTCAAAGACAGGAGAGAGATAGACAGACTGACAGGAGAGAGACAGAGACAAAAGAAAGACAGACAGATGAGAGAAACAGAAGAGACAGAGACAGAGGAGAAAAAAAGAGGAAGAAAAAGAGAAAGGAGAGAGAAAGATACAGAAAGACAGACAGGCAGACAGAAAGAAAGAAAGAGACAGGAGAGAGAAAGACAGGCAAACATAAAGAAAGAGAGAGAAAAAAGGAAAGAGAGAAAGTGACAGAGGAAAGAGACAGAGAGACAAAGATAGAGGAGAGCCAGACAGATGAGAGACAGAGAATGAAGAGACAGAGACAGGAGAGAGATAGTGGCAGAGAGAGGAGACAGACAGGCAGAGGAAAGACAGAGACATACAGACAAAGAGAGAATGGAGGGAGAATATCTGCGTGCGTGTTCCTGCAGAAAAAAATCTCAGGCTGAATTACAATATCCCAAACCCCAAATTTATAAGGAAAACAAACCAGTGTCTGGGAGAAGAACCAAAATAAAGATTTGGTGCAGGAGATGTTGATCTAATGGTTGGACATGTGTTTTTGGATTGTCTGTGGATTTATGGCTCTTTCTGCCTCATATTGAGTGTCACTAAGGAGCTTCATTGAAAATGGAGGCCTTCCTATAACAATGCAAGTGGAAAGAATGAATACAAAAATGAAACTGAACCTGCTTTAACCACAACCAACCCTGTCCTGAAAGAAGAGCCAAGGAAAGCTCCCTCTGCCTTCTTCTCTGCAGAGATAAGGGCAAGACTTGGGGTGTGAAACCTCTATAAGCTGTTGGACTGTGGCAATGGGTTGGACTGTTTTGCTGATCCTTTCCCCCCCTCTTTTAAAAATTCTTTGTTATAACAATTGCTTATAAGCAATAGCCCACTGGAAATGGGAGAGCAGAGGATATATTTGGAAATGAAGGCATTCTCTTTATGAAAATGACAACAAAAATAATTTTTGAAAAGGAAATTTTTTTAAAAGTCTTCAAGTAAAAGCTGGGTGGCCACTTATCAGGCATGTTATAGAGAGGCTTTTTGTTCAGCTATAAATTGGCCAGCAAGATCTCTTTTGGCTGCTTGGAGATTTGGTAATTCTGTCCCATTCTCCTTGCAATGGTTATATTAACAAACCACCCCTGAGAAGATGAGCTTTGCCATCTCTCACACTCTCCTAAACTTAGCACTATCCTGCTTTGCATAACTATATTTCAGCTTTTCCTGCTAAAGGTCTTTCCTTAGGTTTGCGAACAGGAGCCAGAAAAGTGTCCTCCTGGTACAGAACTTCTGGGTAAACTCACACAATTTCCAACCACAGAGGGAATCTTGGTTTGAGTCACAGCAATTAGAGGAGGACTGACATTAGCCTGAAATTGAGACTGTAGCTTCAGTTGGCTTTTCTGTCTTCCTGTGGAGCAAATTTGAGTTCTTTTTTGATTTCACTTGAGAGTTTTAATTAGGGATCCAAAAAGACAACTCAAATGGCAAACCATTTTCGAGCATGTTCACATACATATTTGTGGGAGTATGGCTGCCTCCTTCCAACTGGAATGAGTAACTAGCTAAAGTTTTCTTGAGCAAAGACTCTTAGAGATGAAGAAGTATATAAGATTCCCCTTATGAGACAAAGGAATTGGTAGTGAGGGCAGGGAACATGGAAAGAAAGAGTGCTGGTATGAGTGATTTGGCTGATTACTACGTAGCTTTTAGATGGACAGCCTAAATTTCAAAGGACAATTACTGATGTTATCTCCATGATTTTTTTATGTTACTTCTAAGAGATGCACGAACTTGTTCCTTAAGATGAAAAAGCTGTTTCAAATAGCCCAATTTCAGAAATTGGGGCACAGTTTTAGTCTTTAAAAGTAGCCAGTAGAACTGATAAATTCCATTTTTTCAACAGCCCACAGCAGTGGAGAGAGTTGGCCAGAAGCCAGGAAAACCTTTGTTTAAGACCTTGTGATATATAGAGGATGTAATCTACTGGGAGTCACCTAGACTCAGGTGTTGTCTTCCACTGCTAGAGAAGCCCCTCTTCAGAAACTCCCTACCCAATAGCATCACAGGCTGTGAAAATCCCTTTTCTCTGAAAGCCCTCCATCAATGTGGTCATTAAATCTATGGCACAAGAACCAAATAAGAAAAAAACACAGATACAAATTGTTTAAAGAATATATGTTCAGTTAATTCAATAATTACTTAAAACTAGTTCCAGCAATTCCTAAATACTGCACTGTTTACCTAGAAACTTGTCACTTGCCCATGGGACCTGAGGAAAGAGTTGTATCTGGGGTCAAGAACAGCTGAGTTCAAAGTTCTGTCTCAGTTCCTTTAATGACTTTGGCCTCTCTGGGCTCTCAGTGTGTTTAAATGGGATCTGGGGGGGAGGAGCGTGTTAGACCCAAGAATCCAGGATCCTGACCCACTGTGTATTAAGATATATAGGTCCGAGATTCTGTTACATACAGGCGTCAGGATTACCTGAGGCTTTCATCCAAAACAGCCCCATCTGTTGAAGCTGGTCATAAAACATTTCCATTAAGAACCTTAGTTGATTTGTTTTTTACATTGTATCCACCACTACTTATGGACAAACCAAAGAGTAAGAATGGAGTTCTCACACACACACACACACACACACACACACACACACACAAAGGCCAACACTAACAAGCATCTATCTAGCTTAATAATATATGTAGTAAGCTACAGAGCTCAGACTTTCTAAGATGTTTACTATCTAACCTTTTTAATTTTTTAAAGCGTTTTATTTTCAAAATATATTCAGATAATTTTTCAATACTGATCCTTGCATAACCTTGTATTTCAGATTTTCCCCTCCTTCCCCCTACCCACTCGCTTAGATGGCAAGCAATCCAATATATGTTACACATGTTAATATATGTTATTTATATATAATTTATACTATATATTATGTGTAACATATAAATATATGTTAAGTCCAATATGTGTAAATATATTTATAAAATCTAACCTTGAAAATCCAAGATAATACTATGTCCATTTGTCAGGATTACATCTCCCCTCCTATTTTAACTTCCTTTATTTTGATGCTAGACATCAAGAATCACCATATCAAGGATTTTCTTTTATTTGTTTTGCCCATTGTCCCAAAACATACTCATGGATAAACCAAAGGGCAAAGAGAGAATCTGAAATTTGTACACACAAGTACACACACACACACACACACACACGCTAACACTCCAGCATTGAAAACCCAACATAACTGAATCAAATATCAATTACAACACTATATGTGTTAAGATAAGTTGAGAATCTAAAATGCCCAATATCTATGTGCCCTTGAAGGTCAACAATTCTGTTATGTCCAGTTGCCAGGATTATTTCCCTGTTATGATTCCAAATATCTCTTTATTGTGAAACTGGATAATCGCAATTCCCCCTTAAGGATCTGTGTTGACTTTTTTTTTTTTTTTTTTTGCAAATTGTATCCATCTCTATTGACTTATAGAAAAACCAAAGGGCAAAGTGGGAGAATGGGCTTGACACAAACACATAAACACACACTCACAAACTCATACATGTATGCAAATTCAAACATGCACACACAAATCCACATGAGTAAACAGGCCAATGTTGACATCTGTGCAGGAGAGTACTGGGTCCTACTCCTATAATGCATATTAAGATACAGAGCTGAGGCTCCCTAGAAAATATAATGTCTGACCTGAAGGTCACAAATACTGGGATGCCCAGTTGCCATGGTTACCACTAGTTTTTTTTTTTTTTTTTATCCCAAACATCCGTTTATTATAAGGCAGGACATGAATCTTCCTTAAGGATATTTATTGATTTGTTTTGCAGACTGTACTCGGTCATTCTTAGAGACAAACTAAAGGGCAAAAAGGAAGAACAGCTTATTTGCACATACATACACAGATACACATGTACATAGCTAAGAAAGCAAGTCTGTGCTGACCACAAAACATTATTGATTTGGTTTGCATGCTCTATGTATATATATTAAAATACAGCACTGAGGGTCCATAGAATGTCCAGTATCTGACCTTGAAGGTCATAGACTCTATTGTGTCTCATTGCCAAAGTTATTCCAAGATTATTATCATCTCAACAATCACTTAATTTTGAAGTTCATCTTTAATGATCTTCCCCAGGAATCTCTAATGTTGATTTACTTTGAGAACTATAACCACCCCAATTCATGCAGGCAAAGAACAAAGAGAAAGAATGGGATTTGTACTCTCTCTCTCTCTCTCTCTCTCTCTCTCTCTCTCACATACACACACACACACACACACATGTGCACGGACTCACAAATACATACGTGCACGGACTCACAAACAGGCCAACATTTTGGGGGTAGAAGATGCAGGTCTTGATCATAGTTATATGTGTTAAGATAGAGAGTTAATAGTTCATCAAATGTTCAGTATCTGCTCTTGAAGGAACAAGATTCTCTTATGTCTAATTGCCCTAGCTACCACGGGATTTATTCCCAATACTCTTTTATCCAGGGCCTGAATATTAAGAATCTTCCTTCAGAAATCCTTATTTATATTTTAACACGTTATTCCCAATTATACCAATGGACAAAGTAAAGGTCAAATAGAGAGAGTGGGTTTTACACACACACACACACACACACACACACACACACACACGTTAAAACAATGGATTGAAATATTCTAATAAAGGTCCTGATATATATGTTAAGATACAGAGCTGAAACTATAATGTATTGCATCTAAATATACTTACCTTTAAAGGTCAAAAATTCTGTAATTTCCAGTTGCCAGAATTACCCCCATCTTATTAGGATTGCAATTTCCCCTTCATTAGGATACTGGCCATCAAGATTCTCTCTCAAGGATCTGTATTTTCTTTTGCAGATTGTACTCCTACTTACGGAAAAGACTAAGGGGGAGAATGGATTTAGTATATCACATATACACATACAAACACACAGTTATATACACAAATGCTCATAAGGAGAGAGGCCAATGCTGATGCCTAGCTTAGATCGTACTGCAACCTAATTCTAGATATGTCTATTAAGATTATAGAATTAAGGCTCTGTAGAACATTCATCATCTGATTTTGAAGGGCTAAAATTCTGTTATGAACAGTTTCCTGGGTTATTCCCCCATACCTATTATAATCCCAAATCCTCCCTTTTTTGGGGGGGGGGAATTTCAAAAATCTCCCTCAGAGATCTTTGTTAGTTTGTCTTTACAGATTGTCTAAAATCATATACATGGACAAAGAGCAAACAAGGAAGAATCTACAGTTTGTAAATATACAAATACACATAGACAGACTGAGAGACAGAGAGAGATCAAGAGACAGAGATAGACAGAGAGAGAGAGAGAGAGAGAGAGAGAGAGAGAGAGAGAGAGAGAGAGAAGCAGTAGCAGCAGACAAGTACTTTTAAAAAAATTGTTGGAGTGGAATGTCAAGGTTCTGATTCTCTGAGTATGTGTTAAGATCCAGAGCTGAGGCTCTTGAGAATATAAAGCATCTGACCTTCATGAAGGTCAATTTTTCTGTTAAGTCAAGTTGCCAGTGTTATGCTCCCCTACTTGTCCAATTATAATCCCAAGAAACTCTTTCTTATGACACTGGACATGAAGATTCTTCTTCAAGCATCTGAGTTGATTTGTTTTGCAGATTTTACCCACCTTTACAATGCAAAAGCAAAGGATACAAATACCCACACATACAAACTCACATATATAAACTCACACGAACATACATATGAACACACATAGGAAAACAATGTGGACAACTGTCTAGCTCCTATAGAAATGTATTAACATGTAGATCTGAGGCCCCCTAGAAAGTAAGTGTCTGACATGAAGATCATAAATTCTGTTGTATCTAGGTGTCAAGATTTAATCCCAAATATCACTTTATTATGAGTTTGGACATGAGGAATCTTCCTCGAGGATATTTATTTTTTTTTGCAGACTGTATCCCCATATATAATAATCCCCAAATACAAACTGGAAGGTAAATAAGGATAATGGGGTTTATTTGTACACACAGACATGCATGGACATGCATGGACACATAGATACACACATATTGATTTGTGGATGCACATTCTGATCCTACAGATATTAACATACAGAAATGGACATCACATGAAGTCCAGCAGCTGACCTTGAAAATCAGAGATTCTATTAGTTCCCATTGCTGGGTTACCCCAGGATTATAATCCAAATTATGATTCGAAGTTGAGGCTAGACATCAAAGATCTCCCTCAAGAACCTATGTTTGTGTTTTACATGTTGCCCCAGACCATGTACATGAAAGAATCAAAGATCAAATAGGAAAATGGATTTTTCACATATGTTCACACACACATCCCCTCAAAAAAAGCTAACACTGACAACCCTATATTGTAAATTGGTACTACACAGCTGAGCTTCTCTAATATTAAGTATCTGGCTTGGACATGAAAGAAATTCTGTTATATCCAATTACTAGGGTTATTCCCTCCCACCTGCACTATAATTCCAACTAGGCCTTAATTTTGAGAATGGACATTAAGAATAACCATATCAGTGATCGTTCCAAACCATTTTTCAGGGCAAAGAGGAAGAATCTGAGATTTGTATACACATATATACAGACACATACAATATACAGGCCAACAGACTATCATTAAAAAACCAACACAGTTGGGATGGAATATCAAAGAGGGGATTGTATATGTGTTAAGATACTGAGCTGAGAATCTCTAGTATCCCACCTTCATCAAGGTCAAAGATTCTGTTTTGGTTCATGGTGAGGATTACATTCCCCTTCCCCACCCCCATTATGATCCTAAATATACCTTTATTATAAATATTGGACATCAAAATCCTCAAGGATCTGTGTTGATTTTTTGGAACAGATACTATGCCCCTAACCAAAGGGCAAAATGAGAAAATGGGTTTGAAACTCACACACGCACATACAAATTTATAATCACATATATGAATACATATAAGGAAACAGTTTCATGTTGATACCTGAGTAGAAAGGTATAGATCCTGCTTGGATACATTAAGATATAGGGATGACAGTAGAAATTATGGTGTCTGATCTGAGGTCATAGATTGTGTTGTACCCAGCTTTTAAGGTTACACAAGGTTTAATCCCAAACATCCCTTTACTATGAGTCCAGACACGAATCTTCAGGCATATTGTTTCTTTGTTTTATAGACTGTACACATTCATTCCAAGGGCAAATTAAAGTGAGAAGGGGAATTATTTGAGCTTATGTGGATAACAGACACATACATTGAGAAAAGCAGGCCTATAGTGACAACCTAACTTTATTTGGTTGCTGGAGTTCATATGATTATCCAGCATCTGACTATAAAGGTCAGAGATTCTGTTATGTCCCATTGCCAGGGTAACTCCAGGATTAAAAACTCAACTGTCTCTATTTTGAAACTCAATTTTAAGGATCTTCCTCAGTCCTTCTGATTTGTTTTGCAGATCATATGTCCTACTCATGGACATTCAAAGAGAGAATGAAGTGTATAAATAACACACAAATAGACCATTATTGACACCCAACATTTTTAGGTTAAGTGTACATTTTGAACCTAGTGTGAAAGAACCACGTCCAAAGCTGTTTAACATGTAACCTCAAAGGTGCAAGATACATTATGTTCATTTGCCTTATTACCATGTATATAATTCTGAAAGTAGCCTTTCATTTTAAGGCTTAACTTTTAAGAATCCCCTTTGAAGAGTCTTTTTAAAAAATTAAAATTTTGATTTTTACCAAATTAGTTGTAAAATCAATTTTAATATACATTGAAAAATTTTTTTAGTTCCACATTCTCTCCTTCCCTCCCATCCTCTTTACCTCCCTCATTAAGAAGGCAAGCAATTTGATGGAACTTATACATGTACAGTCATACAAAACATATCTCCATATTATGAAGACTATATCTTTGTTGATATATTATAAAGATTGTTTGAAACAATCAAATTAAATTAAAATTAAAAAACAAATGAAATGAGTTACACACACACACATACTTACCGCATATGGAAAAATCCAACATTGTTGGGAGTCCTGATTGTATAAGTTATGGAAGCTCTCTTGAATGTTCATCATCTGACCTTGAAAGTCAACATTTTCTTTTGTTTACTTCCTGGGGTTAGCCTTGATTAGAAGTCTAATATTGTCTTCAGTTCTTTTAAGGGTTCTACTCCAGAATTTAATCCCAAATATCCTTATCAGACTGGACCTTTCCTCTAAGGCTATGTTTCACTAGCAAATATTTTAAATGGTGATACCCAAACTAAATAGTATAAAATTCCCCCCAGCAGTGCACATCTGGGCCCCTGTCCCTCTTACCAGAAAATATACACAGGACTCTTAGCGGATTCAAATTCAAACATTTTATTTTAAGCTCTAAATAAATGGACAGGGATAGGAAGGGGCAGGATGGGTATTGGGGGAAGCAGTAAGAGGAATGGCCTTCAAATAAAGAAGAGGGAAGGGTGAAAGACAGGTTTCTTGGTTTCTTGAAGCCGAGTGGGGCCCGCCCCGATGAAGAACAAAGGTCAGCTCCACAGAAGACGAGGATGAAGGCCTCTAGCATCCAGAAGCCAGGAAGAAGGGAGGCTGTTTCTCTGAGAGCAGGAGGCCGGGAGCTCTCCAAGGTGCCCAGGGAAGGGCCGGCCGGGAGACCAGGCAGGTGCGAGGACCAGAGCCCGGCTCTTGTTTCTGGCCCACCCAACGGCACTTGGATGGGCCGGGCCGGGGCCTGGCCTTAGGGAGAAGGGTTAGGCGCGGGCTCGGGAGCGGCCGGAGCCGGGTCCGAGGTCGTGGTCGGGGTCGGGGCCGGGGCCGGGGCCGGGGCCGGGGTCGGGGCCGGGGCCGGGGTCGGGGCCGGGGTCGGGGTCGGGGTCGGAGGGCTCTCAGAGGGAGCCCCCACCATCAGCAGGACAGTCAGGCTCCCGCTCCCGTGCTGGCCGTTGTTCCAGTGGACGTGGAAGACGATCACGAAGACGCGGTGGCAGTCCGCCATCGCCACGCGGCGAAGGGCCGGGGGACGCGGCGATCTTCGCTCAGAACTCGGCCCGCGGGGCGGCAGAGCACGTGTCCTGGGGAGGCCGAGGGGTGTCAGGCCCGTGGCCGCCGCCGGCGGAGGAGGAGGAGGCCAGCTCTCGGGGGGCTTCTCGCTGCCCCGCCGGAGTCTCGCGAAATCAGCGGGCGGGCTCGGGGGCTCTCTGGCTACAGCCCCGTCCTTGTAACCTGGTTACCACCGAACCACCGTGACCTCACAGAGAAGCCGCCGCAGCCTGGAGCGGGAGCACCCCGGCAAATTCTAGCGTCAGAAGGGGTCCTGACACACGGGCCTCTCTGACGCTGGTCCGTGGGCCGTGGGGGAAAGGGGGAGCCAGGGGCATGGCGGGGGGGGGGCTGCCCTCTAAAATGAGCGGGGCTGACCTTGCCGGAACATCCTTCCTAAACTGGGGGAGTGGGGGGGGGGACACAGAACTAAATCTGTGGGCAGAGTACAGAGTACCAGTACAGAGTAACTCTGGGCTGGACAGTCTCGGAGGCCCCTCCCAGCTCTAGGGCCGCCATGATAGTCAGAGCACCGTGTCCCAATTGGGGGGTCACTCACTAGGGCACCAGTCCAGTGGGGTTACCATACTTGATTTTTTCCTACATATCTATATAGTTTTTTCGGTTACATGTAAAACAATCAAAAACTTGTTTGTAAAACTTTGAGTTACAGATTCTCTCCCTTCCACCCTCTCCCCCCACTTCCCTCATTGAGAAGGCACATGTAAAGTTTTGCAAAACATTTCCATAAAAGTCATGTTGTGAAAGAAAACATAACTCTTCACCCTCCCCCCCAAAAAATAACGTTTATAAAAGTATGCTTCAATCTGTATTCAGACACAAAGATTTCTTTCTCTGGGTATGGATAGCATTTTTCATCAGAAGTCCTTCAGAGTAGTCATGGATCATTGAATAGCAAAGTTATTCACAACTGATCTTCTTGCAATATTGCTATTAATTCCTATGCATTTCATTTTGCACAAGCTTATGGAGAACTTTCCAGGTTTTGCTGAGAGCATCCTGATCATCATTTTGGTTTTTTTTAAACTTTTTTTACATTCTTTAAGCTTATGTATTTATTTAATATTTCCCCAGTTACGTTTAGAACAATTTTTTTAAACTTTTGAGTTCCAGATTTTCTCCCTTATATCCTCACCTTCATCATCCATTAAGAAACTACCTATGAAGCAATATTGCCATAAAAGTCATGTTGTGAAAGAAAACATAGATCTCCCACCCAAATTTTAAAAAAAACCCTCAAGAAAAATAAAATTAAAAAGAGAGAGAATATGATTCAATCTGTATTCAGACATGATCAGTTTCTTCTCCAGGTATGGATAGGATTCTTCATCAGAACTCCTTCACAGTAGTTATAGATCACTGCACTGTTGAAAATAGAAAAATCATTTACAGTTGGTCACCTCAGAACATTGCTATTACTTTATAAACCTTACATTTCACTTTGCTTGAGTTTGTGGAAGACTGTCCAGGTTTTCCCCCAAGAGCATTCTACTCCTCACTTCCCATAAAATAACAATATTCTGTGACAATCATATACCACAGTTTATTCAGCCATTCCCCAATTGATGGCAATCCCTCAATTTCTAATTCTTTGCACTGAGAAGAGAACTGCTATAAATATTTTTGTAAATATAGGTCCTTCCCTCCACCCCCTCCTTTTAAAATCTCTTTTGGTATTCATGCCTAATAGCGGTATTGTTAGGTCAAAAGATGAATTTATAGCATAAATCCTTTGGGTATAAATCCTATCTTTGGATCATTTATCAATTGGGGCACGGTTCTTATTTTTTATCAATTTGACTGTTTCCTCCAAATCTGAGAAATAAGGCTTTTTCAGAGAAACTTGCCTTAAAATTCTTTTTACAATTATTATTGCTTAACTGTATTTCTCCCCATTTATTTTATTCTCTCTCTCCTTTCACCCTGTCCATCCTCAAAACTGCTTTCCTACTGACCACTCCCTCCCCCAACATGCCCTGTCTTTTATTACCCTCCCCTCTTTCCGTATCCCATTGCCCTCCTATAGTCCTGCAGAGTAAGATCGATTTCTATACCCATATTGAGCATGTTATTTCCTTTTTGAGCCAATTCTGATGAGAGTAAAGATCACTACTCACTCCCCCTCTCCTCCTCTTCTTCCCCTCTACTGTAAAAGCTTTTTCTTCCCTCTTTTTTATGGCAAATAATTTAACCATTCCACATCTCCCTTTCCCTTTCTCCCCCTTAATTTCATGATTTTTTTGATATTATCCCTTCATATTCAACTCACACCTGTGTCCTTTAAAATATATTCCTTCAAAATTCCACAATAACGAGAACATTCTAATGAGTTATAAGTGCCATCCTCCCATGTAGACGTGTAAACAGACAAATCTAAGGCCCTTATGATATCTCTTTTCTAATTACCTTCCTCTGTTTCTCCTAATTCCTACACTTGAAAATTTTTCCACTCAGGTCTGGTCTTTTCATCACAGATGTTTAAAAATCCTCTCATTGAATATCCACCTTTTGCTCTGAAGGATTATACTCAAGTTTGATGTGTAGGTGATTCTAGGTTATAATTCTGGCTCCGTTGCTCATCAGAATATCATATTCCAGGACTTCTGGTCCTTTAATGTAGAAGCTGCTAAATCTTGTGTTATCCTGACTGTGGCTCCACTCTACTTGGATTGCTTCTTTCCAGATGCTTACGATTATTTTCTCCTTGCCCTGAGAGCTCCAGAATATGACTATAACATTCCTGAGAGTTTTCACTTTGGGATCTTTTTCAAGAGGTGATTGGTGGATTTTTTTTCAATTTCTATTTTACCTCTGGTTCTAGAATATCGGGACTATTTTCCTTGATAATTTTTGAAATGTGATATCCAGGCTCTTGATTTAAAGGTAGACCAATAATTTTAAAATTCTCTCTCCTGGATTTATTTTCTAGGTTAGTGTTGATGAGCTATGATGAGATAGTTCACATTTTTCTTTTTTTTTTTTTTTTGGTTTTGTTTTATTGGATCTTGATTTCTCATAAAGTCTCATAGTCATTTGCTCAATTCTAATTTTAAGGAATTATTTTCCTCAGTGAGCTTTTGTACTTCTTTTTTGCACTGGGACTGCATACCAGACGCCCACTCTTGTGTCACCTTCTGCTGACCTTCCAAGGCCTCCCTTGTGTCCCTGAGTCAAGAGGCTCAGAAGCCACCAGATTGTCACAGAGGTCTTGCCTTGCTGACACTGGGGTCAGGCCGGGGCCGGGTCTGGGGCCAGAGCTGAGCTGAGGCTGGGACCAGGGCAGGGGTGCACTAGTGCAGCCTGCACTGGGATTACATGCTGGGCTACCACCCTGGTTCCACAGACCTTTCAGCTCTTCTTTGGTGTCTCTGGAAGTACTGCTGCTGATTCAGAGGTCTGAACTAGAGCCGGGGCCAGGGCCAAGGCTATGCTGGCGAGGTCTGTACCAGGACTACATGGTGGACTTCCATCTTAGTGTCAGAGACCTTTTCTTCTATGCATCTAAGTTGCCTTTGGCTGGAAAATGTTCTACTCCGTCTTTTTGCGTGTTCTGACTTTCTAAAATTGGTTTAGAGTCATCATTTAAAGGAATTTGGAATGGTTTGGGGGAGAGGTTGGGCAAGTTCCTGCCTTTACTCCGCCATCTTGGCTCAGCCTCCTTGGGGGTTACCCCACTTTAGAAAGGATATTCAGAAGATGCAAGGGAGAGCAACCAGCACATCTCAGGAAGGCCAGCAGAGGAGGCAGACTTAGGAGGAATATTATAAGGTCCCCAAGCAGAGGGAAGGTTGCGCCATTTGTCACATGGAAGAGGGATCTGGATTTGTTCTTGGAGTCCCAGCAGGCAGACTTAAGAGCAATGAATGATGGAAGTCTATAGGAGACAAATAAATGTAGGCTGGAGGCAATTTACAAAGAAAAATTTTCTTGACAAAGAGAGCTTGAATAAACTGGGCCACAGTCCTGGGAGGGAGGGAGGGGGTTCCTCCTGGAAGGTTGCTGACTTGTCCCCTGCTGTGATGTGCACCTTCCCTTGGTCCACATCCACCACGGTTGCTGGAGAAGGAGGGAGCAAGGCCAGAAGGGCCTGGGGCCAGGATGGACCAGCACTGTGCTGGAACCCCTGGCCACTAGGGGGCTCATCGCCATCACTGCTCCTGGTGCATCCCTTGTGATGAGCTGAGTCATTTCAGGGTCTGGGGCCTGGGACAAGCTACATGGGCCAGACGTCCTAGTCCCACAAAGAGCCTCAAAAACCAGTGAGGAAAAGTTACGTGAAGCTAATGCCCCAAAGAGAAGGGACATCTCCCCAGCTGCAGCATAAGTTCCACATGAGAACTTGACCTTTTTCCTCAACAGGAAGAAGAAACTGCAAATCCAGACTTCCCTCGTCCTGTCACTTTCAGCATCCCTGAAAGTTAAGCCTCAGAGCCACAACCAGGGCCGATCAACTTAGGGAGGCAACATTTAAGAGGTGGTCCCAAGGTGTTAATGCTGATTTATTGATGATTCATGGCTAATTCCTACACCCTGTTGACCCTGGCCTTTAAAAAGGAAGCTAGAGGGGACGGAAGCCAGTTAAACACACATACTCTCTGTCTCTGTCTCTGTCTTTCTTTCCCTTTCCCTCTCTCTCCTCCCTCCTCTCCTCCTTTCTCGCTCCCTCTCCTGTTCCCCCTCTCCCCCTCTGCTGCTACTCTCCCCCTCTATTTCCATCTCTCTCTCTCTAAGCCACATGGCCCTAGGAATAGCTGTCAATGGAGACAGTTTTGAAGAGACAAATGGTTCCTAATCCAAGTTGCAATGTGAGACCACACCAATGAAGAGGAAATAGTGGAGTCAGAGAGGAGGGCCTAAACCCAGCAAAAACTAAGACGAAGCCTCCCAGACTTAGTGAAAGAGCTCCCGGACCAAGCAAGAGCCAGAGGTACGGGGACAAAAGACAAAGAAGACCCAGACTTTGCCCTTCACTGGTGACCTCATGTTTGGCCTTCTTCCCCTTCCAATACAAAAGAGCCTTTTCCAAGGATAAGTACTCAAATTCACAAGGATTATATAGATCCTGGATGGGGGGGTTGCCCTGGAGAGGGCACCATTTTCTTCCCCAGCAGAATATATATCATGAGTCAGGCTAGTACAAGCCTCTGGGTGGTGGAGATCACCAGAGGGGTGGGGTGCTTAGCTCCCTTGGGTGGGAGGTGAGGGGAGTACCAGGATGCTACATAAGGCAGAAGGTTTGTCTAGGTCTGTAGGATGTATGGCTTACTGGAAGGATGGGCTACTTGGCCCTCTTACAACTCTGAGGACTTCTCCCTTGTAGGGGAAACCACCCTGAACAACCTAATCTGAAGGACCATACTGGGAGGTCCCTGGGAGATGGGACTCCCCAGAAAAGGAGACAGTACAGTTTTGACTATTTGTGGGCTCAAGTGTCAAGGCCTTTGTGTTTTTCATCAAGTTAAGGAAAGCCTGAGTATTTGCATGAACTTCTGGGTACTGAACAATTTCTTGCATGCTATCCAGCCTGCTTCTCTTCCTTCCTTTCAATTCAAGGCCACCCAGAGTGCCGGCCCAAAAGGGATTTGAATTTTTGGTTCCTAGATCTCAGCTGCAAAGGGCCTCCGAGTCCATCCAGCCCAACTCCCTCCTTTAATCGAGGAGGAAATGGAAGCCACACAAGAGCTAAGCAATAGAAATCGGAGTCTGGGGTGTGGTGTTCAACTACCGTCACTCTCACTTATGGCTGTTTTTCCTGAGACAAGTCACTCAAGCGTTTGGCATCCTCTATGAAATGTGGGGGCTGGATTAGGTGACCCAAAAGAGCCCACCCAACTCTATGTAGCTCTATGGTTTTTTGAGGACATGGCACTGAGCTTCCTTAAAGGACAAGCAGGGTTTGAGGAGGCAGAGGGGAAAAATAGAGGGTATCACAAATGAGGGGGCAGCAGGAGTAAAGGATGGAGAGAGAGGATATTCATGTGCTGTGGTCAGTGGACAGTCACAGAAGCCTGAATTGCCCTGTGCTTCGTTCTGCCAAGCTCTGTTTGCCAGGGTGCCACCCAGGGGCATGACGTTAGTGTTTAGATAAGAGAGGTCCCTGCTGCATTTGCTTGCCAGATGCAACTGCAATGCAGATGTACCAACTGGGTAGCTTTGGAATCAAAGTGTCGTGATGCTTCGTGAAACTACTGCTGATGGTGTTCTGGCACTTCTCATTTCTTTTAGTAAGCGCTCAGAGTGGGGCACAGTGAGATGAGGGCCCGACTGGGGATTAGGGACACCTGGGTTTGGATCCCCAGTTCTGACGCTTTGAAATCAGCAGTTGCCTAATGGGAGCAGGACATCCAGGGCTTTGTTCCAGTGTTAAGGTTTTGGGGACACAGCAGCAGAAAAATAACTGAGCTTAGCACCTAGAGCTTGGTAAGAATGATTAGTTCATATGGAAATATATTTTACACGATTACACATCTGTAACCTAGATCAACTTGCTTGCCCTCTGAGACAAGAGAGAGGGAAAGGAGTAAGGGAGGGAAGACGAAAATTTCAAACTAAAAATTTTTTTAAATGAATGTTGAAAATTGTTCTTATGTGTAACTGGGGGAAAAGATTATTAAAAAAGAAGAAAAGAATAATTAGTTCAAATGCAAAGCTACCAGATGGCCTGCTTTTCCCTCCTACCCCCTATGCCATCCCTCACACCCTAGGTGAGGTCCCTGACAATCCTCTGGCCTTTCTACTTTCCTTTCTCCCCCTCCTCAGCGTTCCTCTCTGACCTTCAGGTTCCTCATCTATACAATGTCAAGGACATCTAAAAGCAAAGTTTCTTAAACCGTGGGTCATGACCCCATACAGGGTCTCGTAACTGAATATGGGAGTGGCAAAATTATGAGTTCTTATCAGTAAAATTCGATTTGTATACCTATTTTATATACCTGTACACCAGGATCACCTACAAATTTCTCAAGCGAAAAGGGATCTCAAGTGGAAAAAGTTGAGGAAGCCCTGGTGTAGAGGGACCCTACCTGGCACAACTGGTGTGAGGCTCACCTCAAATTAAGTCTCTTAATTAACAGCTACTCATGTTATCCATTGAGATCTCCTAGAAGAGAGGTGCAGAGAGCCCAGATAAAAGGTGGAAGAAATCACCTTCCTCCTACCCCACACTTCTGGGGCCATGGCTTTGAGATTTCCCTTCTAGAATGTTCCATAGCTCACGTATGACTTTCCTGTGCCATTGCCAATAGATGTCGATTTTGTAGACTTTCCGCTCTTGCTCAGTCATTCATTTCAGTGAAATACTCATCTCAGGGCTTCTGTGACAAGTTTCGGGTGTCAGCCGTCGCCTCGGTTTAGGAATAACTTGTAGAGAAGCTACAAGAGCGGCACATCACAGAACCTTTCCTGCGGTTTTCACACATGACTGCTACCTGGAGCTAAGTCTTTCCTTTGCCTGGGAGGACTCAGAGAAAGAACGAGCATCAAGGGAGCTGTTCCCATTTCTAGTTTCAAAAGGAGTTAACAGCTCAAAGGGTAATCACCTTCACACACTGTGGGGTTTGATGAGTTCCAGGCAGGCCACCTGGCTTCCAGGCCCATCTCTGCCAGGATCTTGCTGTGTGACCTTGAACAAACCACTCCCCTTTTCTGGGCCTCTGCTTCCTCTCAGAGGTCTCAAAGGTCTCCTCTAACTCAGCTGGCTCATGTTCTTTAAATCCCAGTAGGTACCAAGCTTCAGACAAGCACGGTTACAATTTGGGAATTGGGAAGCCCCTTTTTTGAAGGGCCTGGAGGCATTTTGATGGGAAGCTCAGAAAAGATGGGAATTCCTAGACTTTGGCAAATGTGAATGAGCTCGGATGGACATTGTTGTTCCTGGTACCAAGACTGTTCAAGCTAGTTCACAATGTCCCAGAGTTGGTGAGGGCGTTGGGGGTCACCTAGTCCAGCCTCTATCCCCAGGAAAGAATCTTCTTTCCAAATCCCTCCGGACAAGCGGTCACAACCTAACTTTTACTTTCATATCTTCGATGACAGGAAGCTTACCAGCTGCCAAGCCCAGTGCAGCTGGAGACAACTCCATCATTAGGAAGTCCTCTCTGACACCCAACCGAACCTGACCTTTCCACAATATCTCATCCCTCAACCCCGCAATGGTCATCAGCACATCCTCTGAGACCAAGCTGATCAAGTCAGATTCCTCTTCCAGTACTTGAAGACAGTAATCATGTTCCCATAAAGTCTAAAATCTTTTCTCTAGGCTGAACCTCTCCAGCACTTTCAAGCAGTCCTCACTTTGCCCAGACATAGTCTAGTGCTTAGCACAGTACTTGGCACATAGAAGCAATTTAAAATGTGTCTGTGGATGGCTTGATTGACTAGCGGTCTCCAATCCCTTATCATCCTGACTGGCCCTCTCTCGACCTTTCCAGCTTATCAGGAAACTTCCTAACACATGGCTCAGAGTACAATCCTCAAAATGGGGGCTGGGAGGTATAACATAGAGCAGGACCACTGCCTCTCAAGTTCTGGGCCTTGTACCTCTTTTGATGTAGTCCACAACTGCAGTAGCTTAACTCATTGCCCTGTCATCCCTGTGACTCATTTGGAGTTTCTAATACACTTAAGATTCCCTGGATCTTTCCCCCAACGATTGTACGGCCACTCCTTCTCCATTTTGTCCTTCTGAAGGTGGTCAGTTGAACCCAAATACAGAATCCCTTTTAAATTCTGTCACATTAATTTCAGTCCAGGAGTCTCCTCCGTCATCCGACATGTTAGTTTTCCTTCCCAGCTTCATGTCTTCTGCAAATGTGATAAACATGCCATCTATTCCTCTTTCCAAGTCATTAAAAAGCACAGAGCCTAAAACACACATTCCCCTAGAGACCTGGATCCAAGATGATTATCAGCTTATTTGTTAGTGATGCTAGCCTGGGTCCAGTTCTTTAACCAGTTTGGAACATGCTAACCATGCTACATACTGGTCTCTCTGTGCTTAGCCTGGCACAAAATAAGCACTTAGGAAACACTTGTTGATTGACTATCACATAACTCATGTTTCTCCCTCTTGGCCACAATGATGATGTGAGAAAGAACAACAGCAATAATAATGACAACGATAGCTGCCACTTATATGGCCCCTACTGTGTGTCAGGCCATAATGACAACAATAGCCACCACTTATATGGTCCTTACTGTGTACCAGGCAATAATGGCAATAACAGCCACCACTTATATGGCCCTACTATGTGCCAGGCAATAATAACAAAGATAGCCACCATTTATAGGCCCTTACTGTGTGCCAAGCTATAATGATGATAGCCACTATATAAGTAGTGCGAGGCTATAATGACAATAGCTGCCACTTATACGGCCCCTACTGTGTGCCAGGCTATAATGATGACAGCTGCCACTTATATGGTCCTTACTGTATGCCAGGCACTGTGCTAAGTACTCTACAAACATTATTTCATTTGAACCTCACAACAACTCTAGGAGGGAGGTACTATTATGACTGCCATTTTGTGGATGAGAAAACTGAGGAAGTGAAGTGACTTGCCCAAAATCACACAGCTAGCGAGTGAGTGTCTGAGACTGGATTTGACATCTGAAGAGCAGTTGTCCAAGAAGGGTCAGAGGAAGAAGAAACAAGTATAAAAGTTAAATTACACAGTTCTTCATCAAACTGAAATAATACAGCCGTCTGCTGCCTTCCAAGGGCACCGATATGGAGACGAAAGGACGGAAGGTACTTCCCTTGTTTGTGAACTATGATTGCTTATGAATGTCTACGACCTGCCTCTAGATAGACAGATTCTCACAACAGACTCATCTCCCCCTATCTTATCTCAAAAGAGTTGTTGATCCGCATTAGAGGAGAGAGTTTCCATACTAAGAGATCCTTGCACTACAAAATCACTGTTCCCCATCTCAAACAATATTTTAAGTCATTGATAATCTTTGAGTGAAGTTTTCAGTAAAGTAGAGGAGTCAGAAATCAGATTTACAAAGACTTGAGAAATCGATTAACAGTAAAGAAAATGGAGATCATGAGTATCGTGGTGACTGCAAGATTAGTTCAAGGCAGCCGTATGATATGGCAGCCAATAAAGTGAACGCAATCTCGGGCTTTATGAGAGGCACAGCTTCCAGGAACAGAGGAGTTACCATCTAGAGGACACCACCGCACCTCTACCCGGAAGAAACTCCACATGGAGTATCATGGGAAATTCAGGAATCCACATTGCAGTGCCACCTAGCTGCCAGAATGAGGTTAAGCGATAGGTAGCCCATATAGTGCACTGATATCCTCCCAATGTTAAGAGCAGCTAGGAAGGCTGCCAGCAATGAAATTCTGGCAAAAGATGGATGCGCCACAGAAGGATGTGTACATCTGGGCTGTGAGCTGTGTCAATGGGTGGCTGGGAGTAGGCATCCATGCTGATGAGATCACAAGTTCAGAGAAATTCTGGAGTAGAGCAATACTTCCTAACCATGGGAGCTCTTCAAACTTATGGTAGAGCACCTCGGGAGGGAGTGGGTTTCACCTTCATTGAAGGTCGTTGAGCAAAAACTAGCCACCCCACTTGTCGGGCACACTGTCCGGGGCACAGCTCGAACTGACTGAGTGGTTTTGGACGTCTCCTCCAACTCAGACATCCTAGGATTTTGTAATATTTCCTTCTATACACTTTGGCTCTAGCTGAACTCAATTGTTTTCTCTGTTCCCTAAACATACTAGATCTCTGCTCACTCCTCTCCACCTAGGATTTCCTCCCTCCTCATCTTCATTCATTGAATTCCATCTCCTCCTTTAAAGCCCCCTCTTCCAAGAAGCCTTCCTTGATTCTTCTGCTCTTTCTATCCTTCCCACCCCCGAGCATCCTCCTTTACTGTCAATCACAACCCTTCATCTCCAGCTGCCTTGTCTCATATTTTTCTGAGGCACTCACATAATCTAGTGCCTTCTCAGCCTCGGTTGGAATCCTTCTAAACTGTGAGCACCAGGAGAGCAGAAACTCCACCTTATCCCAAACTTGGCGACTTTCCCAGTGCTCTGCATACAGTGAGTGACTAATAGATAATGGACTAATAGGTAGAAGATTTGAATCTTCCTGTCTTCTGCCATGAACAGAGCATTCTGGGAGTATCATTCAATTCAAAACACCATGTCTTAGGAAGGACATTGACAAACTGCTCCCTGGAGGAGCCCACAGACTCTCCAGTGGTTCTCTCTTGTGGCCAGCCTTTAGTTCTGGAGCTGGGGGGGGGGTAGGGTAGGAGGATTTTGGGGACACAATTTCAACATTTGTGGTCTTCGTTCCTTTGGGACGGATCCCACTGGAGCATTGCCTTACTTAGGGTCACAGGAGTTTAGCTTTAGACTTAGAAGAGATCCTTCGGTTCAACCCCATCCCTTCACAGGGCAAGAAACTGAAACCCAGGGAAGGAAAGGGACCCCGAGATGATACAGTGGCAGAGCTGAGAGTGTCTTTCTCCCTGTACTGTCTGGGCGACTGGTGCAGTGATGGGCTAGGCTAGTCAGACATTCAAGCTCTGATCACAGAATTGAACTCTTTTCCTTTCCATAAAGAAATTTCTCCTCTCTCACTTCCAGCCGACATCCATTAAAGTCCACGTAAACGGTGGTGAAGAGCCCTTTGCTGAATTTGCTGAGTCAGGAACCCAATCTGGACTCGACAGCCCCCAGATTAATGAATTGAGGTCTGGCTGGGGAAGGAAGTGCTAATATAGTCATAGCCAGACAGGAGCAGTAGGTGTGAGCTGATTCATGTCAGAGGGCTTGAGCTGTACAAAGGATGGCAGCCGGAAGATGGCAGAACACCATCTACTGAAAATTCTGTGGGGACCAGAAGGAAGGAAAGCGTTTCCCAGGACTGGCCAGCCCCTCCTTCCCCTGGAACCTTTGATTTGTGGAACTCTAATAGAGATCTATCTCCCCACTGTATTATAAAAAGAAAAAGAAGAGCTAAAAAAAAGAAGAAAGAGAAAAAAAGAAGAGCTAATATTTCTATAACGTGGGGCAGCTAGGTAACACAGTGGATAGACCACCAGCTTGAAGTCAGGAGGACCTGAGTTCAAATTTGACCTCAGACACTTAACATTTCCTAGCTGCGTGACCCTAGGCAAGTCATTTAATCCCAATTTATATCATGTAGTCCTCACAACAACGTTTGCTATATGCCAGACACTTTGCTTGGCTTTTTGTGATTATTATTATATCATGTAGTCCTCACAACAACCCTGGGAGCTAGGTGCTATTGTGAGCCTCGTTTTACTGATGAGGAAACTGAGGCAGTCAGAGGCAAAATGATTCTCCCAGGATCACACAACTAGTATGTCTCTGAGGCCAGATTTGAATTCACATCTTCCTGACTCCAGGCCCAGCTAAGTCCTAGAACTATATCCATATTTCAAGGCAGCACAGCATAGTAGAAAGAAACCTGGATTTGGAGTTCCAGAAGAAATGCCATTTGACAACTGGGTAACCCAAAGCAAAAAGTCCTGTTTGAGCCTCAGCTACCTCCCCTCTCTGCAATACAAGGGTATGAACTGGAGGACTTCTGAGGTCCTTTCCAGCTCTAAACTGCTAATCCAATAGTGAGGCCCTGAGCCAATCAATTCCCCTCCATGGGCCTCAGTTTTGCCATCTATAAAATGAAGGGGATGGGTGAGATGGTCTCTAAAGTCCCTTTGAGCTCAAGATCCATTCTGTATGTATATGGTAATATGATCATTAAGAATATTAGAACTGGAATCAAACCTTAGTGAACATAGGATCTCAGAGCTCATCTAATCCAAGCCTCTCATTTCTTATAGAAGAGGAAACTGAGATTTAGTAAGGTAAAGACCTCTCCAAGTGGCAAAGGCAGGATTTGAGTCCAGCTCCTTTGACTCCAGAGCCTCTTTCCACTATTATAGAGACTTAATTCAATTTCTATCATATTACAGACCCAGAAAGCACATAACTTTTCGGTAGAGCTGAGAAATACTCAAAAAATCTCAGCACTCTTAAGTCAAGTATTCTTCTGTCTGTTTCCCTCTCAAAGCTAGGGGAAGGTGATCCTAAGGGAAGGTGATCCAGGAGAAGGTCATCGGGACTTTAGTTGAAAAGGCTGTTAAAACTTAGTCAGGGAGAGTGAAAACAACGGTCTCTTCTGGACAATGACCCAAGCTAGAGTGGAGGAGACCTGCTTTAAAGGGAGAAGCGGCTACCTTGGGCTTCTGGTGGCTGTGGGAAGTATGGTTATGTCCTCAAGTCCAGCAAGAAAGGATTGAGGTTCCCCCAGAGACAAAGGAGAAGACATCAGTCCTGGGAGTGAAGAAAAACTAAAGCTGTAATGACCAGAATTATACCCTAATTAGATTCAGTGACTGGACTGAATGCGTATCATTTGCCCACCTATATAGAACTGGTACCCCCAAATTCTCAGAATCACAGAGCTGGAAGGGACCTCAAAGGCCATCTAACACAAGCCCCTCGTTTTTTATTTTTGTTTTGACATATAAAGAAACTGACGCCCAGAGAAGCTAATTGACTTACTCAGGACTGGACAAATAACAAGCATCAGAAGTGGCATTTAAACCCAGATCCCCTGACCCTGAAGTCAGTGCTCTTTCCATCATACTTCTCCCTCATACTAAAGGAAAAGAGATTTTTGCCTGAGTCTGATGGGATAAAGGACCTGGAATCAAAACTCTGGCCATTCTTTTACTGGAACAAAGAGATCCCCAGACAAGGGATAATTCACCCCTACTGGCCACCAGAAGCAGAGGAATTGGCTTCCTTATTGAACAAACAATGATTGCTAACTAGATGTTAAGCTCAGTTGTTTCTAGTTGCCGAAGGACTACAAGGGCTCTTTAGCACCCTTTAAGTTTCCCTTCCCAGGAGCAAAATCCCAACTATCCTATCCTAGTTATAGAACTTCCTGGAGTATTCTTATGAGCTTGGGGGGGGAAAACCTGTAGTCCCAAGGCTGTAGTCTGAGAAGAGAAAACAAAAATAAAGCATCTTATTCCTTGAAACAGGAGAGTCACAGAGAGGAGCAAACCCTCCTTCTCTCATTGCAGTCAGAAACACTGCTCAAGATTTCTTTCCACAAGTTTACAAGAACCCAGTCTTAGCCCTAGTCTGACCTATTGCCTTTTTCTCCTTTTCCCCTCTTCACTGCTATGACCTTTGGTCCCGGTAGCCAGTGCTAACATTGCCACGTCCCAACATCTCAAACCTAGGGACCTGGGAAGCTGGCTTCTGGCCCGGTGAACATTTGCACAACATGGCTCCCATGAGCATCTTCCCTTAATGGAATTAAACCACCTTGTGGAAGAAAGGAGATGTCCGGCTCTGATAAAAATTGTGCAATTTGCATGGGAGCTGCGAATAGCTGTTTGCAGCACACATAGGACAGGATGCTAGAGCGTGGGCGGTGATGAGCCGATGCTGAGTTGACTGGCGGTATGCATATCTGATCGCTGCTGCATCTGACATTGTTTTCTTTCAAAACAATTTGGAATTAATTAGAGAAACAAACTTTTCACTGTGGTCTCTGGCCAAATATGAGTCCCTTGATGCCTTCTGCCTGTCACAGAACATTTCAAGAGTTTCTTTAACCGTGAATGCCTTGTGGGAAGAGAATACAAATAGCATTCAGAAAAATGGATTTCTTGACACCTAAGTAATTTGCTGTTGATACTTTGGGGGCTTGGGGTGGGGAGTGGGTTGTCTCAATACAAAGTGAAGTGTTAGCACTTATTTGGCAAGTTCAGCTCATGCTTAAACAAAATCCAGATGATCGTGGGAGTAATGTCAGAACAAGTCAATGAAATTCATCAAACATTTATTAAAGTGTCTACTATGTGCCAGGTCTTATGATAGTTCCGGGGCTACAAAGACAGTGCCAGCACTCAAGGAGCTTCCAATCTAATGAGGAGCTTACAGCAACCAAATGGAAATGGAATAGGGTCTAGATATGGGAGTTCATTGGGAAAGGGAGTTCTCCATGAGAAAACTCCCTCTACCAATGCAAGTCAGCAACTTTTCTCCAATCTTGAGTCCTGAAGTCTAGTCTAGAATCTAGAATACGTTTGTATTTTAAGTTGAAGTGATTTGCCCAGGGCCACACAGCCTGTATGTGTCACAGGCAGAATATCAACCCAAGCAGACTTGGTACTTAAGCTGCCTTTACCTTCTTAATGCTATGCTGCTTCTTGTGAATTGTCATAGGACTTAATATTTTATCCAAAGTTCATTTATGTGTTTTATCTAATTTGAGTCTCATAAGAGCCTGAGGAGGTGGACAGGGCAAGCATTACTATCCCCATTCCTTAGATGAGGAAAGGAAAAGTGATTTATTCGCACAAGGTTATGTATTGTTAGTAGTGGAGCCAGGACCAGACCTAGGTGACCTTGTTCTGGATAGCTAGTGAGCAAAAACTGACAGAAAGGTAAAGAAGTCATCATCTGATGAATTTGCTCCTGGTGAATAATCAGTTTGGCTAAGTCAGACTCAATTTTTCCTTTCTCCTTAATCACAAAATTTGGGCCTGATTCCCTTGGATGACTACCTCAGATCGGTCTTTCTCTTGGTCTAAGGGTGGTTTTTTGGATTTGGGTGGGGGGAGAAGGATCGGAGGGTGGTGCTGAACCATACAAAACCAAAATAAATCTGAGAATTTCTAGTCCTCTGCCTTGCTTTGGGATGGGCAGTCCTGGCCTAACCAGCCTTGATTGTGTTCCAGGAGCAAGTAGCTGACTATTCTCAAGTAGTCAGATCAATCCAATCGTTTTTCCCCTAGATCTGTTTTCTTTTCCATAAACTGGAGACGTATTACTAAGACCGAAATCGAAGGCAGTCAATCTTTGTCATTTTCCTTGAAACTGGCAAACCAAGACCAATCGAGCCTTGCCATAGGAAAATACTGCCATTGGCTACTAAAGCTTTGAACGTCTCAAGGCACGAATGAATAGATGGAAGAAGCAACTCGTCTCTTCTTTGCCACCCAAAGGGGGAAAGCCTGGAAGTGAACGATATGGGTGCAATTAAAAAAAAAAACCAACCCTTTACGTAACTTTTTTTTTTTTTTTACTGGGAGAGAACACCACGAAGCACATTTTCCAGGAAGTGTGGGCTGAGATGATTGTGTGCTCTTAACTAATCCTGAGTAGGGTAGCAAGTAAGCCAGCCTTCTAATGCTGCTTCTGCAAGCTCCTCTGTCAGAAGACAGCATTTCAACTCAATCGAAGCATGAATGAACCATACAGCCCACCTGCTCCCCCAACTGGGAACACCATCCCTGCGGCCACCATGAAAATCGTTATGTTTTTACTTACTCTTTTTGTTATTGCTCAGATCATTGGGACGGCGTTTTTTGGTGTCTACCTTCACAGGAGGCTGGATGAGGTAAGACTAACTGCGAGGCTTGATGAATTGGGTTGCTTGTTCCTCTTGGCTTGCCATTTTGAGTTTGAAACATTTGGCTTGAAACTCTACTGAAATGAGGGGAAAGAGCAGAAGTCGGAGGGAGATAATATTTTTCTCCTACACATTTGGTCGCTTCATCAAGGATTTCTTGTCCTTCAAGATACTTGTTCCTTTCAGAAAGTGTCATGTGAAGAAAAGTCACTTGTGAATTTTTTTAATTGAAATTTACAATAGAACAGCTCATTAGTAATGGATAAGCTCATGTCAACTGAATATTTCATCGCATTTTCAATTAGCACAGACACGAGAGGACAAGAATATTCTGTCACTAATTAAAAGGTATTCTTTGTGGAACCATTTGTGATAAGGTAGCAAATTGATTTTTTTCCTCTGAAAAATAGAGTATATTTCCATAGCACAGCCAAGTTTACAAAGAATTTCCTTCCGATAATTGTGGTAGGTAATTAGTGTCAGGAACTTTTTCTGCCCCTATCTATAATTTCATCTAGATCAGGAATTGTTGGCATGGAACACAGTCTCCTGCCGCATATTAACAAGTATTCTTCAATTTGGAGTCTTAAGAGACTTATCAGAGTAACTTCAGAGAGTTACTCTGAGAGGTGAAGTAACTTGCCTATGGCCACACAACTAGTATGTGGCATAAGAAAGGTTTGAACTCAGCTCTTCCTAATTTTAATGCCACCGTAAGCTAAACTTCTTCTCGGTGCTAGGATGATTATTCCCACTTTAGAGATGGTGAAACTGGGACTCATAGAACTCAAATGGCTCTGAGATAATTAGGTCTACAGTTATGACTTTAACATAGGCTTTGCTCCAGCAGTCTTTCCACTATGCTACTTTGCCCGTCTTTGGTTGGTCTGTGGCTGCGTGTAGAGTAGGTCAATTTGAATCCTGAAGAAATTATAACTGGGAAGAGGCAGTTTGTTTCCACATGTAGAACTCCTCCTCTAACTGACAGGAGACACGGGCTGTATCTGGAGAATGCCACTCATTTTGATGAAAGAGGGATGATCCATGCAATTATTCGTATGGATGTGTCTGAGAATCTGGAATTTTACCAGTTTGCAAATAGAACATCTGGGCGCCTGAATTCATTTGTCAATCTCTTGTCCCCACACGGCCACCGCCATTGCCTAGCGGGTTTAATGGAGGGCATAGAAATGGTAGAAGCAATCATCAAGGTGCTGGTGGCCCAATATCCAATTAGCAAGGAAAGCCAAAGAAGTTTGGGGAGTTTGGCTGGTTTGGGAGGTGAAATACTCTTCCTCCCTGTGTAGTCACCGTTTTCCTTTAGCACCCATGTCTAGCCAGATAACTAAAATGCCAGATTATCTTTGGACGCCTCATTATGGCGTGCAGTTGACCCTTGGGTCCTTGGAGGCACTGCCAGTGGAGCATAAGCTTTGGCAAGCCCTACCAAGCCTAGAAGGATCTGGTGATCAGGCCTGGTGATTGAATCTGTTGCCCAAGGACCAGCCTAGCTGAGCAGAAAGAAAGAAGCTCGGGGCCCAAAAGATGATTGCAAGGAGATGAAGTCTTTGGCAATGACGGGCTCACACAACAGTCCTAAATTGCCTCAATGGTTTAGTAAAGGGATTATAAAGCTTAAATTCCAGATATTTAAATCTCCTGAGACATATTAATCATTATAACCTCTGACAATATTTTTAGATGAAAACTTCCTGTCAAGTTTCAAAATTGTTAATATCTAGTGTGACGGAGAAAATTGGCCTTGGAGTCTAAATTAGGTCCCGGGTTCAAGACAAATTTCTTGACCTATCTGAGCCTCAGTTTCCTCATCTGTGAAAAAAGAGGGTGAACTAGATGACCTTTGAGATTCTTTACAAATTGAAATCTGGTTAAGTGCAAATTTTTAAAAATTTTTATTAATATTATTTTCATTTACTAATCTATTCCCCCTTCCTTTCTATCCAGTGAGCAACAAAAAAGAAAAAAAGTGGCTCAATAAAACTATTCAATACATCAGTCCGAAATATACAATGTCCTATAGCCATAGTCCCCCAGCTTTCCTAAAGAGTAAGCAAAGCACATGAAAGAACACTTTTTTCAAATAGCCAAATGCTAAAGTGTGGTAATAGTAATATCACAGTTATTATAACTGTGGTTTGGGGGTGTCTTTCAAATAGCCAAATGTTAGAGTGGTTATAATACAACAATTACTATGATTGTGGTTTGGGGGTACCATTTTTTTATCTACGTTGTGATTGCTGCCTAAGTCCCACTAATGCACCGATCATCCTAGAACATGTCGCTTCTGCCTTGTGAGGAACTAAAGACCTCCCAAGTTGCTCCGAGTTGGATATTCCGTACCATTCCTCACTATTTGAAATTTCATAGGTGCCATCTTCCCCCAGCCTCTGATTTTTTTTTCAAAGCACCATGGTGGGGGGGGGGGCAGCATGTTGAAGTGGGGACTCTCTCAGCCTCATGGGCTCATTTTTACTCTTTCACAACCAGGTAGAAAAGGAGATGAATCAACAAGAGGACTATGTGTTCATAAGGATGCTACAGAAATGCAACCAGAAAGACTCTTCCACGTTCCTGAACTGCCAGGAAATTCTAGCCTCGTTTCAGAAGCTGCTTAAGGTAAAGTCTTTCCTAAATGTGAACAATTTTATCGTCTAAGTCGATCTGTGGAACTTGGTCATAAAAACTAGAGACGAACTGGACCTTGGGGGCTGTCCAGTCCAATCCCTTGTTCTATGGCAATTGAATTACTTGCCCAAGGTCACCTGTCTAATAAATGGCAGAACTGGGATTTTAATTTGGCCCCTCCAACTCCAAAGTCATTTGTCTTTCCATTACACTGCCCAAGTCCAACTCCTTCATCTTATAGGGGAAGAAACCAAGTCAAAAAAGTTGAGTCACTTGCCCACATGGATAGTATACAGGATTCAAACTCACATCTCCAGCTAGATTCAAGGCTCATGCCAGTCTACCACATTTAATCGTGTCAAGTTTTACATTAATACAAGAAGTGATGGAAGCAACTTATTGTGTCGACTCAGAACTCTAGAGATCTGGGTTCCAAACCTGGCTCTAACACTCACCTCCTTAATTATCTGGGTAACAAGGCCACTGGTGTCATACCAGGCTTTACAATGACTTAGAAAACCACATATTTACATCATCTATCTTCTGCTGTATTTTTATTTTTGTATTTGGAAAATGCATCTCTGAGGAAAAAACCCCCACATAAGAGACTCACTGCCTGAGCCCTAGGGAAACTTCACATTAGGAAGAGGCCACTGGCTGCTGTCAGCGCCCCCTGCCGGACCTACACACCACAGGAGTCCCATTTGCTTAGGACGGGGAGCTCTTCTTTTGCTCTGGTTAGCTGTCTTGGGGCATTTCCAAGGGACCCCCCACTTTTGTAGAGCCAGAATGGACCTCAGAGACTATCCTTTCCTTTCCAACCTGCATCAGCAAAGGGATCCAGGTCTGACATGGCTGGGTGTCCAGAGGACGGCCAGCCTCTGCTCAAACACCTCCAAGGAGGGCAAACTCAGCAACTCTTAAGCAGCCGCTTCTGTTTTAGGATATCTCTCATTGGGACAAAGCTTTTCCTGACAACGAACCAAAATTTGTCTCTTGGCAACTTTGGTGTCTAGCTCTCCCCTAGGACTCGAAAGATCTTTGAGATTAAAAAAAAAAAGAACAGCTAGTGCTACCGGTAGAATTTCAAGCTGAAAGGGCTGGGTAGAGGGAAGGTTAGTTGTAGAGAAGGAAGAGACCCTTCTCAGCGATTCAACACGTAGGACTTTGCCTAATCCATTCAAAAAGGTTTAGAGCTGGAAGCTACTTAGTCCAACCAGTTCTTTTGACAGACGAGGAAACTGAGCCCCAAAGAGATGCCATAATCTGCCCGAGATTCTGTAGGTAGTAAAAGGCAACCCAAGGATTCCAACTCGGGTCCTTTCACTCCCAGTTTGGCATTCTTCCCCAAGCTCCACACCCATGGTCTTGAAATGACACTTAATTTTGCATCGTCAAATTAGCTTTAGGATACTATACCACGGTATCTGTATCGAATAAAGCTCCCACAATGGAAAGAATGCTGGGTTGGGAGTCAGATACTTGGGCGCTGTCCAGTCCAATCCCTCGTTCTATGGCAACTGAATTATTTGCCCAAGGTCACCTATCTAATAAATGGCACTATACCATGGTATCTGTATCGAATAAAGCTCCCGCAATGGAAAGAATGCTGGGTTGGGAGTCAGAGGATCTATGTTCTGTTTCTATCACTTACCACTTGTGTGACCCCGAGCTCAAGAGTTATGAGCCTGTGTTCTGTAATTTGAAATGTTTCATGTTGTCGGTCTATCTGGAATTTAGACAGTATTTGTGAATGTGTCCATTAGGGAAGAATCTCAAGATTGGCTTGGATTCCTTGGTACTCAAGGCAGGGACACAGCTGGAACCTAGGATCTGTTCCGACGGGTGTCGGACCCTCTCGGCTGAGAAGGGACTTCAACAATCTTAATTCAAGTATCTCTTCCTACTCTCTCAACTGACTTTCTCTTCCATCCTCCCCTTCCTGAAGGGTGCTGGCACACCACCCTAAGCTTTAAGGAGGCCATCTCTCTCCAAGTCCTCTCTTGGGCCATTAACTAGGCCACAATTTGCACAGGAAAAATGCTTGCAGTATAGTAGATGAGTGGTCTTGGACCCCTACAGCCCCAAGTATATCTCCAAGGGTTTACTCTAGTATTTAGTACCCATGGGAACCCCAAAGATGACCCTACTAGTTCTTTACACCAATCCAAGAATCCAACTGGAAATCCCTTGAGGACAGGAGTTTTTGTATGGTCAGTGCAGGGCAGTTTTCTTATTCAGAACAGGTGCTCAATCAATGCTTGTCGGAGTGGATTGAACCACATTGGATTGGAATGGATTAGAGAGACCTCCAGCTCCCTGCAAACTTCCTGATCATTTGAGCATCTTTACCTTTAAACTGGAAATGATGGTTGTAGGCACTCCCTGAGGGATTCTTGGGAAGGACCACCGGGCCTTCCAGTCCTGACTTGACCATCCACTGAACCCAGACTTTAGACAAGTCACTCCCTGATCCACTCCCTGTCCCTGGGCTAACATTTCAAGGTTTAGGAAGCACTTCAATATATATATATATATATATATATATATATATATATATATATATATATATATATATATTGCCATTCTTATCTTCATTCTACAGATAAGGAAATTGAGGCACAGAGAGTTAAAGTGACTTGCTCAACATCACACAGCTAGAATTTGAGCCCAGTCTTTTGGGGCCTGGGAGTGATGCTCTTTCCTTTGTACAATGTTGCTTCTTGGTGCCTGACACTGACATATCTTAGGTCTTCTTCAATGTGGACATTCTACAAATCCCCAAAATAAATGAGGGTGAAGTCCTTGACAACCCCCCAAAACAAACAAACCCAAACGAACCCCTGCTGAATAATACCGATAATGCTGTAATGGCTCTGCCAACAGATACCTCTCCTTTGACAAGGAGGGTAGATTGGCACCGGGAATATATGCCAGCTGCCTGGCAAAACCTAAAATCAGCTACCGTGGCAGGGAAAGAAGGAAGAGCCCAGGAAGGACTTCCCTTATGAACTCTCGCTTGAGCCATCTGACTTCAAAGTGTCAGTCCCAAAGGGCAGCTCAGGAGGCGGGCTGGCGACAGTTTCTAGCATATAGCCACGCAGCTGAAATGGTTAAATGACATGCCTGCTTTCCCCAATGACCCTTTCCTCCAATCACCAACAAAAATCCTCAGGTTTTTTCTTTTTTCTTTTGGTTCTCCAGCTCTTGTCTTCTTGCCCAGGGTGATGAGTCTGGACTCTATTTTGGTTTTCTTGGCCAATCAATATGCATTTATTAAGCACCAAATATATGCCAGGCACTGGCCAAAGCCAGCTTGCTAATTTTCGGGGCCACTGTATGTTTTCCCAATGGCACAAAATTTTCAGAAGTTTGCACTTTAGGGGACTCTACCCTATCAGCCACCTCTCGGGGCAGGGAGAAGTGATGGATGATGGTAGTAGGAAATAGTAATCCAAGTTCTTCCTAAATATATGTTGAGTAAGAAGTTGACTACAGAGCTAGAGGCAACGTCAGGAACTTTCTTTCCTCCCTTTCTCTCTCCACATGCAAACCTGACAGCATCATAGATTTAGAGCTGGAAGGGATCTTGGATGTCATCTAAGTGAATCCCCTCATTTTAGAGTTAAGGAAATTGAGGCCCAGAGAGGGTTTACTGGTTGAAATAGACCTAGGCTTATCAAGTCCAGGCTTCATTTTCCAAATGAAGGGACTTGTACAAGGTCACACTGCTAATAAGAAGCAGTGCTGAGATTCAAACCCAGATCCTCTGGGTCTCCAAATTCAGGGCTTTTCTCCTGGCATAGTGTGCTCCTTGTGCCTTGTGTCCTTTTGGGGGGACAAAACTCTCTCTGGAAACAGAGAAGGCTTTCAGTGAACATATCCCTGGGAAATTAAACAGAGCTACTTAAAATGTCACATTAGAAGGGGATCAATAGGGCCTCTTCCTGAAGGCAAGAGTTTGGGGGGTTCTTTTTACGATCCATCAAGGTGGGATGAGGATGGGGGGAAGGGATGGAGCACCTGAGGCAACCAACCCAGCAGGGAGCCTGGCGCCAGAGAGAGTCAATCTTAACCAACCCCCGGTTTGCTAAAGGTTTCTGCCCAGCTTACCCAAAAAGTATCTCAGCCGCAATCAACACATCCCCCACTTTTTTTCTTCTTTTCTGCAAGAGCTCTAAGCAGTCATTTGTTTATTGGGTCTCGGGCGTACTTTTTCCTGTCACCGCATTTTTATGGTGCCAAATTTCGGCTTAAACGGAAAATTGAAACTCAGCTGCACATGTAAGCACTTCAAGGGGTAGATGGCACATCGATCTTTGAGACTTCCAGCCTAGGCCCTGGCAACTCAATTCAATTCCTTTGCATTCGGTTCAGTTCAATTCTGATCGATTCAATTCATTCAGTTCAGTTTGGTTCACTTTAGCGCAAAGAATGAATCTCCTTGAAGTGATTTCACTATTCAAATTTGTACTGCGTAATTTCCATTGGGCCGGAACTAATGACCATATTTTGCATAATTACAACATCACTGTAATGATACGAATTCAAATACATCAATAACTCAGTTGAGTTCAATGATTGTGACAAAGTCATGGTGACAGAAAAGAGGGCTCCATGTGGAGTCCCGAGGTACTGTGTTCAAATGCTGTCTCTGAGACTGACCAGCTATGTGACCCTGGGCAAATCAACTGACCTCTCTGGACCTCGTTTCCTCTTCGGTAAAAATGAAGATGTTGAACAAGACAAGCTCTGAGGTCTGTTCTAGCTCTAAAGCTAAAATCCTCAAATTCTTCATCTATTGTATATAAGGCACAGGGGATTTAAAAACACGCATAACCCCTACCTTCAAGGAGCTGCTAGTCTAAGGAGGGAGGGAAGGAGCACAACGTGTGCAGAGATAAGAAATCCTAGGGGTAGAGAATGCCAGCAACTGCCGGGATTAGGAAAGACCTTGTATAGGTGGTAAGATTCATCTGAGCTGCCCTTCGAAAAAAGCTAGAAATTATTTCAAGGTGAAGTGAACAGGGAGAGCGTCCCAAGTGTGGGGAATAGCCTGAGCAAAAGCCAGTAGGGAGGAAATGGGCATCAGCCAGTTTGGGACAAAATGGGCATCAGCCAGTTTGGGACAGGGAATTCATGAAGGGAAAGATAGGGAAGACAAACAGGAAAGGACTCTATGTATTTCCCAGACTGAGTAGACCACACAGAGTTCTGAATAAAACTGTCCACTACACAAACAAAATACATTGTGTGGAAATTATCCACATGACAGCACTCTTAACTATGGCTTCCATCTGGCCTCGAAGCTTTCTTGAGCAAGTTGGGCCGTGGTCTCTGACTCTGCTCACCACAGTTATCCTGGTTTCTCCCTTGGCCCCAACACTTCTCGGAGCACCCCAGGCTAGTCATCCGAACTCGTCACTGCCGACCACAAACGCCCACTGAGGCCCCAGTACCAGCTCCACGCAGGGAGTGATTCTCCTATTCATCGCCACCTGTGGGATCCAGGGAATTCAATGTCCTGGGGGTGACCGACAGCAAGGCTTTTTTGCAAGGTCACAAACATTTAGCGAGTGCTTGCTACGTGCCAGGAACAGTGCTCCCAGTAAGGACTCCAGAAATTAAAAATGGTCTGAGCCCTGCCCTCAGGAAGCCTACAGTTTAACAAAGGGAATGGGATCCATAAATGGGCAAACGATGATAGGAACAGAGGAGAATTCCAGACGAAGGACCAGAGGAAATATTAAACAAGAGAAGACTACTACAATTGAAGACAGAGCCTGGGGTCAAATCCCACCTGTGTAGCCTTGGACCAGTCCCTTCCCTTTCCTCAGTCTCAGTTTCTTCTTCTGTAAAATAAGGCAGTTGGACTGGTTGGCTTCTGAGGTCTCTCCCAGCTCTAGATCAAGGATCACATGTGTGATCTTGGCCAAGTCACTTCATTTTCCTTGCCCTTAACTTATTCACCTATAAAGTGAAGGAGATGGCCTAGGTGGCCTCTGAGATTGGTTCTTTCCAAGTGGAAAAACTATGATCAAACTTTAATCCTCTGATCCCTTGGGGGGTGGGTGGAGAGAGAGAGCTGCTTCATAGAGGAAATGGTACCTATGCTGAGCCCCTGGTCTGGAGAGGTTCGGAGAATGGGGAGATCTTAAAACTGGCATTTTCTAGATTACTCCCTGGACAATTGAGACAGTGAAGGAAGCCTGGCCCACAAGGCTCTCAAATGTGAAAGGTTTGGGAACCGGGAGAGCAGCTGCCATTGGTGGGATAGGGGAAGGAGGGAATTAGAGATCAGTATCTGTGCGGGACCAACCGCCCCCACTGCCCCAATGACCTTTGATGTTTTTTCTGGTTTCAGCCTGAGGAGAGCCCCACAAAGGAGATGTTTGAGAGGCAGAAAGGTAGGTGGCCTGGGACTGGGGAGCTCTTCAAAAGGGAAAGGGACAATGGATGGGAACTGGGGGGGTGGGGAAGAGCAGGTGCAACAAATGTTTGGAAGTGGAAAAAATAATTGGAAACAAAGGACTGAGGCCCCGCTCAGGGGTTATCTCCTTCCCCGTGAGGGCCAGAGGAGCCGAACTGTAGCCTAGCCTAGGGCTGAGTGACTAGTCCAACTTTCCTGTTGAACAGGGGGATGGAAACGATTGCAGCCTCATAGGCTTTGAGCTGGAAAGGGCCTTAGAGAACGATCTTGGCCATATTATAGATGAAGAAGTGGGGCAGGGTGCAGATTTGAATCCAGGTCCTCGCACCGTAGAGCCCTGTGCTCTTTCCACTGTACCCCAGGGCCTCTAAATTGATGAGTCTATGATCTCCCCCTCCCCCCACAAGCATTTTTCCAAAGGGCCCACTGAGGGTAGGCATGGTACTACGTGCTGAGGTATGAAGCCTAAAAATGGAAGCAGAACCTCCCTTAAGGACACTGCACTCTCCTGAGGAAACACAACATTCATCCAGATCAGGAAACAACGTACACCTAGAGTTTGTAATGCAATATCATTTTAAGGGGGAGAGAGCATGGCCAAGTGCGAAGACTGAGAACCGTCTTGTGTGGGAGGTGCTGCCAAGCTTTGTTTATGGGCCTGAAGTCAATGCCCCAGAGCCCTGCTGTTTAACCTCCACTTGGAAAGCATAGAATCTGAGGCCTGGAGGAACTCTTTGTAGGCCAGAGCTAGCTCATCCTCTCCCACAATGCATCCTGGCCAATGTAGTCCTAAGGCCTCTGCTCAACTCTATCCGGGGCCAGGGAGCTCATTAGTCCTTGTTCTTGGCCACCCCAGCTTCAGGCTGAACGTGACCTCCATTGGCTCTCAAATAATTACTGGAAGAAGATCCAGTGCTGGACAGCTCACCCGTTCTGGGAGAACAAACCAGCTTCTTCCATTCAGATGTTGTCTCCCCCTACCCACTTCCCTTTAAGTCTCCTCTTTGGGTTCAACCCCCAGTTCTTAATACCATTCCTCAAATGATGCGGAACTGAACATAACATGGCCCATGTGGTCTAACCGGCACCATCAACAATAGAACAAACCCTCCAGCACTTAGCACAGGGTCTAGCACACAGTAGGTCTTGAATAATAATTTATGAATATATTAATAGTTTATTAACTGGCTCCCCCCCCCCGCTTCTCTCCTCCCCACCCCAGAGACTTATTTCTCTCTGAATGGTAGTTTGCAGCTCTGGGCTGGTAAAGGTTTAACAATTGACTCTGAAAAACTGAACCCCCCCCAAGACTTGGAAATTTAATCTGAATCATTAACATTTTCGCCATCACTTTCTTAAGTTCAGAAAATCAATAAAACAACCAGGCAAGCCCAGATCTGGGGCAATTTCAATAGTATAAATGTTCACAAGGAAAATTTTATAATCAGCTCATTTTAGCCAGCCCCAGCACACCCCTGGCTATTTCATACCCTTTCCCAGGGAGAGGGGGAAGGCAGCAGCAGTATGTAGAACTGAACAAGAGCAAATGGGTGCAAATGACGGAGGCAGATTTTGGTTTAGGGGAAAGACAAATTTCCTAAAAATTACAGTTGTCCAACAGGTTTTTTTTGGGGGGGGTGCAACAAAAGAACAACTGCTATAGAGTCAGAAGACCTGGGTTCAAGATCTCCTTTGCTCTTTTATAAATTGCATGGCCTTAAGCAGATTGCCTCTTGGGGCCTCAGTTTCCTCATCTGTGAAATGAGCACATTAGACTAAATGGCTTCTAAGGTCCCTTCTGGCTCTTAAAGCTATGACCTATAGTAAGTACTCAGACCCTATAACATGGGCCTCCTCAGGACCAGGTGTGTGTCACTGGAGGCCTTCAGACATGGGCTTGATGATCCTTTTAGGGTAGATTCGGGCTTCAAGTATGGCGATACCTTTGCCACTAGGCCCCAGTGGAAGACCTCCTGTTTGTGTCCAGTCAGTAGTTCTGTCTCCCAGATTTCTTAGACTATATTTTGTACTTGTATTTGTGAGGCAACATAACGTGGTAGCTAGGGAGAGGGCCGGCCTTAGAGTCAAGAAAAAACAGAGTCAAATCCTGCCTTAAACGCCAGATAATGATCCAAGCAAGTCGAAGACAGATAAGTTGCTGACCTACTTTAGTGAATGGAGTTTCCACACCGGGATTTCCCCATACTGATAAAATCAATGATCTAAACTAAAAGGGGAAAAAAATGTATTATTTCCTTATCTGGGCACAGGCATTCTATCACCCGCAGTCGACCGGAAGCTCCTTGAGGGCAGGGGCTGTTTTCTCTCTATCCCCAGCCCTCGGCATTACGTTTGGTTCATAACTAGGGCTTAAAAAATGCTTGGTGACCTGAACTGAATAGAATTCCAGCTCTAAGATTCTATGATTCCTTATACCCAGAATGCCACAGGATAATCAGGTCAGCTACACACTCCCAGGTCATGTTTCCTATCTTGCAGTAGTCAACAAAACTCAATAAAAGTAGGGCCTACTGTGTGCAAGATACCCTGATAAGCACTGTCTCTGCCCTCCGGGAGCTTACAGGCTAGGGGAGAAGACTGTAAACCAAGGAAATGGGGAGAAATCGTGACCAACGGGGATAAGCTTGTGGCAGAACTGAACGACAGGACCTAGGTAGTTGGACGGGGGTCAGAGTGCCTGAACCAATAGAGTAAGTGCTCAGTGACACTTAACTCTGGGTGTGATCTTGGACAACTCAATTTATCTCTCTTGGTTTCTGTCAACTCATCTTTGAAACAGAGTTTGAGGATGGACTAAATAGTCTCTAAGTTCCTTCCATCTCTCGATCCCTGATTGATGGTTTGTTCCTCAAAGGAATATCGTCACCACTGTTGATGGTATTGGGGGATGGGGCTAGGCCCTAGTGGCAATAAGCAAATTGCAATGGAGGCTTGCTATAACCAGGCCGCTGTGCTCCCCCTAATCAGGCACAGGCCAAGGATTTTGGGTTGAGCGAGCCAGACCATCGTATCTCCCCGCTTTGCTCGGGAGAGTCGCTCATACGAGAAACTGGAAACGAGATCTCAGCCCAGTCGGATGTTTGTGTCTAACACATCTTCTGGCTTTTCTTTAATTTCAGGGGATCAGAAGCAGCTCCCAATTGCAGCTCATCTGACAAGTAACACCAACAGTAAATCAACAGCTGGTAAGTCTTATAGCATTAAAAAATGCAATTCCCACCGGAGTAATCACGTTGGTTAGCCAAAGTGGTTTTTTACAGAACAGTGAGTCTGTTTCTTTGGGGTCTGACTGACAAGCCCATCCATTCCCCCTCTTCCCCACTGTCTTTCAAGAAAGCCCTGAGCACAGAGGACACTGGGAGAGACACCAAAGAGACGGGATCAGAGCCCCAATCCTCCTCCTTCCCCATGGGCTCCCAAATGGTATAACATTAAGTGGAAGGATTAGTGTTTTTGGTCAGCTCAGAGGAAACATTGGACAGATTCCTTTCCATTAAACTGCCCCCGGCTTCCACTGGGAAAAAATGATGTATAAAAATAGGACCCAAAGGACAATCATTCCCATCTGTTGATCCCCACCCCCACGGTAAACCTCGGCTTCATTATGGCGAGCCCCAGGGAAATTAAAGGTAAAATCATTCTACAAAGATCAATAGACAGTAACGTCAAATTTTCCAAAGAAGGACAGATGATGTGTTCTGATCTCTTCACCTGCGAATGATTTTATTTCCACAAACGTTCTGCGAGTATTGCGGGCCCTATTTTTTTCCCTGAGTCAAGATATGGCATCTACCCGGCGCCAGAGGATGCTTTGCATCAGATAAAACCATGGAAACAAAGTCCCTGAACCCCAAATCTCCATTCCCCACCCCCATTTCTATTATTGTAGTCTGAGATTGTGGTCTCAAGAGCACAGGCCAACCTTTGACTTGCTCTAAAGGCAAGGGTGGGGTTAACAGCTTAGAAACAGAGATCCAAAAGAAAGGGCACTTGGGGGCTTTGGAGTCGGGGGACCTAGATTCAAATCCATTCTCTGCCATTTACTGCCCTGCAGGACCTTAGGCAAATCCCTTCCCCTCTATGAGTCTCAGTGTCCTACTCTGTAAAATGAGGAAGTCGGCAGGTGGCCTCTGAGAGCCCCGCAGCTCTAAACCTAGGATTTGGACCATTTACGGTCATCGAGTGAATTCCAATGCGATTCTGTCAAAGGATGAACAACTTTCTACCAGAATTTTTATGATATATCTCATAAAGGGATCTGACTCTGCCACTAACTAGCTACATGATATGGGCAAGTCACTGTCCCCTATTAGAGCCTCGGTTTCTCTAGCTGTCAAATAGGACAAATACTATCCACCTGGTAGGGGAGACTTATGAGGAAAGTTTGAAAGAAATGAAAGTCACTATTTGAGAGATGATGTGTCCCAATCTTTGGTTCCTCGACAGGGGAGTTAGATGTTAGGACCGGGACTTTTGTCACTCTGTCCCAATAGGAACTTCCCCCCAGGTTTGGGGGGGATTAGGGAGAGATTAGAGTCTAGTTAAAAACCAACTGACATGACCCATTCCATTCCGTGTTGATTATTCATTACCAAATGGCCCGAATGAGAAGGAACTGGCCCCTTAACTGTGTACTGAACAATCCAAGTGAGCAACATTTGGGGAGGATTTGGTTGTTATATGTCTCTTAAGGGAGAGCTGGGACAGGAAGCCTAAAGACTATAAACTAAACTAGCTGCTCCTAACACTTCAAGTTGGGTCTCCCCGGATTCTTGGGTCTCAATATGACATGAGAAAACTGGTTTGTCACCCCGAGGGGTGTCTGTGCGTGTCTCTGTGTGCGTTGGAGCTCCGCTCAGCCAATGCTATCTTGAGTTCTTCCCCACTAAGCCCCCACCCCCGCCAATTGAGCTCTCTGTGGGAGCTGAGATTGGAAATCTGGCACACACACCTGCCACTTTGAACCCCACTCAGCCTAAGGCGAGAAAATGGCGCGGGGCGTTGCCGGTGGGTGCTCGGGCTCAGCCACAAGACTACCGAGGCTTTGCATACCACCGAGCTTGCAAGGCGGGAGCGCCCACTACAAGGGGAGATCAAAACAGACGGGGAACTTGACAAGTTTATTTTCATACTTCCTTTCCTAATTTTAGTCCCCTCAGTGGGAGGTAGGCCTGCTTTGCATCAGCACGATTAGGGACAAATAAATCAGTTCTTGCCTTGCTGGGCTGCGGCTGACAAATGGTGCGTGCTGTAAAATGGAAGCATGGTGTTGACTAATGGGATGATGTGGAGGTTCGCTTTGAAGGAGTCTTATGACTCGAGTATAATATGTCGGGGAAATTTTTTTATTTCCCCTCCCTACTTATATTTGGGGGGGGGGAGGGTGTGTGTGTGTGTGGGAGTGTGTGTGTGTGTGTGTGTGTGTGTGTGTATGTGTGTACACACATAGGTACCTACAGAGTAGCTGAGTGACCTTAGTTACTTAACTTCTCGGTGTCCTCAGGCCACTCTCCAAAACTAGAAATTTCAGTGCAACCCGTCCTGAAAGTGGGAAGTTCCTCCCTAGGAGGAGTCTCCTCCACTAACGAAATCCAGGTTTCTGATCTAGAACTGTATCCATATGGAACTTCCCACCACCGTGGACACAGCCCAGCAACTCATTTGTTAACTTTGCCTGCCTCCCTTCCTGTCAGGTTAAATAACCTGCCCCCTGGTCACACATCTCATAGGCTTGAGAGGCAGGAGTTTGAACCCAGGCTTTTCTGAAACTGAGTAGAGCTTTTCAGTTCCTCTATTTTGCATCTTTTTTGCATAAGATCAGAGAATTATGCTAGAAGAGAACTTCTAGCCCACCCCCTCTTTAACAGAAGAGGAAACTGAGGCCAGGACTGGGGAAAGGGCTTTCTTGGGTCACCAAGACTGATCCATGGCCTCCATGGTCTTCTGTCTCTTTGCCATTAGAATATGAAACATGAAATGTGTTCCAATCGCCTGCTTTGTTTTCTCTTTCCTATCCAGTTCTCCAGTGGGCCAAAAAAGGATATTATACCGTGAGCGACTCATTATTGTATAGCGATGGAAAACTGACAGTCCAAAGCTCAGGATTTTACTATATCTATTCCCAAGTCACCTTTTGTTCCAGCCAAGAAGCTTCCAGTCAGGCAGCATTTGTAGCCAGCCTTTGCCTGAAATCGAGCGGATCCGAGAGAGTCCTCCTTCGAGCAGCAAATCCCCACGCACCCTCTAAACCTTGTAGGCATCAGTCGATCCGCTTGGGAGGAACGTTCGACCTGCAACAAGGCGCTTCGGTGTTCGTCAATGTGACTGATCCCACCCAAGTGAGTCACGGGCCAGGATTCACGTATTTTGGTTTATTTAAATTGTGAAAAAAATGTTAACTCCTCATTTTGTGGCCAAAGATGATGCCATCAATCTTCGCCACGTAGAAAAAAGCAGCTCAAACTAAATCCTTTGGAACTGACTGGGCTTTTCTGGCTTGGACTATTTATATTCCTTGGACTTTCTTTCATTAAATACTATTTATTATGTACTCCCATGTAGGCAGTGCTGTCCATACTAAGGGATTCCAGAGCAAAACCAGAAATGGTCCTGGCTTGTGGCTTAAAACGTAAGAAAATGAGGCAGAGAAGGAGTGAAATGAGAGAGAAGACAATGAGAGACAAAGAGGAGACAGAGATAGAAAAAGACATAAGAGAGAGATAGAAAAAGGAGTGTGTGTGTGTGTGTGTGTGTGTGTGTGTGTGTGTGTGTGAAAGAGAGAGAGAGAGAGAAGACATTGAGTGTGTGTGAGAGGGACACAGATACAGAGAAAGAAATAAAGACAGATATAGACTGAGACACAGAGACATAATGAAAGTGTGTGTGTGTGTGTGAGAGAGAGAGAGAGAGAGAGAGAGAGAGAGAGAGAAGTAAAGACAGAGAGATACAGAAAAAGTGAGTGTGTGTCTGAGAGACAGAGATAGACAGAGAGCCAGAAAAGGCTAGATCCCAATTAGCACAACTGAGTCTCCTGAAGTGGCTGCATTATTCAACTTCTCACTGTATAGTTCTCCCAGGCTAGAACCATTGGCCATTTTTATATCATTGTACCTTGGTATAATGCAAATTCAGAGCCCCGTGACCATTTTGGGGGACTCGTTATTCTGACGAGTCAGGGCCTAGTTCTGATCAGTAATATCTAGTCTTCCAGTGGGCAGTACAATTGATCATCTCCAAAGGTGAGGGGTGGGAAGGGAAGATTCCACGCCTCATGTTCATTTGCAAGCGACTCCTGCTTCTCAGCACTAACCCAGAGGTTCTGACCAGCAGAGAGCTGGCAAATTGGACTTCTGTCACTCACGCCAACACCGAGCTCCACACGGTGACTTATCCCCACCCATCCCCACCAAGGATCCTCACCTTATGACCAGTGAGGTGGCACAGGGGAGTAGAATTCTCTCTGGGTCCTTTAAAGAATCCCCATATTGACCATTGGGAGCTGACTGTGCTTATGGGAAATACTGTATCCAGTTGTAGTCTTCACTGTTTCCCAAGTGAACCTGTGATCATCTCATTATTTATTTTTTGAATAATAAATGTTACTTAACGTTATTGTCATTTTTATTTCCTAAGACCCAGATCTCCACAACCCCCCCGGACCACCACAACTAACTGCTGCTTAGAGAAAGATAGCGATCTTTTTGAATGTATTTGGGCACCATAGTGTCAAGCCATTTGCACATAACGGCCACGATACGTGCCGATATTACCCAGAAGTCTTTGGGAGGGTGTGTGCGGTGCCAATGACATCCTATAAATTGTCACGGGGTGGGGAGGAAACAGGACCTTCCCCGTGTTTCGGTTGTCACGGGGTGGGGAGGAAACAGGACCTTCCCTGAGTTTCGGGAGACTTCAATTGGGCACAATTTGTGCTTGGTTACTCACTGACTGGCATCCCTGGGAAGCCGTATGTGGCAGCAGCAGCAGCAGCATCTCTTCTCCAAACTTAAGTAGGTCAGGGAGAATTTTACCCGACTTCTTTGGGTACCGCTGACATATTCAGCAAAGAACTGGAAATAGTCACGGAGGGCCCTACATATACAGGGCCAGATTTAGCTTCCCAAACGCCTCTGAGTTTGGCAGACACGAGGGAATTGAGGAAATCTCAGAAAGTGGCACCAGATTCCTGGAAGGAGCTATCTGTTCCCTGTTAGATCCAATACAGATGGGAATTTCTCTAGTATACGTTCAGCTAATAAGGTTATGGGAGGGAAAATGGCACGTGACAGTGACAAGACCGGAGGGGGTTCGGACCCGGAACAGAATCCCTGCTCTATTTAGTACTTGTATGACCTTGAGCAAATCACTTTCTGTGTGCCTCAGTTTCCTCTCCTATAAAATGAAGGGGACGGAATCTCTGAGGTCCCTTCCAGCTCCAAATTCTAATAAGACTTTCCTATGAAGCTCCAGAAAGAGCTACAGACTGAGTTGAAAGGAAATGTTGAGCCATCAAAAGGCAGAAAATCCTAAAGGAAGTTTCTCATGTATGAAAATATCCCAATTCAATCAACACTTACTAAGCAACTAATTTGTCCAAAGCACCGTAACTAGGAAAAAACCCAGCCCGAAACAAATCCCTGCCCTCAAAAGGCTTATAGTCCTATAATGGAGATCTCTGAATCCAGGAGGGAAGGGGCAATTGCCTCTAAAGCTTTGCTCCACATCTGATCCAACCCACATGTGAAAGGAATCCTTTTTATGTCCTTGACAAACAGCCCCCCAGCCTTTGCTTGAAGACCTTGAGAGTCAGAGAACTCGTTCCCTGTTGCGGCGACTCCCATCACTGCCAGTTTTTTCTCAGTGTCGGGTCTAAATCTGCCTCTCGGCGACTCCCCCCCCCCCACCCCGATCCTAGCTTATAGGCAAATCAATTCAATCCCTTTTCCACCTACTTGAAGACGGCTTTCCCATTCCCACTGTCTTCTCTTTCCCAGGCTAAAAAAAAAAAAAAAAAACCATCCTCAATTCCTTCTAAGCCAAACTTTGTATACAGCATCTGGTCTCCAGGCCTCTCACCACGTGATGGGGCAAAGAAAGATAAATAAGTTACTCACGTCCAGATGCTCCTCGGGAACGAGAATTGTCTTCTGCGAGAGGAGTGGGTCGCAGCTTTCGGGAGAACTGACCTGCTCTGTATTTCCAGAGACCACCTCTTGGGCATTCTGCAAGACAATCAGTATCTATGAGGGCTTTCACGGGTTGGCTTTTAGCTCCAGGTTAAGGGCCCAAGAGTGCACCTCAGTTGAAGAGGCTTACCTGAAATAAAGCTAAGAGCAGAAGCTCTGGGAAAGGAAATCTCACTTGCAGGAACAAGGTAATGAGAGAAGAACATATGGACTGCTTGCTGGCTAGGGGAGGGAGGCGGACAGGGAGGGAGGGAGGGAGGGAGGGAGAAAAATTCAGAACCTAAAAATTTGCCAAGGTGAATGTTGTATTTAGAAAAATAAAAAGCTATCATTTAAAAAGGAGAGAAGATGGTAGTAACAGGAAAAGTCACGGAAATCCCTCACTAGCTAAGAGGGCCCCTGGACTCTGGAGAAAAGGCTTTCCAATAAGAGTCCTCCTCCCTCCTAACATCACATATATTTTGTATTTAGTATCTGGGCCTATATTATTCTCTCCCGGTACGATATAGGCTTCCTGAGGGGAGGGACTATTTTATTCGGTGGCTGTGGTTCTATCTATATACTAGGTACTCAATAGTACCAACCTAGATAGAGTGCAGGGCCTGGAGTTAGGAAGGTCGAGTTCAAATCCGGTCTCAGACACTTACTAGCTGGATGACCTTGGGAAGTAACTTATCCTTTGCCTAAGTTTCTTCATCTGTAAAATAAAGATAATAATTGTACCCACTTCCCAGAGTTGTGAGGATCAAATGAGATAATATTGATAAAGTACTTTGCAAATTCCAGAAGACTTGTGACAGAGAGCGCCATCTGCATCCAGAGAGAACTACGGAGACTGATTCTGCATCAAAGCAGAGGATTTGCACCTTTTCTTGGCGGTGGTGTTTGTCTGCTTGGCTTTTTTCCTCTTTATTGCGTTTTTTCCCCCATTGATCTGATTTTTCTTGCACAACACAACAAATATGGAAATATGTTTAGAAGAACTGCACATGGGGGGGGGGGGCAGCTAGGTGGTGCAGTGGATGGAGCACCAGCTCTGAAGTCAGGAAGACCTGAGTTCAAATCTGATCTCTGACACTTAACACTTCCTGCCTGTGTGACCCTGGGCAAGTCACTTAACCCCAATTGCCTCAGCAAAAAAGCAAAAAAAAAAAAAAAAAAAAGAACTGCACATGCTTAACCTATAGTGGATTGCTTGGTGTCTAGGGGAGGGGGAGGGAGGGAGGGAGGGAAAAAATTTGGAACACAAGGCTTTGCAAGGGTGAGTGCATGGATTTGGAAAAATAAAAATATATAAAAAGAAATACTTTGCAAATCTTCAAGTGCTACATAAATACTAGCTCTTTTAGTATTGAGAATAAATGCTCGTCCGATGGCCATATGCCCTTTCAAATTGTTGGCTGAACACTCGGGCTGATTTTTCTCCCGGATTTTCTCAGGGAACGCACAGTTCTACTTTTATTCCACAGATAGCAAGCGGCTGACAGCCAAGCCTTGAGGAACAGCATGTCTCCATAACCAAGGGCTTAGGTATCTGAGCTCAAGCCCCCAGAGCACAAAGATGGTCGGAGTTAGCTCAAAATGGCGGAATCCTCTGAAATCACCCGTTAGCAAGCAGTAAAAGTACAGACAAGAGGTCTTGCCCATGTGGTTAGCCAGAGGAAATCCTGTTGTGACACCCAAGTAAAAGAAGAAAAGAGAAGGGAGCTCGACTGTGAGAGCCAGAAGCAGACATGAGAAAAGGAGGAAGCGATTGGGGAGCTAGATGGCCCGTTTAAGAACTTTCACCGCTAAAAAACTGAAATGGGGGTCTTAGTAATTGGCGCCCAGAAAAGTACAGTGGAGTGGAGTTTTTATGGTTTGATCCTTAGCCTCGGAATCCAAGACTGTCGGAGCTGAGAGGGTCCGCCAAGGGCGCTTTCTTCCAGTCCTCTTATTTTACAGAGTAGGACCGTGGGGCCCAAGATGACAGTGCTATTCTACCCAAGGCCTAGCACACTTTACCTCCGGAATCCAATTCATAGGATTATCTGAATCCACAGAATCCAAACGAGAAGTGGGAGTCATCGAATCCTGACAGATCAGGAAACGGAGACCCAAAAGATCGCCTCTCCGAGATGACCCTAGGAGTCAGAAGTCAAGTTGGGAGGTGAATCCAAATTCCCAGACTCCCAATCCAGCGCCCCACTCTCTCATCTTAAGAATTCTTTCATTGGAGTCTGACTAGAACTTTTGAGGTCAACATCATACCATTTTACAGAAACTGAGGTCTAAGGGGATGACAGAGGAAACTGAACTCAGGTCTCAGTGACTCCAAGTCCGGCCCTCGAGTCATGATGTGCCTCGCCCCCTGCCATTTCCTTAAGTACCAGGTACCAAGCTACACACCCTGCCTTTGGGGAGCCCACACTCAAAATGATGATGATAATAAATAGCTACCATTTATATAGTACTTACCGTGTATAATATAAATGGTAGCTATTTATTATCGTCATCATTGTATTATATATTGTATTATGCAAATATTACCTCACTTGATCCGCACTGGAACCCTTCAAGGAAAGTGCTACAATGATCCCCGTTTTATTTATTTTTTTATTTTAATAACTTTTTATTTTCGAAATCCACGCAAAGATAGTTTTCAACCTTCACCCTTGCAAAACCTCGTGTTCTAGATTTTTCTCCCCCCCTTCCATCCCCTCCCCCAGACAGGTTAACCCCGTGCAACTCTTCTGACTATATTTCCACACTTATCATGCTGCACAAGAGAAATATGAATATGATCCCCATTTTACAGATGAGGAAATTGAGGCCCAGGGCAATCAAGTGATTTACTTAATGTCATCCAGGCAGTAAAGAGCCAAGCTCGGATTCAAGTCCACACCCTTGAAGGGTCAGAGCCCTTTCCACTGGTCATACCTCTGACTAAATGTTCAGTGACTACCTGGGATCCAAACCCTGGGATTATCTTATCGGGGCTCAGCGATCCTTTCACAGATGATATACATCTGTGAGATATATCAGGTATATATGTGATAGATAAACATTCAGGAAGGCCCGCCGATCCCGATGGGACAGATGCTGGAGGTCCCCTTGTACAACCCTTCTCCGTCGGCTACCTATCGGTCACTAACAAATTCTATGTCATTAGATCTTCACGATAACCTGTGAGCGAGGGTATTACCGGGGTATTACCAAACCCCATCTTACGAATGAAGAAAGTGATCTTTGGTGAGGTGGCTCACCCAGGGGAAACACCTAACAAGCATCTGAGGTGAAACGTGAACTGAAATCTAGCTTTCTAACCACGGCCAGGCAGCCATTCTGGCCGAGGGCGTCTGTGACCAGTCTTCATGCTGCCTTCCTGACAAGCCAAAGTTTTCAGGTGAGACAATGACTCCGTGTGGGAGATTCAGAACTGCTTATATGGCTACACCCAAAGAGCTGGTCCCCAGCAATATGGAAGGAGGTGTCTAGTGGAGTGCCCGAGGTCTTATACCCGGTCCTTGGCTCTATGCTATTCAATAGTTTTTAGCAATGGCCCAGATGAAGGAATTCTGGGTACTTATCTAAAGCGCAGCTACAGCAAACCGAGAGCTGCAGCTACCGTACTAGATGACGATCAAGACCCCCCAAGAGCTTCACAAACTAGAACATTGGGGCAGATGTAACCAGAAGTGATTTAAATGGAGTCTTAAGTTTAAAAACCCAATGTCCCAAGTCTAAGATGAGGAGAACATGGCTAGATCTGAGGGCCGTAAAGGGCTACAACCTCAATTATTTAAAAAAAAAAAGGTGCGGTAGCGAGCCAAGCAGCTAATGTGGTCTCGGACTTCACTAAGTAAGGGATAGTGTCCAGAGGGAAGGAGGCTGTGGCTGGATACCCGTACTTGAGGATCACACTTAAAATTCTGCATTCCGTTGGAAACAAACACATTTTAAGAAGAAAACTGATAAGATGAAGAGCATAATAGAGAGGGACCTGAAACCCTGCCACGTTAAAAGCGGCTGAAGGCTCTGGGAATGTTTAGCTTGAAGGGAAGAAGACACGGGGAGTTCAAAATCAGTATTTTCTAGTTTTTTAAGGATCATCACATGACATAGGTATCACATGACAGAGGTATCTGACTTGTCCTCTGGGGACAGAATTATGAGGCAGCTAAAGTGATAGAGGAATATAGTGCGAGACTTGCTATCGGGATGAACTGAGTTCAAATTCAGCCTTGGATACTCACTGGCTCCGTTACCCTGGGCGAGACACTCTCTGTGCCTCTGTTTCCTCATCTGTAAAACTGGGATAATAACAGCACCTACTTCCCAAGGTTAGTGTAAGGACTAAATGAAATAATATGTAAAGTGCTCCACAAACTTGAACATGCTACATAAGCACTAGCTAGAACTGCTGTTGCGCTACTATCATTAGAACTAAAATGATGATCATTAACTAGGAGCAGTGGGTAGGAGTGGCAGAGAGGTCAATGTAAAGTTCAGCAGAAGGGGAAACAAATGGTTAGAGACAGAATTCTGATTAGAAATGGAATCGGGGAACTGATGACCTTAAAAGGGAGCTCTTCCTCATTGAGCTCTTCACACAAAGACCGCCCACTGACTAGGTATGTTGTAGACAGGATTCTCACTGAGCTCCAGACAGGTTGAATGGAAAACTACCAAAACCCCTGGATCTTAAGGTACTCGGCTCCACCTCCCACCCTCGCTCTTTACCGACATGAGCGGACAACAGGAAAAAAGGGAACACATGCAGAATTTTCATTTATAAGGCATTGTCATCCTTCTTTATTGATTGAAAATGTCAATTTAAAAAGTGTTCGAAATAAAAACAGGTTAGAAAAACTGGGTCTGCATAAGAGAAATGACAGGAAATTAGGCTACCCCGGGAGAAGATGAACGGAGCCGCCTCTTCACAGTAAGGCGGCGATCGGGAGGATGATGGAACCAGAGAATTTACAAAACCATTGTAAACAACACAAATATGGAAGGGGTGCTGTCGATTTCACATGGCTTCATTTCCTCGCTCTTGTTATTTGGCTCGTAACAGCAACAGCCACGCTTGGTATGGGTTCCGTTACCCAAAGTACCGTGCTTCTCCCATCAGGGGCTCAGAGGCCTCTTAAGCAGGCGTCTGTAGAGCTCAACATTGGAAAATTGGTTTTCAGCACGGACTGATTTCCTACCGTGACTATAATCTGTTTGAGTTCCTTATGTCACTAAGAGTTTCCTACTGATCCTCTTTGCATCGTTCAGTGACTTCAGAGGGGACAATTGGAGAGGCCTGCCTTTGATTTGGGGATGATGTCTGAGCCCTCACGACAGCCATGTTCCTTGATATGTGAAGATCATAGCTCATTGGAGGTCTAGAGTGAGAAGAGACCTCTAAGACTAAGCTAATTCAATCCCCTCATTTTATGGAGGGCAAAAAAAAAATGAGGCTCAGAGAGATTGTTTGAATTTGCTAGGCCCCAGTTTCCTTAGCTGAAAAATGAGAGAGCTGAATTCCCCTTAGAGGGTAGAGGTCCCTCTCTCAGAAAGTCTCTCCTGGCCCTTCAGCCCCAGGTAGGAACAAAAGGAGAGGGAGAGGCTGCCCCAGATGACCGAGGTGGGTGGCTTGCTCCCAGCATTCCTTTGGCTGACCCACTTCCTGAGAGTAAGTAGTACTTCCCCTGGAGGCCGGCAAGCAAAAAGCCACGTACCGTACTGTGTAGCAACAGGAGCTAGAGACCACCGAGTACCAGGGGGGAGAGGGTGGCCAGTTCAGGGAGCAAAGCATTTCAAGTTGGAATATGGGTCGTTTGTTTTTTTTTTTTTAAACAGTATTTGCATAAACTGACACTCATCGTTATTCATGGCAAATACATCTAGAGTACAACTTCTTCTTTTTTTTTTTTTTTTTTTTTGGTTTATTTTTGTTTTGTTTTTCAAACTAATGCCCCTTTTTTTTCCATCCCTCAAAAGGGATCTGTCCCATGCTGGTCAAACTTCACCCGCATTTGGGACTTTCTAATCAGCTACCACACATCCTTTCCTAAATTGTGCTGAATGGTGCCGGGGATCTGCTGACTATTCTATGGCCATGAGCTACGGCTGGGTCCAGATCACTGGGACTCCCAACGGAGTTCCTGAGGGAGCGAGGGGAGCCAGATCGGCAGGCCAATCAGTCCCGGGCAGGCTCCGCTCACAGCCGGGCAAACATTAACCTTGCTGGGGAGGGCAGATCCCTGCAAATGAGATTTCAAGAACTCCTCTTCAGGGGGTCAGAGAGACTGCTCTGACCCACAGCCCATAAGTGGGCCAAGGAGAATGAACACCTCCCCGATAGAAGCCAGCCTCTTCTCTTGGTGGACTAGGAGATGCCCCGGGGAGGAGAGGCTGGTGTCCGAGACCCAGCTTCGAGAAGAGCTCATGGTCTGACTACGGGAGGGAGAGTGAGCAAAAGCGTGTTCCGAGCAGAATGATGAACTGTTGGGTACTCTGGGGAAATGCAAAACGTCTACGTCTACGATGCTCTAGCCGAAGAAGTTGCCACGACATTGTCATCACACGCTAGAAACGGCCTGCCGGCATCACGGCTCGGTGTTTGTGGCAACGGGGAAAGCTCCTGCTCCACTGAGTTAAATCAGACATGGCAATCAGAACAACACAAAAGCAACAAAAGGACTACTGAGTCTCCTGCACTATCTTGTTAGAAAATTAAAGGAAAAAAAACTCCTGTGTCTACATGATTGGGGGGGTGGACTAGGAGATGCCCCGGGGTAGGAGGGGTAGATAGGGCATACAGGCCATATGGGGTGTTGATGAACAAAGTAGTACTTGAGTAAAGTACTTCCTACATGAGGCCTTTCTTGATTCCCACTCACGCTAATCAATGAGGCGAGTGCCTCAGTGATTAGAACCCCCCAATTCCTCCATGCCGGTTTCCTATATAGTCGGTATCGATTGGTGGTGGTGACTCCTCCCAGAGTAGAGCATAAATGTGTCGAGGACGGGAGTCGTTTTGCTTTTGTCTCTGAATGTCCAGCACCGAGCATGGAGCCTGGCACATATTAGGGGTTTTCAAAGCTTTTTACATGAATCACTGAGGGGCTTCAAGATCAAAGAAAAGATCTCAAGAGGAAGCAGTGGGCGTGCCAGCCTCCCTCACTGGGCACCACTTGGCAGCTTCTCCGAGAGGAGCTGCGTCCAAGCGCCAGTGCCCCGTCCAGCCAAAGAGGAGACGGGATGAACCGTGAACCTCGGCCCATGTGCCGAGCCCTCTTATTGCAATAATTCCTATTGGTTTCATTTCCTTATTGAACAGAAGGCTATTTCCACTACAAATTCTTTTTTTTTTCCTATGACAGAAAACAGCCAAATATACAGAAAGCAGACAAGGCGAGGAGCGGAGTGAGTCAAAGGGTCTGATTTTCCTTTCCTGGAGATCCCAAGTCGAACCTGAGTGAGTGCCGGCAGCATGAATGGGGTAGCCTCAAGCCAGCAGGGAGGCCTTGCCAGCCGGGTCTGCCCTCATACACTCATCTGTTTGCTTCAACAGCCTCCTGACCAACTTTTCCAAGTCTTTCCTGGACTTCAATTCTTCTTCTAGACATTGCTTCATTTTTTTATTCTCCTAAGTGGGTAAAAACAAAAACAAAAAGCCAAGAAAAGGTGGATTCGGGAGAAAAGCAAACCGACTCGGGCCTCCCAGAATCCAGAGGACAGGTATCCCCCCCAGCCCCAGCCCAGAGTGCAGCACCATTCACAGCTTGAGATGAGGTAGGAGAGGAAAGAATACAGCGAGCGGGGGGAGGGAGGGAGGTTGTTGCACAAAACCTAACAAGACTCAGGCCAAAGCTTATTGCTGTGCGAGAGCCCAGCCACAGAGAAAGTATACACGGCCTACTGGGCCACGGCCAAGCCACTGTGGTATTTGTTGGTTCTGAATAAGACCCAGGTTACGGTAAAAGTGAAAGGGAGAGATATTTCTCCTCTCTACCTGGCTCCCCCCCCACCATGATTTTCCTCTGGTGCCCCAAATCTCTTCTTTGGTTCCCAACTCAAGATTCAAAGTGGGACGCTGGCTAATGGGAAGAACCCATACATGAATTATGATTCTGTTTACACAGCCATTGTTGGGAGGAATCGAAGCCTTCTTAACCTAAGACTTGTCTGCAAAGGTCATAAGTCAGTCATAAGTTGAGACTTATAAATTCTGGAGTCAAGCCTCGGGACTCCCCCGGGAAGTACAAAGCAGAAATTCCAACCCTAGACCACCGATGGCTTTGGCCAAGGCAGACCGTCCTCAGAGCCGAAGACTTGAATGACAAACGGGTAAAGAAAAGCACTGCTATTAGCTGCCCTTGGCCTCTGGTTTGCTTTTCACACATTCTCTTACCTGCTTTAGCTCCTTGACTTCATCTTTCAGTGCATAAACAGTGTCAACAAGGCTTCTGGGAAATAAACAGAATTCAGGTCAGAAGTCAGCATGTGGATAGATAACAATCAAAGTCCGGACTCTGGGACGTATTTCATTTTCCGGACAATTCCAGATCATAAGCCATTTGACATATAAACATCTCCTCAGAGATCATCTAACTCAACCGTCTCATTTTACATATAGGGAAACTGAGGCCCAAAGAGGGAAAGCAAGTCACCCCAGATCACACAGCAGTCCTGGCAGAACCAGGACTCAGAGGTGGAATCTCACAGGTTGGCAGAGTATTAGTAGTGCCACTCACAGGTGAAATTGGATCCGTATTTCATAGTCGTAGGAGTAAATTATAGCTGTGAACATTAATTCAAATTCTGTCATTGCATTCCATCTTTCTCATGTTCTCGATAGCCTCGGGCATATACAAGCAGAACAGAAGGGCCCGCACCTATAATGTTCAGGTGTCTCCCCCAAACTGTCCAGGCGGCTCCTCTCACTTAGCATCCTCCTTTTGCTGCCCATTCCCTTGTTCTGAATGTAACACTGTCTTCCGACTCCAGGCGTTTGCTCTGGCTGTGCTCCTTGCTTGGAATGCTCTCCCTACTTGGAGAGCTCTGGCTCCTGGCTTCCTTCAAGTGCCAGCTCAAATCCTACCTTCCAGAGGAAGCCTTTCCCCAACCTTCTTAACATAGGGGCTCCCCTGCATTGATTTCAATTCATTCTGCATATGGCTTATTGGGTAAAGTCGTCTCTCTGTTAGAGTGTGAGTTCATCCAGGGCAGGGACCATCCTGTGCTGCTTTGTACCCCACCCCCCACCCCGTGCTTAGCACGGTGCCTGGCCCATAGAAGGAACTTAATAAATGTTGACCGACTAATGCACCCGTAGCCCCCTTAGCCTTTTCTCATTGGGAAGAGCACTGTCCAAAGGAGTCAGAAAGATGTGGCCTTGAGTTCTGGCTGTGTGATGTTGGACAAATCGCTTGACCTTACTGGTTCTCATGATTCCCCAACTGTAAAATGGGAATGATAGCGTCCTGCCTCCCCCAGTATGGTTCTTGTGAAGATCTGGAAGAGCTCAGAGACCACCTATCCTGACCGCCTCACTTCTCACTGAACAGGCTCCCCAAGGCCTCTTGCTCAAGACTCCAGCACTCTTCCCACAGAACTACACTTTACCGCCCCCTAACAGTGACATCATCAGGCGCACAAGCAGCTGATGGGCCTTTCCAAGCCTCTGATGAAAAAAAAATCAGAGGCCTCCCACTCAACTTACTTCTCTTCTATAACTGTCTGCCCGTTGCTTCTCGTCTCCTCCACGATAATCTTCTCTTCTTCCGGGAGGAGGACCTGTGGGATGGAATCCTTGCGGGCACCTGGAAGGAGAGATACTAATGAGGAAGAGGAGCGGGGGCACCGGCCGAAATGCTGCGCAAACGCCAGGTCCCTTCTGCTATTCCCAAACGGGAGCTCTGGCTCAGGAGCGGGCAGGCTACGACAGACAGAACACCTAACTGAGGCACTGCTTTAGGGGCCTGTTTAGTCCACACAAGTCTCCCCCTCTTCAGAGAGCAGAGCAGTACTTCCCATCACTCAGAGAGGTGGGGGGGCCACAGGTACAGAACTAGGTAGGCCTTGTCAGACACGGCTGAGTTGTTGGTTCAATTTTCTTAAGTGTCTCTATTACAAGGGAGGGTTCCACTGGGGCACTGGAGAAGTCGGCAAAGTGACAGCAGCGTAAGAAAAGCGTATCAAGAAAACATTCCTGACCTCAAAAAAAATACACATTTTCCCTTTTGCTCTGATTCTTCTTTCACAACACGACTAATGTGGAAAATGGTTAATATGATTGTACATGTATATATCACCCACGTCAGATTGCTTGCCGTCTTGGAGAGGGAAGGAGAAAGAATAGTTGGAATTCAAAATCTTATCAACGCAAATGCAAGATTTTGTTTTCTTGCTCTTTTTTTTTTCCTTTTTCCTCTGATCTTTCTTGTGCAGCAAGGTCATTGTATAAATATATATACATATATTGAAATTTAACATATCTTTTTAACATGTTTAATATGTATGGGACTGCCTGCCAGCTAGGGGAGGGGGGACAAGGAAAGAGGGGAAAAGTTGAAACAGAAGTTTTTGCAAGGGTCAATGTGGAAAAATTCCCCGTGCATGTGTTTTGTAAATAAAAAGCTCTAATAAAAAAAAAAGTGATTGCTAAAAACTATCTTTACATATAATTGAAAAAAACACAAAATACTATTAAGTTGGGGGGGAAGTAAAAGAAAAATTTTAAAAACACAAACATTAAACAAATTAACAGCAAATTAAAAATAAAATAAAAATAATAAACAAAACAACAAAGGGAATGGCGGATAGGAAGGTCACTGGCTATCTCAAGAATCTGCAACTAATCCTATTTAACCCCAAGTATGTGCTCAGGCTTTTCAGAGCGGGAGACCAGTATTTTCTGTCTCTCACACAGCTACAGCTCAAGGGAACGAGAACCCTTGAAAAACAAACTAAGTGGGAATTGAAATGAGAGTTGACTCATTGTGGTCAGTACCGCAAGCCTCTGGCCAGCGTCAGCCCAAAGGCCAGTGCTCCTTGCGTGAATTCTTGCCCTTTCTCCAACAGCACCTGCACGGGAGGCATTATTTCCAGATTTTCAGAACGGCTCTGAAGCCGAGGTTTGATCAAGCCTCTTTCTCGAAAATGTGCAACTGATCAGAGATAGTATTTTAACTTCCTTTCCAAATGTGCCTAGAAGATGAGATTAGCATCTTTTCACAGATACAAGTACTCTCTGGGCTCTTTAATTCCTAACAAGAGCTGGTGAGGGTATCTGCATACTTCAAAGAAAGAGCACTTTAAAAAAGTTTGGGTTTAGGTTTTTTTTGTCTTTTTCATTTTTATCACCTCCAGTTTTGCATTCTTTTGCCTCTCTCTCTAGGTGGAGCCGAGCAACACACAAACAAAGGGCTGAGTTGCTACAACAGCCTTATCTTCAAGATCCAGTCTCGCGTGTAGCCTGCACTACTCCTGCTTCCGGACTACCGCTTCAGTCACACCATGCACCCAGTGACATGGCTCTGCATCATCTCAGGAGAGGCAGTCATCATTGAGAAGCTCCCCAGCGTTAGGAATCAAGGGATACATCCCTGGGGGGAGGAACGCCTACCTGAGCCATGGCTCTGCTGAAGGCCTGCACTGGCACTAGTGCAGTAGGCCTCAATCACTCTCAGAATCTGGGCATCTTCTTCCAGGGCTGCAGTACCTGGCAGGGGAAAAGTAGCAATTACTTTGCAAACACCCCTTCAAAGGAGCCCTGAGCCGAAGACAGGGGACTAGCTGATGGGAAAGAGGGAGAATCCACGATTCAGGGGTGCACCGGCACCAAGCCACTTCTTCCCCTTTCCCTCAAGCCCCTGGCAGAAGGGAAAGCATTTCTTGATCATGATGTCACAGCACAGGGGCCTCAGAGGACTATAGGTAGAAGTCATTCCCCTATTACTTTTCAGGAGGAAATACTGAAGCCTAGAGAAGGCATAGGATCACACATCTATAACTGGAAGAGATGTCGGAAGCCATGGAGTCCAACCCTGTCATTTTCTACATGAGTAAACTGAGGCCCAAGAAGGAATGCCCGATATTCCACATGTAATAAATGACAGAGGCAGGATTCAAAACCAGGTCTTCTGACCAGTGCTCTTTTTGCTGTACCATGTCCTCCAAGGTCACCTCCTCCAGAAAGTCTTTCCCACCCTTTCCACTCTATCCATCTTCCAACCCAATAACACGACCCCCGACTCACGTGCCTCCCAGCTTCTCTTTTGGGGCGTCATTATACAATAGAACCTGCCAGGGTACTCGTGGCCAGGAGACGAGGGCGATGCCCTTGCCCGGACTTTCAGTGTCCTAACAGTAACAACCATCATTATAAATCCTTTGACCCCCAACTCGTGTTGTGAGAAGGAAGACACAAGAGCAAAGTAGGGGAATGCCAGCCTGGGTGACGGAGGGAGTGGACAATTTTGCGAGGCAGGTACTATTATTATTGCCATTTTATAGATGAGAAAACTAAGAGAGGCAAAAGAATTTGTCTAGAGCTGAGTGTTGAAGGCAAGATGGCTGATTCTAAGATCAGGGTTCTCTACCGTTATTCCATGAGCACCCCAGAGGCTAGATTTGAACTCAGGAAGTCTTCCTGACTCCAGGAGCGTCCACTGCACCACCTGGTAGCCCCTTCATCCCTCTAGCCACCCCTTACCTTTGCTGTGGTTTCAAATCCAAGCCTACACACATAACTAGCTGCCCCTTTCCAGCCTGACATGCCTGCGGCAGGAGGCCTCAGGGAATGCAGGGCATCTACGGAGCCTGGGGCCGGTGGGATGACGGCGATGAGCCTGGGTGTCCACCCCCTCCCAGATTCAGAGGGTCACGGTCAGGGAGTGAGCTTCACTAAGGGCTTTTGGAAGGAAGGGGAGAAGTGACTGACTACGCAGCCGGCCAGTGCCTGCTGCCAGTGACACACTATGCATGACTGGGATGCGTTCTAATGTGCTGGGTGTGGCCCGGGCCTTGTAGTGTCCCGTCCTTTTCATACTCCCTTTTTTACACATCGGCACACAACGGCACACACTTACTAATGGGCGTTAGTGGGCCTCCGCACGGCACCAATCTCTGGACGCCAGGCTCAAGTGCATCTACTGCGGAAGCCTTGTGTGGGTCACATGTATTATGGCTCCTTACGCCATCATCACAACAGCTAGCATTTCTGTGGTGCATTTTATACAGATTTGCTCATTCATTTCATCTCCCCACAACCCATTTTTACAGATGAGGAAACTGAGGTTGAGAGAGAGGAACTGACTTGTCCAGAATCACTTAGGGTCAAAGGCAACATTTGAACCCAGACCTTCCAGAACCCAAATCCTGCACTCTAGCCACTTACACCACACAGCCTCTGAAGGCCCAAGAGGAGACACGGCTCGTCTATAGTAATAAGGCGTAGAGTGAATCCAATGCTCTGAGCCCAAATCTGGCCCTTTCCTCGTTGTCTCCTGCTACAGTTTCATTTTCTGGTTCCTAGAAGATCTTACTGAATAAAGAGTTTTAGGGAAAAGGCAGCCAGCGATCTTCATAGGGCCAAAGGGACCTTGAGGAGCCTGGGGACAAGGGAGGCCTCGGTGTTTTAGCTAAGGCTCATCGAGTCCAACCTCTGTTTTATAGAGACCCAGAGAAAGGAGGTGACTTGCCAGGGGTGATGCAGTATCAGAAGTAGGATGTGAACTCGGCCCTTCCTGAATCCAAGACCGGCACTCTCAGTATTCCCGTAAGCCTGCATGGAATTTTCCTGTGACTACCTTGATGGAGCCACCCATACATGCACCATACACTGTCTGATATGAGCATCAAGGTCCATCTGTCCTTTTCTCTAAAGAGGCGACTAGGTGGCAAGGCAACGGACAGAGCTCTGGTCCTGGAGCTGGGAAGGCGAAATCAAATCCAGCTTCAGATGCTCCCCAGCTGTGTGATCCTAGGCAAGTCACTTCACCTCTGTCTGCCTCAGTTTCCCCATTTGTTGTAAAATAGGAATAATAACAACAGCTACCTCTCAGAGTTCTTGTGAGGATCAAATGAGATGATATCTGTAAAGCTCTCGGCACGGTGCCCAGCTCCAAGTGGGCACCATTTAAACTTCTGTTCCTTTCCTCTTCCCCTTCTCCCTCTCACACGCAAGTGTTTTTTTTGACCCCCCCTGCCTCCTGCCCCAGTTTTCAGTTTCACTCACTCCTAGATTTGTGGGTATGAGTGGGCAGAGGTGGCATTACTGAGCAGAGGATCCCTAGCCCAAGCTACCCACCCGCCCGCCCACCTGCCCGCCCGCCCACAGCACGTACTTTTCCTAATGACATATTCCTCCTCTGATGCTTTTCTCTCAGTTTTTCGTTTGTGGAGAAATTTCTTCATCGTTTTAGGGCTCTTGCTGGAATCCTGTGAGGGACAGAACGTTCCGATATAAGTAATTCCTTCCCAAAAAGCCGAACCCAAGATTCAAAAGACAAATATGTGCAAAGAGAAGATCCCTGCGTGGATCTGCCCAGCCGTCCACGTTAGCACAGGACAGCCGGAAGCCACCTGAGAGGCCACCCGTGTTCTCTCTTAGCCCTCCCTGGGTGGCTGGCACTGAGATGTGTGAGCACCCAGAAGGATGGTGACGGGGACTCAAATGGCAATGCCCCAGAGGTCCTCCAAGAATGCCTCTTGCACACAAAATGAAATGGCAAGGCCTCCCCGGAGGCCAATGTCATGAGCAGAGGCCTGGATTTAGGGCGATGGGGAAGTCTCAGGCAGGTTTCGAGGGTTCGTTCTGGCAAGAGCTCTGAGGCTTCGCTGTCTCAAGGCTAAGTGACTTCCACTAATATGTCAGAGACAGGAATTGACTCAAAAACTCCCCAGTGCACAGGACTGGCTTCTGGTGAGCTGATCAGCGTTTCTCCAAACTCTCTCCTAGTGACCGATCGTACGTGGCCATAGCTGGCCAGATTTTGAACAGGCAGTTCCCACATAAGGGGACGGAAAAGGCGGAAAAGATCCAGATTCTCAGGCCTGACTCTGAAGTCAAAATCAGAGATTGGGCCCCAGGAGATCCGAAAGGTCTGTCCGTCATCACCCGGGGACCGATTGATTGGGATCCAAGAGGATCCAAAGGACCTGGAGGTCACTGAACCCAAACTCCCATCCCCTGACTGGCAGTACCTCATCGATCCTGTCTCTGACACTTACTATGACCTTGGTTGGCAAGTCCCGTGAGTTCTAGAGGAGTTGCCAATGTCTACTGGTGGAGTGAGTTTACACACAGGGAGATTCCCTACCCTGATGATTAATGGGTTCGATCACCGCTTTTCTTTCATCCTACCCCAACTCCCCCCACCGCCATTCGATCAGAAGCTACCTTTGGAAGGTACAAGAGACTTCTCCCCCAACCACAGTTCACCCTCTCTGACTTGGAAACAATGAGGGAGGGGGAAGGAGGGGGCGGGGAACGCCATGCAGCAGTTTTAGGACAGTTTAGCAAGCAGGCCTTGGGCCGGGTTAGCACACATCTCCCCAGTACTCACCATGGCGGGTTACATTCTCAAGTACTGACAGAGGGAAGCGCATGGGGCAGGGCAGCTTTGTGCATGAGGAGGAGGCATATAGTAGGGCAGTGCAAGCATTAGGAGGTCACAGTACGGCCACGGGGACACTTACTACCCTTACCTTTAAGATATAAGACATCCTCTAAAAAGGGATATGTAAAGAAAGAGAAGAAAAGCGTGAGAAAGGTTGATTGTTACACCGGCCAAGTCCATTGCGTGATCATCTTAAACTGACACGGGCAATGTTAGTGCTGCCTTTAGCCCCTCGGGAATGGCCACCACCATTTTCATAGCTCTCCCATTAGTTTTCCACGTGAAATCATGCACTAGCCCAACGAGTGCAGCTCCGTGCAGAATCCCAGATGTCCAACACTCCGTGCTACAAGACATTAACCCACTCCCTCCAGCAGGGGGACAAAAAGGGCTCATGCCTGAAGTTTTAATAGATTAGTTGTGTGCAGAGGGATTCTGTGGTCTTGTCTTTACCCAGAACCTAACTATTTTACCACTGACGTGACTGGCCCCTCCAAAGACTTGTATCGCAACCCATCCGGGTTGCCCCGTGCGACTCCCTCCTCCCCAGGTTCTCTCCCGTTTTAAGGGCTTAACGGACACAGAACACTTAAAGTGGGACTAGGAGGAGAGAGACCAGTGGGGATCGTAGGGTTATTGTGCCCGGGTTGTCCTCGACAGATGACTGGAGGGAAGCCAGAGCAAATGGGATGTCTCTCAGTCTCCCTCCTGAGCACCCATGTACTGTGAAGTGTCAGCTCGGGTTCTGGCTTTGAAAAAGAGATCAGTGAGTCTCAGGGGGGCCCCTGTTTTCTTCTGATCTTTTCTGCTCTGAGCGTCGAAGCCACACATTTGGCAAGGCAGCCAAATGTCTGGTCTTACACGAAGGTGACGTGCAGTGGAGCTTAAGCGGGTGCCGTCCCCTGCCCGCCATCCAGAGGGCCAATTTTCCCTCATTCCCCCACCCCAAGAAGGCTGCTTCCAGCTGACTCAAACAGGTGCCGTCAACACTGAATCAGACCTGGAAAAGGAACTTTTACTTGTGATCGAGCATCTTTTCTGAAATCGGAAACCAAGACTAGAAACAGGTCAGGGAAATAAGCTCCGATGGGCTGGAAAAGGTAAAAACTGAACACAGGTTACGTCAGCTGGTGACTGGGGTTTCCTGGCTACAACCCGAACAGGAACAGGAGGGTGAAATCCCCACATCCCCCAACCCCGGCAGGCTCTCTGGGCTTGACTCTAAGAGGCTCCCTTCCCCCTTCTTCTCTTCTCCGAAAGCCCTTACAGAGAATTCTCTCCCCTCGCCTCCTGCGGTACAAGGCCTTGACTTTCCAACTCTGACCTTCCCGCTTCTGACCTTCCCATCTGAATGCACATCGATGCTTTGCCATCTCCAAGAAGGTGACTCATGAGCAATTCCCCGCCCCCTCCCCAGAGTCTTCATGTTTGGAGCCGAGAAACGGTGGCTAAAAATCGAGAATGCCGAAAGAGGGCTCCGAGGAGCAATTCGGTCCCACTCAAGGAAAGAACAAAGGATCGGAACTCTGGAGTCGAAGGGGACCTCGGAGCCCCTCTAGTCTGGGGGGGGGGGGGACTTGCCCAATATCACATACTTCTTAGGCGGCAAAGCCAAGATTTGAATCCAGGTCCCCAATCTTAAGTCGAGCACCCCCTTTCCACCACACCTACACACCTCCATTTCTGAGCTGAGACTTGGGTGTGAAGCAGGCGATATTCTAACTCACAAGGATGACTCTCAAGTCTGAAACTTCCTTAAAGAACCCAAGTAGAGTTTGCAGTTGAAAGCCCTTAGTGCTTAGCACCCTAGGGACCTCCAAGTAAACAGGGCACAAAGAATGGGCTCCCACAGGGAGCCTAGAGAGCGGAAATTGGTGGCCCGCAAGGAACTCAGTAAATCTAATAGTGGAGACGATGAAGGGCTCTAGCTAAGTAGGGGGGGATCCCAGAAATGTTGGCCCATTCGTCGGATGACCCTCCAGCAATGGGGAATGGCCCTGAACCTCCCTTCTCAGCACCAAGAAACAGACCCCTTGTAGCGAGATTACCTCTTTGTAACCCAGAGCTGCCGAAGGTCTAAGAGGAGGTGCGGGTCTGAGACAACTTAAGCTCCAGGGCTTTTGAATTGGGGGAGGCTCCAGGGGTCCTCGAGGTTGTCCGACAGAGCTAGAAGACTGGGAAAATGGCTCATGAGATGCTGGCGTTCTGCCATGTCAATAGTACCATGATGGGGCACGTGGGAAGAGAACAAATCATAAGCACAGACCGGAGAAAGACGAGGCTGGAGAGGGCCAGAGAGAGCACCCAGTCCATCCCCATCCCCCACCTCATTTTTCAGATGGAGAAACAAAGGCCCAGAGTTAGGAAGGGGCTTGCCCAGGATGGTTTTGTTGGTTCTACCACACTGGCCCAGACCACCCCAGAAAAGGGCAAAGGGAAAGGGGAAGACGAGCCACCCGTGTACGGGGGGGAGGATAGCCTCCTAGAGTCTCACTAAATTTTCCCAGCCCAGATTATGGGATAGCTTTGCCATGTAGATGGCACTAAATGAACTAATCCATCCGAGAGGTGCATTATCTGTTTCCTCATGTATTAATTTCAATTTTTTTTAAAGATGGCAGGCAGGTTCTATTTTCTGGGGCAAGAAAACAGAGCTGATATGGGCAATGCTGGCCTCCTTAGTCTGACTTCCAAGGCCACTGAGTCACAGCTTCTCATTTAGATTTCAGGACATCGGAACTCCAGGGCGGAACCTTTGATCACTTTTTGCTTCCCTTTGAAGTCTCTACTCAAAGTCAGGCTACCGCACAATAGAATAAATTATAGGAGTAGCCAGGGGAGAGGCAGTAGGGGACACGGTGTAAGTGATTAAAATTTCAGTGCAACGAAGGGAAGGAAAAAGCACCCAAAGGGAAGTCAGAACATAATATTCAAGCACCGGCCCAGTGATGCACTCGCTACACGAGCTCAGGCAAGTTGTTGAGCCAGTTTCATCCTCTGTAAAATGGGCCTCACGATCTGAGCGCTAGCTACCTTCATGAGGCTTCTGTGGGGAATGAGCATGGGGAACTAGAAAGTTCTACGGCAATGTGAGTTAGTTTTGACTGGGACCGGGACTGTTCACAATACGATGCCCATCACCAAGAAAACTGGCTCATTCACAGACACTCCTAAGAAGACACTCCCGTTGCAAACCATGAGCCGTTAGCTGCCGTTAGGGTATGTTTCTGGCTTCAGGTGGCCAAAGTACAAATCTCTAAGAACTAGCATCTACATCACTACAGTTGGCTGTGCATTAGTGTGTCTCGTCGTCTACGTTAGTAAGTTTTCTGCCTGCCAAAAATCAGGATAAGGTGCGCTATACAAACACAGGCCACATGCTGGTGGCTTTTCGGAAGTCTTCCACACACAGGGTGACACACGGGGCTTGCCGTGGAAGCGGAAATATTCATCGATACCTGGACCTCATCAGATTCCCCAGGGGCAGAACCAAGCCCAGTGCTTACAGACTGGGCGCTCCACGACTGGGTTTTCACGAGCATGCTGCCCGCACTAGTGCCCCTGAGCAGTCTGTGCAGGTGATCCAGCCACTCCTGGAGATCCTGGCTGCTGGCACAGAACACCGTCATCCTCTCGAACAGGGGGCCTGCAAGTGGGAGAACGCGGAAGGTAAGCAGACCTTGGCCGTCGGCCCTGCCGGAGGAGGCGATCGGTCGACGACCCCCTGCGTGGAAGGAGTTGTGTGGGGGCGGCTCTTAACAGCCCCCACCCCAATCCTTGCCCACCGCTCCACAGTCATAACAACTGGATACCACAAAGGAAAGTTCCTGCATTCCAAGTCCTTGGTGCTGCCAAAAGGTTCCATGTCAGAAACTGCTCCTCTTATCGGAGAGGATGACCTCAAAGAAGAGACCCGACCATCCGCTTTGCCACTGCACCCTAAGGATCATGGGATCTGCCTTGTAGCAGGAACCTTCCCCAGGTGTTGGCTCCCCCCATTACAGTATAAGCTCTAAGAGGGCAGGGGCCGTGATCCTTCTGTTTGTATCCCCAGCACTTTGTACATAGTAGGTACATAATATATGCTTCATTCATTTAACCTTCCCTCCTAAGGCCTCCTAAAGAAATGTGTTGGAGGTCACAGAAAGCACCTTTCAACTTTCCAGCCCTATCTTATATCCATTTGAAGAGACAGCAAAACCCCAACAGAATGTCTCTTTGGCTCACAGACTGAAATGGTTTTTTGGTTGTCGTTCAGACCTACGGCTTCATCGGTCTGGGGAAATGCCAGGGTGGAAATTCTCTCTGCCGACAGAGCGACAAAGCATCTGTCACTTCTACCCGAGGGGCCGGGAGCTGAAGGCTTCCATGCTGTCTCTAGTACTTTTAATTTTGGAGGCCTACAGCCCAGCTTTATAAGCTGAGGGGCCTCATCTCATATGGGGTCTTGGAACTGAATGTGGGGGGTCACAAAATCCTGGTTTCTTTGTGGTCAGTTTTGATTTGTTATCCCTGTTTTATAGGTATTTGTATACCTAGAAATCTGGGGTTACACAAAAACGTCTTGGACGAAAAGGGGTCATGAGTGGAAAAAGTTTAAGAAGCTCCGGTCTGGAGAATTCCTAGAGCGGAAACATCTGCCACCAGTCTGATTCAAATACTATCCCGCAGCAGGGGCCTTAGAGACTTGCCTCGGCCTCAGAGAGGTTAAGTGCTTTGCCCAGGGTCACACAGTTAGTCTGAGGCAGGATGTGAACCCAGATGTTCCAGCTTTTTCCACCGTTAAATCCTCAAGATGAGCATTGCTTCCCAGTCTAAACTCTATGATTCGACAGACTCCCCCCCCTCAAGGGAGTCCATTCCATTGTAAGAACAGTTCTCACTGTGAGGAAATCTTCGCTTCCTGCACCCCCGTCCTCGTCCCCGCCGCATGAGGACATTTAGTTTTTTTTTTAGACAAGATCAGATCTCGCATTCTCCCAGGCTGGGGAGAACCAAATCTATCCACAGCCTGCTTGGCTTCTTGCTCCCAGACTTTGGGCCTTTCGAGGCCTTCCACCTGAAGATGGATGGCAAGAAGGAAAGGACAGGAAGCTCCCATCGGTCACCTGTGCTACACCTCAATAGCTCATAATTAAATTCAATAAGAAATTAGTAAGTACCTGCTTCGCACCGAATGCTCTGCAGAGTACAGGTAGTCTTATGAACGAATGAGTCAATCAAAAAGGATTGATCAAGGGTACACTATATGCCAAACACTGTGCTAAGAGCTGGAGGTACAAACAGGAAAAAAAAATTGACGATCCCAGAATCCCTGACCTCAAGGAGCTTATGACATTCAGATGGGCTGAGTACACAGAAAAGGTGGAGAGACTGCAGTCGGTGAGATCCCTGCTCCCACTGGGCCCCTGCGGGGAAGGCTTCACGCTGCTGGAGGGGGAGGGTCTTGGATCAAGAGAAGGGGGAGGCTGACGGCTAGGGGAGAGACTTTGAGTTCATTCCTCTTCCCCGTGCCCACTCCTCCGAAATCCAGAGAAAGCTTACTGGCTTTGCCGCCACACCAGCGCCAAACTGCACCCCCACTCTCCCTCTGGCTGAGGAGCCACATGCTACTGACCTGCTATTTCAAATGAGTAGTCAGTGCCTTCGCTTTCATCCAGTCTAGTTAGCATCATTCCTGCGATTGGGAGTTTTCCCTGGCAGAATGAGAAGGGGTTACTGAGGACGGACTCTCCAAGGACCCGCTCGTTCCCATCCCCATCTCTGACTTTCTCAGGAGCTGACGGCTGAGTTTTTCACCCAGGGGTCACGGGATCACCAACGTGGAGCTGAATTGGGCCTTGGAGACCAAGCAATCCAAGCCATTCCACTTCAGAGATGAAGGAAGTAGGCTCAGGGAACTTAGCTTGCCCAACGGCATACAGTTATTAAGGGGCAGGGGGAGATTTCGGATTCCAAGTCCAGTACCCCATCCATGAAGTCCTGCTATCTCTCTTTCACTTATCAAGTCTCTTCAACCTGAGTTTTAACTTGCTAAAAGAGAGGAAAAAATGGGGAGATTGCCCGTGGAAGCATGGGCCAGGGGGTATTTGTCTCTCAGCCTTCATCGTATTTTGAACCGAATGATGCCTCTTCTTAACGTACTGTCAAAATTTGGGGACGCAGAGCTAGTGAGCTCATTCACGGGGGTGACTGAGGCTGGTCTGGAAGAGGTGGGGGCATAATGCTTCTCCCTTGGAAAATCGGAACAATCTCATTCCCTCGCCCAGGGTTCAAGCTGCCACTCACCAGGGGCCCGATGGCACCGTGCTGCTTTCCTGGCATGCCTTTCCACTGGAGTGGGCTGCCCCACTTGACCTGGATACCCAGGATTAGTATGGGGGCTGGGCTCCCGCTTTCCCTGCCCAGGAAGTTGTCATAGCTCGTCCCTATCCCTAGCCTTTGCCACACATCATTTTCTATCGAGGCTTCTACAACCTTCCTGCAGTGTTCACAAATTACCCTCCATTTTAGAATGTTCTCTCTCATATTCCTCCCATTTCCTGGTGTTCCCCGAACCCTGTCTTTCTCCTGAAGGCCCCTACCGCTCTTGGTGCCTTCTTGCAGGTTGGCTATTTCTCCTCTCCCATCCCCAGAAAGAAAGGACTGGCATCTCCTTGCCGCCCATAGCCACCCTCAGACCCTCCCCTGCTATCGTCACTCAGCACATCTCCTCCTTTGAGTTTTACTCCATCTTATCCCAGCACTGGCTGCTACCATTTATGCACCTATGGGGCCCATTTATATCTAGGGTCATTCTCTCTCCACTCCACAAAATCACAGTCTTCTCCACCGCACTTCTATCCCCTTTTGAGTGCCCTAGCCTCTCAATACCTCAACATCCCCAACTCCCATGACCTCTGTCTCCAGTCTACTTCAACTATGTACCTGAGGTGGGCCCCCCGCTAAATCTGCTCCAGGTACCAGAATTCCATGCTAGTCACTGCTACAAGTCAGGCTGGTCTGAGGCCTACCTACCAGTAACTTGGAGTTCTGGATGTTTCTAGGGCCCCCGATGAACCAAGATTACAGGCCAAGGGAAATCTACCTTTTTTAAAAGTCTGACAAGGTTTCTGAAGTACACAGTTTAGAGAGTCCAATTAGGCAGGGTGGCCATCATTAAGATGACCTTTTTCTTTTTTAAATGTCAATGATATGGGGTGGGCAAGTGTTACCACTAATACTGTCTAGACAGCCCTTTAGACCTCCGCATATGGACGCCCGGCATGACAGCCGGAGCAGAGAGCACAAACGATGCAATCATCAAGAGGAAATGAAATAAGCCACGAATTAAGGGACTATGTCTCTGCCCTTACGGGATGCGGCTAATAACTAAGGAAGTCAGGACCGGGCGTGTGGGCGGGCAGACAAGAGCACCGGGCTGCCAGACTGCTGCCGTTCTGGCAATGATGATGACAGAGGTTTGGCACACGCAGAGCAGGGGCACCTGAAGAGCAATACTGGCTCCGACATGCACTCACCTGGTAGATAAAGCCACTCATCCGAGGGCTGGCTGATATCATGAGCAAAACGCTGGAAAATAACAAGAAGTATCTTTCTTCTTTCTCCTAGAGTAGAGGGAGAGGCGAGAAAGAGAAATGCAGCAAGTTCAGAAAACAGGGACAGCTTTTGAAGGAGGCCTCGAATTAAAAAGGGTGGCACAGCAAGCGCCCCATATGCCGTATCTGGAATCAGCAAGGCCTGATTTCAAATGTAGTCAGGCACTTCCTCGCTGTGGAAACTGCCTCAGTTTCCTCAACTGTAAAATGGGGATAATAATAGCACCTACCTCCCGGGGTTGTTGTGAAGACCAAATGAGATAACATGTATGAAATGTTTTCCAAACTTTAAAGGACTATAGAAATATTAGTTATTAAAAATGTATGTGTGTGCATCTGTAAGCTTATATACAGATATGTGTGTGTGTGTGTGTGTATATCACAGTGAGTGTGTATATGTACCGTGTGTGCATGTGTACTGCATATGTATACGTATGTGGCTGTGTAAGGCTATATATATGTGCATGTGTACTGCATATGTATACGTATGTGGCTGTGTAAGGCTATATATATGTGCATGGAGATACATATATATGGAGATTCTACATGGAATATTTTCTGGAGCCTGGCTCTCAGGATCCCGGGCCTAGAACTCTAGCTCAGAGGCCAGCATGCTGAGGCCCAGAGGAAGGTCACGTGAACACACAGAAGATGGCAGGTCCTCCAACCCCAAATCCAACACTCAGTTCCCCCCTGCCGGCAAGTCCATAAAGAGGCAATTGTCCTCAAAACTGAATGAAGCCACAGACTATTACATTTGTACTTTACAATGAGTCTAACAAGTCCTTCCTTCTCTTCTCCATAAAGATAACAAAATTTGTATAGCACTTTTACGTCTGTGAAGCACTTTATCTCAAATAAACCTCCCGGTAGCCCTGTGAAGAAGGCCCCACCATTTCCATTCAATGGATGAAAACACTGAGATTCAGAAAGGTGAATCAATCAACAAAGCTGCAATGTGATAAGCACTGTGCCAGGCACTGGGAATATGAAGATGGATTAGAGACAGGATTTGAACCCAGATTTTTCTGACTCTCAGTCTAGCACTCTAACCCCAAAGCTACCCCACCCCCATGATCCTCTCCTGGCATGACCACAGCTCCTGACCGAGGTGACTGAATTGCTCGCTAAAGATCTCTCTTTGCTCCAGTGGGATGAAGTAGAAACTTGCCTCGCTCTGAGTACTCCCCTTGGCTTCCAAAAGCACCCGATGCTTGATGCATCCTCAGACATCCTGGCCCTTGGCATTTAAAAGATGGCCCTCAACGGGCCTCAGCATGGGACAGCAAGGAGCCAGGAGGACACTAGAGCACACCCATTACATGTGCCAAAACACAGAGCAGCTTCACTAAGCTTGGAGACTGGGAAACTCCCAATAGTTGACCGAGCAGGCCAAGCGGCCACACTTACCGATGATTTCATTTCACATCATGAAAAATGAGTTCTGAAATTGTAAGATTGGTAAAAATGATGGCAGGTTGGAGGGGGAAGGGGGGAGGAGAGGAAAGGGGATATATTACATGGTGCAGGAAGCTCATTACCATAACATTTGCATCAAATATTTGGTCATGATATATCGGAACATTCAGGAACAGAGTTATCATTCTTTCAGCCACTTGTAAATCCAGCCACAACAGAGCTGCCTTAAGCAGAGTCCAACCAGAAAAAGGGTTTTCCTTAACCATGGACTCCTAGAGATCAGGGGGGTTCATGACCTTAGATGGGGAAAAAAAGTCCATCGCCATTTTCATTATCTCTAACTGAAATATAACATTTCCTCCAATTATTTAAAGGCACGATTCTGAGAAGGGATGCATCCATAGGCAATCCCACACTGTCAAAGGGGGTCCGGGGACACGGGAAGGATTAAGAAAACCTAGACTAGAGAGGGGCCATCAAAAGCTTCCCTGTTCCCAAGGGCCTTCTAGGGGCTTGGAAAAGAGAAGCAAACCGGCATCTGTTTTCATTTCCTTACCCTTTCCCTAATTCAGCCGGCTTTAAGCCATTGCTCTCTCATCCTTCTGCCAGTTCGCAGACCAAGGACGTCTCTGATCATCTTGAAAGCCAACCCCACAGGTGGCTGAGAGTCCATCACAGGCCCTTCCCTCTCCCGAAGGCCTTTGTTGCTATGCTCCTGCCCTTATCCAGTATCTCCAATCCCTTGTTTGCTGACTGTTTCTCCTTCGCCTTCAGATACGCTTGGAGCCTCTCTACCCTAAACAAAGCCAAAAAGCCAACTCCTTCCTCCAATCTGATCCCATCCTGCTCCCCCTCCACCCTCCAAGTTCTTTCCTTCCAAACTCCTTGTTTGTACGGTCTACGCTTCCTTTGCCACGGCTCTGTCCTAAACTCTTCCATCTGGCCGCTAATCTCAGTACTCCACTAAGCCCCTGTTCTAGCCGGCTGACAAGGCTAAAATTCCCTCCACGGAGTCTCTTCCGTTTCTTGAACCAAGCCCTTCCCACCCTTCAATGTGCAACTGAAGCCCCATTTCTTTCACCAAGCCTTCCTTCATTATTCCAATTTACACGAACCTATGACATCTCTGTGACGCTGAGTGCCAGAACTCATCGAAGGGGATTTTCTCTCTCTGACACTTACTCAATAGGTAGGTAGATAGATAAGTAGCACACAGACGAGGAGATCTCTAAAAGGTCCTAGAAGGTAGACGTCAGAGTCCAGTGTCTACACAGCTCTTAGGAGATTTCTTTAGCTCCTAAAATGGATTTCTGAAGTCTGAGGGTTAAATGATGCTGCTGAACAAAAGCCAGGGACACTGTCAGAAGGCTGATTAAATCTTGCATTTCTACCTCTGGTCTTGGTCCTGGGTCCCAGACAATGATCTGATTTAGGATTAGGGATTACTAAAATTCCCTTTAGGCTTAGCATGTAAATGAATTTGAATAAACCCTAGATCTAAGTAAAGGAAACAAGTGGTCATTGTCCTCCATCCTCCTTTATTCTCTACCTGTGCTGGCAGCAAAAACAAAAGTAATCCATCTTGGTGTAGGTGTCTCATGGAAGGTGAAAAGCCTCATGGTTCCCTTCAATATCATATCTACATATATTGTATGTAAATGTAGATGTGCATGAATATACATATACAGGGTGTCCTAAAAGTCTTAATATGGTTTTAAGCTATTAAAGTTATTAAAGCTTAAAACTGCATTCAGACTTTTGGGACCATCTGTATTATATTGCATAGAATATAATATTTTATTGTATTTTTCTGGAGGTTTCTTATAGGCTTATTTTCCCTTCCCAGCTAAGTCACCGAGTCCTCAAGGGCAAAAAAACACCCCTCATATTTCTTTCCTAAGGACGAGGGTGCCTAGTACAGTGCTAAGCCAGAAAGTAAGTCTCAATTTCTGGATCAAAAGTCCTCACGTTGGGCCCCGATGGAGGAAAAGAGTCACATCAAAGTCGCAATCTCTTACCTCGTTGTTACCACACTGTACCATTACTTGCGACATAAAGATGACATTGCCCAGGGTTTTTATATCATCTCCTTCCCAGCCCTGGATGGTTTCGGAAAGAATCTGCAATTCCAGTTGTTTCTTCTTTCTCAGGTCCTGACACTGAGCCTGTGGAGCCAAAGTACTTTGTTACCACTCTCATTCAAAGCAAGAATTGCTTTCTGGGTAAATGGAGGTGAAAGAAGATTCAAGTCAGAGGGAATTCGGGACAATTAGACTCATAAGGCAGATTGGACCACTCGCTGCAGGCCTTGGAGGGGTAGAAAGTGTGTAGAATATAAGCCCCTGGAGGGGAGCTGATCACAGAATCTCAGAGTTCAGAGGAAAATAAATCACAATCCAATCTGTACACACATATTCTCTATTTTCTTGACAAGTGGCCATCCAGATTTTGTTCATGCCATCTAACAAAGGGGAGGGAAGACACATAATTCAACTTTAGGACATCCCTCAAGGCCGCGAAGGTTTTCTACACTTGCAACTTCTACCCAATGGTCCTAAGTCTGCCCTCTAGGGTCAAGCAGTACAATTTAAATTAATGCATCTTTCAAGTGCCAGTCACTCTAGAAATACCTAATGGCTAACAGCTTCCCCCTAGACTTTTTTTCTCCAAGCCAAACATTCCCAGTTCCTTTGCTCAATCCCCATGAGGCATGAATTCAAGGGCCGTTATCAGCCTGATGGCTCTCCTGGGAATGCTCTCCAGATCATCAGTGACCTTCATAAATCAGAGTGACCATGATGGTACCTAACACTCCAGATGTAGTAAATCCCTGACTGAGCCCGATGTTGTTACCGCCATCATAGTCCCAGACTTGATGTCTCACTTAACACAGCCTAAGACTGCGTTTGTGTCCTGGGCCACAGTATCACGCTATTGACCTATACTGGGCTCGCTTACAATCTCCTGACATCTCTAGCTCTTTTTCAGATGAAGCGCTATCTAGTCACGCCTTCTCCGTTGTCTACTTCTCAATTTGCCTTTTGAACCAGGTCTAAGATTTTACATACTTTACGTCCGTATTAAATTTTCTCTCTGCGATCTAATACATTACCGGCCTCCTCGGCTTTGTGTTGTCTGCACAGTTGGGAAGCAAGGTATCTATGCCTTTATCCGGGTCATTGATTAAAAAGTTAAGAGGCACAGAGACAAGCAGAGATCTCTGGATCACTCCACTGGAGGCTTCCTTCCACTCTGCCATGGAACCGTTAATGACTTTTCTATTAATCCAGTTATTCGACCAGTTCCGAATCCATCTGACTGTATATTCTAGCCAACATCTTTCCATATTTTCCACAAGACTATCATAAACAACTTTACCGACTGCTTAGCTAAAATCTCCATTTTGCTCAGTCCCCAAGTAGCTTCTTGAAAATGAGAGAAAACAGACAATAAGATGAAAATAACCCAAAGATTGAAAAGAAAATCCTAGTCTTTATGTCACCACCATTCAAATCAATCTTGGAGTGAAAACATATGTTTTGTGGCTTACGCTTTAATTAGGCCAGCAGTAGGTCTCTCTAAATAATGCAATAAATTGTCTCAGGAGAAGAAAAAGAAAATTACTTGTAATTCAGAATGAGCTGGGGCTGGCAAGGAATGCTAAGACCGACAAAAAGAACCTTTCTGAGATTACGGGCCCGAGTTAAAAGACAATGGATAGAAGTATGAAGTTGCCTACATAAAGGGAAACAGATTTAGACTTCGTGTAAGGCAAAAACTTCCGAACGACTCCAGCTGTCCCTGAATGGAGTGGGCTGCCTAGAGAAGCAGTGGGCTCACCCCTCACTGGAGGTTTTGAAGTGAACGTTGGGGAACTATCAGCTATGATATGATGTGGAAAGGACTCTTATTCAGATACTTGCTAACTTCTGAGATCTCTTCCAAGCCTCAGTTCCATGATGACAAAGCAAGAAGGCCCTCCCTCCCAGTTTGCCAACTGTGTTTTATGAATACACAAAGCATCGAAGTTCTATTAAATGTTAACCTGCGGAACATTTTAATGACATCTCCCCACAGTAAGTGCATACGTGAGCACATGCTGAGCTATGCCATCATTCCAAACGAGGTGGATTGTTTTCATTTCATGCTCTCCCTAAAACCTTTGCTGTCTTCTTCAATAAAGCCATCATATCTTTTCTCATACTGTGTGAGGTGAAGGATTTAGCCAAAAGGTCCTTAGCCTTAGTCTCGGGCAAGCCTGTTTTGAAGGCTGTCTATATCACTTCCTAGCCATGTGGCTAAAATGAAACAGCAGAGGAAGGGAAGAAGCAGGACCACTACATAATTGGAAGAGGTAAGAAATGGGAGGCTCTTTCTGTAGAGGAAAGAGCTGGACCCTTTAAGGAGGAAGTGCTTGCTCATCTCCTAAGGAATGAGGATGTGGCTGGATCTGCTCGGGTGAGAATTCATCTACTGCTGCTCAGAGAAGGAATACATGAGTTTGTGGTGAGCGGTGACTCCCACCGGAGGGGAGAATGGGGCAGTTATTTGTTAAGATGATATTCGTCCTCCAGAATGTGACAGAAAGCCTTCCAAGATCTAGCAAAACAGACACCGACTGCCCCGTTTGGACGACTTAGGTAGGCACAAAGGAAATGGCCAAACGAAACCCAGAAATTATTGTCAAAGGTCATGAAGTCATGAGCAAGAAACTGAAGACCTCAGAGATACAGGTGATAATGCGTGCTGCCCATCGAGGACAAAAGCTTCAGAAGAAAAAGGAAAGTTAAGAAGATGGCAAGTGAAAGTAAATTCTGGAGCTCTAGCCCAAGGTTCAAAATATAGAAACGTGAGGCTTGCGGCCGAAGCCACCTGACAAGAGCAAGTGAGACAGTACAAGCTCATACACTTACAAATCATCAAATAAAAAGGAAGAGAGAAGGAGAAAATTATTTGTTTCTATCAAATTAAATTCCATTGGTTCTCAAACTTTTACAATGCTAGAACTCCTCAATTTAAACCAAACTTTGTCAGAATTCTTGAAGTGAAACTCTCTAGAATTATTCTTGCAAATGCCCATTAACAGACAACAAAAGGTTCGTTTGAAAAAAATAAACCTGGGGTGTATCGGGGTTCCCTGCAGCATGATTTGAGAAACCCCTGCTCTATACCAAAGGAAGAAGCTACAATGCGGGCAGAACAGCAGTAGAGATGATCAAAAACTCAAGGGAAACAGATCCAAAGGAGATGGGAGTAGCAAGAATCCTGGTTCAGGCAGATGGAGATCCTATATCTGGCCAAGAAAAGAAAAGAAAGATCAGCAGGTAGATAAGGTAGAATTGGAGATAGGTCAGTAGTTAGACAGATATAGACAGACAGATAATACACTGATTGCAAAGATTCTCACAGGCTTGAATAATGGCTTGAAGTCTAATAAGACAAAATTGAATAGGAATAAGTAATTAATGTCTTACATTTAAGTAAAAAAAAAATGAAATTGACTTCATGGGACTAAGATTTAGGAAGCATGGCTAGCAAGCAGTCTAACTGGAAAAGATCCCGTGGTTTCAGTGGATGTAAGATCAATATAGATCAATAATGATACATCAGCCAAAAAAGCTAATGCTATCTTAGTGTGCATCCCAAACTAAGGATCTGGATCCGACGGTAGGTGGTGTACTTTGCCGTGGTCAAATCACATCTGGAGGAAACACCGCACTTAATTCTAGGCGCCGCACTTTAGAAGCAATATTGGAGATGTCTGGGGCAAAGAGACCGAGGAGGGTGGGGGTACCGTTAAAAAAAAGGCCTTGTCATCAAGTCACATGAGGATCAGCCAAAGGAGCTGCAGAAAAGATGGCTTAAGAGGATCATGAGAGTTGGAGTCAAGTACTAGGGCTCATTCATGGTAACAGGAGACTCATTTGGCCTAGCCCTGAAGGGTAGAACTAGAAACCACATATGGGCATTGCAAAAAGGCAGATGTTTGAGAGTTTGGGATTTCTTGGGTCTAGGTGCTACTATTCCCGTAGGAAGACATCTAGGAAACAACTTCTGAGAGAAGATGGCAATTTGGTTGCTAAATACGTGCTTAATAACCTCCCAAAATGGTTCAAAATTTTAGAAATAAATGGAAATTCAACTATATCAAAGTATTTGTCAATGCATGCTAATTAGCCTTTTGTAATAGAAGAAATATGTAGCTATACTATTTTCAGTCAACTTTGTACATAGTACTTTTTTTGAAAGAAACTCAATCCTTTTTTGGGGAGAGCTGCCAGGAAAATAAAAACTTCCCAACAGTGAAAGCTGTCCCGGAGAGAATGGGGTTGCTTTGGGAGGTAGTGAACTAACTCCCTGTTTCTGGAGGTCTTCAAGCAATGGCAACCTCTTGTTAGGAACATTGTGGGGTGGTTCTTGTTCACATACAGGTTGGACAAGATGGTCTCTTTCTATTTCAAGTTTGTGATTTTATGTCACTGCAGAAAGTGCTTCCCCTTTCTGGTCCTCAGTTTGCATCTCTCTGAAATGAGGAATATCAGACCTACCTCACGTGAACTGCAACCTGACAAATTTAGAACTGGAAGGGACATTAAGGACCATCTAACCAACCCCCCTTGTTTTACAGAGGAGGAAATTAAGACCCAGAGAGGTAAGCCTCTCGATCAACAAGCATTTATTAAGCAGTTACTGTTTGTTAGCCCCCATGCTAAGTGCTGGAGATATAAAGAAAGGTAAAAACAAAACACAAAACCCATACCCTGCTGAAGGTCACAGAGGCAGCGGGAAAGAGAAGTGGAATTCAAAGCTAGACCCTCTAAGTGCAAAGCCAGTATTTTTTCTATTTCTACAATGACACGTGGGAAGTAGCTCTGGAAGTAGCTGAAGGCTATAGGACAGTGTCAGAGATGGCAAGACGGCCTTGGAACCAGCAAGATCTCTGAACTTTACTGGCTGGGTAGCCTTGGGTAGGACACCTAAAGTCTCAGGGATGTGGGCAACTCTCAAAGAGCCTAATTCTCAGAGAAGGTGCCAGTTTCCACTGGTATAGGGAATAGTGAGAATTTCCTCATCACATCAATGAAATCACAAGGCCACTCCCAAGTCTCCTATGATTCTGACCATACCCTGTGCAGAAGGGTCAGAAGTCAACATAGCCCACCAGTAACGGACTATAATCTGAATCTTAAGGAATACGGTAAGGGCGCAAAAAACAATCAGGGAGGCAAGAAAGCCAAGCAGGTCAAGCTATACCCTGTAGACACTGAGCAATAGAGTCCTCTGGTCTTGAAGTTGATAGTGATGGGTAAGTCACTTGCCAGGAACAAAAAGGGAAGAAAACAAGCAGAGATGAGGATGTGTCACAAAGCACCCAGAGAATGAAAGAAGGAAAGGAGGAAACTGAGATTCTCCAGTCTGGCTAGCTCACCTCCCTGCGACCATTCCCCCAGAATCCTTTTGTCTTTTTCATGTCAATTTCGGGGAAATGGTAATTTGACCATAAGGAGGCGAAAAAAAATGATGACCGCCCTAAAAATCCAAGACCACAGGTGCCCTTGGAAGAATAGTGAGGTATCAAAAGACCCAACCTTCGTGAAGCACTTTTTTCCTTTCATGGTATCAGGAAGGATTTTAACTTCCTTGCTATGAATGAACTTCCACATTGCTGCCTCTTGGCAATCGGCTCCAACACTCATGTCGGGCTCATTTCAGTGACTCATGAGTTGCACAAAGTACAAGGTGGTCCATACTGGGGTAGAGATAGACACAAAAGGAAATCCCCCACCTACACACTGGTGCTTCATGTGGCAGATATTGAAAACGCGTTGACTTCATAGACTCAGGTTTGCAAGCTTTGATAGGTAAGCACAATTTTTTGGAATACGGAGAAGACAAAAGTTAAATGAAACCTGAACCCGGTGGTGCTGCCCCTAAGCCCACTGTTTCCACTCTTGAGACCTTTGCACTTGGAAAAAAGTGTCAGCTTTGAGTCACTGGTTTTAGGGACACTGCACAGAAACGGGGACCGTCACCTACCGCCAGAGCTTTGAATGATCCAATCGCTTTCAGAACGTCCTGGTGATCCAGATGAGACTCCTAAGAGAAGAGAGAAACTCCCTTAATTTTGTTTTAGCCATTGTACTGAGAATCCCGGCATCCCGTTCTCCTCCATTACAAGAAGGATTAGCCACAAGAGGCAGTTGGTTTCACATCATAGATTCTGTCACCCACAAGTCCCCATTTCCCTTTTTGTTGTTTTCATTTAACTACATATAAGAATTCTGTATGACAAGTTGCTTTGCTTTTCGGGGTCCCCAAGCAACTCTCTAGGACTATTGCATTACAAACAGGGCATCTCTGATCTGTGTCAGTAGAGGTAGTCTCCACACCAAAAGTTGATGACAATGACATCCTGGGTCCAGAAAGAAGATGAGAAGGAAGAAGAGGAGGATAAAAAAGGGGGGATGAAAGGAGGAGGAGGAGAGGAGAAAAAGGAGAAGAAGGAGGAGGAGAGGAGAAAAAGGAGAAGAAGGAGGAGGAGGAGGAGGGGAGGAGAAAGAAGAGAAAAAAGAGGAAGAGGAAGAAGAATTCTTCCAAAGGGAGATATCAGTAGGCCAAAATGCCAGGAGTATGGGAATTTCGAGTGCAGCACAGGAGTTGTAATAGTCACCCAAATCTGCTTTGCAAAGATCTTTCCAAATTGATGTTATAGGAGTCGACCTAAACCCAAATGGGAAAATGTCAATGTTTCCTTCAAAAGGTTACTTCTGAAACAAGGCCCGAGGATCTCATGGAACTTATAACCCAAGAATCTCATGGAACTTGTAACCCCAAGTAAGTCATCAAAGCGGAAAATATGAATAGATTCCTTAGTTCATGTCCCAGGTGATGGATCTAGAGCTGACAACCAAAGGAAGACAGAGATATCTCAGTCACCTCCCTAACTTCTGGAAGTCAATGTCACCAACTTGAAATACTCTCCTTAGGCTCATCCCTTGGTGACAGAATACTAAACTAGGTGGACTGCGGTTATGATCCAGGACAGATACATAAGGAAACTCAAAGCCTAAAAAAGGCTTTGCTTGGTCACAGAAACATAATCAATGCAGTAATCTGCTTTAGCAGTGGAAAGATAAAGGCATTCCCTCTGGGCTTAAGTTTCCTTTAAAAATCTATCTTCTCTTTCATTAAATACCTTTGCTTTGAACTAATTGTCATGTCCCCACTGACTAGTAAAGGTAAACATACTGGTGGGGGCTCCTGAGCAATGGGTTTGAGCGGCTACAGCTCCAAAGCAGACTCTGAACCTAGAGTAGCCTCATCTGAGGGACCTGTTCTGCTAGTCTGAGGGCTCTCCCATGAGCCACTGCTGTTTCTATAAGTTCTCCCAAGGAAGGAGCAGGGAGAAAGAGGCCGGACTCCTTCTAGATTCCAAATTCAGGAAGGTGGATAAAACATCAAAGGTCGGTATTCCATGCTGTCCTTTTCATGTTCTGAGCCACCCTTTAGTTTAACTGCTTTGTTAAGAAAGTCAGAAAGCCAGAACAAGCCTCTGAGCCAGCTAGAGATGAGTTATCTAATGGTGAGAGGAAACAGGCTGCCTGGACCAATCGAAAGAGCTCGAGTGAAGGGAAATGTCAAGGACGGGGTTCAAGCAGGGAAAAGAGTGGTCTTTTTATTTTATTTTATTTTTTTGGCCCGAGCCATTCATTCCTGAGCATGCACAGTGCTGAACAACAGCAGAAATGGAGTTTTCCTGATAACTGGCGATGGACAAGCCAGAGACGTTCCAGCTGTTGGCAAGGTAGCCAGAGGTCAGCTCTTTGCTGAGCCCTAACAGAAACCTCACCCTGGCAGCCTTGGCTCAGCAGCTCCCCCACTGCCTCCGGGCAGAAGACAGGTCCTATACCCTGAGAATGTGGTTTTGCACACGGTGGGGCTAGCAGAGAAATACATAGCCTCTTTCTTTAAAGTTAACCGAGCCTTTTTAAAACCTCAAACCTTTCCCCAGACAACAGGAAGAGCAACTAGGGTAAATGCAACTTCCCCGAGTGGGCCCTCTTCCCCCCACCTACAGCCGCAGAATATATAGATAGGATAGCACAGGACTAGGAACACAGTAGGTGCTCATGAAATGCTCACTGGCTGAAATATTTCCAAGAAGTTTCAAGGGTCTGTTGGCCCATTTAAGGCCTGAGTCCAAGTCCTGTTTATTCAAATGAGCTTGTTGTAGCTATAGTACTATTATCCTGGGTAAAGATAGAGGCTCTACATGTAAAAGGGCACCTTTCCTTCTTTTCAGAGTTAGGGACTATGGGTAGGGAGCAGCACATATACCATCAGACTTGGTCTTTTTTTTTTTTCAGTTTCACTGAACCACTTGGTTTCGATTTCTCTTTTTATCTTTTATGAAGAGAGCCGGAAAGGGATCCATTTGGAAATAAAGGAGACGGGAGAATGAAAGAGATCAATAAAAACTGTTAAAATGGGAGAAAGAAGGTGAATGTGTCGATGGTCATATATTTTTATCTCAACAGAGGAAGAAATCAGCCCTGAGTCCATTTCTGAGTTTACATTTCCCTGGAAAGCACCTGAAATTTTTAACATGACTGGATCTTAGGAGACTAAACTCAAAGCTTAAATTGAGTTGTCAAAATGATAAAAATAAAAAGAATAAAAAGAACAAAGCTCCTCCAAGAGCCCTAAAGCTCCCTGACTGAAAAGCAGAGGCAGAGCAGGTAGCTCCAAGCCCGGTCTCATCAAGCTGTTTTTGGCGATAACTGATGGGGCAAGAGGAAATCTGGAGTACGACAAGTGGGGAGAAAAGCCCCACCAAGGGCGCCCCTCTGGGGCTGCTGTTACACTGTACTTAGGATCCATCTGATCCATTTTCCTCCTTCAGAGGATAACCCAGGGAGGAGCTAACAAGAGACCCAATGAAGCTTCTGCTTTCTACCCAAAAGGTGCCCTCCACATGGCCAACAGGTTGCGGCCTGTCTCTTACCTCCATGTGGCGCTCCAGCTCTTGGAGGAGAGACACGTACTTTTCCAGTCGCATGAAGGGCTTGCTGAGGTTTGTCGTCAACAGAAGAATCCCAGGATTGCTTGCTCCTTGACTCTCCATAAACTTTTCCAGGCTGTCACTAGAGAGAAACAGAAGCACTCTTCACTTCATGGGCCATGGGGAACGTTCCCACGGGCAGGCCTGACCACAAATGCTCCACAGTGCTAGGCTAGTAAGGTGGAAGCACTCAAGAAGCATTTCCATAGAAGCTACTGTGCCAGCCACTGTGCTAAGCATTTTACAAATATCCTCTCATTTGATCCTCACAACAACACTGGGAGATGAAGTCCTTTTATTATCTTCATTTTACAAAAAAAGAAACTGTGGCAAACAGAGGTCAAATAATTTACCCAAGGTCACACAGCCCCCCCCCTCCCTCCATCCTTTCTGTCACCCGGGTTCCCAATTATAGTCATCCATGACGCTTCTCCAGCCGTTATATTCCATATTCAATCGCTTCCAAGTCTGCCAATTGGCCTCCGCATCTTGCTCGATCATCTCTTCCTTCCCACTGACAGAGCCAACTCCTTATCCTTCATGGCCCTCATTGTATCCCCCTGGACTACTGCAACGGCCTTCCTTCCTCCATCCTCTCCCCTCTCCAATCCATCCATCCATCCATCCATCCTCCAAACCATCAAACTGATATCTGCAAAACCCAGCTCAGCCCACAGCCTTCCCCTGCACGTTAGCGGTTCCCAATTGTGTCTAGGAGACCAACTCTACTTGGCGTTGAAAATTTACCACAATCTAGTTTCAACTAGCCTTTCCCATTTGGTTGCCTATATCAGCTGGGTGCACAGAGGAAGGCGTGAGATCAAAATCCTGCCTTGGACCCTTAGCTGTGTGACTCTGGGCAAGTCACTTTGCTTCTGCCTGCCTCGGTTTCCCCATCTGTAAACTGAGATGAATAGGAGCAGTCACCTCCCAGGGCTGCCGAGAGGATCAATGACACATGGAAGCTGCTTTGCAACCCTTCATGTATTATGTACATGCTAGCTAGCATCATCGTGATGACATTTCTACCCCTCACAAACTAGTTCCCAGCCAAATCAGATGGCCCGCTGCTGCCAGTGCGAGCCATGCCATCTCCTGCCTCCTCTTTCTGGGCTCGCCTTTGTCTCAGAGGAGCCTCAGCTCCATTCGAGGCTCAACTTCTGTGTCTCCTACTCCTTATATGAAGTCTTTCCCGACACTGTCCCTCCTAGCCCGGTCACTGTCAAAGAGTATAATGAGAGAACAGACTGTGTCACATTTGCAGCGATGGCAGCTAAGAGTGATGGTCAAGGCTGGGCCTCTTCCTGGCTGGACTGGCTGCCTCCACCTAGAGACCCTAGAGACACCTGCTGCCTTAGCTATAGTCTCTCATTTGGTTCTTCCCACAACCTTAGGGTGGGTTTAGAGCTAGAGGGCATCACATTTGGTCCCATTTTGTATACAAGGAAACCGAGGCAATGAAAAAACTAAAATAATTTGCCCATTGTCACATAAGCAAAGTTTTATCTCCTCTGACCTCATCGCTCCCAACTCCATAAACTTCAGGGACTCCCTAGTATCTCTTGGCACCAAACACAAAATCCCATTGGTTTTTAAGGCTCACCATAACTAGATCTCTCCCTCCTCTTGCAGCCTTTCACACTTTACTCCCTTCCATGTAGTCTGTGACCCAGGAACACCATCTCCATACTGTTCCTCTCCTGGTGCAGGCCTTCCCCCATGCCTAGTCCACCCTCCTTCCTCACTGCTACCTCAAGCTTCTTTCAAATCCTTGCTAAAATCCCACCTCCTCCAGGCAGCCTTTTCTGAGCCCCCTCAATGCCAGGGCCTTCCCTCTGTGATCATCTCCTAACTGTTTATACACAACGGTCTGGGTACTGTCTGTCCCATCAGCCTGGAAGCACCCCGAGAGCAGGGATAGAGTCTTTTGCCTTTCTTTGTCTCCCTAGTACCTGATACATAGTAGGTACTTCAGAAATACTTGATCTAGCCCTTTCTTCCCCTCCCCAGCAGAGATTAGCACAGTGTTGGGCTTGACTTAATTTCATCAGGGCTAGAAAAACCAAAGGCTACTCTACATCGTAGGCTCAAAGGCTTCTCAAGGCAGAGGGAGGGCTCAGCCATCCAGGTTCTCTCAGCCATTTTTAGTCATCTCGTTCCACCTAGAGGCCTGCACAAAGAAGTTCACCTATGACATGAACGGCAGGCAGGGCTGAGGATCACAGCTTCTCCTCCCTCTCCTTCCTGTCTGGTGCCCTCCCACCATCTCCCTACTTCTGACTTCCCACCCCCAAAGAGGGTAAGAAATCCTAATTTGTGCTTTTCTCTCCTTGGCAGTCCTGGTCTGCAGAGAATGCTGGGAATCTTCCTGCTGGCTAGGTTTCAGGATCGGTGGCAGCAGAGAGGCACTCTCATTGGCTTGTGTTCTAGCTGGATCCCATCACAGCCTAAATAAGCATGGGATAGCTGCAAAGAGGAATCCTACCTGTAGTACTCAGGGAAATGAACTGTACGGATGAAGCCTAATGAATCCCACCATTTCCAGAGGAGGAAACTAAGGCTCTGAGAAGAGACATGATTTACCCATGATCACTATTAAACGAAGAAGTGCTATTATATAGTGGAGACGGTGCTGGACTAGGAGGCAGGAACCCTTGGGTTCCAACCTAGCCTCAATCACTAATAGCTGTGTTCCCTCTGTCAGCCTCCATTTTCTGCCTGATATCCATTGCATTCAGGCCCATCTCTAGTCCTTAGTCTCTGTCTGGCCACTGGCCCCAGATGGCTCTGGAAGGGAAAATGAGGTAACGACCTCAGCCAGCCTCCCTCACTAAATCCATTTCACTTGCGTGTCATGGCAGCACCTCCCTGCCATCATGGCCCTCCTTAGGAACTAGGGGCAAACAAGAACCACTTTCATGAGATGGAGAAAAGAGCGGTCCCTAGCTCAAAGGTAGATTGTTGAGATCTGCAAATGAGCTACATCTTCTAGTCCTATATAAATGGGAATTATTATTATTGTTGTCATCATTGTTGTTATTATGACACGTCAAAGCCGTGCCTAGTCTTAGTTCTTTCATGATGTGCTCCCTTCTGAAATGGATGATGTATTATGGTCATCATAGTCACATCTAGGGAATGCTCCCAGGTTTCCTGAGTTAATATTTAATAGACAACATTTATTATTTAATATAATATATCATATAGGTCACATAATATAAATAAAAAATAATAAAGTGACCATTTTGGTAAATAAACCAATTGCTCCACCACCACAGATCTTACAAAACTTCATAAAACTTGCCAGGACTTCTGGGAATTATCTGAGATAATTCTCCTCCAGTGATTCATAAATGTATAGTAAATAACCTTTTAGAGGAAACAGGTATGGGGACAGAAGTTTGGAAAGCCATCCAAGAGAGAACCTGCAATTGGAGGTCACGGGCTTCCCTCCCAACTTTGCCACCAACGAGACCGAAGATAAATTCACTTCAACAGCCGAGACCTCAGTTTCCTCTTCAGTAAGATGAGGAATTTGAACTAGGTGACCTCTCGGGGACCCTTCTGGCTAGAAAATTGTGATCCTGTGATCACTGAGTGAAACTTTTCAACAAACTATGCCTTTAGGGCCACCTGTAATAGCTTAGAAGAAACTTCTTCTGCGCCATCAGAGAAATCCAAGTCATGACCCGGGGAAATGAGGAAGGACCTGGAGCATGCATCATTAGTTACAGGTAAAACTGGCAAGGGCCAAAAACTCATTTCGGCACAAAGGGTCCTTTGTCACTTCAACTATATCATCTCTTCTGGCTTTTTTCCCTCAAATTCAACAGGTCTCATGATTTTTCTTCTTAGATCAAAAGGACTAAAAATAATGTGAAAATCTTAATTTCCATCTCGATTTGTATTATGAGATTCTCTCCCTTGATCATGTAAAAAATGCTCCCAAATTGTCAGACAGGAATCCCGTGCACTGGAAACCAAAATTAGACATGTTGAAGGCTAGTGATGGAAGGGTCTCTGAGAGGTCATTTTAGCCCAGTTCTCTCACTTTGTAAACTGAGTCCAGGAGGCAGGGAGGAATGCAGCCATGGGTCAACAATTACTGCTTCTCAAGTCCCGGTTCTTGACCCCTGATTGTGTGACTTTACCTTAATCACTTCACTTTCCCAAGCCTCAGTTTCTTCATTTGAAACATGGCAAAGGATCAGGGGGATAAGGTGGGAGAGGGAAAGTGTTAGATTAAATAATCTCTAAATTACTAGTTACTTAGTTACTAGTTAGGAGAAGTTGTCCTCTCTCCCAAGTGCCAGAGGGCTGATACAAGTCCTCTGCAATAACCAATGACTCTAGAAACCTAGTGTTGGACAAACCCAAAGAGCCCAGCTTCTGGGATAAGAACTCCCTATTTGACAAAAATTGCTGGGAAAATGGAAAAATAGTAGGGCAGAAACTGGGCACTGACTAATACCTAACATCCTTTCCCAAGAAAAGATGGAAATGGGTTCATGATTTAGACATAAAGGATGATACTATAAGCAAATTAGGAGAACTACCCCTTGTTCGTGTTAGTTGGTTAGTTTTTGCCTCTCAGATCTGTGGAGAAGGAAGGAATTTATGGCCAAAGAAGAACTAGAGAACATTATGAAATGCAGAATAGATTCTTTTGATCATATTAAATTTAAAAGGTTTTATACAAACAAAATGCAGCCAAGATTAGAAGAGAAGCAGAAAATGGGGGAAAATTTTTTTACACCTAAGAGTTCTGATAAAGGCTTCATTTCTAAAATACATAGACAAATGACTCAAATATATAAGAATACAAGCCACTTTCCAATTGCTAAATGGTCAAAGGATATGAAGAGACAATTTTCAGATGAAAAAATTAAAACCATTTCTAATAGTATGAAAAAAAGGCTCTAAATAATTACTGATCAAAAAAATACACATTAATACAACTCTGGGGTACCACTACACACCTCACAGATTGGTTAAGATGATAGTAAAAGATAATGATGAATGTTGGACAGGATGTGGGAAAACTGGGACACTGATACATTGCTGGTAGAGTTGCGAACTGAGTGAACTATTCTGGAGGGCAATTTGGAACTGTGCTCAAAGGGCTATCAAACGTGCTTGAGGAAGATCGCTTTCCTAGCTGAGAGGAGGAAGAACTGGAGTGGGGAGAGACTTGAGGCAATGAGATAAAGCAGAGGACTACTGCAGTAGTCCGGGTGTAAGGTGATGAAGGACTGCACCAGCATGACAGTAGTGTCAGAGGAGAAAAGGGGGCAAGGGGCTATACAAGGGGCAATCAAATTGTGCATACCCTTTGACCCAGCAGTGTCCCTACTGGGCCTGTATCCCAAAGAGATCATCAAAAAGGGAAAAGGACTCACATGTGCAACAATGTTTGTGGCAGCCCTTTTCGTAATGGTAAGAAACTGGAAATAGAATGGATGCCCATGAATTGGAGAATGGCTGAATAAGTTATGGTATATGAAAGTTAAGGAATATTACTGTTCTGTAAGAAATGACCAGCAGGATGATTTCATAGAGGCCTGGAGAGACTTGCATGAATTGATGCTAAATGAAGTGAACAGACCAAGAGAACATCGTACACAGCAATAAGATTATGCGATAATCAATTCCGATGGACGTGGCTCTTTTTGGCGGTGGGGTGATTCAGGCCAGTTCTGCTGGATTTGTGATGGACAGCCATCTGCATCCAGAGGAAGGGCTCTGGGGAATGGATGTGGATTACAACATAGTGTTTGCACCTTTTTTATTGTTCTTTGCTTGCTTTTTTTCTTTCTCTTTTTTTTTCTTTTTTGATCTGATTTTTCTTGTGCAGCATGAGAAATGTGGAGACACGTACAGATAAATTGCACATGTTTAGCATGTATTGGATTGCTGGGTGTTTGGGGGAGGGGAGCAGCAAGGGAGAAACTTGGAGCATGGGTTTTACAAAGGTGAATATTGAAAGCTATCTTTGCATGTATTTTGCAAATTAAAAGGTATTATTAAAATACATTTTAATTAAAAAATAAAAAATATGAAACAGGAAATAAAAGAATATGATGTGCTTCCTCTAAGCAAAATCCTTCTTGCTATAGCTTAGAGATGTCTTGCGTGTGCTAAACAATAACGCTGATACTTTATACGTGAGGACTGGAGATGTGCTGGAAACTGACTGCTAAGGAAACAACAGAGGCTCACATGTTGATACCCTGGACCTCTGGAAGCAGGGGAAAGGAAACAAAGGGAATGACCCAAAAAAGCTGAAAAAAGACTTTCAGAGCATGACTGAGAAAAAGGAGTAAGATAAGACAGCTGCAACAACAACAACAACAACAACAACAACAACAACAACAACAAAAAAAAAAAAAAAAAAAAAACATTTGGACAAGTTGATCCAGACCGGACCTAGCCGGACTAGGGAGAAACCAACAGCCACAGCAGGCTTCAGGGGACTTTCTTGGGGTCCAGGTTTTAGCCCCAGTATTGGACTTTTCTGAGGAGGAGGATGAGAGAGAAATACAGGGCAGGGCTACATTCCCAAGGCTGACCCCAAAAGAGGAGCCTTTAACCCCTCAGGTTGCAGCAGGGAAGAGAGAGAAGGCCCCTGGTATTTCCTCACAGGAAGTAAGCCCAGTCATACCGACTGGGCTAAAAATAGCTTTGCGCAACAGCAAAGGGAAAGCGTTCTGGATGTGGAAGCAGGAAGATCTGGAGTTAAATCCTGCCTTTAACACTTATAAGCTATATGTGCAGCACATCTAGGTGGCACTGCAGTGGATAGAGCGCTGGGCCTGGAATCAGGAAGACTCCTCTTCTTCCTGAGTTCAAATCCAGCTTCAGCAACTTCCTAGCTATGTGACCCTGGGCAAGTCACTTTACCGTGCTTGCCTCAGTTTCCTCAGGTGTAAAATGAGCTGGAGAAGGAAAGAGTAAAGCACACCAGGATCTCTGCCAAGAAAACCCCCAATAGGATCATGAAGAATCAGGCAAGATCACTTTCAAGTCCAAAGCTCTCCCTAAATCTCTATAAGGGACCTGGGCTCCTTCGAAGGGCATGTGGCCTGTTAGGATGTATTCAGGCAGATAATCCCAATGCTGTCTTTAAAGGCAACTTGTCATTTTAATCTATATTCAACTGTTAATTATCCAGAAACTAACAAGTCAGGCAGACTGATGATTAGAAGCCTCTGTTTCTCTCACTTCTCCTCTCTTAGGCCATTTCACTGGAGAAAGGACACTGGTTTCCAGATGTAAAGCAGATCCAAATGCAACTGGGAAGTGTTTAACAAAATGAGTAAAAATGCAAAACCACAAGAGATAAGGTTAATTTGTGATTTTTAAGTTGCTGTATAGCCTGGAGGATTTTGGCCACTCTCAAAGGACCAGTTCTTTCTATTAATTTGTTGTGAGAGCACGGCCAAGTCCTTTCTATTTCTCTGGGTTTGTTTTCCTGATATCAGAGGAGGGAGATTGGCCTAAATCATCTCTCAAGATCTCTTCCAGTTCCTACCCCAATCCTGTAACGTTGCTGTATGACGTGCTTATTTCTTGTACCCAGGCTCTTCCCCTGGAGTCACGATAATCCAGTGGAACCGATCCATGTCATTTCCTAAAGCAGACATTTTGGTTTCCTGATGTGTCTGGAAAGAAGACCTGGAGCTGGAATGGGACCTCTGAGGTCTTCAAGTCCAACCCACTCATTTTACAAAGAAGGAAACCTACCCATTTTACATGGAGGGGAAGTTAATTGTCCACAGTCACACAAAAGCAGGCCCTCTAAGGCCAAATGAAGCATTCTTGCCACCGTCCCACAGGGTCTAACTTTAAAAAGTCAGAGAAGAAGAAATGATATTTAGGAGGAATTCAGAGAAACACAGGAAGATTTCTATGATCCGGCTCAATAAAATAAGCAGACCCAGAAGAAGGATGTGCACATTAATCAAACCAATGTAAATGAGAGAAGATCACTAAAAGGAGACCGAAGACCACAAAATGAAAAACCAATCATGGTCCGAAAGAGTATAATAAAACATGCCTCCCACCTCTCAGCAGAGAACAGGTGACTACAAGGGCGAAACATCAGATCCAGGACACGTGCTTGGGTACCGTCACTGAACTGGATGGTTTTGCTCAACTGGTTTTCTTTGTTACAGGGGAAAGTTCAGTTAAAACTTTGTGCGTACATGTCATTGAGAAAAAAGTCAAATTAAAATTAAATGATTAAAAAAATACAAGAGAAGGTTCAACTCTGGCATGGGAAGAGAAAGGATATGGTAGCACGGGAGCATACCAGAAATGACTGGGATGTAAAATGAAAAGCATCCAAAAAGCTCACTTAAAAATATCTTCTAGAGAACTGTACATATTTAACCTATGATGGATTGCTTACTGCCTAGGAGAGGGGGAAGAAGAGGAAGGGAGAAAATTTTGGACACCCAGGGGTGAATCTTGAAAACTGTCTTTGCATGTAGTTTGAAAAATAACAAGATATTATGATTTTTTTAAATACCATTCAGGAGGGCGGTTTGATAAGATGTCAACATGATCAAGTGTTCATTACCTGTGTTGAGTTATAACGTTCACAGCTGAGGGATGATTAGCACAATAAGTGAGATACAGAGATTTAAACTGAGGCATTAGGGACATCAGGCAGCCTCCAACTTTCTGCTGACTCTCGGGAAGTCTGTTTCAAAAAGAGAAAGGGGAAAAATGTATGTTATATAAGTAACAAATACCTGAGGATGATTTCCACTAAAATAATAAGAAGGATAACTAGTATTTTTTAATAGTTACTCCATGCCAGGCACTGTGCTAAGCACTTTCCAAATAGCATCTTATTTGATCCTCACGCCAAACGTGTGAACTAGAAGCTACCCTTATTTCTATTTTACAATTGAGGAAACTGAGGCAGACTTGCTCGTAAATGACTTGCTCAAGATCACACTGACGCTGGATCTGAACTCAGATCTTCCTGACTCGTTCTCTATCCTGTGTGTCACCTAGCTGCCCCTTAAAAATGGACACTATCTAGGAGTTCTGAAAATTTTGCTTAACAAAGTTAAAAAAAAATAAGCTAGAAACTCTATTGTTGACTTTACTTCAATAAGATGTTACATACCTACCTGGCGTTGAGAGACCACAGTTCTTAAAGGAAGGCCCAGAGTAAAATGTGAGAATGTTTTCTGTTAATTAAAAGCGTCTAAGACCAAACCGCTTAGAAACAACAAGGGTGCCCACCAGCCTATATCATGGCGTGTGAATATTCCATTCCACAATGGAATATTATTGTGGGTAAGACGTGTTAAATGTAAGGAACAGAGAGAAACGTGGGAAGCCTTCTATGAACTGATACAGAGAAAAGTAAACAGAACCAAGAGAACAACATCCACAGCACCCACGATAAGGGAAGGAGAACAACACTGAAAATTAGCCAAATTTGGATTAACTGTGCTCACCAATCTTGCTCCCCCAAAACAGACGATGACCTAATATTTCTCCCCTCAATGGAGAACAGGAGACTGCGGTTTGGAATGGTATAAATGCTACTTATACAGTTTTGTGGAACTGTTTTTCTTTGGTTCAGGGGAAGGATCAAGAGTATGGAGGGGGTCAGAAGGGATCTAGAGTAATGAATATGGTGTAAGAAAAACAAAATGTGTGGATACAACATTTAAATATTTATGTGCCTAGAAATGAAAGGAGCTTCTTGTAGCCTGCTCCTCCCTACCTCCTCTGCAGGAGAGATGGGGGAAAAAATCACTGTGTGGGACTCCCATAGGCCAACACTTTGAAATGGAGGAAATAGGGTTCAAATAACCACCTCTCAGTAGAGAGATGAGGGACTAAAGACAAAATATTGCAAATACTGTCAGGGGTGGACACTATTTCAATTTCTTTCAATTCATCATTTTTCTTTGTTATCAGAGGGGACTGAGCTGTGGGATGGCAGCAGTATGTGACCAAAAATTAAGGTGATGAAAGAATAAAAGGTACCAAGAAAACTTATTTTAAAGCACCAAATAAAATAAATATGATGGAAAACCTTTAGAGGTAAAGGAAGAGAAATGACAAAAAGCAACATGTGGCCTAAGTTGGGTAGTGAGGACGGGGCAAGGTGAGGAGGAGAGCAGAAAGGATGGTCAGACACATGGTTTGGCCAGCCGTACTTAAGTCTTCCCTTCGCCTCTCTGTCCTCTGGAATCCTGGCTGGCTGCCCGCCTGCTGCTTTCTACAGCCCTCTAGTCGCCTCGTGTGATCCGTCCCAAAGAACAGAGCTCAAGCTGATGCTCAGCCCAAGCTCCCTGAGGACATTCAGAGCCCTTCCTATCCCCAGCCTTCACGAGCCCCACTCCAAAAGTCATACTCATCCCATGATGTCACTTCAGCAACATATACCACATAATAAAATAGGAATGGATCCCTCACTCCCATGTTGTATTACTAAAAGGATATAGTTTTTCTGCTCTAAGCTTCCTTGGAATTTAGTGAAAGTGCCAGAGAGTAATCACAGGATCCTAGATCTCAAGCTGGAAGTGAGCCCAGAAGCCAGCTAGGGCAGCTCTTTCATTTTACAGAAGGGAAAACTGAGACCCAAGGCAGGGAAAGGAACTCCCCCAAGGGATAGTCAGGTAGTAAGCAGCAGTCAGAACTCAAATCCAAGTCCTCTGACTCCCAAACCAGCACAAAATGATGCTAGGGGTGATCCGTGGGAAAAAAGCCCAAAGTCTGTTACAATCTGATAATAATAGCTGACAATGGCTAATATTTCTATAACATTTACTTCGTGCCAGGCGCTGTGCTAAATGCTTTACAATTATTATCTCATCTGACCCTCACAGCAACCATGGGAAAGTAAGTGTTCTTATTATCACCATTTTATAGATGAGCAGACAGCAGCAAAATGATTTGCTAAGGATCACCCAGCTAGTAAGGATCTGAATTTGAACTCAGGACATCCTCACTCAGGCCTAATGCTCTAGCCACCGCACTACTTCGGTGCCCAAACTACTCCGTACTATCCAAGGTACGAAAGGACCGTCATGTCTGTGGCCTCGGGATCCTGCTATTGTCTCCTGCAACACAGCATCTCTCTCGGGTAGACCAGATTCAGTAAACTGAGATGACTTTCCAATGAATAGACATTGACCACAGGTCCTTCTTACAACCCTGGTGACCACTGCCAACACAACGCCCCTGAATTCTCTTGACATCATTTCCCTCTGTTGTGGTCAAGTAGGTAACGAAAGCGGACACACTTTCCCATGCCCAGCCCCACTCCTATAGGCCTCCCCACCCCTGAGTTCCACAGCCAACCTCGAAGACTTACTTTGCACACTCCTCTAGGGCCTGGCACAGGGTCTGCTGAAACGTGCATACTTCCTCAAAGTTGCCCAATAAAGACGCAAACTCCACAGCACTCAGCCTAGGAGGCAAAAGACATCCAATTAGGGTTTGAGACACACTTTAAGTTTCCCAAGGGCCCCAGCTGACTGGTTGAAAGAACCAGAAACCAAGAGCTCCTGATAGGTCACCCCTGCTCTAGTTTACGCTCTCTCTTTGAGGTTTTCAGAGAGTAGACTACTTTACTTATTTTCCTCAGTTTCCCCCTTAAGCAGGTCAATACTCCTAAGAAGAAATAAGTGGGCTACATAATCAATACATTCAATATTTTTTGTTCTGAGGGTTCTGCTGGTATCCTCCAGTGCTCAGAGATCACAAAGGCTTCCAGCACATTAGATGAACTCTTTAAGGCAAATATTTGGGAGGGTAGGAACAATGGGTGCAGATGGATGAGTGGCAATCTGCATCCTTAGAAGAACATCCACAGACGAATATCCTGGATCCCTGTGCAGGATCAAAAACTTTTCTAAATCCTAGTTACTCAGAGAATCAACTTGCTTCAACATCTCCTCAGAAAGGTGAAAATCCACCTCATGAAAATCAAAACCCTGTAGCAAGTCAACTCCTTGAGGGCAGAGACTGGTGTAGCATCCGGTACCCAACAGCAGCTAACTAATAAAGGCTTAGTGAATGGCTGACTGCTCTAAAACAGGGCCTTCTAGCCCTCAGCAAGGGGACTGCAGAGCAAAGCATTTACTGGGAGGCCAAAAGACCTAAAAGAAGCAGACATATTCTCCCAAGACAAGATCCATTTGGGGTCAGAGGGACAGGGCTAAGGTCTGTGTTGATTGACACAGAAAACTCTTGATGGGAAAATTCCCTCAACCAATATAGAGGGGTGACTGTTAGGCAACTCACACTAACAGACAACTGCAAGGGAAATGCCTTGAATCCAGGTTTTCCAAACTCCCCAGACCCAGTCCCTGGTCCGCTACCATGCTGCCTCTTAAAACACTCCCCGGAAGAAAGAAGAATTCCAGAAATGAGATTCAACCAAAAAACCCCAAAACAAAACAAGGACTAGTGGCCAGCCAGCTGCTTCAACCTACAGATCGCTCTTTTGGGGTCAATGCCTCTTCCTTTCAGCTAAATTCCAATGAATAATCTAGAGAAGATTAATATTAGTTTGCAAAGAGCTGCCAGACCTTTAGATGGGCTGTTTCTTAATTATGTGAATGACCTAAAATGTGCATAATCCACAATATTTATCGTAAACTTCTTCCATTTTCTTGTATCAGAAGATTTGTATATGTAAACAAAAGAAAATGGCAGCTTTCCAAAAGGAAGTTGAGGCCACTTTGGTTTTTCTTATTGTTAAGGTAATTGATCACATGCTCTAACCTATTCTTTAATTTCAATAAAAATACTCGATTCCACTGTCAAAGTATGGTCCTTTTTTCCCCACTTGACTTGAAATCGAGGCTGATTTGTTGCAGTGATTGTTGCTATTGGGTTTGTTTGAGTTTTGGGGAGAGGAATCTCAGAATAGCTCAATCTCAGGCCCCAGCCAACATGGTCAGCAGTGGGATTCTTGGAAGATGTCGATGTAGAAATTTGGTTTGCTTCTGATCCAAGATAATTCCCAAAGACTCGTGATGGAAAATACTAACCACAACCAGAGAAAGAACTATGGAGCCTGAATGCAAATCAAAGCGTACAGTTTTTACTTTTTTTACTTATTTTTTTGTTTCTAGTGGTTCCCCCCCTTTTGTTCAGAGTCTTCTTTCACAACAAGATTAATAAGGAGATTTGTTTAACATGATTACACATTATAGCCTGTTTCAGACTGCCTACTGTCTTGGGATGGGAGGAGAGAAAGAGAAAAATTTGGAGCTCAAAATCTTACAAGAATGAATGTTGAAAACTATCTTTACATGTAATTGAAAAAAATACTATTAAATGAAAAGAAAAAGAAATTTGGCTTGCTCCTATGTCACAAGCTTATCTCCTTATTTGTTTGTTCGTTTGTTTGTTTGTGCTCCCAGTGCAATAGAGGAAGGAGATGAGAGGGAGAAAAAAAAATAAATGCCTAATAATTGGATAAAAAAATCAAAACCAAAACTTTATAGATTCTCCCAATTTTATGAGATAGATAATATTAGTATTATGATTCTCAGTTTACAAATGACAGAACCGAGACTCCAAGGGATGAAATGATTTGTCTATGAAGACATGAGATGGTTTCTGAGATTGGATCTGAACCGAGGTGTCCTGACTCCCAGTCCTATACCCAAAACACAGAATGGAATGTTTCATTTTAATGGAGCAAACCTGGCCTTGCAATTGCCCAAGGCAGCATAGCCTGATTTTGCCTACTTCCCTTTAAAAACCAGTCATTTTAAATATTTAAAACAACAACTAAAAAGAAAATTGCTTAAGTCCTTCTGTCTGCACTTCAGTGATGTATGTTTTTATTGTATATGAAATAACGTCCTATTTAATTAAAAAAAAAAAAGAAGTATGGTTCAGTAGAAAGAATATAGTATCTGAGGTCAAAGACCTGGGTTCTAATCCCAGTACTGACACTTGGTACTTTTATGGCCTTGGGCAAGTCTTCTCCTCTTTGGGCCTCAGTTTCCCCTTCTGTAAAATGAGGGGGGTGGGCTAGATGGCCTCATTGTGATCAACAATAAGAAAAACCAAAGTGGCCTCAACTTCCTTTTGGAAAGCTGCCATTTTCTTTTGTTTACACATATAAATCTTCTGATACAAGAAAATGGAAGAAGTTTGCCATAGATATTGTGGATTATGCACATTTTAGGCCATTCACATAATTAAGAAACAGCCCAGCTGAAGTCCCTTCTAGTCTAGGTCTATGATGCTCTGTACGACTTCGGGGAAAAGGGAAGGGAAGAAGCAGTTATTAAGCTATTAAGTTTATTAATTAATTAATTAAGCTAGTAAGTTATTAAGGTACCAGGCATAGTGTTGTATACAGATCTCATGTGGTCCTTACGACAACTTGGGAAATAGGTGCTGTTATTAATCCCAATTTTATAGATAAGGAAAGTGAGGCAGGCAGCAGTGAAGTGACTCGCCTAAGGTCCCACAGCTATGAAGTCTCTGAGGTTGGATTTGAATTTGGGTTTTTCTGACTCCAGACCCAATGCTCTAGCCACCGTACCACCTAGCCGCCTCCAAGCAAATCATTTCTTCTCTCTTAGGTCTCAGTTTTCTTTTCTGTAAAACAAGTGGATTGAACTTGATGACCTCTAAGGTCCCCTCCATCTCCAAAGCCATGACCACTTGTTATTAGTTGCACCCAGAGTAGAGGGACCCAGTCAGCTAACTGCCCTCTAGTCCCCGTAGGGCGCGTCCTCACACGATCGGGGCAGGAAAGTCTCGTCTGGTGCCACAGACAACTCCATTCCAGGCCAGTGACCTCTAAAGCCCCAGAAAGTTATAGTGTGGACGCCCAGACAGAAAAGACTCAGCCACGGGAAGACAAGCCATTGAGCCCCTTCGACTGCAGTTCAGTCCACTAGTCTAGCCTAGGGGTGAGGGTAGGGGGGTAGGCAGGGGCAATGTCAAGGAGACAATAATGGCCTGCTGGCTGCTGAGTAGGCAGACAGCAGTCACTGCCTTTGAAGGGCACAGGCCCCGACTGGCACCGTCTCTGCAGAATCAGGCCTCGGAACATGAGCACAAAGGTTGAGTTGCTAAGAATATACATTTGAGAAACCCTTTGGGGTTGTTCTTTCCAGCCATACCAAAGATGAGAATAGTCCCGACTTCACTCATCGCTTCACAATTTGGGGAATCACACGGCTCAGATGGACAGCCCAGTCTGGTCTTCCAAGTGGGTGACGGCCTATATGGCATGATCCGAGGGCTGAAATATCAACCCCACCACCTGTCCCTTCGCCATGACAGTTTCATTCCTTCAAGTCATAGGATCATGAAATGTTAGAGCTAGAAAGGACCAGAGAGATCAGCTAAGTGGAACTGCCTCACTCTCCAAAGAGAGACAGAGAGAGAAACTGAGGCCCAGAGACATTAACTAATCTGCCCAAGTTCACCAGGTAGTATGTAACAGAGCTAGAACTTGAACTCAGGTCCTCAGGCTGCCAGATTTCTGGGCTACACTTACAAAGTGACCACAAGCAAGTCACGAGACTTCTCTGCAGTCATTGCCCCATCTGTAAAATGCAGAGAATAAGGCTGGTAGTCCCTCCCTCAGAGTCACTGGTAGGCTCAAATGAGATAATACAAATAAGGTCCTTTGCAAACTTGAAATTACTATAGGGATGAGAGGATTATTAAGAGTGAAGGATATTCAGGATTAGCCTTATTCACAAAGGGATGCAACTGGTGGGGAGGGGAAAGGGAGTTATACTTTAGTCAGCTAATCAGCTAACACTTTCATCTTAATCACCAATTAATACTGCACAGGAATGGGCAGCCACCAAGAACAAGAGTGAAACTGGAGTGCAAGTCAGAGGCAAAGATCAAGGGCAGCAGGCAGGAAAGTCCTTAGGTCATCTCTAGGGAAATCAGTGAAATTCATCCCCGGCACCCTTCCAAGAGTTCTATCCATCAATGATCTCAAACCGTAATGAGTGGGAAAGTTTTAGGAAGGAACTTAAATCTGGTCTCAAGCCAGTATCCGGCACATTTGAAGATCAAGGGCAAAAGAAAGGACAATGCCAATGGGCCATGGGTAGAGAGAAGGAAGAACTACTCAACTCTCGTGTAACTTCTGTTTTCTCTGCCAAGGAAAATGACCCTCGGCCCGGGAAGTATGACCCAAAAATAATTAACAGGAAATCCAAGTCAAAGATAAAGGAGAAGAGAATAAGGGAACAGACTGGAAGCTCTCGATGAACCCGAGGCACCAGGCCAGCATGAATAAATTGTCATAGGTGATTACTAAGCTCTTGGAGGCATACTGAGAAAGATCACAGAAAAGAGTAGCAGCTCCTCAAGAAGGGAAATGGACAGTATCGTCATCAATCCCCCAAAAAGGGAGGCAGGTGACATCCTTAAACTATAGTCCGATGGACTGGACTTCAATTCCCAGCAAACAGATTTTTAAAGGACTAGTTTATGAACATTCAGGAAGGAAAGCAGCAGCACCAGGTGCTGAAGGTAAACTCTACGGCTTCGTCCAAAAGAAGTCACGCCAAGCTAGCCTAAGGTCCTTTCTGGGCAGACTCATAAAGGGAATGCTAGAGACCACTGATTTTGAGGAAGGTGGCACTGGTGTAGATATGACGGAGATCGAGGGTTCGATTCTCATCTAATTGGTTCAGGGAGGTGTAAGAACTGCTTGACTAACCACATCCCAAAACTAGTCATTAATGGGCCAAGGCCAACCCAGAAGGAAGTGTCCAGTGGAACATTCCACAGATGGCCATATTGTATCAGACATTTTCAGCGATGACAAGCAAGATGTATATGGCATACTTTTGAATACGGGTGGCACAAAGCTGAGAGTAGGGTATGTTGGTAAATGTTTAACAACCAGTTCTGGAGATAGGAGAAAACCATATGCCCATGACACACTTTTAAGATTTATCTAAATTACCTATATTTTCTTTTTTTTTTAATTAAAGCTTTTTGTTTTTCAAAACATATGTGTGGACAATTCAACATTAGCCCTTGCAAAACCTTGTGTTCCAATTTCCCCCTTTCCCCCACATTCTTCCCTAGATGGCAAGTAGTCCAATATATGTTAAACATGGCAGAAGAATACGTTAAATCCAATATATGTATACATATTTATACAATTATCGTGCCGCACAAGAAAAAAAGAGAAGCAAAGTAAAATGTAAGCAAACAACAACAGAAAGAGTGAACATGCTATGTTGTGAACCACACCCAGGTCCCACAGTCACCTCTCTGAGTATGGATGGCTCTCTTTATCACTAAACAATTGGAACTGTGAATTACCTATATTTTCTTTATCATTTTTCTTAAGTCTAGAAATCAACAACAAACCAGCCTTAATTTGTAGTTCTTGTTGGATTCCAAGGTGTAAATGTTGACACTGAAAATTTAATGATGGGCTCTAGTTCCAAAACACACTCCTGGCACAGAAGGACAGCTAACACAGTAGAATGACAGATGGGTTCTACAAAAGACCGTAACAGGCTAGAGCAATGGGCCAAATCAAAAAAACTGAAATCTAACAGAGATAAAGAGAAAGTCCGACACTTAGTTTAAACAAACTGAGTATCGCACAGGGCAAGCAGGATTAGACAATGATTAGAGTGAAAAAGACCTGGAGGGCTTAATGGTCTGCAAGTTCGACTGAGTAAAAAGTATCCTGTTGTGGTTTGTCCCTTGTTCTCAAAGAGGACCGTGGCATCAGGGAGGTGATGTCGTGACATGGAAGTGAACTGGATTAAAGTGAGGGAGGGCTGGGCAAGGTCACCTGCCTCACTTTCCCCTTCAGAGTCAACTGGATCCAGGGATCCAGGTATAGATCGGGAGGACTGGAGTCGGCTCTGGATGCAGTGGCTGTCTAGTGGAGTGTTGGTGTTCTTTTTCTTTAAAATAAGAGTTCTCTCTGAGAGAAAGCAGGTTTCTCGGAGAGGTTTTCTGGAGGCAGCCTTAGTCTCCGTTGAAATAAATAATTATTCCAAAATCGCAGCCAGCTGATAGAAGATCTGAACTTTTATTGTATCCTTCAATATAGCCCAGTTAGCTCAGGCCTATCTCTCTGCTTGGTTCCAAGAGATCTTGCAGTTATGTCTTTTATCGCCTCCAGCTCACCACCGCCTTGTGGCTTCTCAATCTCCAACTGAGGCGAGTGGGCTTCTGTATCTCCCAGAGTGCTCCTTTCCGATCCCAATGTTCCCAAGAAAAACTCTCCCAAGCTCTAAGAGCTTCCTGTATATATATGATCTCCCAAAGGTTAACTCCTCCTTCTGGAGAGAGAAGGATTCTGGGTTATCTCCCAGAGTGCTCTCTGGCCCTAAGGAAGGTATGAATTTGGATATCTCATACTAAACCTGAAATCTCCCAAATGTGTGAACTCTATTGAGTACTTAGATACTTATGAGCTCTCTAAAGGTGTGAACACAAGCATCGTTTCTATCAGTTGTACTTAGTACCTTGTTTCAAGTTCTGGCCCAAAATATCTCTTTCTAAGATCAAATCAATCATATTGAACCAGGCCAAATTAGATAATTATTGTCTCTATCAACTCCAATGGCTTAACACTTTGTAAAGATTCCAACAGTGGAGCTGTCTCAGCATGGCCTGTACTGCCTTGAGAGGTAGTGGGGTTCCTTCCTTGGAGGCCCTGAGGCACAACTCAAATGACCCTTACCCAGGATGCTATAGAGAAGACTCAGGCTTCTGACAGGGGGCAGACCAGAAGGCCTCTGAGGTCTGGGATTTTCAATCATCCCTCAGTCAGAGAAAAATCTGTGTCTGTAGAAAGAATTCTTAGGGAGCTGATTAAAAACTTGTTCTATTTCCTTTTCTATAATGGGACTATTTAAGTAATTTATTTCCTCTTCGTTATTCTGGGGAATCTATATTTTTATAAGTATTCCTCCATTTCACTTAGGTTATCAAATTTATTGGCATAAAGTTGGGCAAAATAGCTCCTGATAATTAATTGCTCTAGTTTCCTCTTCATTGGTGGAAATTCTCCCTTTTCATTTTTAAGACAAACAATTTGATTTCCCCTTTCTTTTTTCTAATCAAATTAACTAAAGGTTTATCTATTTTGTTGGTTTTTTCATAAAACCAACTCTTAGTTTTATTTATTAATTCAATAGGTTATTTTAGTTTCAATTTTACTGATCTCTCCTTTTATTTTTAGAATCTCAAGTTTGGTATTTGATTAGGGGGTTTCAATTTGTTTTTTTCTAGCTTTTTTAGTTGCAAGCCCAGTTTCTTGATCTTCTCTTTCTCTATTTTCTGTGAGTAAGCATCTAGCGATATAAAATTTCCCCTTATTACCGCTTTGGCTGCATCCCACGCATTTTGGTATGTTGTGTAGATAGAATTCTTATAGACAAAAGAACTTGCCAAGAAAGCAAGGGAAGACTTGGATGTTATTGAAAGGCCTCAGAGCTTTCAAAGGCCTCACTCTGCCCTAATCTCATTTTGCTCCAGGTATAAAAAAAGGCAATCTTCCAAAATCCTACTGCCTTGCCCACGGCCATGGAAGCTCAGTCATGTTCCCTGACCTTTCTCAGTGCATCACACCATCAGCAGTTTGATTTATACACTTCAATTTAGTGCTACGGAAACTGGCCTTGGACACAGAAGAAACAACTCCATGGATGATTTACTTGGAATTCTCCCCAGGCACAGGCCAGACTACACGTGGGTCTCCTCCACCTTCCCTGCCTTGTCTGCTCGTTCCCTCTTATCCTCAATCATTTCCTCCTCACACCTGCTCTATTCTTTCAAGACTCCCAGGAGTCCAGCTATGTCTCTATTTCCATCTCCGACCATAACATGGCTAGACGATGCTGCAGTAGATAGAGCGCCAGGCCTGGAGTCAGGAGGAACTGAGTTCAAATTCAGCTTTAGACACTCACTAGCTATGCAAGCCTGGACAAATCTCCTCCCTTGTAAAAAAGGGATAATAGCAGCACCCATCTCCTGAGGTGGTTGTGGGGATGAAATGAGGTAATATTCATAAGGCGCTCAGCACGGTGCCTGGCACATAGTGGGTGCTATATAACATTAACCAGTAGTTTTTTATTCTTATCTTGCATCTACCTTGTAGCATAGTCGTGAGAAGCAAATCAGAAAACTGCTTCCCTGCCTACTACAAGTACTCACTGGGATTCTCCTATGTCCACCATCTTTGATCCACTGAGCTTACCATGCTCCCATAATCTCTACCACGTCTTTTCATGTATCACTGCTAGCCCCATTTCAGAGAGAGACAGCAGTGGAGCAGGACAGCGTTTTGGTTTGAGAATCTAGAAGGCTTCAGCTCAACCTGCCTGTGACACAGAGGAACTCTATGGCCTGGTCAGTTCTTAAGACTCCAGAAGAGTAACTGTACTCCCTCCAATAGTAGAGGGAGTTTCCCCACCAGGATTTCCCTACATCTATGAAGTCACAGGGTGCAATAAAGGAAGGGTAGGGAGGTACAATGGGAAGAGCCTTGCATGTGGCTTTGAATCCCAGCTCTGCTACTTATTACTGGGGTGATCTTAGACCTTAACCTCTCTGAACCTCAGTTTCCTCATCTGTAAAATGAGGGGGGTTGGACTACTGAGGTCCCTTCCAGTGCTAAATCTAGTACCTGGGGGCTAGAGCTTTCTTGGAATAAAAATCTCTTTATCGCTGGGAGAAAAATCCACCAAAGAAAAAATGAGGAAACATTCAGGAAATGGGGCTGGATAAGGGCTGAAAATAATTTATAGAGCATCTTAAGGTTTGCACTTCACAGATATTATCTCGCTTTATTATCGTCTGGAGACAGATGGCTTGGAGCTGAGACTTTCAGGAAGGAGCAAGGCTTAAGTAAACAAGAAGACTTTTAATCTTAGATCTTTAGGTTCTCTACACCTGGCTGCTCTCTTTTACAGATGGAGAAACTGAGAACAAGAGAAAGGAGGGGATCTGGCCCAGATCACCCAGCTAAGCAGCAGAGGCTGTACTATGTTTTCACATATATCTCCATACACTCCATCTACAGCATCAGGGAAAGAAGTGGTAAACGGGGGAGCAAAGCACGCGAGTTCCCTTTGACCAAGCCATGTCGGCGCACAAAAAGCTCAGCAGAGAGGGGAACGGCAGTGGGGGGAAAGGTTTCTGTCCTCAATTACACAGACTGTAATTTTTGCTCAGCAAATCATTGCTCAGCTTTTCACCAGACTGCCAATATTTTAATCTCTGATAAAGCCTGGCCAAGGTAAATATTAACACATGTCTGTACAAAGAGCTTCTGTTTACAAATACTGGACATCTACACGCTGAAGAGGGCTTGAATGGGCCTTTCAATGGTCACCTCATAAGCCAACAAGCACATGGGAAATGAAGTTGTCTGTAGGGCCCCGGGAAACAGGGGGAATGCTAGAGACCTCCTCCTTCAGAAGCTGACACTCTGCTAGGGAGAAGGAGACCTATGTACACAGAAGGAGGAGAGGAGGAAGAATATGAGAAGGGCTAAGGAGAGATCCGGGCAAAGCTCTTGGTGAAACGTGTCAAGGGAGAGATCACTTTCACGGGGGGCGGAGGGAGAAGGAGCAGAAGCAGGGAATTCTTCAGGGAAGAGAAAGCTCGACAAACAGAGCCTGGGACACAGGGCCACCACAGGCAGAAGGATCATATACGTGAAGGTCCAGAAGTGAATGGGGGTTGGTGAGCAGTCCAGTGAGATGGGAGATGGGAGAGACAGGTTGAAAGGAGATTGTGAAGGGCCTTAAGCGCCAGGCTAAGGAACTAGGCTCTCACCTGTGGCTCCAAGAAGCCCCTGTAAAACCATTTTGGCAGATGGGCTAAAGGAGATTGAGAGAAGGCGGCAGGCCTCAAAGCCATTGGTGAGTCACGCTACCCCAAGCATGTGAAGGCTTCTCCGGTAGAATGGGCAGATGAGAACAATCTGGTCCAAAGGCCATGAAGGCAATTAAAGCAAGAGCTGTAGTGGAGCACTTAGAGCTTGGTCAGACATGAAAGACACCAAGACCATCCACTGCCAACTGGGCCATGGCCAGTTATCCTGACTTTTGTCTTATTCCTGGATCTCAATGACCCAGAAAGAGAGACTGAGGCTGACAACTCTGTGCAACTCTGCCTCACTTAAATCCAGTTCACACGAGTCAAGACGTCACCCAACATGATGTCATCGGTCCTCTTCAAAAACAAAGGGTGAACCGCAGCAACAAGGAGTTTGTATTTTATCCCACAAGTAAATGGGGAGCCAGTGAAGCTTCTTGAGCGTGGTCAGAACTGTGACTTAGGAAGATTATTTTGGAACCTGGAGAAAGGAGAGCCTGGAAGTAGGCTCTCCAACCAGTTAGGAAGGCATTGCCGTAGTCCAGATGAGAACTAATAAGGGCTTGATCTAGAATAGCAGTTCTATGAGTGGAGAGGAAGGGGAAAGACGAGAGAGAAGCTACAGGGCAGCAATGAAAGGACTGGGAAACTTCTCAGACTGTTGGATGGGGGAAGGAGAGGGGGACTCCAGGATATCTCCAAGAAACCGGAAGCAGGGAGAGCCATTAGGAAGACATGGAAAAGGTTAGTTTCCTGCCAGACATCTTTCTAAGTAACTGCTTTTTACCAGTGCAAAGGTGAAGGAGAAAATTCTGCCAGTGAATGGGAGCTGTCTGAGGTCAGCCGCCCACAGTTCCTCTGGGCAGCCCTCTGCTGGGGTTTCCCACTATCAGATCCCAGCAGAGAGGCCTTCCTGGAGAGCAAAGGTCAGAGTCAATCTGTGTCCTGCCCAATTCACATGCTTGCAGGGATTATTGGCGAGAACCACAGGGCAAAATAACCAGGGAGCCCATTTCATTTCTGGAGGGTAAAGCCAGACACACCATGGAAAAAAGATCCAGGATGAACATGGCACCCGGCAGAAAGAGAAATCAGATCTTCTCTTCCACAGCCAAATTCTTGGGGAGCGACATCTTGTAGGATTTCTGCCGCCCTGGCCATGTTCTTGGCAACTCGTGCATGATGGGAATTCTTTTAAAGGGCATTCACCCAGCTCCAAGACACCAGCGCGATGGCTACACTGACTGGCATTATTGGGTTTTATTGAGTGTGGACCTGACAATGGAAAGCTTACTTGTCATTGGCCTGGAGCGGACGTAAGTAAGTTGCAAGAAGCGACTGTAGTTCCTTAGCGTAGTCCTGTTCGGTTTCCAGGATGTTTTGCAAAACCTACAGAGAGACAAAATTTGGATGAGTACAGCCATGAGCCAGAATGATGAATCCCCAAATCCCAGAGTTGGAAAGATCATCAATGACCACTTAGGCCAACTAAGACCCAAGCTAGAATCCCCTCTGCCACATTCCTAGCCGAGCGCTCATCCGGCCTGGGTGTGAAGGCTTCTCTAATGCGGGCATAATGTGATGTATCCGAGAGGGTACTGGACCCAGAGTCAGGAACTCTTGGGATTCAAATCCTGCCTTGGACACTTGCATGAACTTTCGTCATGACCATTTCCTTTTCTCAGTCTGTTTTCTCATCTATAAAATGGGTAGAAGATCAAACAAAATAACTTATGTCAAGCACTCCGCTAACGTCTGCTGTCTGTCAACTCTACCGCTAACTCACTATATGGTCTGAGGTACGTCACTCATCCTCCTTGAGTCTCAGTTTCCTCCTCTGTAAAATGAAGTCGGTCTACATTACTCCTAAAGATCCTTATAGTTCTGAAATCCTGTATTTCCTGGTGGGATTGCCCCAAATAAGCACATGATTGAGATGTTGTACCCATGAAAGGAAGCCACTGCTGTGAGAAAGCCCAGCCTCCAGATACCCTGCTCCTGGTGAGGTCCAGGGGCAGCATACACGGAGAATAACAGAGATGACTGATGGATCTCTTCCCATAAATGAGATGAGGTACACATCGGAACAGCTTCTCAGATATTTCAGTGTTCAGAACACCTTCTAGCTTCCCTAAATTAGTGTGGAGGTGACATGGCACTGGAGTTGGGAGTTAAATAGTCTGGGTTTGAATCTCGGTTCTGCCATTTATGACCTATATGACTCCTCTCTGTGCCTCAGTTCCATGGTGGGTAAAGAGAAGGCGTTAGATTTCTTCGTCTCTGAGCTCCCCCCCAGCTCCAAAACCAACGGTCTCTTTGACTTTCCATTGTTTTGGCCATCGACCCAGTAGGAGACCTGCTGGGGACTCCTAGAGTCTTTGAGGATGAAAGGACATGAGAGAATGGGGGCCTCAATGGGGATGAGCCTACCTACTGGAAGGCCTCCCTCAGTAGAGAGGCAGAAGGCAAGGATATGTGGCAGAAGGGCATGTGGCAGGCCTGCTAGGTTCAGGGTGAGACACACTTTTCTACACTATGCCAGGTAGACTGGGTCTCTAGGCCCTGTTCTTTCATCCCTGATGCTCCCACTTAAAGGATACCAAAGCGTCCTTTTCCCCCAAATAACTACAACACACATGCTGGGTGGGCCAGGACATAAAGCAGAGTCTGGGGGAGATAACTTAACCATCAGCATGCTGGTAAAAAAAATGTTCCAAACTCAAAGACTTACAGGAACTCAGGCAGAGTGAAGTGAGCAGAACCAGGAGAACACCATACACAGTAAAAATAAGACTATGTGATGATCAACCATGAATAATTTAGCTCTTCTCAGCAACACAGGGATCCAAGACAATACTGACAGACTTAGGATGGAAAATGTCATCCACATCCAGAGAGAGAACTATGGAGGCTGAATGTGGATCGAAGCATTTTCACTTTTTGTTTTGTTTTTGCTTTCTCGTTTCTTATTCTCGTTTCTCGTTTCTCATTCTCTTATTCTAATTTTTCTTTCCCAACCTGACTAATAATTAAAAATGTTAAAAATGATTGCACTTTTTCTTATGCAACATGACAAAAATGGAAATACGTTCAGAAGAGCTGCATATGTTTAACCTGTATGTGTTTGATTGCTGTCTTGGGGGGAAGAGGGAGAAAAATTTGGAACACAGGATTTTGCAGAGGCAAATGCTGAAAACTCTCTTTTATTTGGAAAAATAAAATACTATTTAAAAAATAATGTATTATCCTTTCACAGTTTGGTGTTGAAATGGACAGAAAAAGTACTTTAAATATAAGGAAAATAAAATAAGGAAAAATAGCTGGCAAAAGATCACTTTTTTCATAGATGAATAATTTGGTTCTGGAAGGAATAGAGAAATAACCAATAAAAACTACTAAAATATCTGTATAAAAAATAAAAAATGATTGCATATGTATATCCTATATCAGATAGATTGCTGTCATAGAGAGGGGGGAAGGAAAAAAATTGGAAATCAAAATCTTACAAAAATGAATGTTGACATCTTAACCCCAATTGCCTCAGCAAAAAAAAAAAAAAAAAAAAAAAAAAAAAAAAGAATGTTGAAAACTATCTCTATATGTAACTGGAAAAACAAAATACTATCAAAATAAAAAAAATAATGTTTCTAAAATTTCTTGGGAAATGGAAGTCTAAGGATGCAGGGGCAACATCAAGTCCTAACCCTTCACTTTATGGATGGAAAAACAGAAGACTAAAGAGGGGAAGTGACTTGGTCAGTAAGACCCACTTAGAGACAGTGCCAAGATACGGACCCTGGCTTCCTGATTCGTAGTGTTCTTTCCACTATACCAGTGGGTTCCCAAAGTGTGGGCCACAGATCTCTGGGAGTCCCCAAGACCTTATCAGGGGCAAAGTCAAAACTACTTTCAGAACAATAATTAGAAGTTCAAATTTCTAATTAAGTAAATATTGAGAGATTATAACCCACTAAAGCAAAAACTCCCCACGTAGGGCCCACAACCAAAAAAACAGAACTGACACTCCGTCCCCCGCCTGCCTCTATCTTGAAAGCAAGTTTGTTTTCCCATTTGAGTTTCCTGAATGAAAAGTCGCAATGAGTAAATCTAAAGAGATGTCCACGTCCCCCGGGGCAGGTGGAGGAAGGTATTCATGCTCCGTATGGCTAAAGACAAGCACAAATGGCCAGTGTGATTCATGACCACGTGATGATGGGCTGCTGGCCAGATGGATATGTATATAACAATCATCTTGTGATCAATGTATTTAGCAGCTTGTACTCTACTTAGAACATGACATTAAATTCAGAGAAGTATCCCTTACTGAATTAGAATTTAAGCAGGGGCTTGTTTAGCCCTGATCAACAAAGGGCCACATTTGATCTTTAATATCGGTGAAAGAGCTTTTTAACCTATTAAACATTATCCATGTAGACTTCATATGTGATTCCAACAAGCACCCTTGGAAGTCAGCAGGACATGTATTATTATTATTATTACCCTATTCAACAAATGAAGAAACTGAGGTCAAGAATGGAGAGGGCCACAGACAGTGGGGGAACTCCGGGTAAGGTATAAGGCCCTTCAGCCCAGAGGGAATCTGCTGACAATGTGTGGTTCGGCTCCCCGGCTCCCTTAAGGGCTCTCGGACTTCCGGAGAAGTCAGGGGGCGGTGACAACCTGTGTTGTGATTGAAGCAGAGTGATACCAGGTGGCAAACTATGTACAATAGCAAGTTGGTTATGTGGTCCCACGTGTGCAGTATATACTGGGCACATGCCCGGTGTTTTTGTTATATAAGGGTATGAGGGCTTGTAAGGGTGAAAGAACGGAGAAGAAATGGACTCCATATTTCCACCATCCTCGGGATTCCCGCCTCAAAACTCTTCCACTAAAGATGGTATAATTTAATCACCCCGGCATGGGGGCTCTAGGAAGCACGGTAATGTTTTATCACCCCAAATTGGGGGCTCTAGAAAGCAGGACGCAACAAAGAGAAGTAACAAGAACAAGATCACACCAGTCAGTGGCAAATCCAAAGCGAAATGTCAGGTCTTCTCACCCCTGACCTAACCTTCTTCTCACTGTAACTTTCTACATATAGTTGTAGAAAGGACAGTGAATTTGGAATTAGGGGCCCTGAATCTGAACCTTACCTCTAGAGGCTGCTTTCTACTTGTGTAACCCTGACGTCCCTTTCCCCTTCTGGGCCCTCAGTCTCCTCTATGTTGGATTAGCTGATCTCTCAGGTTCCTTTCAGCTCTAAATCATAGGATCCTAGCTCTACAACTGGAAGGGACCAAAGAGACCATGTGGTTCCAACCCTTCATTTTAGAGAAGAAGCTAAGAGATTCACCTATGGTCACAAACACATCAGATATAGGATCCAAACCGAAATCCACTGACTCCTGAGCCACTGCACTTTCCACTGGACCAAGCTGTTCCATCATTCACTAAGGAACTAGAAAGGGAGGAGTGATCTATGGAAAAGTGTCAAGTTGGAACGGCCATATCCAAGTCATCACCTTGGGTCGGCCACTGAACCGTTCCAAGCCACATTTTCCATAGCTGTAAAACCAGGATATGACTTGCATTCTGCCCCTCACGGGGATATTAGAAAAATCAAACGTGATCCTATATGGAACCACACATTGCTATCTCTTATTATTAGGAAACCACATCACTTGTAAAGTGTTTCTTCAAAGTAGAAATAGTCATTTCTATGTGACCCTAAAATCTACCTCCAGCATAGCCCCAAGGAGTACACGACCCACGCCAGCAATTAGTCAGACCCAACAGCTGAGACGACATTTTATATAATAACTTCATCCGTTGGCCAGCCCGCCTTGGAGATGACCTTGGGGAGTGAGGGAAGGGATGTTTAGGAGCAAATACTTCTAAGTTTGAGCCTCTTCCCAAGGCCCCAGGTGGAACAGGGAGAGCATGCCCTGGATTTGGGGGAGGGAGGAGAGGAAGAACTCTTTATATTTCTGTTTTTACTAGATCTTCTTGATAAATATTCCTGCATAAAAAAGCTAAATGATGTCCACTGGTAAAATAATACCGAGACATGAATCACTGGGCCAATCAATGAAATAAGGGAAATACTAACTGTAACCGGCAATGAATATTGGGGAGAACACACTGGAATGGACCCTCCAGACCAAGTAGCCACTAGACAAGACCCTTGATACTCTAAAACACGCTGGGTCTAACTAGAAAGAAAACCCGGCCTACTATGCACAGGCCACAACGGTGCCAAGTAACAGGAAACCAAGAAGCCACTAATCAGTCCCCATTTCCAATCATCATTACTGGAAGATCTACCAGTGACATGGGTATCATATAAGCTGACTTCAAGAAAGAGATCTGGGGGCATTCAGGCCTGGTCTAGAATCAATTGCAATTTGGGCCTGGATATTCCTACCTCTCTATTTTTGTTCACTTTGTTCCCCCTGCCAGAAAGGTTTCCTTCCTTCTAAGCCCATTTAAGTCCTGCATGCCCCAGGTCAGGACAACTAGGGAACACTACAGTGGACAGAGCACTAGAGTCACAAAGAGTTGAGTTCAAATCCAGCCTCAGATATGTCCTAGCCATATGATCCTGGACAAGTCACCTAACTTCTATCTGCTTCAGCTTTCTCAAATGGCAAAAATAAAATGAGCGTAATAATCGCACCTATTGGAACAAGAGGTTTGGCAATTGTTAACGCTGTAAACTTATCCATGCATATAACCTGTAAATAAAAGGCTATTAAAAAAAAACATTAAAAAAAATAATAATCGCACCTATTTTCCAGGGTCATTATAAGGATCAAATGAGATATCTGGAAAGTGCTTAGCACAGTGCTGGACACAGAGTAAGTACCTGAAAGGTGCACGTTTCCTTCCTTTCTCCTTTCTTCCCTTTCTACTTTCTTCCCCCCTTCTCTTCCTTCCTTCCTTCTTTCCTTTCATCCTTCAAGGTTCAGCTCACCCTAGCTTCTACCATGGATGATCAGAGGCTTATAAAATACTGAGGTGGAAAGCCTTTAAAGACTATTTTGTGTGGCCCCCCATCATTTGACACGAGGAAGCTGAGGAGCAGGGAGGGCTTGCCCGTGATCACAGAACTAATCACCGGAGCACCCACTGGACATACCGGTCATCCGGCACCTGCCCTAGAACTCTCTTTTAATATCCCCATCCCACCCAACGGCTGGCCCTTGTCCCCAAACAGCTTCCCAGAACTTGTTTTCTGATGGCCCCAGCGCCCAGCACACACTAGGAGAGCAATAAATGTTTGTTGACAACAGTGACTTCTGGCATGTAAATGAGCATTAGCTCCAACAATCCTGAAGTGCTAAATGCTCCCCTTCCATCAGTCACCTGGAGAGCAAGGCCAGGTGGAGCAGCTCTAATGAAACAAGGCCCAGAGAGAAAGGCTGGTACATTACCGGAGTTGGGCTAAATATAACCTGAATGCGCTTTCCGTGCTAAGTCTGCTGTTTTCTCTGTAACAGCTTAAATGGTGCATCCTCTAATTGAACCTGGCAGCTAAGACATATGGGCTCATTTTCCTTGTTTCCAGTCTTCCTGGCACAGAACATCAAACTACAGTGGGCAAGGAAAAGTCCGAGCTCAGAGGAGGGTGATTGGAAGCGTGAGTAAAGAGGAAAATTAAACACTCTCTGGACAACAGGGGACGATGTCACAGAAAACACTCAGGGGTTCCCATATGGCGGGGGAGTAAGCTAAGGTCAGCGGCCCCAGAAGCTACCAACGCAGAAGAACACTTCTGCATTGCCCCGGGTCCCAGAAGGATGCTGGGCTCTCGTTCCCACGCTCTAGATTCCAATCATTTAACCAGGGGTGGCCAAACCACAGCCTGGGAGCCATACCATCTGGCCATGTCTGAGAAGAGATAAAATCTCAATCCATTTCAAGTCAGTCATATTCGGTGTCTGTGGCCAATTTGGCCACGCACTGGCTTCTGGGAAGATGGGGAGATCTTGCTTTTCTGTTTCATGGGTGCGAAGTATACTCATAAGAGTATCCAAACTTTGACATGGAGTCAAAGCCATGTCAGTGTACTCATGGGAAATGGGCTAGCGTCCTCCCTCTCTTCCTCCTCTCCCCTTCACCCTGGGGAGAATTTGTAGGAAGAGGGGAAGGGAGGGGAAGATGCTCTGGTAATGTGGGGAGGAATTCCTGTGCCCTTGTGAGTTTCCTTCCCAGGATGACAAAACCTAACAATGGTGGGAAGGCATTTCCTGAGCTGGGGGAGACGGGAAGCAGGTTGACTTAATTAAAGACACTCAGAAAAAGAGGGGTCTTACTGAAGAATGGGTGGGAGATGGTGCGATGGAAAGACTATTTGATTTGGAGTTAGAAGACCTGAGATCTAATCACAACTCTTCCATTTATTCTATGTGACCATAGAGAAGCGGCTTTCAGTACTCCCTGGGTCTTACTTTCCTCATGGGACAAGGATGGAGCTGGACTACATGGTCTCCCAGGTCTCTTCCAGATCTATCTAGATCTTGTGATGAGATAACGGGTAAAGATCCATTTAAACCCTCATTTAAATGTAATTGGAGGCGAGATGAGGACAAGGGATGGGAGAAGGGGGTGGAAGAAGAAAAGAAGACTGGATATTGAAGGCAGTAAGCCCAGTTATTCCTAAAATAAAGGCCTGCTCTCTGCACAGCTGAGAAGAGGCTGCTTATTGGAATGAATATATTCCAAGATGCCTTTTGTTAATTCTTCCAAACTGAAAAATATAGTTCTCGGTCTCTCACTTCAACTGCCATGAGTTTTTGTTCTTATCTCCATTCCCCTCCCTCATCACAGAAGGATCCGCTGAAGGAACCAGGGACATTTTTTCCTGGAAGAGAAGAAGACATGAAGGAGGACATGAGATCTGTCTTCAAGTATCTGAAAGGCCGACATATGAAAAAGGGAAGCGATTTTTTCTGTCTGGGCCCAGGGGCAGAAACAGGAAGAATAAGTGGGAGCCAGTGGGCTCTCCTGCCCGAGAGGGCTTTACTCTCAGGCTGCCTGACTACTTGTTGGGAAATACAATAGGAAATTCCTGTTCCAGTGTGGCCTAAACTAGACAGATGGCCACAGAGGGCCCGACCAACTCAGAGAGGCTGAGATGCTCCCATTTTTTCCTTTATAAATGATCTGTACACTGTCTATGACCCACACCCTCACTTACACACACAAAGAACAGTGTTTGAAAGTATCAATGGAATAGAGACATTGGAACACATGCACACACAAACATGAGCATATTACAGCCCTAAATATCTTCTCAATCATAGGATCATGGGAACTTAGATTTAGGGCTGGATAGGACTGAATAGGACATTTGAGCCCAACGTCCTCATTTGTAAAATGAGGAAAATGAAGCACAAGAAAATGAAGGAACTTGTCCAAGGTGACACAAGGGACAAGTGTCTGAGCTTCTCTCTCCAGCTCATGATTGCATTATTTAGCCTTTTAACCTTGTTAAGACGGTTATCTCATTGATATATCGTGTCCGTGTGACCTTGTGAGGGTAACTCACTAAGACTAGAAGTTAGAGAGGAGGGCCCACACCAAAGTCTTTGGAGAGAGAGTTTCCTCAGCCAGCAGTTTCCAGGTCTCTATTCATATCTTTAGCTCAATAACCCATCCAGAAGGGAAAATCAATAAAAAACCAACAACTCACATTTCTCTTAAATTATAAGGTATCAGCCTCCCATGAGGCATAATTATGATTATCTCTATTCTACAGATGAGAAGACTAAGGCTTAAAAATGTAGGCACCATTTCTCATTAGAGACAGGAAATGAACCCAATTTCTCCATCTCCAAATTCAGCACTTTTCCCATTCCAGTGAGTACTGGGAATTGCAGAGTGGCCCCAATATGGACTTCAAAAGGTCCATTCAAGGTTCCATTCAAAGTCACTGGTGTTGGCCAGAGGCAAATCATTCAAAAAAACTCAGCAACCCTGGAAAACCCTGTGGATATTCTAAGTGGAAAGAGATTAGAAAGAATCCTGGCCTTCTACAGACCACCCAAGCCCTGAGAGAGATGAAAACAAAATGGAACATGAGGTTTTGCAGGGGTAGGTGTTGAAGGCTGCCTTTATATGTGTCTCAAAAATAAAAAGTTATTGTTAAAAATAATTAATTCATAAATTCTGTTGGATTCTACAATATAGTTTCTTCCAAGAGAGGGATGTGCTAAAGAAAGGTAGAATTTCATTACAAAAGATTAGATAATCAAATTAGCATGTATTTCAGAACCAAATTGAAAGTATTTTTCTTTTTCCTTCCAGAAACAGCTATTGAGACTAAGCTGACTTCATTATCTATGTAGTCTCTCATCTGTTGATACGCTTAGAGTTGAACAAATGTTCAGTCCACCAAATCAGAGCCAGACACCTATAACCACAGCAAAACAAGAATGTTGAGATTCAGTATATAGAACAACTACTGTTTATCCTTCAATCTTGCATTGTCATTAGTAGAAAAATTAAATAACTTTAAAATATTTTATTGTAAGAGATACCGAGTTAATTTGGTAACAAGACAGGCAGAAAAGGAAAGAAATCAGTTCTACCAAGAGAACACTGTACACAGTAACAAGATTATATGATGATCAATTGTGATGGATGTGGCTCTTTTCAACAATGAGGTGATTCAGACCAGTTCCAATGGACTTGTGATGGAGAGAGCTACCTGCATCTAGAAAGAGGGCTGTGGGTAATGAAAGTAGATCACGATGTAGTATTTTCAGCTTTTCTGTTGTTGCTGTTTGCTTGTTTTTTAGGTTTCTTCCTCATTTTTCCCTTTTTGATCTACTTTTTTTTTAATAGCCTTTTATTTACAGGATATATACATGGGTAACTTTACAGCATTAACAATTGCCAAACCTCTTGTTCCAATTTTTCACCTCTTACCCCCCCCCCTCCCCTAGATGGCAGGATGACCAGTAGATGTTAAATATATTAAAATATAACTTAGATACACAATAAGTATACATGACCAAAACATTATTTTGCTCTACAAAAAGAATCAGACTCTGAATTATTGTACAATTAGCTTGTGAAGGAAATCAAAAATGCAGGTGTGCATAAATATAGGGATTGGGAATTCAATGTAATGGTTTTTAGTCATCTCCCAGAGTTCTTTTTCTGGGCATAGCTAGTTCAGTTCATTACTGCTCCATTAGAAATGATTTGGTTGATCTCGTTGCTGAGGAGGGCCTGATCCATCAGAACTGGTCATCATCTAGTATTGTTGTTGAAGTATATAATGATCTCCTGGTCCTGCTCATTTCACTCAGCATCAGTTCGTGTAAGTCTCTCCAGGCCTTTCTGAAATCATCCTGTTGGTCATTTCTTACAGAACAGTAATATTCCATAATTTTCATATACCACAATTTATTCAGCCATTCTCCAACTGATGGACATCCATTCAGTTTCCAGTTTCTAGCCACTACAAAAAGGGCTGCCATGATCTACTTTTTCTTGTGCAGCATGAGAAATGTGGAAATTGTACATGTTTAACCTATATTAGATTACTTGTGTCTAAGAGAGGGGTGGGGGGAGGGAAGGAGAAAAAAATTTGGAACACAAGGTTTTGCAAAGGTGAATACTGAAAACTCTCTGTGTATGTTTTGAAAATAAAAAGCTATTATTTTAAAAAGAGAGAGAAATTGGTTCTGAGGTGTTTACTTGGCTTGGACATTGTTTCTGAAAAAATTAAAATACACTTTGAACTATGTCACAATACAGACATTAGAAGACAGTCTTAAAAGAATAGGGAGATTTCCTGCAATTTATTGGGAAAATGAGACGTCTGAAGAGTTCTCACAAGTTTGTTGATGCAATAATCTCCATAATTCTTGTTTCTGAAAAGATGAGATACGTCTACCAAAGAAGTATTCTTCTGTTAGTAAAATACTTTGCTTAAATGAAAGCTAAATGCAACACAAAATCAAATCCATGGAAATTTTCTAAGTAATAATCTTTTTAAAATGTTGACTTGATAATCTCTATAAAATCTCATGGAGTTTGTCAATTTTTTCCGGCACCTGCTGGTAAGAATAGGGTAAGCTGGAATTTATGTTTGTATTTGTTGCCAAAATTCACAAGCTTATAAACATTTTTGTATTTGAATTTTAGAGATTCTATGATACAACTTTTTTTAAAGCTGTGATGTATGTTATCAATAGCAATTGTAAAAAAAAGAATTTCTAAGCAAATTTCTCTGATTAGGCTTCATTTTTCAGAGAGAACTAAGTTAAATTTATAAGATTTATAAAACAAGATCCATGCCCCATTGATAAATGATCGAAAGATACAATCGGTGCCCAAAGGACTATAAATTCATGCATATCCTTCGACCTAACAACACCACTACTAGGCATAAACACCAAAAGAGATTCCAAAAAAAATAAAAAAGAAAATGACCTATATGTACAAAAAATATTCACAGCAGCTCTCTTCTCAGAGCAAAATAATTGGAAATCGAGATGTCCATCAATTGGGGAATGACTCAATAAACTGTGGTATGTGTTCATGATAGAATATTATTGTTCTATGGGAAATGATGAGCAGGATGCTCTCTGAAAAAAAGTATCAAACAACTCTGCAAAGTATTCCATGAACTCAAGGAAAGTGAAATGTACAATATAGAAAGTGATAGCAATGTTCTGGGATAACTTTGCTGTTCTCAGTAGTACAGTCATCCACAACTACTCTGAAAGACTTAAAATGAAAAAACATCCAGAGAAGGAAGTGAATGTGTCTAAATACAGATTGAAGCATTCTCAATTCTCCTTTTCTCTGTCTTTCCTCTCTCTGTCTCTCTCTCTCTTTCTCTCTTGCTCTTTCAGTTTAATTTTCCTTGAGAGGTTTTATGTTTTCTTTAACAATCTGACCTTTAGACCAGTTCCAATGATCTTGTGATGAAAAGAGCCATCTATACCCAGAGAGAGGACTGTGGGAACTGAGTGTGAATCACAACATAGCATTCTCACTCTTTTTCTTGTTGTTTGCTTGCATTTTATTTTCTTTCTAATTTATTCCCATTTGATTTGATTGTTCTTGTGCAGCAAGATAATTGCAGAAAGATGAATGCATATATTGGATTTAACATGTATTTCTACCACGTTAAACATATATTGAACTACCTGCCATCTAGGGGATGGAATGGAGGGAAGGGGGGAAATTGAAACACAAGGTTTTGCAAGGGTTAATGTTGGAAAATTATCCATGCATACGTTTTGCAAATAAAAAGCTTTAATAAAAAAATCAATTTAAAAAACAATGATTTTTATGGAAAGATTTTGCATAATTTCAACGTATTTTCTTAACTATAGGTAGGGATAAGGGAGAGAAAGTAAAACTCAAAAATATAAAATATTAAAAAATTTTGTTTTGAAAGCATTTAATAAATGCTTTGTCTATCCAAAAATAAAAAATAAAGCTGTGATGTAAGTTCATTTCTTGGGCCTATAAGAAAATTGTATATATTGGTGTTTTATATAAAGAGATCCACAACTCTAATGGATGTGGCCCTCTTCAACAACGAGATGATTCAAAGCAGTTCCAATTGTTCAGTAATGAAGAGAATCCACTATACCCAGTGAGAGAACTATGGGAAAGGAGTGTGGACCACAACATAGCATCTCTACTCTTTCTGTTATTGTTTGCTTGCATTTTTTTCCTTCTCAGGTTTTTTTCTTTTTTTCTAGATCTGATTTTTCTTGTGCAGCAAGATAACTATATGGATATGTATACATATATTGGATTTAACATATACTTTAACATATTTGACATGTATTAGTCTACCTTCCATCTAGGGGAGGGGCTGGGGGGAAGGAGGGGAAAAGTTGGAACAGAGGTTTTTGTAAGGGTCAGTGTGGAAAAAAATACCATGCATATGTTTTGTAAATAAAAAGCTGTAATAAAAAAGTCAAGTGATCCACCTTTAAACAGTGTACACATTGAGCTGGGCTGAAAATTTAACTGAATGACCAGTGGTATATTGTAATTGGTTATTTAATATAAAACTCATTTTCAATGTATTCTGGGTTGTCATTCTTACCTGTCTGAAAAAAGTGCATATCAAAGTGTTATGTTGTATGGATTATTTCTTTGTAATTGGACAAATTTTAAGAATGAAGAAATATAAAATAAAAGAACCTACACTATAATTATAAACTGTTTTTTTAGATTCCACATTCTCATTAAAGATGAAATCTTGAGCATATTAACTAAAGTTAGTTCACTTGAAATGAGCAGAACCAGGAAATCATTATACACTTCAACAATTCTGTAGGAGGATGTATTCTGATGGAAGTGGATTTCTTCAGCAAAGAGAAGATCTAACTCAGTTCCAGTTGATCAATGATGGACAGAAGTAGCTACACCCAAAGAAAGAACACTGGGAAATGAATGTAAACTGTTTGCATTTTGGTTCTTCTTCCCAGGTTATTTTTACCTTCTGAATCCAATTCTCCCTGTGCAACAACAGAACTGTTGGGTTCTGCACACATAGATTGTATCTAGGATATACTGCGACATATTTAACATGTATAGGACTGCTTGCCATCTGGGGGAGGGGATGGAGGGAGGGAGGAGAAAAGTCGGAACAGAAGTGAGTGCAAGGGATAATATTGTAAAAAATTACCCAGGCATGGGTTCTGTCAATAAAAAGTTATAATTATTAAAAAAATAAAAAAAAAGAATATAGGACAAGAGGGAAAAAAATGTTAGTTCACTTTTCTTTTTTGGTAACAAAAAAGAGCATTCATATCATTCAAGACATAGCCATGGGACTTGAACTCATAAGAAACCATCAAAGTTGGCCAGGGACACCTAGGGGCATGAAATTCATGGTATCATAAATTAGAGCCAGAAGGGACCCTACAGATAATCAAGTCTTACAAAGGTAGAAACTGAAGCAAGTGACATATCCAAGGTTACATAGATGGTAAGAGTCAGAGTTGGATTCAAACTTAAAGCCTTTGACCCCAAATCCAATGCTTTCCCACTGCAGGATACTCAGCACTGCTGAAGCTAAAGCTCCAAGGTGCATTCTTAGACACCGGACAGGAGGAGGAGGAGAGACTGAGGAGCCTGGGTGGGGGGAGGATGGTGAGAAAGGGCCAGTGGTACAGACTGAGCATGCCTCTCCCCCCCAAAGGAGGTGACTGAGGAGGGGCCAGTGCTGGAAGCCTGGCCTAGATGAGGTCCATATGAGTTCAAATCTGAGCTACACTGGCAAGCCTCATTGGGGAAAGGTGGGAAGGGAGCACCCAGGAGGCTCTTTAGTCTATCCTCTACCTTCAGGGGGGACAGAATCTCCTCATCGAATTTTCCCAGGATGCCTGGGCTCTGACAATTTCATTTGACCATTTTTCAGGGGCTCTTTGCAGGGCCTCTTTCTCCTGGCCTTGAGGGTTTCAGGGTGGTGGGTGTGAAATGTCTCCAGGTATTAGTAAGAGATCCTTATATAGCACAGCAGGACTGTTGAATGTGTCACAGTGGGGCTGGGCCAAGCCAACACCATAAAGCCTCTCATTTGTCATCTCAACACTTCAACTCTTACTAAGCCAAGGGATTCAATTTACACGTCTTCAGTGCCTCAAAGATCTGTCGTAGAAGGTTGGGGAGAAGGGGTGTAGGGAACACCCCCCTCCTCCAGTACAGATCACAGCCCCTTTCTGACTTTGGAGACAGTCTTTGACATTTACAAAATCACAGGATTTCAGAGCTGGAAGGATCCTCAGAGGCCAAAGAGTCCAATTGAGCCTTGAATAAAAATCCTCACCATGATACCCCCTAACAAGTGGTCAAACAGCCTTTGCTTGAAAGGTCACAGAATTCTAGAGCTAGAGCTAAAAGGAACCTCATTTAAAAGTCACAAATAATAGTGTCAGAGGTGGGATTTGAACCCAAGTCCTCAGACCCCAGAACCAACTCTTTCTACTGGACCACACCACTACCCATTCCATACTGGGACCAGTCCTTACCATGATGAAACTCTCCCTTACATCAAGAATCCGATCACCAGCTTTTCTGTCCCATCTTTTGCTTTTGCCACATCCCCGAACTACATGGCTCCCACCATTCTGACCTTTATAACATGCCCTCTGATCCCATAACTCCCCTCTGTCGTATACTTTTTCTAATGTAGTTTTTCAATGAAAAAAAATCCATTTTCTTTCCCATCTCCCTTCCCTCAATGGAATAAAGAAAAATAAAACAACTCTTATAATAAATATGCGTTATCAAGGAAAACAAAATCATACTTTTGGCTATATCCAAAAGACATGTGCAATTCTGTAGACTGAGTCCATCACCTCTCATCAGAAGGTGGAAAGCCTGTTTTATTACGCGTCCTCTGGAATTGTGGTTCATTATTGTATCGATCAGAACTCATAAGGCCTTCAGAGTTGTTTCTTTTTACAATCTTGTTGTCATTGTATAAATTGTTCTCCTGCCCCTGTTCACTCACTTCACTTCGCATCGCTCCATTCCCAACTTTCTCTGAGACCATTCCCTTCATCATTTCTTACGACACAAGAGTATTTCATTGCATTCCTATTCCATTATCTGTTCAGCCATTCCCCTATTCACAGGCACCTTCTAAGCTCCCAATACTTCCTTCCCAGTTACCTGCTTCTCTTGTAATCTTAGCTTCACTGTGCATTTGCCAAGAAAATGTTAAATTCGTGTAATTCAAAGTATACATTTGATGTTCGGCAATCTCTCTCTCTATCCCTTGTTTTGTCATGAATCACTGCTCTGGCCACAGATCCAGAGGGCAATTTCTTCCTTGGTCCTCTAATTTATGGTATCATCCTTTAAGTCTATGTCACGTACCTATGTGGAGATTATCTTGGTATATGGTGTTAGATGCTGCTCTGTCCCTACTTTCCACCACACTGATAATCTAGGTTTCCTCGCAGTTTTTATGCAATAGTCAGTTCTTGTGCCAGTAGTTGGGGCTCTCCCATCCTTCTCCAACATTCCAAGTGCTCTTAGATTCTCTTCTGCACCAGGCTCTTTGCTCATTCTTTCTATCTCATTATGGGACTTGGGATAAAGCTATAATTATAATGACAACATATTCCTACATAGTATTTGTCTGCTAAACTGAAGGAAATAAGACAAGGGGGGAGGGCGGGGCGGACTATTTCTGAAGTAGAAGCCAAACGGGCGACTGGAGGGGTTGAAGAGAAAGGAGCCGTTCTCCTGCCGCTAACCTGGTGAATCTCTCTGAATTCACTGGGCTGGTCACTGGACAGAACACTCACTACTGGGACCATTTGATTTACAGATTTGATCCTCGACATATATTAAATGAACATTTTAAGACTCACCACATTGTAGTAATTCTTGGTAAGCTGGAGAGTATCAAGTCCTTTTACTGTCTTTGGAGAGCCGGGTTTCTCTGTGAAAAGAGACATTGAAGTGATTAAGGGAGTGACACGATCCTTTCCCAGCATTAAATTCATTGACAGGTTATACGATGACTTCACACTGATCAATAAGACATAGACATTCTTTTTTTTATCTGAGACAATTGGGGTTAAGTGACTTGCCTAGAGTCACACAGCTAGGAAATGTTACGTGTCTGAGACCAGAATTGAATGCAGGTCCTCCTGACTTAGAGCTGGTACTCTATCCACTGTGCCACCTAGCTGCCCCCAGAAATACACATTCTTAAGGAAGCCTGATCCTAACTTTATTAAATCAGAGAATTACAAAATGGAGGAGACTGTAGTTAACTCATCTGAAATAAGGCCATCGTGTTAGAAGTCAGGGGACTTGTCTAAAATCCCACAGATAGTTTCATGGCAAAACTGGGACCAGAATCCCAAGTTCCTGGCTCCAAGTTCAAAACTTACAATGGCAGCAGGTATACAGTCTCTCAATTCCATGCAAACAAAATGTACAAAAGAAGCAAAAACATTAGAGATGGAATTATTCTTTAGTTAATTCATTAGGTCCACAGCCACGTCTCGGGGACCTGAAATTTCAGAGGTGTGGAGAACAGTATTTTGTTTCCAATTAGATATAAATATAATTTTCAACATTCATTTTTTGAGAGGCAATTGGGGTTAAGTGACTTGCCCAGGGTCACACAGTTAATAAGCATTCAGTGTCTTAATTGAACCCCTCAGGTCCTCCTGGCTCCAGGGCCAGTGCTCTATCCACTGCGCCATTTAGCTACCCTCAAAATTCATTTTTGGAATACCTTGAGCTCCAGATTTTTTCCCTCCTTCTCTTCCCTCGCCCCTCCCCAAGACGGCAAGCAATCTGACATACACAAGATATGGAGAACCACGTTAAACACGTTTTCACATGAGTCATGTTGTGAAAGAAGAATTAGAACAAAAGGAAAAACCAGAAGAAAGAAAAAACAGGAAAAAAGTGAAAATAGTATGTTTTGAGCTACATTCAAACTCCATAGTTCTCCCTCTCGCTGAGGATGCCATTTTCCATCCCAAGCCTATTGGAATTGTCTTGGATCCCTGTATTTCTGAGAAGAGCTAAGTCTAGAACAGTTGATCATTGTATAGTTTTGTTGTTGCCGTGTACAATGACCTCCTGGCTCTGCTCATGTCACTCAGCCTCAGTTCCTGTAAGTCTCTCCGGGTGTCTCTGAAATCATCCTGCTCATCATTTCCCAGAGCACAATAGTATTCCATTACATTCCTATCCCACAACCTGTTCAGCCGTTCCCACCTCAATTCCCAACACTTTGCCACTACAAAGAGCTACCATAAATATTTTTGTACATGTGGATTTTTTGATGGTCTCTTTGGGAAACAGGCCCAGTAGAGACACTGCTGGACCAAAGGGGATGCTCAGTTTGACAGCCCTTGGGGCATAGCTCCAAATTGTTCTCCGAAATGATTAGATCAGTTCACAACTCCACCAACGATGTATTAGTGTTCCAGTTTTCCCCTATCTTCTTCAAAATCTTGCATTTTACTTTTCTGTGATAATAGCCAATCTGATGAGTGTGAGGGGGTACCCCCGAATTGTTTTGATTTGCATTTTTCTGAGCTGAATTGTTGAAGAATCAACTTTGATATGGTGCCTTTTCACAGAATCATAGAGTCAGATCTCAAAGACCATCTGGTCCAAGTCCTACACTAAGAAAAAATGTCCTTTTACATATAGCTGACACGTGGGCTTCTAGCCTGAACTTGACAGACCTCCTCTGAGAGGGAAGCTACTGCCTCTCGATGCACCTAATGCCACTTGGGGTTATTTCTCATTGATGGCAAACTAGATCTGAGTGCAAATTCAGCCTCAGACACTGTGTGATCCTGAGCAAGTGATTGAATCTCTGTTTTCCTCAGTTTCCTCATCTGTAAAATGAGAATAATAATGGTACCTTCCTCTCAGGGATTGTGACAAGAGTTGTGAGAAGTAGCACAGTGCCTGGAACACAGGAAATGCTATGTAAATGTGAGTTATTTTGAACCCACTGTTCTCCGAAAGGATAGACTGCCACCTCTCTTCCTAGATGTGCCTGTTTCAAACTGTGTTGAGGGTTTCCTAAGGCCGGCTTTTGGTATATTCATCTGTGTCTACTCTGTCACCTGCCTCAATATTACCCCAGAATTTGGGGTTTTGAGGAGCAAAAACAAGGCAGAAGGGAGTCACATCCTTTTGGGGTTAGGGGCCTGAGGTCTAGATCAGAGAGGAGTAGCAGACATAGGCAGGACAGCATGCAAACACAGTGGGCAACAGACAGACGTGGAAGAACAGATCGGAAAACCGTCAATCCAATGTAACGAACATTTATTAAGCACCTGCTATGTGTAAGGTGTAAAGCTAAGGACTAGGGATATAAAGATGGAAAATGACAAGGTCCCTGCCTCAGGAATTAGTCTATCAACCAGTAAATAAGAGGCAATCAAAGGCAATCTGAAGGAAGCGGGAGCACTAATAACTGGGAGAAGGAAATAAAGAAAGGCTTCCTGGGGGAAAGTGGTACCTGAGCTGAACTAAGCTCAAAAAAAAATGAAGATCCGGAAATTCAGAAATGAGGAGAAAGAGTGGTCCAGGCACAGGGGACAATGGCCTGTACAAATACATGGAGGTAAAAAGTAGAATTGTTTTTTCTTTGCCAAGAAACCCCCATGGATAATGTGATCTTCAGGGGACACGAAGAGCTGGACACGAACTGAAACAACTACTCTGCATTATGGGTATTATTTTTGTTCAGTCATGTCCAACTCTTTGGGAAGCCCCTTGGAGTTTTCTTTTTTTAATTTTTATTAATATTAATAAATAATAAATTTTATTTTCTAAATACATGCAAAGATCATTTTCAACATTCACCCCTACAAAACCTTACGTTCCAAATTTTTCTCCCTCTCTGTCCCCTGCCCCTCCCATAGCGAGCAAGTAACCCAATATAGGTTAAACATGTGCCATTCTTCCATACATGGGGATGCTGAGCACAGATTACTGATGTAGAGCTGAAAGGGACCCAGAGGCCAGATAACCCAACCCCCTCATTTTATTGATAAGGAAATAGAGGCCCAAGGAAGGGAAGTCGTTGGCCAGCCCAAGGTCACAAAGTTAATAAGAGGCAGAGCCCAACATTCTAGGTAGAACGTAGAGTCTGAAAAATGGCACAAAATAAAGACCAGAAAAATAGATGGGAATCAGACAGCAAAGGACCTTGAATGGCAAGCTGAGAACTTCATATTTTCTCATAGTGACCATAGGCAGCCACCAAAGGCATCTGAGCAGGGTAGTGACATAATGAACAAATGGCAAATCAAAAGAGATGCGCTGCAACTTCGAGATTTAGGAGAAACATGGCAGCTCCAACAATCAAGGCCTTTTTCACGTGGCACAGTGTGCTGTGACATGAGCAACATGGAGGGAAGGAATATGTGAAGATCTAGGGAGGGAATGAAAGTCACGAGACTAGAAAGAGTCATTAAGCGAGAACTGGGCAGTCCTGTGCACGTTGGCATGTGCACTCTGGTGCGCCCATACAAATGCCACTTCCAGATCATTCTACCAGACCCAGAGACTCATCAATTCAGCTGATTCAGGGAAAATATGGTCAAAGCAGAGAACAGCAAAGCAGAGGCAAAACAGCCAGTGGAAACAGCCATCTGATGGACGTGGCTCTTTTTATCAGTGAGGTGATTCAGGTCTTGTGATGGAGAGAGCCATCTGCACCCAGGGAGAGGCTATGGGGACTGAGTGTGGATCACGACATAGCATTTTCACTCTTTTTGTTGCTTTCTGCTTGCATTTTATTTCCCTTCTATTTTTTTTTCCTTTTTGATCTGATTTTTCCTGTGGGGCATGATAATTGTGGAAATACGTCTAGAAGAATTGCACATGTTTAACATATGGTGGTTTACTTGCCTTCTGGGGAGGAGGTGGAGGGAAGGGGGGGGCAAATTTAGAACACAAGGTTTTGCAAGGGTCAATGGTGAAAAATTATCCATGCAGATGTTCTGTGAATAAAAAGGTTTCATTAAAAAAAGAAGAAGAAAGAGCCATCAGAAAACTTTCTGAGTCCTAGTGCCCAGCTCCCTTCCCAACTGGCTTCCTTTCTCCCTTCCCCCCATCCCCACCCCCACCTCAACCCTTAACATGGATTCCTGCTGCCTGCTCCATGGTTAGAGGGCGCCAAGGGCACTTTGGGACTTGAGCAGCAGCTCTGGGCATGAAATCAATATGGCCTATACCCATGGGGACTGCAAACAAACAGTCTAAATACCAAACTGGGAGCGGAATTCCAAGCCTAGCTTACAAAAGCGATGACCGGGGCGGAGGGAAAGTAATCCCAAGGCCATCCGAGCACCCATTTCATCATGCCCTACCGCAACAACCACCACCGGGGATTGCATGCGGGCAGGGTCCGCGGGCAGAGCGGAAGCCCCTCTCCAAGCAGTAGAGTCTCCAAGAGCAGCTGGGGAAGAGACAAATTTCTCCTCCCAGGGCCTGCCTGAGGATGAGCCTCTCCCCACTTAGCCGGGCTGCTCTGGGATAAGGGCCTCCCACAGTCCAGCCCCACATCTGCCTTTCAATTAGTTCATTCACCCAGCATTTATCGAGCCTCCTCTCTGGCAGGCCCCCAGGTCTGACAGCTCTGACTCTCGACCTTCCCGGCTTCCCACTAAAATCCCATCTTGTCCGGGAAGCCTTCTCCAAACCCAGAGAATTCCAGGGCCTTCTCTATTTAGATTGCTTCCTACTTCTCCTGGACAGGACCATTTGTACCTGTTTGTTGCTTGTTCTCTCATCCACTGGCTTACAAGCTTCTTGGGGGGAAGGGAGTGTCTTTCTGTATCCCTATCACTTAGCCCAGTATCTGAGTTAATAATTATTATTAATTAATAATACATCTACCAATTGGCAAATTACACCATCAGACATCACGCTAGGCACCGGGGCCTCGAAGACAAGGAGAGCGACCCAGTTCACGTGAAGCCCTGTCTCGTCAGTCCAACCGTCAGTTCCTCCCTTCTCCCAGTATGTGCCCGTATTTCCCTTATATCTGTACCTCTTGTTTCCCCCAGTACGAAGTAAACCACCCATGTTTGTCTCTGCGTCCCCAGTGCCCGGCGTAATGTTGATGCACGGCAGGTAGCCACGTGAGAAATGCTTACTGACTGACTGGCCTCAAAAAACTCCTATTCTTTGGGGAAGATACAAGATGTACAGAGAAAAGCAAATATTCCCTACCGATAAAATCATTTCTAGGGGAGGGTGCTATCAGCTAGTGGGGGTAGAGGGATTTCATGTAACAGGTACTGAAACTGAGCCTAGAAAGAAGCTCGAAAGAATTCCTCGTTCCAAGAGACAGAGGGGAGAAGAGAGGATATACCACGCTTGGGGGAACAGCCTGGGCAAAGGCACGGAGGTGGGAGGTGAAATGGCCAGTTGGTCAGAATGTCACTTATATAAAGGGAGGGTCCCGTGTGGCTGAGGTAAACCTACCGGACCTTCCGTTTCACTCGCCTATCCTTTAAGAACCCAGCATCGCCTACACTTCTCACTGAGGCACATCATGAACTACCAGAATAATCCATTTCATTGATGTCTACATTTCCTTTCCAATAAATAAACAAAAAAGCCAGGATCAAGTACTTCCTACACGACAAACACCATGCTAAGCTCTGGGATATAAACAACAAACGAAAATTAAAATAGACAGAGTTCTTGACCTCAAAGAGCTTCCGATCCAATGCACAAAAGCAGCTAAATGCAATCCCAGACAGGATAGGCTAAGGTCCAGAGGACAGGGGGCAGCTGAGGAGCCCGAGAGACTGCAGCAGAACAGATCCCTGCTCTCACTTGGGCTGGAATATGGAGTTTCATGAGGCAGAAGGTGGAGGCGAAGGGTCACGCGGAGAGGCCGACGATCACCTGTCGCATCCCTCCCCAGTCTGTCCGCCCCAAAATAATCCAAGGAAGAATGAATAGTTCCTTTTGCACTTGCAGTCTGATATCCTTCTGCTAAAGCTTTGTGATAGTGGCCCCTTGGGGCTGTTGCCCAAAGAACTACTCACCCTGCACATGAGAGGACCTCAGCCTTTCCACTCTGCCAGAACACAGAGCGGATTCAGGCGTGACCGAACGCTTGGAAGTTTGCAAAGTGCTCCACATCTGTAAGCGCAGTTGGAGAATGCACTGATGGGCAGCCTGGGATTTCCCAGGCCATGATGGCATCCGAACCTTCCGGCAGCCCGGTGAGGCAGCTACAACGGACATGAATTTATCAGCCTCCCCACTGTCCAGATGAGGAAACTGAGTTCCCAGAGGCTAGGTGACAGGCTCAGGACCACAAGGCTAGGAAGCTCAGAGGGCTTCCTGCATCCCAAACCGACACTTTAGCCAGGCCAGGTTTTCGTACCACTATCTTTTTTCCTCCCCACTGGGAAGTGTAGGGAAGAAACCTAATCCCCACAGTAGTCACTCTTGACTGAGAGCCAAATATGGAGCAACTAAATGGCAGTGGGTAGAGCTCTGGACCTAGAGTCGCAAAGACTCGAGTTCAAATCCCGCCTCAGAAACTTCCTAGCTGTGTGACTGGGTAAGTCACTTTATTTCTCTTTGCCTCAGTTTTCTCATCTGTCGAAACGAGGATAAGAGCACTTCCCTCCTAGGTTTGTTGTAAGAATCAAATGAGATAATAACCGTAAAGTCCCTGGGGTTTTCTTGGCAGAGACGCTGAAGTAGCTTGCCATTTCCTCGTCCAGTGTGTCCCTCTCATAAATGTCAGCAATCATCATCATCATCTGCAAAATGGAGTTAATAAAAACACTTCCCTCCAGGATTGTTGGGAGAGAATATTTGTAAAGCGCTCTGCAAAACAGAAAGCCCCATAGAAATGCCTGCCATTCATCATGCTAATAAGATGTTAATTCATCCAGCTCCGAAGGAACTGAAAAAAGGGGCAGCTTTAAAAACTAGCACCCATCTTTACTCTGCAACACTGGGAGTCTTAACTCAATTTGCATTTTACCGTGACTTAAGACTCTCTGATTCAAAGTGTATGCGTGTTGGGGAGAGGCCTGAGATTTAACCAAAAGAATCAAGCAGGGCTCGCGTGCACTTGTGTATGTGTGTGTGTGTGTGGGGGGGGGGACAGTAACTCCCCCTGGCCGAGCAGAGACCAGGGAGGTCCACGGCTGGGAGGCCAGAGCAGCGGGCAGACAAAGGCCTCAGTGGCAGCTTAAATCCAGTTCCTAGAGGCCTCTCCAAAGAGGCCGGCATCCTAGGAGGAAAAATGTGCCCCAGTAGGAGGTACAAAGACCCGAGGCCTGGGGGAGCTGCTCCCTTTTCATAGGCACAAAGGAAGGATTTGCACATTCATCAGCTTGGGGGGAGGGCGGCATCTGCGGTGCTAGGCCCTTGGGAGGTGACACCCACAGGCTGAGAGGGTTACCCGCTGCCAGCAAGCAGCACGATCCGGCCTCCTGAGGGAGGCCCCCTCAAAAAGGATCTAGAGTGTCAGTCAACCAGTAAAAGGTCAGTTTCCCGAGGGGACCTAGGGCTGAGCTAACCCAAGCAGACACGAGGACATTTTCCCTTTGAAGGAATAATAACAAAATCATCATGATTATAACCCTAAAGTGCTTTAAGGGTTGCAAAGCCTCTGTCAGATAGTCTCTCTCCTTTCACCTTCCCGATAACTTTACAAGGCAGGTACCACAAGTATAGTTCCCATTTGGCAGATGAGAAAACTGAGATCAAGAAAGCTGCAATGAGTTGTCAGAATATGAGCCAGTGAGTAACAGAAATGAGTTTCCCGATTTCCAACCCAGTATTCTACCCACTGAGCCACGCTGTCTCTGGCCAACATGATACTTCCAAAGATATGGCCCCTGAAGCCGACCAGGCCCACTATTTATGTTGAGGGGGCTGAGGCTGGGGGCCAGCAGGAAGTTGGGAACGAGAAAGAATTTGGGAAGGATTTCTGAGGCACTGGCCTACTATGTGTCAGGTGGCCCTCATGGAGGCCTCTTCCGTATCTCTTCTGCTGGTTCCCATCCCCGAGCCATAAACACAGCAAGGGGTGACCGTTCTCCCCCTCAAAATTCATGCCGTACTCAGCATTCACTAGGAAACATGATTTTACCTTGTAATAGTCTGCTCTGACTGCTTATAGCACTACATGCCTAACGCCTACAGTGCTAGGTTTGGAAGCATGAGACTAGGATTCAAATTTCTCTGACATTTCTCTGAGACTCAGTTTCCTTACCTATAAAATGGGGATAATATTGCTTGCACTGCCCACTTGACAAGAGTTAGGGGGAAGAAATCATAATAGAAGGATGAGCTGTTATCACTGTTAGCTTCCCAGGGGCAGGGGACTCCTGAGAGCTCAGCTTCCTCTTCCCTCCCTCACGACAGCCTCGCCAGAACCAAACATGGCGCTCCGTGCACAGTAAGGAGCTTCAGAAATATTTATTAGACTGAGCTGGGCTATCACCGGGTAGCTGGAATGGAGGGAGCTATCCCCACAATGGTGCCTAGTACCATGCTCAGCAAGAACTCAGAGAAAAGCCACTGAGCTGAACCCAAGGCTCCAGATGACACGCCCAGTAGGTGGTAACGTCTTGAACCCAAAGTTACAATGCAACAACAAATGTTGGGGTCCAGACGGATGCTCCCTCCTCTTCCTATCCCCCAGCTCCCCTTCGGCCCAGCCGCCGGGCACACGCTCGAGCGACGTGCTCTTCTCCTAGGGCCCAGGCCAGGGCAGAAGGAGCATGGGGGGCCATCAGATCACAGTGATTCTCCACCATCTTGACACCTGCATGGCACTAAACGGGGCCCAGGCTTGCGCCACACCGCCATCCCCTCCCTGTCAATGGGAATGACCGAGCACCTACTGGCCAAGAACGGAGGCCAATGCAATTCTATCCCAATGGCTCTCACGAACAATCCTTGCATTTACTGCCGGGGCTCTTAGAAACACTGCAGGCCCTCATTCCCTCACTCACAGAACAGGCCATTCATTCACCTTGGAAGACATGCTTCAGCACTGATGTCACTCGGAACATCTCAGAAAATTCGTCAAATGAGTACTTTTTCCCAATGGAGTTCTCATCCCCCTTTCTTTGCCCCTCCCCCCCCCCCCCCCCCCCCCCGCCTCCCCAGCGTCCCTGGCATTTCCTGATAAAGTCCTGAGCTTGCAAATGAAGCTTCTCCAACACGGGGAGGTAGGGAAGGGAGACCGCCACAAGCCGGCACACCGAGTGTCCGTCTGAAACCATCTACCTAAGGCCTCCGAGGGACGTGCAAGAGACGGTGGCGATTTCATAACAGATCGATATCGTTGCAAAATCCCGGCACCGGATTTAACAACAGGGCTGCATTTAACGTACCAGAGGGAGTACATGCCATCAAGTAAAGGAACTGCAAAGTAATAAGAATACTCACTGATATTTTCAAAGGGTGGTAGAAAGAAGAATTAGACAGAGATGATAAGTAAAGATAGAGTGGGCATTTATTAAGCACTTACTGTGTGCTAGGCGCTGTGCTAACTGCTAAGGATACAAACATAAGCACAAAGGAAGTCACTCTCTGTCCTCGGGGAGCTTCCATTCTAATGGTGGGAGAGGGCAGACTCACGTAGTAAGTGAGGTGGGGGGGCCTGGTTCCCAGCTCGCCTGGCACAGTCTAGCAGGGCTCCAGGGGACAAAGTTCTGATGGGAAGGAGATGAGCAAAATGGCACCAGGGAATTAGTGCTTCCCAGTTTACAACAACCTTGACCTACAGATGCCAAGACTAGAGCTGGCAGGATCCAAAGCTCTTCAGGGCAGGGGTTTTGTTGATTTGTTTCTATAATTCTAGGATCTAGTACAATTTCCTGACATGTAGTAGGTGCTTCAGAAACATTTCTCAGGGAAGATGGCTCCAATCAATCACCACCACTGCCAAATGACTCCTTTGGATTGAGCCAGCTGCCAAAAGAAAATATAAGGTGACGAACTTCCAGGCTAATAGGGCCCATCGAGGCAACTTTGACATCAAGCCTTCCGCCACTGAGATCCAATGAGCACGTGTGATGGGAACCTTGGCCTTCTGCCTCCTCCACATCAAAGTGATTCTGTTCAAACACTTTCAAGTTCAGTGTATCTGAGTGAACTCAAATGAGTGATGGACAGAGAGCTGGGTTTGAGTTCCGCCCCCAGCACACACCATCAATACGACCTGCCCATAGCCTGGGCAGTGACTTGCTAAGAAAGTTACTCACTAGGTCCAGATTTCTTAAACTGCGGTTCTCGATCCCATATGGGGGTCTCGTAACTGAATGTGGAAGTAATGGAACTGTGACTTATTATCAATAATCTATGTTTGATTTTTAGCCTATTTTATATACCTGTATATCCAGGGTCACATAAAAATTTCTCAGGCGAAAAGGGATCGCAAGTAGAAAAATTTTAAGAAGCCTGGTCTGGGTAACCAGCACCCCCCACTCCCCAGGGCCAACCAATCAAAAGCTTTGGTGACTCCAATGATACGTTTTGCAAGTTATCTCCAGGCACCTTTAGACAAGACTTTACAACCTTGGGTTCATGCTAAACTCAGGGAATCCCAAGATATCAAATAAATATATTATATTAATTATATTATATCACATTACATTACACTACCACTACACTATATTATATTATATTATATTATATTATATTATATTATATTATATTATATTATATTATATTATAAAGATAGCAGAGGCTATCTCAGGACCCAGGGTCACACAGCTAGTGTCTGAATCGGGATTTGAATCCAGAGCTTTCCTAACTCCAAGAACAGCACTCAATCCACCATTCTATGCACCCTCTAAACACTGCTCTTCCTAGAAGATGGCACTCAGAAATGAACCCAATGACCAACGAAGAGTAGAGTTGGACTATCAGCTCTTGTTCCAGATGCTATCCCTCTGTTAATGTAGCCTCTCACTGCCATGACACATCATTAACTCATATTGAATATATATGGTCCACCAACCTTGGGGCCCATGTCTAGTACTTTTCCCTATCCGATTTCACCTCATTGGACTGGTCTACTGATAATACTGGGCAGAAGAGAGTCTTCTGGCACTCTACTAGGACCTCCTTCCAGCTCCACCTCCACCATTCTGTTCTGAATACCTAACATGGCCACAGCAAACTTGGGCTGGAAGCGGGAGAACATCATACGGAATCTCCACACTTTGGGGATCGGACATTACATCCTTATGGGCTACATGCTGCTCTAAGCCAACAGAGTGCAAGCCTTCCATTCCACTGCATAATGAGAGTTGCTAAGGATGTAAAACTCTTCATAGCATGGCCAAGCTGCTGCAGAAACTCCCTGAGCACAGCTAGGCTGGTCTCCAAAAGACAGACACACTCTGGCTTAGAGAGCACCCTCGGGTGAGTCTGGAACTGGATTCGGATTCAAAGCAAATTAAGATAATGCTTGTAGAACACTTGGTGAACCTGAAAGCCCTTACTGAAAGTTAGCCATCTGTTAGGAACGTCCTCATCCTCATTCCTGCTATTACTATCATCGTCATCATTCTGATATTATCATCTATTTTCTTCATTTATTAATCACCATTGTTCAGAGGTGACGGAGAAAGTGGGTAGGAGCCCAGGACACAAGGTTGATGACGGCCACAGTGGCAACCCTTGAGAGGAAGGAACCGAGACCAAAAGGGAAGGCCCCAGAGGCCTCTGCCCCTCCCCAGTGGATTCCCAAACCGGACCCTGGCACTTAAGACAGCACCTGGCACACAGTCGGTGCTTAATAAATGTTTACTGATGTACTGATTGAGCCCAGCTCCACACTTTGAACCATCTGCCACAGAACGCAACTGCCTCTCAGTCTCCTTGCATCATCATCATCCTCTCACAGGAAGAGATCCATTCTACAGGCCCAAGTTCGACCTCCAGCAGCCACTGGCAGGGGGCTCCCATATCACAGACTTGAAAAGACTCACATGAATACATTACAAAGTGAAATGAGCAGAACCAGAAGAACATGGTATACAGTAATAGTAACACTGCATGATGATCCACTGTGAATGGCTTGGGTCTTCTCAGCAATAAACTGATCCAAGACAACACCAAAGAACTCAATGAAAAATGCATCCCACCTCCAAAGAAAGAACTGATACAATCTGAATGCAGATTGGGGCTTTTGTTTTTCACGTCAGTTTTTTGAGGGGTTTTGAGGGGTTTTTTCCTTTTGGTCCATAATAAGGAAATGTGATTTGCCTGATTGAACATGTATAACCTACATCACTATCTCATAGAGGAAGAAAGTGAGAGGAAGGAAGAAAATCTGGAACTCAAGTTTTTAAATGAATATTAAAAATGGTCTTTAACACTAACAAGTTATTTGGACTCCCAATCTTTTATTCCCTTGATTTCGTTTATGAGGAATATCATTGATTTTTGCCACCAGACACCAAGCCCCATAGAAGGCGTTACCCACAATGCTTTTCTGCTTTCTCTAGCATTTTCTCGGGTGGGCGTACAGAAATTTACTTTCATTAAGAAACTAAATTTTTACAAATAATGGGAAGGAAAAGCAAATGCAAGTAAATCAAGAACATTATTCCAATTTGCTAGATAGAGAAATAGGGCAGTTGATTGATGAAATACTTTTTAAAGTTTGGGGCTTTTTTTTAAGTTTCATTATCAGAGACTTTCTTAAAGGAAAAATTTAATATAAAGCAATCACTCCTTTTTGTCACTATGTTTCCTTTTATTCTTTCTGCATTTTAACACAGACAAGACTATTCCTACTCTAAATGATTTCATTTGTTTCATGATAAAGGATGCTGAAAATATTGTCTTTCTATGTAATTGGGGAAAAAGAATTTTAAAGAGGGGAAAAACTAAAAACAAAATGTATGCTGAGGAGTATTCCTTCCAAAGGCTCCAACTAAACACAGTAATGAGAAATTTGGCAAGAAGTCTACAAATATGGGATCAAAACTTTGGGGAACTTTTTAGGTCTGAACCTATGATTGATTTCATGGGGCAGGAACTCCCCTACTGAAGCAGAGGGCGGCTTGGCAGTCACTTACAATCTTGAGAGAGAGTTAATTGCCTAGAGCACTAAGAGGTTAAGTGACTCCCCCAGAGTCACACCCTCGATCTGTGTCGGAGGCTACATTTGAACCCAGATCTCCCTGGCTCCTGCACCCATTATATCGGGCTGCCTGCCAAAAAAAAGTTAGCACCAATTAATATAGACTGCATCACAGGCATATCTCATTTAGCACTGCAGATTTATGTCTGAGAAGCTGTGGGAAGACTGCCTATTCCCAAAAGGCAGCTACTCGGAAAGCCCGGGGGAACGGGCCATTTAAATGTCGGTCCCGACTGGGGCGGGCTGCAAAGCAGTTCCCTACTTGTGAAGTGGGGCCTGGCCAGATTAGCCTGGCCCAGAGCGACTTGGTGACGGTTTCCAGGAAGCCAAAAGAATGTGGAGAGGACTTTCCCTGAGGACCACAAGGACAGGGGCTCACTGGGAAACAGGAGGGGTCTGGGCAAGCTACAAATGCAAGGCTCACCACATATAACTGAAAGAGGGGTCACATAGCTGCCTTTCTCTGGGAAAGGCAAGACAGCTGTTCACCTGGGACGATTCCCGAAGAGGCTCGCCCAAATGGGCCAGATTCGGCCTCGACCTGCTTCACTCCAGACCCACGATTCCATTCTCTGTGACACGGAGATGAGGCATTTGTTCTTGAGGCCTCCTTAAGAACCCCTGACTAAACAAGGAAGTTAGCATGAAACCTCTTATCCTATTCTGCCATCCCAAGAGGCTGAGGTCAGCAAGCAGACACCACTGGGCAGGCGCTTACAGGCCGGATGTGCTCTAGTCGGTAGGGACCGATTTAAGGTGGAGCCATTACTTTCTTTGTGTTTCCTGCAGCCTTGTTGTTCCTAAAGCACAGCTTGGCCCAGAGAGACCGAATGAGAGGCTTTGCTGGCTCTCTCTGCTCTACTATTAAGTTGTCTTTGTTAGAGATGCCTATTCATCTACGTGTTTATTGTTGGCCAGTGATGGCCACAAAAAACCTTTGGTAGCAAAGTTAAAAAGGGAACAACATACCAATTCAGAGGAGCCCAGTGACCAAAGGATTGATGATGAAACATATTTGCTTCCACTCCATAGAGAGGTGGTGCACTATGGGTAGAGAATGCTGCATACACTGTCACATATGGTTTTAGATGTCACTGTGCCATGTTTTATATTCCTCTCTGTCACTAGAGACCATTCCAAAGGGTTATTGGGAAATGCCAATGAAGTTGGGTTTTTTTTGTTTTTTGGGGTTTTTTTTGCCAATGATGTTTTAAAAAAAAATTTTTTTTAAAGTAAATGCTCAAGAAAGTACCAATAATCCTTGGGAGAAAGTTCTCTCAAGTTTTACTTACCATTCGGCTTAATTTCTCTGACATAATTACTGGGGAACCAGCCGGTTTTCCCATTGAGCGTGCCTTCCCACCAGCCACCTTCTTCCACGCGAGTGACGTAAATGATATCACCTTTGCAGACCGACAGCTCATCTTCATTGGTCTGCTTAAAGTTGAATCTCGCCTTCACCACCAACTGGTGATTCCCATTTTCAGTCATCTCCTGGTACAAAAGAATGTACGGTCAGCTCAGTGATCACCAAAAGCAAAAAAGGAGAGCAATAACCAAAAAAAGCAGCATTAGGCCAACCTCCCTCAGTGATGACCAAGGCCAGGCTGCCTGGGATCCCTTCCAGTTCACTGGAACGGACATGGGAGGAGGCCAGGAAGCCAATCCCATCGCTCACTCCAATTGATTGGAGGGTGGATTCTGTGGTGGTTTAAAGTGATTTGATGGCGGCAATGTTTGGAGGGTGTGGAGAGGGAAAGGAGGGCTAATGCTTTCTAAGAGATAGCCTCTCCAGGTTTATGGACTGCAAGGTCAAAAGAGGGAAAGGGAGAGCGCAGAAGAAAGGTACCACTCAAGAAAGCAGGGAGAGGGGATAATTCCAAAAGGAAAGGATGAGCTTATCCTGAATCTAGAGTTGGCAGGGACCACCGAGGCTTACCTGTGGCAGTGAAATGTCTTGCTCAGGGTCACACAGGTAAGAACTAGCGGAGGCAAGATTGGAACCCAAGACCCCTGACTCCCAAGCCAACCCTCTTTTCATTGTACGGTCACCATTCTTTGGAGAGCCAAAGAGGAATAACTGCAGAAATGTCTATGACACTTTAAGGTTTGGAAGGCGCTTTCAAAACCTTTTCGTCACGGGGTCCCACAACAACTCTGGGATTCGGGACTAATCGTCACCCCCGTTTTCCAAATGGAAAAGCTAATGTCCAGAGATGAAATGCTTTGCCCAAGGCCCCGCGGTGAGCAAGGACCCAAGGCGGGATCTGAAGTCTGCCCCTCTTCCCCCGACTGCAAGTATGGGACTCTCCTGCTGTGTTATATTCTGGGTGGAGCTAAGAATACCAGCTTTTAGGGGCCCCCTGACCTTGCAAGGGAAGAAGAGCAAAAAAAATCCAGCAAACTCAGCTATGATCTGGTCAGGCGAAAGAACACACCTGCAAGATTCTGCCCCGTTTCCATTGTGGAAAGTTTCTCCCGCACCCAAAAGATTGTCTGACTGGGAAGAAGTGGTGGAGCTCAACTGAGGATGCTACCACGGGCTGAGATTTCCAAGTGGAACACACTCATCAGGAGGCCAGAGGGGACCAGGGAGAGCAGCAAAGAGCAGAGCTGCAACTAAGGCAGAACAACTGTGCTTTTACCCCAAGGCACTAAATTCTGAGGGGGCTGCCAACGCTTGCAGGCCTTCATATGTTGGGGTAAATGTCTTTCCCACCCGCCATTCTTTTTCTTTTCTTTTGTGAGGCAATTGGGGTTAAGTGACTTGCCCGGCTCGGAAGTGTTAAGTGTCTGAAATCGGATTTGAATTCAGGTCCTCCTGACTGCAGAAGTGGTGCTGTACCCACTGTGCCATCTGGTTGCCCCACCCCACGAGGAGTTTCGCACCGGTGCCCACCCCTGCCCCACGCAGCTAAGGCTGCCTCGCCCCTAGTATAATACATACCGCTGCCTTTGAATGCCTTCTTAGCGCTGGTGTCGAGTTAGAAACCGCTCCCGGGAGGTTAGTCTGAGAACTAGAAACAGCACTAATGGAAGAGAAAGGCTGGCATGGTCTTTCCGAAACCTGGTGATCTGTGGAGGCAAGAGAGGCCGAGATGGCAGTTCCAGCTGCAACTCACTTCTTTATACAACACAGACGAACCAGGGAAAGGCGAGTACTCCCACCTCATCCTTTTCGCAGAGGAGGCTCAAACTCAGGAGGGGAACAGACATGTTCAAGATCACCCAGGGAGTAACAGAACTAGGATTAAAACCCAAGGCCTTGGATGCCAAATGGTAACTGAAATCGCTTCTCAGCGAATGGCAAGCTGGCCCTGAGCTGATTCCCGGGCAGTCGAGCTGTGACCGTGACTCAGGCAGCCAGTGCTTCCCTACCTCCTGCCTCCGTGGGGGGCCAGGCTCCTCCCCAAATGTCTTGGCCACGCTTCCCTTGTCACACCTGAGACCACAGAGCAACGTCTCCCCTGAGAGCCACAGCCCGACAGCTCCAGAACCAGCACCCAATTCTGTCAGCAAAGGGGGGTCAGGGAGAAGTCGCCCGGTGCCCAAATAAATATTGTGAGGGGGAAATGGCGTGCAAAAGGACCTGGAGTCAGGAAGACTTAGGTCAAACTCCTGTGTCTGAAACTTACTGAGTGATTGTGGGAACAAGGCATTCTGACTCTCTGAACCTTAATTTATTCATCTGTAAAATGGGTATTCTGGCTCAGGATTGTTATGATGCTCAGATGAGGTAATAATGTATCTTCAGCATTTTGCTAGACCTAAAGACCTCGAGCAAGTTTATTTAATATTATGAGCAACTGCTTCTTTGAGAACTATTTTCAATTTTTTTTTTGATTTTTCTCTTTTTTTGCTTTCACCAAGTCATTTTCCCCTCATATAAGAAACGCACTGCATTCTTAGAAACTGCAGTGGCAAGGAAGGACCCGGAAACCTGGCCCAGAGTGTTTGGCAAGACAGGGTATCATTTGGGTGGCCCCCAAAGGGATGCCTGTCACGGACAGTTCCCAAAATGAGCTGGGCTTTCTGCTAGAAGCCTGCCAACGATATCTTAGGCTGGAAAAAAAACCAAGATGGCTCCCAATGGGCTCTTTCCCATCGAATGTCACCACTGCCAAATGTGCCAAGGTTTCTCACCCCATCCGTGATGGATCAGCTGTCCCGTTACTCTCAGATGGCAGTCTGGGTCCCAAGAACCCTCTGGGCTGCGGGGAAGGGGAAAGCCTGCCTGATCTGGAAGCGCCCTGAGGGCAGGACTCATGACTTAACTTTGGAATCAATCTCAATTCCTTACTCAGCAAGAGGGATCCAGTGAGGACGTAGTGAACAGCAGGTGAGTTCAATTAACCAATAAGAAGAGGTGACATTTCTGTGGTGTTTGAAGCTTGATCAAGCATGTTGCGGCTGTGACCTCATTTGAGGTTCATAACAAAAGGTTGGTGACAGCATTCACCCCGTGAAAGACTCCATAGGATCGTGGGTCTTGAACTAGAAGGAACCTTAGGGGGTCACTCAGTCCAAACCCTTCATTTTCCAGATGTGGAAATTGAGACCCAGAGAGGACATGACTTGCCTGAATCTTGAGCTAAAAGGGAACATCGGGGTCATATAGTTCAGTCTCCTTGTGCAATAGAAGAAATTAAGGCCTTAGAGGTAAATGAAACAACAAGGTCACATGCTGGCTGCCATGCTGGACTTTGATCAAGAAAATCTGGATTCAGATCCTTACAGACATCCTAGTCATGTGAGTATGGGGCAAATCACTTCCTCTCTGAGTCTCAGCCTGCTGATCTATAAAATGGGTCTAATAATACCGACCACCTCACAGGATCATTGTGGAATGATATGGAAGCATGAATTCCTGTTACTAATACACACGATGACACTGAGGCTGAAAGAGCTGAAGTAAGTTACTCAAGGTCACCCAGCCAGAAAGGGTCAGCAGTGGGATTTAACTCCAGCTCTGCCAGAGGCCCAGACCGGCCCTCTAGCCCCCTTGACCACCCAGATGTTGAAATATCAAAATTGAGCTTTAAATAGACACAAGCTCCCATTACTTGGACTTATGGAGAACCAGAAGAAGTCTAATGATTTTTAAAAGGGAAAGTTTTCCACACACAGTTTATGATCATATTTTTATCTCTTAGGAAAACCAACATGGTTTCAAGAAAGACTCAGAGGCGGAAGACGGGTTGCTGAGTCCCAGTTTCCCACTCCAGGTAAATTTTGTGGCTCTGTGCCTCAGTTTCCCTTTCTGCAAAATGGGGATAATGTGTGCCACCACACAAAGACACCCGGGCATTTGCATTGTGGCTCTTTCAGCCATGATGCCTTAATAGCAAAACTGTTCCTACCTTGAACTGGACCTGAGCTGGCTTTTTGGGAACAGGAGTCAGTGGGGTAGCCAAGAGATTGCCATGGCACAACAGACACAAATGAGCCCCCCACTCCCCACATGCACCCCCCCACACACTCATCCCTCCCTGCCTTACCTTCAGTAGCTTTGTTGACAGCTAAAAGGGTGCTCAGTACTCGGGAGAAATTGTTGCCGGTGTAAAGGTCACAAGGATCAAAGACCTGCAGGGAAGGAAAGGGAGAAGCAAAATGTGAGACTCCTTGCACTCAAGCTAGCAGGCCCTGGCAGAAGGAAGGAAGGAGGGGGGCTCTTCTTCTAGCTCTGCAACTCAATTTGCAAAGCTAAGAAGGAAGCCTCAGCGTATGCTGTGGAGCAATAAAAGAGGCAGCCCGCCGGCCCGCCAGACCGCCTCCCGCCCCAATCCACCTGCCTGCCTGCCTACCTTCCCACCAGTCCCCTGCCTCCCAGCCAAGCTGGCTGTCTAATCATTTGTCCAGGTTATCCAGACCTCATAAAGAACTGAGAACAGAACATGGAAAGAAGGGGGGAACGCCGCCCACTCCCCAACCACCAAGTGTAATGAGAGGATCTGCTCCCTGCCCTGGCTCTCTCCAAGCGCTTGGCCTGCACTGCCCTTGTAACCACCAATGTTCACAGAGTCCTTCCCAAACATGCGGGCCTCCACACAAGAGCCCAGAGAGGGAAGTGCTCTTGTTATCCCTCCCTTGACAGATAAGGAGCATAAAGCTCACAAGTTAAAGGGACTTAGCCAGGGTCACACAGCTTGAAGAAGGGCTTCCTGCCTCCAGCTTGGACACCAGTCACAGTACCACACCTCCTCCCATGCCTCCCATGGCCATCATTGTTTATAATTAGCAACAGATAAATGAGGTGATGTTTCCAATAGATGAGGCCAACACTTCTGTTTTTACCCTAAGGGGTCATTTCTTTATTTGGGGTTCTTTGTTGTTTGGTAGTGGCCTTTCCCAATCCCCCACTTCAGGTTCAGGCCTGCCTTCCCAAATCCTGCAGGAAATAGTACTCTACCCCAGCTGCAGGGCAAGGCCGGGCCCCTTATATGGCCCATTCGCCTAGACTCGGACCCACTGCACCCCCATACTGCCTAGACCCTCTCTTAATACATCCATTTTCTCAGCTCCCCAGTCTCCGGTCTGGGCTCTGAATTCTTGCTAGAGCCACCTTCTGGGACTTGGGCCCTTGATTGAATTCAATGACTTATTACTAGAACTTTTCCCTTAGTGATGAGGTTCCGTACTTAAAATATTAGCTCTCCCCAAAGGTATCTGCCATTAAACTGTCCCTTAAATCATAACATCTACTATTGATGCTATCGCTGCCATGTGAAGCAAATAGGACAAATATTGTCAGTTATGGTATCCATAAGACGAAACCAGCCCAGAGAAGTGCGTAAGCAGGCCACGGTCACAAAGCCAATACGTGATTGAGCGGGGACTAGAAAGCAGGGCTCTGGACTCCATTTCTCTGTAGGAATGGAGGACCCAAGATGATATGGAGCAGGGGTTAATGGGAGACGGCAAGAGGGCCCTGGGGCCTCAGGCCGAGCCGGGGGAGAAGAATACCCCATCTAGTGGGGAAAACTTGAGCTTGAAACTGGCCATGCCCACACGCATGAAACATAGCCGAGCACCTATGAAAATGGCTAAAATAAGTGAAACGGTGGCCTTAAAAAAGAAAAAAAAAAGGCAGAAGAATTGGGGGAGGGAGCTCCCAACAACCCAACAGGCAAAAGAAAGCATATGAGGGCAGCAAAAGGAAATGAAGATTAGCTACAGAGAAGGGCTCAATTCTAAAGTCCAAGAGGAGAGGGGCCAGCTCTTTGTCATCTTCCCATCTCCCACAGCACCAAGAGCACATACTAAATCACTGTTTAAAAGAGCCTGTCGATAGGCAGTCACAACATCAGGTAACCATCCCTGTGATATCACACAGGGGGCCACAGCGGGTCTATCCAAGGCCAAGTCACCTACGGGTTCCATTCTCGGGACGAGCATTAGCAGAGTTTTTCCCACTCAAGCCAGGTGAAGAGAAATGATGATGATCAGAAAATCCCACCCCATCTTGGCAAGCAGAACACGATAATGAGGAACCTTCTTGGCAAAGGTTCCCTCTTCCTCCGTCTTCTTTTGGGGGAGATCCGAATGCCAAAGAGAACCAATCTCTTCTTACCTTCTCCTCTACAAAGCTAATCAGGTGCCCGTCCAGAAACGGGCAGGTTATAGTGGTCCACCAGCACAGAGCTCACCAAAGTGGAGCCATTCTGGTTCTAGGTCTCCAGAAACCCTCTCATGCCTCTGGGGAGGACTTTAGCTAAAGCCTCCCGTCCCTTTGGCAGGAACTCAGTTAAAACATGCATGCTGCTGCCCACCGGCTCCACATGGCTCCGAGAATAAGACAGGGGAGACCTATCCAGGCAAACTTTCTCCCTCTCTTCCTGACTACAGCTTCTAAAAATAGACATTAGGATTCGGCAGCCCCATAGCACTGATGTTTACAATAGCCACGAAATCTGAGGAAATTAAATCCAATCAAACCAGCGTTTTAGGAAGCCAGTCTTCACTTCTAGGCACTATTGCCTGACAAAGCCAAAAACAAAAACAAAACTTTCGCCAGTCTATACTCTCAATCACAAGCACCGAGAAGCATCAACGTGGAACAATGCTGAAAGAGCAATGAACTCGAAGTTGAAAGAGCGGGGTTGGAATCCCAGTCTTACCATTAACTAACTGGGTGTCCTTGGTCAAGTAAAGCTGCTATGTATATTTTTGTACATATTTTCTTGCTGTCAATAACCTCCCCGGGGGATAGTCCCAGTACTGGAATGTCTGAGTCAAAGGGTATGAACAATTTGGTAATTTTTCTTGCATAATTCCAAATTGTTTTCAAGAACGGTTGAAGCAATTCACAGCTGGACCAGCTGTGAATTAACACGCCTGTCTTCCCACAGCCCCTCCAACAATGAGTTTTTCCATCCTTGCTGGCTTGATGGGTGTGAGAGAATTGTTTTAAGTTTCATTTCACTGATTAACAGTGATTTTCACCATTTCTTTCATGTGGTTTTGACCATTTCTCAAATCCTTTGCTCAAATCCTTCGACCACTGGTCTACTGAGCAAGCTTAACTGCAGCACCTAAATTAAGGAGGGGAAATTTTTAAAAATTAATTTGGTTTTTTCAATAGCTTTTTTATTTTTCCAAATACATGCAAAAAAGAGTTTTCAACATTCTCCTTCTCAAAAGGTTGTGTTCCAAACTGTTCTTGCTCCCGCCCCCTTCCCCTACCTAGCAAGCAATCCAATATATTAAGCATGTGCAGCTCTTCAAAACACATTTTTCGATTTCTCATGCCGCCCAAGAAAAATCAAATCAAAAGGGGAAAAAGCACGAGAAAGAAAGAAGGAAAAAACAAGCAAACAAACAACAACAAGGTGAAAATACTAAGCTTGGATCCATATTCAGTCTCCATCATTCTCTTTCTGGATGCAGAAGCTCCTTCCATCACCAATCTACTGGAATTGCCTTAAATCAAAAAGGAGACATTTAAGAAAACCTACTTAAACTCTCTATTTCAAAGAAAAGAAATTAGTATTAAAGATTTGTTGACAGTATGCCAGAAACATCAGCGGGGTCCACTGCTTTCTGACTGTTTGAGAGGAGGCTGTCCGTCTGGTCCCAAACCTCCCAAGGAAGTTGTCAAATGGCTGCTCGGGTGACATCGCAAGCACCAAAAAGTAGAGAACGAAGTTACTACATCTACTCTCGCCAAAGCTACCGATGATGTCTTAATTGTGACTCTGAGGGCCTCCTCCTCAGTCCTCATCATCCCTGACCCACATCAAGCTTCCTTCTGGATGCTCTTCACAAGTTCCGAGCCACTGCCTCTTCTAGCTCTCCCTGCTACCTCCCGGGCCTACCTCCCTCCCTTCCTACCCTAGCCTGGGTATCCCACAAGGCTCTGTCTGAAGCCCTCTACTCGGCTCTCTCTAGCCCTCTGAGATCTCAACAGCTCCCAAGGACTCAATTATCATCTCTAAGCAAACGACTCCCAAGCTCATGTCTCCAGCGGAAATGTTTTTCCTGACTTCAGTTCCAAAGTGCCAACTGTCAGACATCCCTACTTGCATGGCCTGCTGTCATCTCAAAGTCAACATGTCCAAATTAAAACTCATTAAATGATGAAACATGCCTTCCTTCCTCTGCGCAAAGGGTGGGGAGGGGGGCCACAGGGGCAAGATTTTGCATATGCTGTCAACCTCTCACTGTAATGACTGTTTTTGCTTAATTGTTTTCCCCTATTAATAAGGGAGGGTTCAATGCTTGGGTGAAGAGCCGAGAGGGGCTTTGAGAGACAAATAAAAGGCATCAATTAAGCTTTAGCTGAAGTAAAGGAAGGCTGAGGAACCAGACTGCTAATGTAATAAACAATATACGGAAATATATTCTGTACACAAATATCATATATAACATATAGCCCATGTAAATAGAGCTGCCAACAATAAAGCCTCAGATGCAGGGGAATAGGTCGGAGGACAAAAGGATCTGGAGGCTGGTCATTTGCTACAACAGAGGGCAGGCTACTTCAGGTGGCTCTCTATTTTTGTATTGATTTGAATGTTCTGCTTTATTACATTCTATTAGTGAGGAAGAACGGCCTCTGGAATGGATGTGGTGCTGGGCCTTGGTCACGAAAGGGCCTCCATGTACCTAAGGCCACCGTCTAGGATTCTGGGCTTCTCTTTGTTAGTAAAAAAATTTTTTTTTAAATTTAAAAAAAAAAAGAGTTCTGCTACCCTTAGAAACTCTCAAAATCTATCTCCTGTGTACATTGACTTACTAGAGAAAGGGACTGCAAAATCCCTCAGTGAACACAGCTACCCATCACTGCCCTTTGGAATAGGAGAACCCTGAGTTACAGACCACTTTCCCAGAGTCACACAGCCAGAATGGGATCAGTTTCCAGCTTCTAGACTTGTTCTCTACCCACAATCCCATGCTGCCCCCCATTATGATTTTTTTTAATTTTCAGAAAAGGTGAAAGCATTTGCTGATCATCTATTCTCTGTCCTTCTAACAATTAAGAGAACGTGGTCTGCTGGGTATTCAGGGCAGGAGAGATAACTGCAGAGATCCTCAATTCCTTCACTCCATCAATTGATTGATCACTAGGACTTCCTGCGATGGAGAGCCAAGACTCGGGGCTTCCTAGGATAGCAAGCCAAGAAGAGTCCTCGAGGGCTTTCCCTGTTTGATTCTCTTGTCATGGTGCTCCTCTACTGCCCTTTTGGGGTATAGGAGAGGGAGTGTTGCTCTGCAAATCAGGACCAGCCCCTCCATACACAAACTCCCTTGCTCGGAGATCTAGGCAAGTCCCTTGTATCTCATGGAGCCTCAGTGATCTCATCTATAAAATGGGGAAAGGTCCTCCCATCCTCCCTCGGTGAGTTGTGATGAAAAGCGACAGAGGGATAATCGAATCCAACCCCCTCATTTTACAGAGGAGCAAACAGAGGGAGTGTGACTCACTCCGCAGTACACAGCTCCTAGGTGGCTGACGTAGGACTGGAACCCAGGCCTTCCTGAGTCTAGCCTGACTCTGTCCACCTCACGGCCTCTCAGGTAAAGCGTGCGAACCTTAAAAGCCTACACAGATCTAAGTTATATTTTAATATATTTAACATCTACTGGTCATCCTGCCATTTAGGGGAGGGGGTGGGGGGGGGTAAGAGGTGAAAAATTGGAACAAGAGGTTTGGCAATTGTTAATGCTGTAAAGTGACCCATGTATATATCCTGTAAATTAAAGGCTATTAAATTAAAAAAAAAAAATTAAAAAAATAAATAAATAAATAAATAAAGCCTACACAGGGCGTTCATAATCCCAGGGGCTGCACAGAAAGACAGCAGGATGGAACCAAAAGGTTACCGTCACTAACCTTTGCCTGAAATGTGGCTTTCCTTCCACCATGAATGTACCTAACAAGATTTCCCTCCCCAAAGGTTTCCCCAGTGGGCCAAGAGGACCCAGACACCAAAAAGCCTGTTATGGACAACGGGGGTACTTTAATCGTTGTAATTAGCCACCTCCAGCAGCCTCAGTTTCCTCATCTGTATTACGGCCAAAAAAAATCATTTGCACCAGGATTTGTGAGTGGGAGGGGTCTCAGAAAGGCTGAAAACAGGGGAGATGCCAAAGTTATCTGGGGTGGGGGGGGGAGGCAGGCTCCACAGTACGCAGGGCTAGACTCCCAAGATGACAAAATGGGAATAGTCCTGTCCTTGGACAACCTGCCCAACAATAAATAGGCCTGAGAGAAAGGAGAGCCTCTCTCCTTGTTAACGAGCGGGGCCAAATGAGCTGCCGCGAGCAGTCCCCGCCTCACAAACACATGACTTCCAAAGCACCTGCTGCTTTCAATCCCCCTCCCTCCCCATTCCCCCATCAGAGCCAGCCCCCTCCTCTAGGCAGCCCTCCCCTCCCCCCAGTTTCCAGGCCCATCACCGAGCCCCCACCCCACCTCTTGCCAGGGCCGGCCTTCTGCGCCTGGTCTCCAGCTCCCGGCGGCTCCCGGAACTAAGGCAAACCACCCGACCCAAAGAAGAGCTCTTAATGTATCTGTCCATAAAAGCCGAAGATTATTTTCATGGGGAGTGTGTTTTAGAAGACCAGAAGATCAAAGACTTAGAGCAGGAAGGAGCCTCTGGTTCAGCCCACTCACTTTACAGATGGGGAAACTGAGACTGAGAGATAAACTGACTTGTCCAAGATCACACCCAGGGATCACCAAGCTGGAGCTCAGCTCAGAGGTCAACTAGTCCCAAAGCTTCATTTCTGAAGGAAGAGACCGAGTCAGAGAGGCAACCTGTCAAAGTTCATGAAGCTAAAAAGCAGCAGAGGTTCTCGGGTTACAATCCAGGTGTTCTTGCTGCCCAGTCCAGCTCTGAGCCCGGGAACACCTTTGCAGAAAAGAGTAAGCAAAACCCAGAGAGCACTTGAAATCAGGCCCACCAAAACACCTAGGAAAGCCGCCATAAAGGACATTGCTGAAGAGCGAAGATCAACATGGTGACCAAACTTGACTCCAAAGAACTGATCCAGAAGAAGCCCTCCCTCCCTCTAGGCGGAGAGGCGGGGAGCTACGAGTATGAACCGGGCACAACACAGGATGGAGTTGACACACGATAGGTCTTGCTTCACTGCCGTACCCGTTATACGGGTGGGCTTCATTTGGGGGGGGGGGGAATGGGGATCATTGGGACGTGACAGCAACATAAAAGAAAATGCATCAATACAACGGCTTTTTTTAAGGGGAGAAATTACTTTTCAAGTTTCAACCGAGCGATGGTTGACTTAAAAACAGACTCTGGGAAGCCGCTGTTGTGTACCTGAACGTGCTTCCTTCCAGCTCTCTTCTTGTTCCCTTTCTCTTGGATTAAATGTGTCCTAAAACCAACTCATGCTCACCTTTCCTCATTTTAGACAAGATATACACCTTTCTGAGAACAAACTTCTCCTGCCGACCTCCGACACTGGCAGCAGCCCCCTGCTCGCCGGCTCGAGGCAGCCCCAGAAGTCATTTACCGCATCCCCCATCCTCAATTTCCCAAAAAGACGATGGAGCTCCCAGGGAGGAAAGGCTCCATGAAACCACAGATATTAAAGAGACTTGAAGCAAGGTCTTCTGTACCCCAAAGCCAGGGCCCTTTCCACTAGTTCCCTCCACTGGCCATCTGTGCCAAAGGCCCTGGACAGCCCGGGCTGGGTTCCAAAAGGCCTGCCATGTCCCTGCCTGTCTCCCGTTCTGACAGGTGGGGGGAGGAGGTAGGCACGAGAGCTGGGGCTCCTTCGCCCCTCCTCACCCCCCGGCGACATGTCTAGCTCATCTCGTTCTGGCTTGGGTGGCATTCCGAGGTGGGGGATGGGGAGGGAGGGGGCTAAATGGGACACCGGGGCCAAGGGCAGAAAGAAGGGCAGAAGTGATGGCTCCCCTCACTCTCGCCGAGTCAAGTTGGCAAGCCAAGGGGAAAAAAGGCCAAATCTGAGCAAAGGGAGGGCCGTTCCCCGGTGCAGAAGGCTTGGCTTTGCCAGATCCAGAAGACGGGGAGAATATGGTAAAGGACGCTGCACTGGGGGGTGGGGAGACCCTGCTCGGGTCCCAGCTCTGCCATCCTCTCACCGTGTGACCTTGAACAGGTACCTCCCCGTTCTGGGGAGCTGGCACAGGTAACCCTCATAAAGGAACAGAAGGGGGGCAAGCTCTCAGATCACCTGTGGCTCCCACAGCCTAGGCTTTGGGAGACCCTTTCTCTAAAAGCTGCCCTCTACCTCCAGTGAGCCTCCCCTGACCAGGACCACTGAACTGGCAGGGACCTTCAAGGCCACCAAGTTCAACTCGTTCTTGTGATAAAGAACGACACTGAGGTCCCAGGAAGAGGAAAGCACTGGCCCAAGGTCACAGAGCTGAGTGGCTGGGACAGCCGGTTCCAGCCTGATATGATCTCCTCCTTCAACCTCCACACACACAGCACCTAGGGATGCTCCATACAATGGACCTTGGCTGGATATGATGCAATCATTTTGGGGGAGGGGAGGAGGGCACCGTTTTCTGTCTTCAGTATCTCCCCTGACCCCACCAGTACCCAGCACAGTGCCACCACCCCGGCACCCCTCGATAAATGCCCGGGAACTCCCGGCGTGGAGGCTTCTGGAATTAATGAAGATCGCCACCTTTCCACGATGAAGTTTTTGGGCGCTGCTGGAGGTGACAGGACTTGGCCAAATTCACACTTAGTAAGCGGCAAAGGCAAGATTCCAACCCAGATTTTCTGGACTCAGTCTAGCACTTCAGCTACTGTGCCCGGCTGCCCCCGGGGGGGGGGGGGGGAGAAAGAGCACTCCGGGTTCCCCACAGCCCTCCAGAAATACTCCGAGCCCTTAAAGCCGAGGCTGGCAAAGTCACCAGCTTGGGACATCGTGAGGACCCAGGGGCTCTTGGTTCCTCGAGTCCGGAGCCCACAATTTCTAGCCGGTTCCACTTGATACAGGACATCTGGTGCCCTCCTAGTCCCACACAAACCTAGAAGCCTGGCTTAGTCCAGAAGAAGGTCAAAGGTAGAAAGCTATGGGCGTGAGCTTGGGCTTGGGGGTGGGAGTTCAGGATGAGGGGGATGGAGCTGGACTTGGGGTTAGGGGTGAGAAGTGGAGGTGAGGAGGGTGGGAGTTGGAGGGCAGAGTGGGGGAGGGGTGAGTTGAGGGTTGGGAGCCAGAGGCGAGCTTGGGGTTAGGGGTGGGGGTTGAGGGATGGAGCTGGGCTTGGAGGTAGGGGTGGGGATTGGGTGTTAGGGCGTGGGAGTTGGAGGGTAGAGTCGGGGGCTGGGAGCCAGAGGTGGGCTTGGGGTTAAGGGTGGGGGTTGGGGTATGGAGCTAGGCTTGGGGTTAGGGGGGGAATTGGGAGTTAGGGGTAGGGGTTGGAGTTGGAAGGCTGGAGTTAGGGGTGGGTGGGGGTGGAATCGGGGTGGGTGAGGGGCGAGCTGGGGTTTAGGGACTGGGGGTTGGAGCTGCTCATGGGGTTAGGGGTGGACAGGGGGTTGGAGTTGGAGGCTGGAGTTGGGCTTGGAGTCAGGGGGAGAGTTGGGGGTTGGGGTTGGAGCTGGGCTTGGAGTTAGGAGTAGAGGCTGGAGGGGTGAAGCTGGGTTAGGGGTGGGGTGCAGGGTGAAATTGCAGGTTAGGGAGTAGGGGTTAGGCTGGGCTTGGGGTGAGGAGTGGAGTTGGGGGTGGGGACCAGAGGCAGCCTTGCAGTTAGGGGTGGAGGGTGAAATTGGAAGTTAGGGGATGGGTCTGGAGCCGGACTTTGGGTGGGGGGCCGGGGCGGGCCGACGCCTCCTTCCTCAATCTGAGGGCGCCGTCGTGCACGGCCCCCAACGACGCGGAAGCCCGGATCCCCGGGCCCCTGTCCGTGGAGCCAGGCCGGCTGAGCCCACTGGGTGCCAGCGAGGGAACTCACCCTGGCGGAGCCAGCGAGCCGGAGCCCCGGGCGGTGTCGGAGGCTGCAGCAGGTCCCTGTGACCGGCTCTAGGCTTCGGGGCAACTAGAGGGTTGCTGCGGAGCTGGGGTGGTTTTCCTTTCCCCCTTTGGAGCTGGCAACCAATAGAAACGCACTGGGCGAGGAATTCTCGGGCTTCCTGCAGAGGGCTATACAGAAGCGGCTTTTCCAAAACTGGTCTGGCATTTTTAGAAGGGCCAGTCAGTGCCGAGGAGACCTAATCCAAACCCCCCGAGGCGGGGAGAAGCGGGCTCAGATAACAAGGAGCATCAGGAATGGCATCCATTGAGCCCTGGGCCTCAGCGTGTACATGCCCAAATGTACACCACACCTTCTGTAGGCCGCCTCCCGGGGACCGCGTCCAACAGCGCTCATTCCCCGGCGTCAGACAGAGCAGGGGCCCGGGCCGCGCGAGCCAACCCCCAACGCTCTGTGTCGTGGGCCGATTCTAGGGCCAAGAGACCAAACCAACCCGGGACGGAAAGCCAGCCCTGCCCTGAAGCAACTTATAGTCTAGTGGAGGACACGGCACAGAGACACAAACATACACCTGATTACCCGAGGATACACAGAAGCAGCCACTGGGGAGATGGGAAAAAGAGACTCCACCCGAGCTCTGACCTGAAGAAAACCAGGAGAGGGATTTGGACAAAGACTTCGGCTCAAACCCTGACTTGGATGTTCACGGGCGGGGGAAGTCACCCGATCGCTCCGGGCCTCAGTTTCCCCGTCTGCAAAATGAAAAAGTTGGACTCGACGGCTCCCAAGGACCCTTCCAACAGGCTATCCACGAGCCAGAATTAAAGCCCAGTGGGCGCAAAAGTCAGTCTGGGCCAAAGCACTGAGGTGGGAGCTCAACTGCCACAGCCACAAATTGGGCTGGGGCACGGAGTGGGTGAGGTTGGCCGGAGGCCAGTTGGGGAGGGCACGAAAAACCATCGGGGGACGGCAGCCGAGGCAGCAGGGTTGCTGCTGTCTAACTCTTGTTCTTTGGTGCAAGGGAAGGTTCACTGAGAGTGTGGTCGGGAGGAGGGTCATATGTGGAAGTGGCCCCCATAAAAACCAAAGACACTGATGAAAATGAAAGAAAATGAGAAAGCTTGAGAAAGACAAAAAAAAAAAAAAAAAAAAGGAAGGAGAGAGAATCAGAGGGATGGAGACAGAGACAGAGACAGAAAAAGAGAGACAAAGAGAAGGAAAGAGAGAGGTGGAGACCCAACAGACAGGGAGAGACAGAGAGAGATACACAGAGAAACAAGTCAGACCCAGAAACAGACCAAGACAAAGAGAGACAAAGATGGAGACATAGATAGAGGAAGACAAAGAGAAGAACAGAGTTAGAGACCCAGACAGACAGAGATAGACAGGGAGAAACACAGGGACACACAGAGACACAGAGATAGACAAAGAGAAAGACACAAAAAGAGACAGAGAGAAACAGGGATAGACAGAGGAAGAAAGACAAAGAAAAAGAGATGGAGACCCAGATTGACAGAGATATACAGAGACAGAGACACAGAGATACACAGAGAGAGACAGACAGACACAAAAAGTCAGAAACAGAGAGAGACAGAGACAGCGTGAGGGAGACCAAGAGACCCTGAGACAGAGATGAACAAAGAGAGAAAAAGAGACAAAGAAAGATGGAAGAGGGGAAGAAGAGAGGAGAGGAAGGGAAGAAGGAGAGGAAAGAGAACTGCATCTCCAAGCATGTATTGTGTGGTGGGTACAGTCTAATTTGTCAGGGCGTAGCAAGAGCTGAACCTGGGATTAAGGATTAATTAGGCTAAGCAGGCAGGGGCCCCAGTGAGAGCTTTTCATGAAGACGGCAGCCCAGTGGCACTGCCAACATGGATACGGGGTTGATCTTGTCCTGAATGCAAGGACTCCAGCTACAGTCAGAGGGAGGCATTTCTCACGGCCTGGCCTTGGGTGCCAACCCCCGATGGCCACCAATGGGGATGCGCAGCTTAGCTGGGCTGGTTATTCAATACCCCGTCAGGGGCTCAACCGGTCAGATCTGGAAGGGCCCCCTCAAGTAGTCTCCCGTTCTTTTACAGATGAGAAAACTGAGGCCCAGAAGGTCAAAGGGATTGACCAAATGAGAAACTGCTAGCCAAAACTGAGGTTTTCAATTTATTTTCAAAGGCTCTGAGTTTCCCATGCATGACCATTACAAAGTACCAGACCTCAAAGCACAGTTAAGGAAAAAAAAAACCAGCTGATTATCCACAAGATAGAGGAGACAGAACAGAGAGAGGGCAGGAAAGCAATGCAAATGGCATCTTTACTGAGCAAAGTGTGGCCCTGGAGAGAAGGCCCAAGTTTTCCGTTTCACATTTCCAAACATGCCTTATCTCAAAACGTGAGGCTTCATCTATCCAGAACCCCCAGGAAAAGTCATTCTGGATAGCTGAAAATCAATCCCTTTTAGCATCAAATTGGGTTTTTTGGGGGGGAGGGGGTCGCCATTTTTGTGATAATCTTCCTCCTAAGGGAACCCAAACTGTCAGCCTTCTGACCCTGGATTGTGATAAGGGAACAGCATTCACTTGTTTTGGCCGGTCCAGCCAACACCTCCTGGGCAACTCCCTGTCAACTCCCTGTCATGTACAACACGTCCCCTAACTTCCCCTCCATTTAAAGCGTGGCTCTGAAATCGGGAGCCAGACTCTAAAAGCAAGAACAGAATCTGCCATTTCTAGAAATGGCTGAAGATGTATCCCCTCATTGACTAAAACACTCCTGGCTGCTGATCCCTTACAGAGGGAGCCATCCCCCATTGGAATATAAGCTCTGGGAGGGTATATCTTTCCTGCTCACATCTGTACCCCTGGCACTCAGCACAGTATCTGCCACGTAGAAAGCACATGAAAAACCCTTGTGCAGCTACTCTAATATATCCACACTTCCCTGTCTTCTTATGCAGAAGCTACAAGAGCAACCCACACTTAACACCGTATACCAAGATAAGATCAAAATGGGTCCCCATGATTTAGGCATAAAGAACGAGATTATAAATAAATTAGAGGAACATAGGATAGTTTATCTCTCAGACCTGTGGAGGAGGAAGAAATTTGTGACCAAAGACGAACTAGAGACCACTATTGATCACAAAATAGAAAATTTGGATTACATCAAATTAAAAACCTTTGTACAAACTAAAGAAATGCAAATAAGATTAGAAAGGAAGCAACAAACTGGGAAAACATCTTCACAGTTAAAGGTTCTGATAAAGGCCTCATTTCCAAACTATATGGTGAATTGACTCTAATTTATAAGAAATCAAGCCATTCTCCAATTGATAAATGGTCAAAGGATATGAACAGACAATTTTCAGATGATGAAATTGAAACTATTTCCACTCATATGAGTGTTCCAAATCACTATTAATCAAAGAAATGCAAATTAAGACAACTCTGAGATACCACTATACACCTCTTAGATTGGCTAAGATGACAGGAAAAGATAACGATGAATGTTGGAGGGGATGCGGGAAAACTGGGACACTGATGCATTGTTGGTGGAGTTGTGAACGAATCCAACCATTCTGGAGAGCAATCTGGAATTATGCCCAAAAAGTTATCAAACTATGTATACCCTTTGATCCAGCAGTGCTACTGCTGGGCTTATCCCCCAAAGAGATACTAAAGAAGGGAAAGGGACCTGTTTGTGCCAAAATGTTTGTGGCGGCCCTGTTTGTAGTGGCTAGAAACTGGAAAATGAATGGATGCCCTTCAACTGGAGAATGATCGAGTAAATTGTGGTATATGAATGTTATGGAATGTTATTGTTCTGTAAGAAATGACCAGCAGGATGAATACAGAGAGGCTGGAGAGACTGACATGAACTGATGCTGAGTGAAAGGAGCAGAACCAGGAGATCATTATATACATCAACAACGACACTGTATAAAGATGTATTCTGATGGAAGTGGATTTCTTTGACAAAGAGACCTAACTCAGTTTCAATTGATCAGTGATGGACAGAAGCAGCTACACCCAAAGAAAGAACACTGGGAAATGAACTGTTTGCATTTTTGTTTTTCTTCCCAGGTTATTTTTACCTTCTGAATCCAATTCTCCCTGTGCAACAAGAGAACCTGTTCGGTTCTGCACACATATATTGTATCCAAGATCTACTGTAATCTATTTAACATGTATAGGACTGCTTGCCATCTGGGGGAGGGGATGGAAGGAGGGAGGGGAAAAGTCGGAACAGAAGTCAGTGCAAGGGATAATGTTGGAAAATATTACCCCGGCATGGGTTCTGTCAATAAAAAGTTATATAATTATTTAAAAATAAATAAAACAAAACAAAACAAAACAAACAAACAAACAAAAAAGAAGCTACAGGAGTTTACTTGAACCATTAGCTGATGGCTTAGCAATATCATCATAATGGGGTGGAGGGTTCAGATCTGTGATTTCATTGATATAGGGAATTATATACGAATTGACAAGTATTTGGCAACTGAAGCACCACCAAGAGGCAAGTCACTTAACCTGGTCACTATATACTTTGAGCCGTGACTGAAATGTGGGCCTTGACTTCAGGAAGACAAGAAGCTTCTCAGTTGTCAGGATGGGGTCATAGTACCATGTACCATGACTATCTAATGGTCACTGAGGCACACAGGACTGTTCGTTCTTAGACCGAAAGTCGCATATTGCTATGCTTTTGAAGTTCTTGCGCCTGCAAGAACTAGTTTCCCATTTCTTCTTCACCAGTTAATTTTTCGCTCTACTAAAGCATAACTTCTTCTGATAGTCTTTGCCCATTGTAGCTCAATCCCCTACCATCAACCCTTCCAGCTTCCTCCAAAAAATCTGCTTGTGATTTGGTATAAAGTTTAGAAACCAGCTCACCAAGCTTATTAGAATTATGTATAAAATAAAAGTAAACTGCATGAGCTCAGTGTATAGACTTTCACCTGAAAGCTGAAATAATTAAAACCATTGAGAGCTAAGAGACTAATAAGTACAGAATCTCAGAGCCAAAGTATTCAAACACAGAGGTGAACAAGTGTAATGCTAAAAGTGATTCTCAATTTCACCCCATGGAGGCTCTCTGTAAAAGAAGTTACTTATACTGTACCTGGGCTATATCAAATGGAGAGTTGGCTACCTAGGACTCTGGAGATCTCAGTCACCTCCAACACAAGAGAAAAGGAGAAAAAACATCAATAAATGAAATTAGCAAATTTAACCCACCTTCATCATTCACCCCTCCTCAGCAAGGGAACTGCATGAGCTCTGTGTATAAACTTTCACCTGGGAGCTGAAATAGTTAAAACCACTGAGAGCTAAGAGATTAATAAGTACAGAGTCTCGGATCCAAAGTATTCAAACACAGAAGTGAACAAGTGTAATGCTAAAAGTGAATAAGACCCTGAGTCTCAATTTCACCCCATAGAGACTCTCTGTAAAAGTAGTTACTCTGTACTTGGGCTATGTCAAATAGAGAGTTGGCTACCTAGGACTCTGGAGATCTCAGTCACCCCCAACAGAAGAGAAAGGGAGAAATAACATCAATAAGTGAAATTAGCAAATTTAACCCAACTTCATCATTCACCCCTCCTCAGCAAGGGAACTGCATGAGCTCTGTGTATAAACTTTCACCTGGGAGCTGAAATAGTTAAAACCACTGAGAGCTAAGAGATTAATAAGTACAGAGTCTCGGATCCAAAGTATTCAAACACAGAAGTGAACAAGTGTAATGCTAAAAGTGAATAAGACCCTGAGTCTCAATTTCACCCCATAGAGACTCTCTGTAAAAGTAGTTACTCTGTACTTGGGCTATGTCAAATAGAGAGTTGGCTACCTAGGACTCTGGAGATCTCAGTCACCCCCCAACAGAAGAGAAAGGGAGAAATAACATCAATAAATGAAATTAGCAAATTTAACCCAATCATCATTCACCCCTCCTCAGCAAGGGAACTAACTGCATGAGCTCTGTGTATAAACTTTCACCTGGGAGCTGAAATAGTTAAAACCACTGAGAGCTAAGAGATTAATAAGTACAGAGTCTCAGATCCAAAGTATTCAAACACAGAAGTGAACAAGTGTAATGCTAAAAGTGAATAAGACCCTGAGTCTCAATTTCACCCCATAGAGACTCTGTAAAAGTAGTTACTCTGTACTTGGGCTATGTCAAATAGAGAGTTGGCTACCTAGGACTCTGGAGATCTCATACCCCAACACAAGAGAAAGGGAGAAATAACATCAATAAATGAAATTAGCAAATTTAACCCAACTTCATCATTCACCCCTCCTCAGCAAGGGAACTGCATGAGCTCTGTGTATAAACTTTCACCTGGGAGCTGAAATAGTTAAAACCACTGAGAGCTAAGAGATTAATAAGTACAGAGTCTCAGATCCAAAGTATTCAAACACAGAAGTGAACAAGTGTAATGCTAAAAGTGATTCTCAATTTCACCCATGGAGACTCTCTGTAAAAGTAGTTACTCTGTACTTGGGCTATGTCAAATAGAGTTGGCTACCTAGGACTCTGGAGATCTCAGTCACCCCCAACAGAAGAGAAAGGGAGAAATAACATCAATAAATGAAATTAGCAAACTTAACCCAACTTCATCATTCACCCCTCCTCAGCAAAGGAACTGCATGAGCTCTGTGTATAAACTTCATCTGGAGCTGAAATAGTTAAGAGCACTGAGACTGAGAGACTAATAACTACACAGCCTTAGATCAAAATATTTAAGCACACAATTGAACAAGTATAATGCTAAAAAGTGATTCTCAATTTCACCTCATGGACACTCTGTAAAAGTAAGTTACTTATACTGTACCGCTATGTCAAATGGAGCTTTGGCTAGCTAGGACTCTGGAGATCTCAGTCACCCCCAACACAAGAGAAAGGGAGGAATAACATCAATAAATGAAATTAGCAAACTTAACCCAACTTCATCATTCACCCCTCCTCAGCAAGGGAACTAACTGCATGAGCTCTGTGTATAAACTTTCACCTGGGAGCTGAAATAGTTAAGAGCACTGAGAGCTGAGAGACTAATAAGTACAGAGTCTCAGATCCAAAGTATTCAAACACAGAAGTGAACAAGTGTAATGCTAAAAGTGAATAAGACCCTGAGTCTCAATTTCACCCCATAGAGACTCTGTAAAAGTAGTTACTCTGTACTTGGGCTATGTCAAATAGAGAGTTGGCTACCTAGGACTCTGGAGATCTCAGTCACCCCCAACAGAAGAGAAAGGGAGAAATAACATCAATAAGTGAAATTAGCAAATTTAACCCAACTTCATCATTCACCCCTCCTCAGCAAGGGAACTGCATGAGCTCTGTGTATAAACTTTCACCTGGGAGCTGAAATAGTTAAAACCACTGAGAGCTGAGAGACTAATAAGTACAGAGTCTCAGATCCAAAGTATTCAAACACAGAAGTGAACAAGTGTAATGCTAAAAGTGAATAAGACCCTGAGTCTCAATTTCACCCCATAGAGACTCTCTGTAAAAGTAGTTACTCTGTACTTGGGCTATGTCAAATAGAGAGTTGGCTACCTAGGACTCTGGAGATCTCAGTCACCCCCAACAGAAGAGAAAGGGAGAAATAACATCAATAAATGAAATTAGCAAATTTAACCCAACTTCATCATTCACCCCTCCTCAGCAAGGGAACTGCATGAGCTCTGTGTATAAACTTTCATCTGGGAGCTGAAATAGTTAAGAGCACTGAGAGCTGAGAGACTAATAACTACACAGCCTTAGATCAAAATATTTAAGCACACAATTGAACAAGTATAATGCTAAAAGTGATTCTCAATTTCACCTCATGGACACTCTCTGTAAAAGTAGTTACTTATACTGTACCTGGGCTATGTCAAATGGAGCTTTGGCTAGCTAGGACTCTGGAGATCTCAGTCACCCCCAACACAAGAGAAAGGGAGGAATAACATCAATAAATGAAATTAGCAAACTTAACCCAACTTCATCATTCACCCTTCCTGATCTCTAGGGCAGAGGGAAAAAAAGCTGTGGAAAAGCTATGGCACCCAAATCAAAATCCCTGGATGAAATGTCATATCTGTGGTCTCAGCAGGGACACTGGTGTTGAGGGTGGGAAAGGGGATGAGACCAGGGTTCTAATTCTGAGTAAACTATTAGCTAGCTGGGTGCAGGTTGGGCAGGGCACTCCGTCTTTTGTCAGTTTCCCCATATATAAAGTAGATAACTACAGAACCTCTGAATGAATCCCCTGTTCTGGACTCCACAATTTCCCAAAGCAGCCCATTCCACTTTGGGATAGCCTTCATTGTTGGGAAAGTCACTTTTTCCCCCCTTATGTACAGTTCAAATCAGCTTCTAGGTAATTCTCACCCACTGATCCCAGTTCTGCCCTCTGGGGTCAAGCAGACTGAGGCTAATCCCTTTTCAAAGACACTACAGCCTGGCCTACATACTTGATGTCGATTCAATATAATAAAATAAGATAAAATATAAAGTAAGTAACTGCTAACAAAGCAGGAAGCACCCTGATAAGATAAGAATGTGATTTCAAATCTAAGGGATGGTCACGAATGGAATGTCCTTCAGTGACAAGGGGAGGCTTTAGCCTCCACCACCATGAGCCTCAGTCTCCACACCAATATCGTAACTGTTCAAGGAAATTCACTGAGGGAGTGAGTCCTAAGGCTTGTGGGAAAAAATGGAGGCTAAAGCCTCCCCTTGTCACTGAAGGACAAAAAAAAAAAAAAAAAAAAAAAAAAGGGCCGCAGCAGTGCCTGGTGGGTAACCCCGTACTTTGTTTGAAGAGATCTCTCCAGGGTAAATGTCAGAACTGAAAAACAAGGGGCGGGATCGGGTCTTCCACTGCTTTCTGGGGGGCTCTTTGCCATCAACCCCCAGCCAGCATTGCATCATTCGCTTGGGCCAACTTGGGGCCTCCGTTAATGTCCAAATGAGAAATCTCTGCCTGGCGAGCCAGTAACTCCATTTCCAGGAAAACCCAAGAGAGAAAGGAGATTTGGCCCCGTCACTGTGACTAAAGGGGTTCGGTGTTATTGTCACTGGGGTTGTTCTGAACTCTCCACAGCACGGAGGGAAGAGATGGATGGGAAGCATGGGGAAGGGCGGGGGGGGGGGGGGGATGCCAGCGTCACTCTGAAGAGTGGACATGGGCTTCAAAACAAACGCGGCGCACGTGGGACGTGACGTTTCCCCCTATCGGTCCTGCTCCCCCCCCCAAAAAAAAAAGTTGGTTCCCCGAGAAGGCAGGGAGGCGCTCTAGGGCGCAGCCCTAGGAGGCGGGACGCCAATAGCTCAACAGATAACCTGTTGGGACCCCAAAGGGCTTCAGAGGGAAGGCCCGAGGTCAGAGCAAAGTTGGGCTCCACTGAAGGGGAACACGCACCGCGCGGGCAGGTGGGCGGGCACGGCCTCTCAGGATCTCTACGTACCTGGGGCCACACTGCGTGTAGCGAAGGCCTTCAGGCGCCGGGTGCAGAGAGTACTTAAGTGTAGCGAGCTTGCCCTGGAGAGAAGTCAAAGGAAGATACTTTCTGCGGCCAGACTTGGTCCCGAGTTTAGCTCCTCCCTCCCCAGCCCCTGATCGCAATCTCTGCGAGCGCCTGCCCCGCCGCCGCCCCTCCGAGCGGGGCCACAAATCAGCTGGCCGCCAAGCCAAAGGGAAGCTCTCGAGGGATGCTCTGGCCACTTGGACGCTGACCGCCCCCCCCACTCGCTGCACGGCACCCCACCCCCACCCCGAGCTCCCCCTTCTCCAGAGCCGAGCCGCCGGGTCCCGTGCGCCCGCGTCCCGCCCGTCGCTCGGCCCCAGAGCGCTCCAGCTTTCTTACCCCCTCCGAGCTTCGGCTCCGAGTCACAGGGCAAGGCTGGCTAGCGCCGAGGGGTGCCCGGGGTCCGAGCAGCGAGCGCTCGCCCCTGGCGACCAAGCCGAACTCAACCTGGCTGCGACGCCGAGCTCCGGCTCCTCGGAGGCTTGGCTGGAAGGGGAGTTGGGCAGTTCCGCCGCCGCCGGACCCCCGAGTCTCCTTCCGCCGCAGCCCAGCGAAAGAAATTATTTCGGTTTTCCCCAGAGCCCGGAAAGCCAAGAGCCTCAAATGGGAGGAGAGAGGAGAAAAAGCCGCCCGCAACTTCCGACAGCGCCGCAAAGTCCGCCAGGCTGTGGAGCCGCCCCCGTTGCTGTAGCCCAGGAGGCGGCGGAGGCAGCGGCGCACGAGGCGCCGCGCAGTGGCCGCGGAAAGCGCGCGGGCTGCGGGGCGGGGGGGCGCCGCCGGCGGCCTCGCCTGCACCCCGGCCCCAGTCCCAGGGCCGCTCCCGCGGTGCAGCGCGCGACCCAGCGGCTGGAGCGAGGCCACGCAGGGGCAGCACGGGGGGCCCAGCCTGGCCGAGGAGGCGAGACGACCGGCCGGAGTCTGCAACTTGTCCTTGCCCAGCTCTCGAAAAATGCCAGCGCTAGCCTCCTTCCCTCGGCAGGGGCAGGGGCAGCGGCAGAGGCAGGGGCGAGCGGCGCGCAGGGGCCTGAGCCCGAGTCAAGTAAGTGGGCTGCTACGGGCTGGGACCCTGACGGCGGCGGCGGCGGCGGCGGTGGCGGCGGCGGCGGCGGCGGCGGCGGCGGCGGGGAAGCGATGACCCGGACCTGGATCGGAGGAGTAGGAACTGGAAGTGACAGCGGCGCAGGGCAGAGCAGCAGCAGTAGCAGCAGCAGCAGCAGCTACGGCAGCGGCGGCGGCGGTAGTTTCGGTGGTCGCAGAAGCCTGGATGGCGGCGACAACCTGAGAGACAGCAGCAGCAGCAGTAGCAGTAGCAGCAGCAGCAGCAGCAGCAGCAGCAGCAGCAGCAGCAGCCTCAGCCTGGGAAGCAGGAGCAGCAGGATCAGCACCAGCAGCTTCAGCAGCTGCAGCTTTAGTAGCAGCAGCCTCGGCAGCAGCAGCAGCCTCGGAGGTAGCAGCAGCAGCCTCGGCAGCGGCAGCGGCAGCAGCTTCGGCTTCGTCAGCGGCAGCAGCGGCAGCATCAGCAACATCAGCAGCATCGGTTTCGGCAGCAGCAGCAGTTTCGGCGGCAGCGGCAGCAGCAGCTTCGGCTTCGTCAGCGGCAGCAGCAGCAGTTTCAGCGGCAGCAGCAGTTTCGGCAGCAGCAGCAGCTTCGGTAGCAGCAGCAGCAGCAGCAGCAGCCTTCGAAGCAGCAGCAGCAGTGCTAGCAGCTACAAAAGTTTCAGCAGCTGGGCAGGCAGCGGCGGCAGCGGCAGCGGCGGCAGCGGCAAAAACTTAGGCGGCGGCGGCGGCGGCGGCGGCAGAAGCAACAGAAAATTCGGCGACGGCAGCGGTAATCGGGGCTATCGATTCGGGGGCGGCGGTGACCCGGGCTATAGTTTCGGGGGCGGCGTCGACCTGAACTGCAACTTCGGCGGCGGTGACGGCGGCGACGGCGGTGGCGACGGCGGCGGCAGCGACCCGGGCTGTAGTTTCGGCGGCGGCGACGGCGGCGGTGGCGGCGACCCGGGCTGCAGTTTTGGCGGCGGCGGCGGCGCCAGCGGCGGCGACGGCGACGGCGACGACGACGGCGACCCGGGCTGCAGTTTCGGCCGCGTCTGTGACCCGAGCTGCAGCTTCGCCGGCGGCAGTAGCGGCAGCAGCAGCAGCAACGCCTTCCCCATACTGCGCATGCTGCTGCTGCCCAACCGAGAGAGCCCCCAGCCTTCTTACCTTGGCTGGACCCCCCCAGAAGACCAACCCTAGAAAAGCAGTCTAGCTGACGGCTCGGCGGCCAGCCGAGCCCCCTGTTTAAATTAAGCACCCCGATCCCCACCCACGGTTCCCGGAGACCCGACGGTTTCAGCCTAGATAGTTAGTGAAAAGGGGGGTGAGGGGTGGGGGGTGGGGGTGGGGGGAGTAGGCAGAGAGGGGATGAATTCAGACGGGTTTTTGTCAATGAAATCCCAAAGCAATACTTAGCATACAGTAGGCGCTTAATAAATACTTGTGGCAACGCTTTGGGTTGGGTTTACTTTCTTCTAGCCCCTGCAACCTAGGGGATTTCTGTCTATTAGAAATCTGAGAGATTTAAGCCCCAGGCCGGGCCGAGAGGAGGAGGTGGCTAACTAGTAACTAGTGGAACTGGGAATATTTACAAGGCTTCATTATTCATAAATTTCAGAAGGCAAAAATCGAGAGCACTTAATCAATAAATGCAATAATAGACGTCTTCTGGAGCACTTATTGTTACTTATGGAAATTCCATTAGGATTTCTTTTGCTTAATTGTGCTTTGTTACTACTGGGATGGTGGAGGAGGGAAGGGAAATTGCTGGAAAATGACTAATTTTTTTAAGAGCATCAGTTTTTAAAAATCCATTAGAGACACGAGGCTTCAAGAAAAGGAAGAAAAAGAGCCACTGAGATAGATCCTCTAGTGTTCCTATTGGCGCTAAATGGAAAGAAATATACCACAGGGCAATTGCCTTGCAGGAAATGGGGAATGGAGGAAGGAACAGTAAGCGAGCCGACCGGAAAGGGCCTCTTGGTCTCCCCTCCCCACCCCACTCCCAGCTGCTAGCGCTTTCCCCACTGAGATTCCTCTCCCTCTATTTTGCATACAGCTTGTATACATGGAATTATTTATATATCAGTTTTCCCCTTAGAATGTAAGTTTCCTGAAGGCCAGTATTGTTTTTGCCTTTCCTTTGATCCCCAGCAACAATTCCTGACATATAGCAAGGGAGAAAAAAAAATCAATCTTTTATTCCTTTTGTGATTTTTTTCTATGTACAAGATGATGATTTTCAAATTGTTTTCTTAGATAATTTCTACTGTGACTAACTAGATTTAAGGACTCACTGTTATTAATCACGAATGTAAATGTAATCACGAATTAAGTTCTTAATAAAGAAAATGTTGAATAAAGGCTTGTTGACTGATTTGCCTCATTGCCAACCTAGCCCCCCTTTTCCTCGGTAGAGTGGGGCTTGACTGTTGCACGGTAGGACTCGGGCACTGTCTCCATGAAGTTCCTAATGTTCCTAAAGTTGGCAGAGCCATCCTGCTTTGGGCATGGCCAGATGGAACGCGCTCACAGAGGCAGCCGGCTTCGGGAGAAGGCTCTGCTGGGAGGAGAGACACGGGCCTGGGCTGGGAAGAGCAATGGTCGGGGAAATCAGAAGGCCCAGCTTCAAACCCTATCTGCAGATCTCGGTGACCCAGGACAAGTTCCCCTCCCGGGCCTGGGAATTATACTAGCTAGCCTCGGGAGTGCCTTCAAGGGCCACACCACATCTGGGCTTCTGCCCAGGAGACAGGGGCTGAATCCTGGCTTTTGGCTCCACTGTGTAATCATATAAAAGTCACTTTCCTTCTCTATGCCTGTCAGCTGGGGGGGATGGGGACACTTGTATTGCCCGCTTTTCAGGGTTTCTGAAACCCCAGGGGGCGAGTCCAGTAGTTGTTATATTATTATTATTATTATGTTATTATTAATTATGCTATTTTACAAGACACACTGGCCCTTGTAAAAAGTTTCCTGAGGTTTTTTCCCTAAGTTAACCTGAGCTCAGGAACACCGACTCCACTTTGGGGCAGTGGGAGGAGCTGAGGAGACAGTACCTGCTGGCACTGGGGAAGGACCCCCGCCTCCTGGTTTTTCTAGGGGAGGAAATGAGTGCCCCACCCCATACACATTCCCAGAAGCCTAAGTGGTAACCCGATTGGGACAGATCCATTCATCCTTTTAGCCCTTTAAAAGCAGACAATTTATATCTGTGGGTCCTTAACTCCTTAATTGTCTGTGGGTCCTACTGATGGTAGTAGACAAGATACTGGGGGGAGGGGGAGGGCTGAGGGCCTTCCCTCCCTTCTCGGTTCTATGAATAAAGAAGGAAGGTCTATTTATAACATAAGATCCCTTCAATCCCACATCCTTAGGACTCTCATTTATTCCACACTGCTTTTTTTCCTCTCTCTCTCTCTCTCTCTCTCTCTCTCTCTCTCTCTCTCTCTCTCTTCTCTCACATACACACATCTTTCTCTTTTTCTCTCTCTCTTCTGTTTCTCCTCTTTTTTCTCTCTGCCTGTCTCTCTCTTTGTCCCTGTCTCTCTGTCTCTATCTCTCTCTCCTCTCTCACATCTCTGTCTCTCTCCTTTCTCTTTTATCTCTCTCACATCTCCTCTTTTCTCTCTCTCTTCTCTTTTTCTCTCTCCTCTCGCCTCTATCTCTCTGTCCTCTCTCCTCTCTTTCTCGCTCTTCTCTCTGTTTCTCCTCTCTTTTTTCTGTCTCTGTCTTTGTCTGTCTGTCTCTCTCTCTCTCTCTCCTCTCTCACATCTCTGTCTCTCCTGTCTCCTTTTTTCCCTCTCTGTCTCTCTCTCACACATCTCTTTCTCCCTCTCTTCTCTCTGTCCCATCTCTTTCTCTCTCTCAGTTCCTCTGTCCCATCTCTTTCTCTCTCTCTCAGTTCCTCTTTCTTTCTTCTCTGTTTCTCCTCTTTTTTCTCTCTGTCTCTCACTCTCTGTTCTCTCTCTCCTTTCTCACATCTCTCAGTCTCTCCTCTCTCTCTCCTTTATCTTTTTCTCTCTCTGTCTATCCTCTCTCCTCTCCTCTCTCTCTGCTCTCTCTGTGTGTGTTCTCCCTCCTCCCTTCTCTCTCACATCTTTTTCTCTCTTCTCTCTGTCTCTCCTCTTTTTTCTAGCTCTTTCTCTGTCCCTGTCTCTCTGTCTCTCTCCTTTCTCACATGTCTCTCTGTCCGCTGTCTCCTTTCTTTTTTCCTCCCTGTCTCTCTCACATCTCTTTCTCTCTCTCCTCTCTTTTTTATCTCTTTCTCTGTTCCTGTCTCTCTGTCTCTCTCTCCTCTCTCACATCTCTCTGTCTCTCCTCTCTCTACTTTCTTTTTTCCTCTTTCTGTTTCTCTCACATCTCTTTCTCTCTGTCTCTCTTCTTTCCTCTCTTTTCCCCCTCTCTCTCTATCCTTTCTCCTCTCTCTCTTCTCTTTCTCCTCTTTTTCTCTCTGTCTCTCACTCTGTTCTCTCTTTCTGTCTCTGTCTCTTTCCTCTCTCACATCTCTCTCAGTCTCTCCTCTCTCTCTCTCTCTCCCCTTTCTCTTTTTCTCTCTCTGTCTCTCCTCTCTCTCTGTCTCTCTCTCTGTGTCCTCTCTTCTCTCTTCTCTGTCTTTCCTCTCTTTTCTCTCTCTCTGTGTCTGTTGTTGTCTCTGTGTCTCTGTTTCTCTCTCTCTCTCTCTCTCTCTCTCTCTCTCTCTCTCTCCCCCCCCCCCAATGGTTCCACTGACTGAAAATGAATACTGTATAAGACTTCAGCTGTCCAAAGGTCATTAATCTTTCAACCTTACTGTAAAAAAAAGAAAGAAAGAAAAAGGAAAGGAAAGGAAAAGATGTCTCTGAGCAGCCCAAACAGATGGTGCAATGTCTACGCTGAAAACTCAGAAGAGGGTACCCCACATCCTCATTCGGAACCTATTAACTTTTATTTTAGACAGAAATTGAAAAAGCTTGGGGATTAGATTTTCCATCTCATAGCAGAAGAAAAGGCAGGGGGCATATGGAGAGAGAACCACAGAAGCAAAAAATGACAGCTGACAGGGATAAGGAAAGAGTGAACAGAGACAGAAACAAGGCCTGTGTTTCATTGGCATCAAGAACTCCCAGGTGAGGAAACTCCCTTTTCCAATACAGGTCATCACCCTTTTTGAATCTTATAGCCTTAGAGAGTTGCCTTGGGCATTAAGAGGTTAAATACTTGCCCAAGGACAGCCAGCCAATAATGTGTCAAAAGTGAGATTGGAATCCAGGTCTGCGTGGCTTCCAGGCCAGTTTTATCTACTCTGACCTCTATGATAAACTATAATTACTAGGGAATTATAAAATAGAACAGAAATTGTAAAAGGCACAAAGTATAACAATTTGGGGCTATCTGGTACGAGGGAAAGAATCCATGACCCTGAGAACATCATTGTTATAATGCAATAATGAGGATACAAACTGATCTTGAGCCATCAAGAAAGGGTTAAATCATGGTCAGCTTCATCTGTTTGAGAAGGAAAGGAAACATATAATAAATACATCTTAGAAAGATTTTCATTCAAAATGGTTGACAAAAAAGTTGGACTCTTACATTTTGACTCTGGAAAATCCTTACAGAGTAGTTCATCCCTATATAATACCAAGCAAATAAGCTCTTCGCTTTGGATTTCAAGGAGAAAATCCTCCTTCTCATTCTATATACCACCGAGGTCTTCAGCCAGAAAACGTGCACATACACACACACATATATCACAATGGACAGTGGGGAAACACACACAGACCAAACAGTTTTATGAGAGAAGGGAGCATGTAGCTGTGAATGGAATCGAGTGGGAGGGCACCATTAAATGTTCAGGGCTTAGAATCCCTTGGTCTCGAAGTTTCAAGAAACTAGAATGGGGGGCGGGGGGGTTGGATTGGGAGGAGAAGCAGACAAAAGTCGCCTTCCATCTAATGCTTTTTGTTCTGAGAAGTCTCCCCAATAGGAATCCTATTGCACTGCAGACAGAGCCTCTGTCCGGAGTCAGTCGGAAACAGTGTTTTGAATGGAGTAAGATTTGTCTCTGGTTGAGATTGTGTCCTAGGTCATCATCCTTTTTCCCACCACTGAGATTCCCAGCCAGTTCCCTATCCAGGGACCAGGCTTTCTGTAGCCAAAGTGTTACCCTGTTCATCTGATCAACTGCCCTTATGCTAATGGGGAAGGTTATGGGACCTTCTGTTTTCAGACCTTATAAACTGTAGTGTCATAGAACTCAGAGTTCCTGAACAAGATAATCTAGGTGGGAGATTTCTCATCTTTTCCAGTCTTTCTAATGCTTGGCTTTTGGGAAACCCTTCCACACATTATAGAATACGAAATAAATTCTAGAAATGGAAGAGAGGAGTTAAAGAAAACTTATTCCCGACCCCCGTGACAGTATATATACATGATCCAGGTTGGGAATATAGATTTTACAGTGGAGCAAATTGAAGCCCAAAGGAGTATGCTCCACGCCTGTGGCCTGCTGGAGACAAGGGCCCCCTCTTCGTTGTCTGAATCAGAAGTATCAAATACTGACCAACCCGTATGAGACCCATGATGCTCCTGAGTCTAGCCCAAGTTAGATTAAAATGGAATTGGGAAATACCCAACAAATGAAATAAAAGTACAATAAACCATAGCTAATATTCCATTTGAAAACTAGGTCAACAGGGATCCTTGTCTATGGATTAGTGACCTTCACTTTGGATTGAGTTTGACTGCACTGGTCTAAACATGAGTGTTCCCTGAGGTTGAGAAAAGCAGGTACAAAGCTCATCAGTTCCATCTGAGTTTACTCTTAAAACTTTCATGCTGGACCGTGAAAGACAATTGTTTTACTGTTACTGCTGTCAACTTTCCCAGCAGGTGGGGGGAGGAAGGGGGGAGACAGCCTCCCACCCAAATGACCATCCATTTCTGCTGTGGGGTGAATTTAAAAGTGCTCAGTCTTCAACCTCGCAGTGGCTGCTGGGAAAAGAAGCAATATTTCCTTTTTATTCCCATACCAAATCTCCTGTTTGTTAGCAGAGCCACCAAAAAGCACCAAAAAGCACCGAGGTTACGTGGGCCAAGTGACTTACCTCTACCTGAAGACCTGCACATCCTTTAAGGAAGTCCTTAATGTTACTGAGGCAGTCAGCTTCCGATTGGGGCTCCTGGTGGTACTAAAGAAATGATTAAGAGAACCTCGGTGAGTTGGGGTTCCTAAGCAGGCCCAGAATGCCTCATGTTTTATGAGAACTAAAGGAGAGTTTTTGGTTTTGGTTTGGTTTTTGGTGGGAGTGTGCTTGGGGGTTTTTGGAAGGCAAAGGGGAAGACTGCTGTCAAACCAGGAAGAGAAATAACCACCGAAGGAAATGATGTAAAAATCTAAACGGTCTTTTGTTTCAAACCCATATCGGCCTCAGAGCAGGGCCCGGGCTGAAGGCCCACTAGCATGTCTCCCAGCTTTGAGTCCAAAGTTATTTGGACGACATTTGTTCTGCATTCTCTGTCCCCGACCCGGGGTTTTGGGATGTGTCTGGATTTTTGAATCTTGTTTTCAAATGTATGCAAAGCACAATTTTCCACTTTGCTGTTTTCTACAGCCTTGTAAGACCCTTCATGGTATCGGACATTTAGGGTTCATGGGACCTCAGGCGCTACCTAGTCCAACCCCTGATTTGACAGAGGAGGAAAATGAAAGGAGGGGAAGGCACTGGTCCAAGATCACACAGAGGATCCCACATCTAAGAGCTAGAAGGGATTTCAAAAGTCTTTGAGTCTAACTCCTTCATTTGATAGAGGAGGAAAGTGAGTCAGGCCCATTAAGATGAAAGTTCTAGCCCAAAGCCCCACAGTAGATCACAGATCTAGAGCTGGAAAAGATCCCAGAGGTCATCCAGACCAACTCCCCCTCTTTTTTTTTTTTTTTTTTTTACACAGATGGGGAAACGGAGGTTCAGGAAAACCATATGGCTTTCTCAGGGTGTCAGAGCCAATGAGTGACCACTCTGTGATCTGAAACCAAAACTTCTGATTCCAAATAGAAATCTTTCCAGGGCACCCCTCTTGGACCCTAGACCTGACAAGTAGCAGGTTCAAAGGCATCTTGAACAGCATTTTAACACATAAGTTTTCCAGCCTAGAAAGTTGATACAATCTGGCTACAGGAGCCTGGGTCTGGGTCATACTCCGTTCCCCCCTCCATTCCCCGGTCCTCTGTTTATTTGGGTCTACCCCCTAAATATGGGAATTCCCCTTTGGAAAACTGCCTTTCCATTTGGAATAAAAATCTAGCCTCTGGGATAGGGGGAGTGTCGAAAACTTAAACTGTGCTAATCTAAAGGGAACACAAAGAAAAATGCCTGCATTTTAATCTTTCTCAAATCATGTGTTCCATTTAAAATACCCATTTAGTTTCAGTTGTTATCACAAGTCACGCATCCTAGCTTGCTTCTTGTTGCTAAAAGTAAACTTTGAAAGAAATTCCGACTTGCATTTTAGCTCAGCCCTAAGTTCTAGGATTAACCATATGACAATTTTCAGAGATTCTGGTTAAAATGTGTCCTTAGCTGGTGGGGAGGTCTAGGACATTTTATTCATTATAACAGAGAAGACCTTTCCCATGAATGTTGTCCTTGGCTCTCTACCAGCATGGCCTTAATTGTGCTAGTTACAGGATGGGGGGGGGGGGGGGGGAGCCGTAAGCCATTGCCCATCTTTCTTGGATGGGAATAATGAGGGTCGATTCTAGGTAATGGAAAGATCCCAAGGTGTCTGAGTCCGGGGATCCGTGGGCTAAGCACTCCCAAGCCCTACTTTTGGGTGCCAGGCATCATGCCACATGCTCCGGGGACGGAGATGAAAAATGACACCCGTTCCTTACCCTCAAGAAGCATACCTTCTACCGGGAGGGGGCCCCGACATGGAAACAGATAGATAGAGACATGACCTACCGGGGAGGAAGGAGAAACAAGGAGGGAAGGAAAGAAAGGCTTCATCCAGGGGAGGGCAGCCTCAGAGGTAGAGCTGGACAGAGGTGAGGAGGGAGGGCGACCCAGGCCCGGGAAAAAGCTGGGCCCGGCCCCAGCAGCAGGAGGTGGAGGACCCCGGGAGAGGGAAGAGCCAAGTAGGCCGAGGAAGCAGCCCGGCCCGTTTCGGTTACCTTGTCCACAGCTCCAGGAACGAGTCGATTTAGCAGTTTGCATAGCACTACCCCATTTTTCAGAGACACCTTCAAGAATTCCTCCGGATCACAGATGGTCTTCTTGGGGGAATTTAAAACTCCCAAAGAGATGAGCCATGTCACGACGCGTTCCTCGGGATTCATCGCCGAGGACTGTGGAGCCCAAGCAGCTGCGAGGTCTTACCCACATCCGCGATTGCATCGGCTTCTGCCTTCCTTTTTTTCCGAGCTCTCTTCTGGCGCTTCCTGAGCAAGCGGTGAGACAACTCTTCTCGAGACGCAGCAGGACCTCCGGCCCGAAGGTGGGATCTCCCAGCCGCAGAGACCACGCTCAGGGATGCCAAGCTGGAAGGGGCAAGGGCAAGAAGCGGGGGACAAGCATGATGCTATTTTTCACCACACATCACCCCACCCCACCCCCCAACCCCAGCTGAAAAACAAGCTCATACTGACAAACACTTGAAGGAGCCAGGGCTGCAAGGGAAGGAAGTGAAGAGGATGCTGGGGAGGGAGGGGACAGAAGGAAGTAGAGGCTCTTGGAAAAGAGAGGTGAGCCAGCCCTGCAGGGAACCTTGCAAATGAGAAACTGAGTGGGCCAGCCTGGGGACAAGCTGTCAATAGTCTAGCCCCAGTGAACAAATCTGGCTTCTGTCAGGAAGCGGGTGCCAACTGGCTTTGATGTCCAACAGATCAGAGTCGGGCTTTTGCGGGGAATCGGTGGAAATGGCAGTGGGGCTCCGAGGAGGGAGAGGAGAAAGGAATCCAGCCACGGCTGCCCGGCCACGAGTTCTCACCCAAGGGGGTCGGGCGACCCGACTCCTCGGGAGACTCTTTAAGAGGCCTGGGGAGGAGGAGCCAAGATCGGAGAGACTGGCAGTGTTGCCAGCCATGACAGAAGTGGGGAGGATGGCATTTGCGTTTGTAGCAAAGAGGGAAATAGGAGAAGGAGAACATCTGCCACCCTGTTTACTTGCATCCTTTCATACTTCTTTCTGGACCCGGTGCCCAGCTGCAAAACCCATGCCAAAGGCTTGGACACACTGACACGGGCCAGAACATGTTGCTTTAAAATCAAGTGTGTCTGGGGGTGGCCGGGAGAGAAGGGATTGGGGGGGTTGAAGAGAACGATGACAAAAACAGGAAGAATTGGAAAACAAAATAACATTTGCCAGGACTCTATACCACATACTGGGAAATTGGGGGTCTTCCAACTCTACCTCATAGGCTAGTTGGAAGGAAAGTACTTTGCAAACTTAAAGCACTAGCCAAATGACAGCTGTTGCTATTATTTAGATTAGAGGGGTCAGAGCTGAATGGGGGACCTTAGGAAGCCTTGGGTTCAAATCTCACCTCGGACACTCACTGGCTGGGGGACCCTGGGCAGGTCACTTGACCTCTCTGTGTCTCAGTGTCCTCTCTTCTGAAGAAGGGGTGGGTGGGTGGACAGGACTTGGACTCCGTGGTCTCTAAGGTCCCTTCTGGCTCAAAGGCCATGATCCTCGGTGGTATTTAATAAATGTCTATTGGACCCCATAGGATTGGATGACATGGGAACCATGGTAGACGCTCTCCAAATTATAACTCCCCCTGTAGCATGAGAAATGAATGCCTTCACATTGCTCTTTCCTAAAGCTAGACGTGACTGCTCGCTGATTGTTGTTGTTACAATCAGAAAGAAAGAAATGAACTGTTCTTTCCACTGACCAACAGCATCACTCACATTTAGGTCCATCCGGATCTCCTAATTCATCCTCCATCCAAGTGCTCTAGGGGCCTTCCTGAAGCATAGATCTGACCATGTCTGACGATGACCCATACCAGTGACTCACTGTGATCTCCAGGATCAAGTATCAAGCCTCTTTTTGGCAATTCAAACTCTTCATACCCCGGCCCCTTCCTATTGTGAATCTTCTTATAGTCTGCTCCCATCCACACATTGCATTGTCATCCAGGTGCACTGGTCAGCTTGCTGTTTCCTCCAGTAGAACCCTCCATCTCCAGCCTCCCGGGCCTTTGCACTGGCCATTCCCCATGTCTGAAATAGCCTAGGACACTCTAGTCTAGTTTCACCCCTCTCAATTTCCCTGGCTTCCTTCAGAACTTTGCTTACCCAGAGGGAGGACTGTAGGGACTGTGTGGATCACAACATAGCATTTGCACCTTTTTTGTTGTCATTTGAGTGCATTTTGTTTTCATTCTCATTTTTTTCCTTTTTGATCTGGTTTTTCTTCTGTATAAATGTGGAATTCTTCCATGATAAATGTGGAAATATGTATAGGAGAATTGCATATGTTTAACCTATATTGGATGACTTGCTATCTAGGGGAGGGGTGGGGGGAAAGAAGAGGAAAAATTGGGAACATAAGGTTTTGCAAGGGTGAATGCTGAAAACTATACATATGTTTTGAAAATAAAGTTTAAAAAAATTTTTCAAGACTGCTTAAATTTGGAACTCTGCCCAAAGGGCTGTGAAACTCTGCAAACCCTTTGATCCAGCAGTGTCTCTATGGGGCCTGTATCCCAAAGAGAACTTAAAGGAGGGAAAGGGACCCATGTGTGCCAAAATGTTTGTGGCAGCCCTTTTCATAGTGGTGAGAAACTGGAAACTGAGTGGCTGCCCATCAATTGGAGAATGGCTGAATAAATTGTGGTATATGAATATTATGGAATATTATTGTTCAGTAAGAAATTATCAGCAGGAGGATTTCAGAGAGGACTGGAGTTATGTGAACTGATGCCAAATGAAGTTTTAGCAGGACCAGGAGATCATTGTACACAGCAACAACATGATTATATGATGACCAATTCTGATCAATGTGGCTCTTTTCAACAAATGAGATGATTCAGACCAGTTCCAATGGTCCTCTCTGCACCTAGAGAGGACTGTGGGAACTGAGTGTGAATCACAACATAGTATTTCACCTTTTTGTTGTTGTTAGCTTACTTGTTCTTTTTCCTTTCTCATTTTTTCCCTTTTGATCTGATTTTTGTGTATGTGCAGCATGATAAATGTGGAAATGTTTAGAAGAAATGCACGTTTAACATATATTGGATTACTTGCTCTCTAGGGGAGAGGGTGAGAAGACAGAAGGGAGAAAAATTTGGGACTCAAGACTTTGCAAAGGTGAATGTTGCAAACTATCTTTGCGTGTATTTAAAAAATAAAATGCTATTATTAAAAAAAAATTTAAGGGGCAGGTGTTGCAAGGTGGACAGAGTATCAGCCCTAAATCAGGAGGACCTGAGTTCAAATCCAAACTCAGACACTTAACATGTCCTAGCTGTGTAACTCTGGACAAGTCACTTAGCCCCAGTTGTCTCACCAAAAAAAAAAAAAAAAAGAAAAGAAAACACTACTTCTGGAATCATGAAGACCTGGGTTAAAGTCTGACTTCAGCAATTTCCTAGTTGTGTGACCTTGGCAAATCACTTAACCTCTGTCTGCCACAGTTTCTTCAGCTGTAGATATAATAGCATCTGTCTTCCAGATTTGTTTTAGGGATCAAATGAGAATATATAAAGCGTTTAACACACAGATGGCACATAGTAAGTGTTATCTCTCTAAATGTGTATTTATTTCCCTGCCTTCCTCCCCCAATTAAGAGAAAAGAAAGAGGAAAGTCAAATTACCAAATCAGGAATGAAAAATGGAAATTCCCAAGTGATGAAGAAGAAATAAAGGCAATTGTTTAAAATATTATACTCGACTGTCTGACAACAAAACCGAAAACCTAAATGAATATTTACAAAACTCTGAAAACTAAGATGAAATGGATGGATATTTTTAAAATTCGATATGCCCAAATTTACAGAATAAGAAACAACTCAATTTCAGAAAGAGAAAATGAATTCCCAAAGAAAAAAATCCCAGTTCCAGATGGACTTCCAAGAGACTTCTATCAAATATTCAAAGAATAACTGACTCTTAAAATGTCTGCCAAAAGAGAGATAGAAGGCACCTCACCAAACTCCTTCTATGAGTCAAATACGGTAATGAATATTGATGTGAAATAGTGAATAAAATATTAGCAGATGATATTTATACCAGAAATGCAAAGCAGTTTTATATGCGAGCTAGGTGTGTCCACATGTAAAATTCGGTACGCACGTGAGTTGTCTGAATGCAGAGACAGGACTCTTGAGGGAATATGGATAGATATGATCTGGCATATGATGCTTTCCACCTATATCAAGACTAGTGCCTGGACCACCATCACTTTAGCTGGGGAGAAAGGCCCAGAAGATAACAAGAGTACTACTGAGGCTGAATACTCTCTTCTCTAGTGTCTGAGATACCTATGGGGCTAGAATGATATCTATCTGCCTCACTTCAAATATAATATCAATAATAATAGCTAGTATTTATATTACACTTTAAGATGTGTAAAGTACTTTTCATACACTATCTTTTTGGAATCTCACAACAGCCTTGGGAGGGAGGGAGGTACTCATTATTCTCATTTGTACAGATGGAGAAACTAAGACCGAGAAAGGTCAACTGATATGCTCCGAGTCGCCCAGCTAGGAGCTGAAACCGGTCTGAAACACAAAAGACTATCCCAAATAGTGACTATCAAGTAAACCTATTTATCTAAGCAAAAAGCAAAGTGAACTTGCAGAGATGATACAGATGAGAAAAGACCTAAGGAGAAATGAGTTCTTCAGTTGGGAGCAAGGTAATATTTCAGCTCAAACTAAGCAAGAGAGAATGCTCTCATCCAATGGGAATCCTCTCTGGATTTCAGGATCTGGAAATCCAGACATGCTGAGGTGCCAGCTTCCTCTAGAGATCTACTGCTCGAGGTAGATCGTGGGGCTGAACTTTTTGAGACCATCTCTCTCCAAGAATGTCTGGGACCAACTGAGTAAGTTCCTTATGCAGGTATCCGACATCATGCTCGGCGTTCTGTCTGCATTCGGGAGCCTTCTTCAGGTTTATTATTTTCTTTTGCTTTATTTTAGCTAGCATTTATTTTGTAAAGCAATTTAGAAGTATTTTCTCATTTGAACTTCATGACAAACTTGTGAGAAAAATGCTTATCCCCATTTTGTTTTGTTTTGTTTTCACTTTAATAATATTTTATTTTGCCAAATCTATGCAAAGATAGTTTGCAACATTCACCTTCGCAAAACCTTGTATTCCAAATTTTTCTCCCTCTCTCCCCCTGCCCCCCAAGACAGCAAGCAAACCAGTATAATCCAGTTAAACATGTACAATCCTTCTAAACATATTTCCATATTTGTCATGCTGCACACACACAGGAAATCAGATCAAAAGGGAAAAAACACAAGAAAGAACAAAACAACAATAAGCAAACAAATAACAAGAACAAAAAAGTGAAAATATTATACTTTGATCCACATCCAATCTTCATAGTTCTCTCTCTGGATGTGGATTATCCCCATTTTAAAGATAAGGAAATTGAGACTAAGAAGTGTCAGGTGACTTGCCCAAGATCACATAGGGTCAGGGCAACCCATCTTCTCAGTTTTTTCCAATCACCTCTGCAGGAGGTCCTATGCAAACAGGTGGAAGAAAGATATAAGGAATTGAGGATGAAGTGGATGTCTTCAGAGCCCAGAGTGACTTCTTTACCTCCACGCCTTAGTTTCCTGAATCTGGAAAAAGCATGTTTTTGTACAATCAAATCTGTGTTTCTGGCTCTAGTATAATCAATATGTTCACGACCCCTGGATTCAGGTGGTTGTCCCTCATTCTCAGAGGACCAAAATAACATCACTATGTTAGAGTCAAATTACAGCGTGTCCGACTGTAGCTGATCAGACCAATACGAGCTCGGAACACTCTGCCACAGGTCGGACCTGGATTCACAATTATAACAACTGAGTCTTTTACTCTGGTGATTCCTGGATAGAAGAGTTCTTATGTCAGACTTTCACATCCTCCATTCCTCTCTAAGAAAAATGGTTTGTTACATTGTTCCATCTCTCATCTGATTAATCCTGTACTGGTGGTACCATTCCTTTGGTTTATCTGGGGCTCACATTCAAGGAGAGGATCTCCAACCCCGTGGAATCAAGGCTTTTGGAAGAGATTGACCCCTTAAGGTCAGAAGTACCCGTCATGCTTTAGGCATTGTTGGCCATTGTTTCTTTGCATACCTGCAACAGCATCAGATGAATAAGAGGCATGTATCAAGTCCTGACTCAATCATCACGTTCCAATGTCACATTCATTCTAGGCTCCATCATGCCCATCTGCTTAGTATTTGCAGGTATGACTCATCTTGCTGATCTGCCCCCTTAAACTTCTCAGTTTAAAGTTGTAGAGTGTGTGTGTATGTGTACATGTGCATGTGTGTTTGTGGAGGGGGTGTGTGAGTATTGTTATTAGGTGATGTCTGGTCAGTAACCTATGGTTCTTGATCACCACCAAGGCTATTCCTTTTGGTCATTCTCGTCACTTCCATCTAATCCGGTGTCCATTTTTACCTTTGTCATTCTTCTGGGGGAACAAAAAAGTGAATGAGATCTTTTGGCTGGGAGGGAAATATGTTACTTCAAACCAAGAGAAAGAAGGGGAATCCTCTCTAGATTACAAGCTCTACAAGTTCAAATATATTGGGGTGCCAGTTTCCTCTACATGTTTGCGGCCCTAGAGAGATCTTAGCATTTGTCTCTCTCCACAGATTATCTGGAATCAACACTGTAGGTCCCTTACAGTGTGGTACACAGGGATTTGTTCAGCATTCCCTTAGTCAATAATCAGGAATCACATATCCCTCCATATAAGCAGCAACCTGCAGGCTGCTCCAGGCTTGGGTGGAAGCCAGGTTACACATAATACGTGATATTAAGAACAAAACCCCCAAAAGTATATGCTTTTAAACAAAATTTTATTTTTCAATTTGTTTTATTGCTTTTTTATAATTTTGCCTACATGTCATATTACATATAATGATTACATTGCATTATTTTATTTTTATATAATTTTATTATATTTTTATTGATTATAACAATAGATGCAGAAAATGTGGCTCATAAAATAAAACTCATTTTCTAACTTTAAAAAGAACCTATTAATCATAGGACTAAGTGAATCTTTTCTTAATGTGATAAACACTATATGACAAGCCCACAAAAATTATACATATTTCTGTATAGTATCAAGAAAGCTCAACAAAAAAGATATTTTTTTGAAATGTCATGCAAAATAATTACAAAATATATAACACCATGGAGGGAAGGTCAACCTACAAAGACACACTTGGGAGATTTATGAATGTAATCACAGAACACAAAGGCTTAATGGAAGATAAATATTGGGGAGGACGGTGACTGTTTAAGACTGACTTGTTCAAGTAAGATAAAAAAGAAAATACTAGCTAAATTAAGAGACAGCTCTAGTGACATATCCATTAAACTACCCAAGGGTTACTTTAAGGAACTAGACAAAATGCTAACAAAATTCACTGCAGGAAGTGCTTCTTAAACTGGGGTCCCTGACCCTGGCTTTTTAAAAAAACATATTTGGATAACTAGATGTAGACTACATTATAATTGGTTTCCTTTGTAATCCTATGTGTTTTATTTTATGTATTTAAAACCGTGAATCCGAGAAGCTCTCTGTAGGCTTACCCAGATTGCCCAAGGAATCCAGGACACAAAAAAAGAGGAATAATTCCTTATCTGAAGGAATAAAACATTGAAGAACCTCAAGAAAAATTATTAGAAAAGAAAGTAGCAACAAGGGAATTTAATCGTCCTAGATTTCAAGCCACATGATGAAGCAGAAATAATCTAAAGTATTTGGTACTGATTAAAAAATAGAAAAGTTAATCACCAGAACAGACAAGATAAAGGAATTCCAGAAACAATGGAACATAGCAGTCTAGAGTCTGATAAATCCAAGGACACTTTCTACTAGGATTAGTAGGGTAAAGACTCCCTTTTCAACAAAAGTTCCTGGGAAACTAGAAACCAGTTGGGCAGAACTCAAGTTTAGATGAACATCATATGTTACAAGATACTCTAAATGAATGCATGAAAAGTACATGGTGGTCCCAAAAGAATTTGAGCAGTTTGAAGTTTTAATAGCTTAGGTTCTTGGATACACTGTGAACAAAAGGTCATGCTTGTTTTTAAAAAAAGAGAGAGACAGAGACAGAGAGAGACAGAGAGAGAAAAACAGAGACAGAGAGAGACAGAGAAAGAGGGAGATATGCAGAGAGAAAGAGAGAGAGAGAGACAGAGAGACAGAGAGACAGAGAGAGAGACAGAGACAGAGACAGAGAAAGAGGGAGATACGAAGAGAGAAAGACAGAGACAGAGAGAGAAGAGAAAGACAGAGACAGAGAGAGAGAAAGAGAAAGAGACAGAGAGAGAAAGACAGAGAGAGACAGAGACAGAGACAGAGAGAGAGACAGAAACAGAGAGAGAGAGAGAGAGAGAGAGAGAGAGAGAGAGAGAGAGAGAGAGAGAGAGAATGTCTTGAATAACTATGGCTGAGGAAAGAATCCTTAATTCAAGAGAAGGACATGATCATAGAAAGATAAAATGGTCAATTTTGATTCTCTAAAACTGAACAGGTTTTCCTTGGACATGATCAATCCAGTTAGAATTGGAAGACAAGCCATTAATGGGAATAGATCTTTGCACAAAGCAAAGATCTCTGATAAAGGTCTGATGTCCAAAATAGAGGGAATTAATATCAATATTTAAGAGCCATTTCCCACCAGATAGGCAATCAAAGGATGGGACAAAGCAGCCTTCAAAAAAATAGCAAACTACCCATAACTATACGAAAGAATGCTTCCAATCACAATTGACAAAAGAAAAGGAAATCCAAATTGGAGGTTCCCCTCATACATTAGCAAAGGTGGCTGAAGAAGAAAATGGTCAGTGTTGGAGGGGATGAGAAGATAGTCGGGCTAATACACAACTCCCAGAATGGTTTGACTCTTCTGGATAACAAGGGAGGGAGACATGGGAAAGTAAGAGCAATGTAAAATAATAATAATAATATAGTAACTTTTCTTTTTCAAACACAACTCATCTGCTTTGATGCATTTTTTCTGCATTTGAGCACTCCCCCCTCCCCCTCCAGCTACCCATCAACATTTGGCTTTGGAGATAATCACAATCCGCTGAGGTTATCCAGGTGTTATTGACATTTGCTAACAGGAAAAATCAAACAAGTGACTTTTTAGAGGTGCAGAAATTAGGAGCCAGCCTAGTATAGAATAGACTTGGAGGAAGCCACATCCTACTGGATGAAATTGGGGCTCATCGGTTGCTGGTACCTATGGCCACTCTCCAAGTTTAGGTGAAACCATATTATGTGAGCACTTAGTACCATAGAAGCATATTTATAAATTGGGATAAGAAAGAAGTGGCAGATCCACCAAAAAATGTCTTTAGGTGAACCAACATAGGAATAAGCTTATTCATCAGTGAACTGACCAATAAGCCTTTATTAACTTTATGCTATGCTCCAGACACTGTGGCAGGTGCCAGAGATACAAAGACAAAAATAAGATAGTTCCTGCCCCGGGGGTGGGGAGGAGGTACATTCTAATAGGAGAAAACCTGGACACTTAGAAGCAAAATACAAAATTCATGCAAGTAAATGAGAGGCAATCTTTTGAGAAGATCAGAAAAGGATTCAAAGTAGGAGGTGAGATTTGAAAAGAGGGAATTCAAAGAGATAAGGAGGGAGTCCATTCCAGGCATAAGGATGGTCCCAGCAAAGGCACGGAGAGAGATGGTAGAATGTTAAGTGTGAAGACCAGAAAGAGGGCCACTTGGGACAGACCAGGGCTCCTTAAATTTTTTCCACTCTCAACCCTGTTTTTGCCTGAGAAGTTTTTATGAGATCCTGGGTATATAGGTATATAAAATAGGCACATACATCAAACATTTACTGATAATAAATCATAAATGTATTTTAAAACAATTCTTTCGTATACATATAATTTTACCATTTATTAAAGATGAAAGTAAATTTGCATGCTAATGAGATGGATGAATCTTAAAGAATTAAATCATGGCAGAATATTTGATACTATTTATTGTTGCCAAGTTTTTCAGGACCCTCACATTCAGTTACCCCCCACATGGAGTCACAAGCCACAGTTTAAGAAGCTTTGGGATGGACCATGAACTGCATGAAGAATAATGTTTAACAATTTTTACATCCAGTGTTTCTGATAAAGGCCTCATTTCTAAAATATATGGAGAATTGACTCAGATTTCATAAGAATACAAGTCATTCCCCAATTGCTAAATGGTAAAAGGATATGAACAGACAACTTTCAGATGAAGAAATTGAAACCATTTCTAGTCAGATGAAAACAATGCTTTAAGTCATTATTGGTTAGAGAAATGCAAATTAAGACAACTCTGAGATACCACCACACACTTGTCAGATTGGCTAAGATGACAGGAAAAGATAATGATAAATGTTGGAGGGGATGTGGGAAAACTGAGACACTGATACATTGTTGGTGGAATTGTGAAATGATCCAATCATTCCGGAGAGTAATTTGGAACTGTGACCAAACAGCTATCAAACTGTGCAAACCCTTTGATCCAGCAGTGTCTCTACTGGGTCTGTATCCCAAAGAGATCTTTTTTTATTATTATTATAACTTTTTATTGACAGAACCCATGCCTGGGTAATTTTTTACAACATTATCCCTTGCACTCACTTCTGTTCCAATTTTTCCCCTCCCTCCCTCCACCCCCTCCCCTAGATGGCAAGCAGTCCTATATATGTTACATATGTCACAGTGTATCCTAGATACAATATATGTGTGTAGAACCAAACAGTTCTTTTGTTGCACAGGAAGAACTGGATTCAGAAGGTAAAAGTAACCCGGGAAAAAAAACCAAAATGCAAACAGTTTACGTTCATTTCCCAGTGTTCTTTCTTTGGATGTAGCTGCTTCTGTCCATCATTGATCAACTGGAACTAAGTTAGATCTTCTCTTTGTCGAAGAAATCCACTTCCATCAGAATACATGCTCATACAGTATCGTTGTTGATGTGTATAAGGATCTCCTGGTCCTGCTCATTTCACTCAGCATCAGTTCATGTAAGTCTCTCCAAGCCTCTCTGTATTCGTCCTGCTGGTCGTTTCTTACAGAACAATAATATTCCATACCATTCATATACCACCATTTACCCAACCATTCTCCAATTGATGGGCATCCATTCATTTTCCACTTTCTGGCCACTACAAACAGGGCTGCCACAAACATTTGGGCACATACAGGTCCCTTTCCCTTCTTTAGTGTCTTCCCAAAGAGATCTTAAAGGAGGAAAAGGAACCCACATGTGCAAGAATGTTTGTGGCAAGGAATTGGAAACATTGGATAGGGAATGGCTGAATAAGTTATGGGATATGAATGTGATAGAATATTGTTGTTCTGTAAGAAATGATCAGCAGGATGATTTTAGAAAGGCCTGGAGAGACTTACATGAAATGATGCTGAGTGAAATGAGTAGAACCAAGATTACATTGTACACGGCAACAACAAGATAATGTGATGATCAATTCTGATGGACTTTTCAACAATAAGGTGATTTAAGGCAATTCCAATAGACTTGTGATGGAAAATGCCCTCTGCATCCAGGCAGAGAACTATGGAGACTGAATGTGGATCAAAGCATAGTAGTTTCACCTTTGTTATTTTGCTTTTTCTTTCTCATAGTTTTTCCCTTTTGGTCTGATTTTTCTTGCACAACATGATAAATAAGGAAATATGTTTCAAAGGATTGTACATATCTAACCTATTAAAAATAATGTTTAAGGGACAGCTAGGTGGCACAGTGGATAGGGCACCTCCTGAAGTCAAGAAGACCTGAGTTCAAATGTGGTCTCAGACACTTAACACTTCCCAGCTGTGTGACCCTGGGCAAGTCACTTAACTCCAACTGCCTCAGCAAAAAAAAAAAAATAATAATAATAACAATGTTTAATAGACCTCAAAATGCAGGCTGGAGCTAAGTTATGAACTACACAAAATGCCAAACAGCTAAGTTTATATATGAGCCCTAGAGGCACTTGAGAATCAGTGGTGTTTTTTTAGGCAAGGGAGTGCTATGTTGAGGCTCATGGGTAAGACATTTTATCACTTTGTCAGTTATACAAAGGATAGATTCAAGATGGGAGGGATGGGAGGCAGGGGGTCCAGTTAGGAGGCTGCAAGTGAAAGTCCAAGCCGAAGATGATCATGCTAGACCTGGAACGGTGGCTGTATGAACAGAGAGAAGGGGCTGGACGTAAGAGAAGTTGTAGAGGTAGAATCAGCAAGGGTCGATGACAGTCACTAGAGGAGCATGTGCAAGTGAAAAGTTGAGAAGAACACCTATGATGTGAGCCTGGATAAATGGGAGCTTGCTCCCCAATAATCGGGAAGTCAAGAAGAGGGAATGGTTGGGGGATAGAGATAATGTTCTCCATGTGCTGAATTTGGGAAGTCTCCAGGACATCCATTTCAAAATGTCCAGGCAGTTGATGATTCTAGACTAGAGTTTCGGGGGAGATACTAGGGCTGAATGTGCAGATCTGGGAGTCATCTGCACAAAGAAGGAATTGAACCCATGAGAGCCGATGAAATCACCAAAGAGAGTATAGCGGGGGAAAGGCATAGGGTGCAGGACAGAGTTTTGGGGGGATCCTCATGGTTAGTGATATGGATGAATATTCAGTAAAGGAGACCGAGAAGCAATCAGGTAGATAGGAGGAGAGCCAAGTGGATGGAGTGTCATGAAAATCAAGAGGCAGGGGAAATACATAGGACAGAGTGGTCAGCATTGGCCAGAGCTGCAGAGAGGTCAAGAAGGTTGAAGGTCAAGGATGATGGTAGATGTCACTGAAGCCCCATGGAAGCAAGGGGCAGAGAAACCACAGGGCAGAGCAAGACCAAAATCCAAGACCGAATCCATTGGGTCCCATGGGAATAGGGTGGTGCCGGCAAGTCGGAAGTATGGGGGTGGAGCTGCTGGGGTCGGAGGTCGGACAGGAGGGGGGTGGCGCTTGGGCGGGTCACCAGCCACTGGAGAAACTACAAAGTTATGGTAGGCTCTTGCAACATGAAGGTGAGAATTTGGCTATCACATATTAACACCGTTATTGTGAAACGGTGTTCACTTGGGCAGTTTCACATGGGCTCTGACTGTACAGTGGAAACTTGTGAAAGCAGGCTTGACCCTTCAAAGTAGCTGCTATGGCACCACAGCAAAAGAGTTTACAGGGACTTAAGAAGAATGAATACTTACTTGCAAGATTACCGTGGTTATTTGCTCTTCCAAAGCAGAGATCACAAAGGGAGATTTGCCCAACAAGAAAATGGGCGACCTCGAAGATGACATTGTTTTTAACCCTTTATCCCTCCTATTCCGCTCAAAGTCCTTATTCTCTTGCCTCACTATGGTGTGAGGCTGAGCCCAAGTTCTCCAAGGCCATGCCAACAGACCCCAAGCTCTTCCAAGTTCTCTCAAGCTAGAAAGAACCCACTATGGCCTTGGAGGCCCCGACTCGGGCAATTCAGAGAGGCTCTGTACCAGGTCCGCCCCAGGGAGCTGGTCATGATCAGTGTCAGTGAATGGATGGGGGGGAGCTCTACCAAGTAAATCACCTATCCCTGAAATCTGGATGGCAGGGGAAGCCATGAGAGTTTTAGACCTGTTGGCGTGGGGAACTCCTGGTGAACACACTCCTCTACCAAAGGAGATCAGAGATTATGGGGCAATTTAAGACCTTAGAAAAGTGCATGGGGGCAGGCAACTGGGGTGGTACAGTGGATAGAGCACCAGCCCTGAAATCAGGGGGACCTGAGTTCAAATTTTACTTCAGACACTTAACACTTTCCTGACTGCGTGACCCTGGGCAAATTACTTAACCCCAATTGCCTCAGCAAAAAAGAAAGAAAGAAAGAAAGAAAGAAAGAAAGAAAGAAAGAAAGAAAGAAAGAAAGAAAGAAAGAAAGAAAGAAAGAAAGAAAGAAAAAGAAAAAGAAAAAAGAAAACAATTGCATGGGGACAAAGACCAAGGGAAACCTTTAAATATGAAAAACAATCAGGTAGCTGAGGGAGTCATTAAGAGATTATTTGACTTGCCCAATGTCACAAAGTCATTATGACTTAGAGGCTAGACCTGATCCCTCATCTTCCTGACCCAAAGCCACAGTACACTGCCTTTCCTTGACAAATTAGGCCTATTAATAAATCGAAGAAAGAAAATGCATGCTGTACACACTTTGGAACACTACTCCCTATCTTTCCTTTAGATGAATTTCAGCAGGTAGGCTAGACCTTGCCCTTCTGACAAAGCAAAGAGATAGCTGAAGGGATGTTTAGGAGGTCAGGGCCTTACTACTGTCTCTCTAAGACTCCCATATTCTTACTAATGCACAGGAGGACAAAAAGCCCATCCCAATATCGGACTAGATTTTACCAAGTTTTAAAAAAAAAGTCTTCTCTAAATGTTCAGGAGGCTTTTGGCCCAATATGATTCATAAAGAAATGTATATTTAAAAAGTTAATATTCTCGTGTAATCAGAAAAAAATAATTACTCCAGGAGGCTTCTGGGGGATTCAGAGTATTTTGGACAGTAGCTAATGATTCATCAATTAAATCAATTTCACAAGTACAGGATAAAGGAGAAGAGGTTACACAATCAACTCTGGGGGAAAGATCCCCGGGTTTTAGTGGGCTGCTAGCTCAAAATGAATCCACTTTAGAGCTGAAAGGGACCTTAGTAATCACAAAATCTCAGAGGTCATCTAAACTACCCAATACCTAGAGGGAGGAAAAAACCCCTATTTGACAAAAGTCTTCTAATTTGCATTGGAAGCAGTAATTTCCAAACTTTTTTGATGGCCTTGGGAGTAAAAAAATTTTTTGTAGTTCCCAATATATTTACTTATAAATTATATACATGTACTCTTGTGCTAATAGTCTGTTGTTTAAGTTCAATCATGTCCGACTATCCGTGACCCCATTTGGGGTTTTCTTGGCAGAGATACTGGAGGGGTTTGCCACTTTCTTCTCCAGCTCATTTTACAGATGAGGAAACTGAGGCAAATAGGGTGAAGTGACCCTGCCCAGAGTCACATAGCTAGTAAGTGTCTGAAGCTGGATTTGAACCAAGGAAGACTAACTAGTGTTCTGACTCCAGGCCCTTTACGTTAGTCACTACAGCGCCACCAGCTGTCCAGTGTTAATAATTACATACATTGTAAAACTAGCACAAAAATAGACATTTCAAAAGGCTGAGCTAAAAAAGGAAATGATATTTGATCCTAGACTTTAAAGGGGGCCACTAGAGTTTACTGGGGAGCTGAGTGACATGAGTCAGAGTGGCACTTTTGGAAAACTACTTCAGCAGTTGACTAGAGGATAGACTGGAGTGAAGTCTTTACTTGAGGTGAGGGACACCGGTTAGAAGTTTCCTGAAGAAAATGAAATAAGATTTCAGAATACTACATTTTCTGGGTTCAAAAGGGGAACATCATTCATCTATTCTTTATTCAGAGTTTTATACAATTTCTTCATTTTTGTACTTTTATCACTGGAAGTTCTCTGTACATATGCATTACAATTTAATTCTTTTTTTTAGAAAAGGAGTTTCCTACTAAAGCTACTTTTGATCTGACTTTTCTTGTGTGGCATGACAAATATGGAAATATGTTTAGAAGGTCTGCACGTTTAACCTATATTGGATTGTTTGCTGTCTAGGGGAGGGGGTGGGGGGGAAGAGGGAGAAAAAATTGGAAGACAAGATTTTGCAAGGGTGAATGTTGGAAACTATCTTTGCATGGATTTTGAAAATAAAAAGCTATTTTAAAAAAATTAAAAAGAAAAAGAAAACAATCCCCCTACTCCAAACCAAATACAGGTGTATATTATTTATATGATTAAAATAGACCTTAGGCCATTATAAGAAAGGAAGGAAGGAAGGAAGGAAGGAAAGAAAGAAAGAAAGAAAGAAAGAAAGAAAGAAAGAAAGAAAGAAAGAAAGAAAGAAAGAAAGAAAGAAAGAAAGAAAGAAAGAAAGAAAGAGGGAGGGAGGAAGAGAAAGAAAGAGAGAAAAAGAAAGAAAGAAAGAGGGAGGAAGGAAGGAAGGAGGAGAAAGAGAGAAAGAGAAAGAAAGAAAAAGAATGAGAGAAAGAATGAAAGAAAAAGAGAGAAAGGAAAGAAAGAAGGAGGGAGGGAGGAAAGAAGGAAGGAAGAGAAAGAAAGAAATAGAGAGAGAGAAAGAAAGAAAACGAGAATGAAAGAGAGAAAAAAGAAAGAAAGAAAGAAGGAGGGAGGGAGGAAGGAAGAGAATTAAAGAAAGAAAAAGAAAGAGAGAAAGAGAATTAAAGAGAGATAAAAAGAAAGAGAGAGAGAGAGAGAGAAGAAGGGAGGAAGAGAAAGAAAGAAATAGAGAGAGAAAGAAAGATATAGAGAGAAAAAAGAAAGAAAGAGGGAGGGAGAAAGAGAAAGAAAGAAACAAAGAAAGAAAGAAAAAGAGGAAAGGAGGGAGGAAGGAAGGAAGGAGGGAAGGAAAGAGGGAAGGAAGGAGAAAAGGAGGGAAGGAAGGAAGGAAGAAAAAACTATCTTTGCATGTATTTGGAAAACAATAAATATATATATATTTATATTATAATTATGATATATTTATATTATATATATATATAATAAATATAATTATTAAAAAATAGAGTCTGGGCTAGAGGAAATGAGGGTCCTTGTGAGTGAAGAGAAGGCACAGTTGCGAGAGATGTGGGAGGAGAAACAAGAAGACTTGAAACCTCGGGGATGAACAGGTCGTGGAGGGTTGAGGAGTTGAAGAGGACAAGGTTATTGCAACCCTTGGTCACCAGCAGGATGATGGTGCCCCCTGACCAGTAACGGAGGAAGTTCACAGACAACCGGGAAAGACTTCGGAACTCCGACCAGCACGATGGCCAAGCAGCATTCCCTGGCCCGTGCTGCAGCCTGCTACATGGACTCAGGCTGCAGAATGGCACTGTATATATCTAGTGTGTATGTTATATTATAGTGTATATTATATACTATATACATACATATATATGCACACGTATATGTGTGTATATCCACGGTTAATATTTGTCACAAGGATTTTTCTTTTTTAAATGGAGAGAGATCAGAAGAAAAAAATACGTTTTTGTCCATTAAAAAATGAAACTTAGGGGCAGCTGGGTGGCGCAGTGGGTAGAGCACCAGCCCTGGAGTCAGGAGGACCTGAGTTCAAATTTGACCTCAGACACTTAGTACTTCCTGGCTGTGTGACCCTGGGCAAGTCACTTAACCCCAATTGCCTCAGCAAAAAAAAAAAAAAATTAAAAATAGGAATATGGGAGTTCTGAGAAGAGGTAGGTTTTGGGGGAAAGATCATATATAATAATGAGAGCAGAGATGGGATTCTCAATCCATCTATTCATCTATGGATGCTCACTTATACTGTGTGACTCATTCTGGCCCACATAAAATGAAGAGGGGGGCCCGGGTTTAGGCCCTTACTCAGCCATCACTGCCCTGCAGAGCAGAGCCTACTCTCTCAGGACACCTGCTATAGCCACCAAGGGCAGGGGGTGAAGATGGGATTTTCCCAGGGGCACACTGCTATGTGTGGTGATGAATTAGCGGTTACCAGTGAGCACCAGAATTAGAATGGGGAAGGTGGACATCTAGCACAGCAGAGGGAGGGGAGGAATAGCAGGTGTTCGGGGGGGGGGGGAGGAGGTGACAAGGATAAATGTTGTATGGGACCCAGGCTCTAATTGGGTATCACAGGGAGACTGGGATATTGTCTTCCCATCTTCTAATTGGTCGATTACCTTCCCCATGGAGTCACATCATGGCCTGCCTGGGCTGACACGACACAGCTCCAGGAGGCCTCCATCTGTGCTTTGGCTTTAGAGGGAGAGAGGAAGCCCACTACCATCCAAGACAGCCCCTTCCCAATTGTATGTAGCCTTCGTCTTCAGAAACATTTCCTACCATACAAACAACCTTCTCCCCATTTTTTCTGGTTCTTGAAGATCGTGTTTTTCTCTTTCCAACCATTCCTACCCCACCCCAACTTTTTTCCCTGCGGGTCCCTCACTCTCTTAGGCTACGCTTCCCTGAACACTTTCCAGTTCATCAATGTTCTCCTGAAAATGTTGTCTTGCCCCAAGACAAGAGATGTGACGTCATTGGGGAGAGGGCAACTATCCCTCTAGAGCTGGGTATTATGCCTTTCACAAAGCAGTCTAAAATCCCAGATCCTTTCGACATTTCGTGCCATTGACGCTCATTAAGGCGAATCAGGAACTCTGCTTTTGGTAGGGGGAGAACGCCAGCAGATGTCCAGATAATTGAAATCATCCATCACCATTATATCAGGCCTTTATAGCAGGCTGGAGATCTGTTTCCTGAATGTCTCATCCATCTATTTCCTGTTTCTGTGCAGGTTATCTGTCATAGATTCCAATGACATTCTTACTTCTACTTTTGCCTCAGTTGGTCTTCACTCAAATACTATTCCGTTTCCCCCATTCTGGTTCCCAGATTTCTTTCCACGAGTGGATCCGTGTCAAAGACACGATATAAGCTGGAATTGTCTCAGGAAATTATAAAACTCCCTTAATAACTCCAAACTTCTCCCAGAAACAAAGGACCGTCTTTTTAATAGCAATATTCTAGGAGCGCAAGGCATGGGAGCCCAACAGAAACTAAGGATGAGCGTATCTCCCAGCAGTCAATGGCGAGGTGGCTTTATGCTAAATGTGAGCTGGCTGCACTACAGAACACCCCAAAATGATGTCAGAGTGTTAAGATTCTTACAAGGTACTAAGTCATTGGAATTGATAGAGACAATCATTATCTAATTTAGCCTGGTTCAGTATGATTGATCTGATCCTACAAGGAGATGTTATGGGCCAGAACTTGAAACAAGGTACTAAGTGGGATTGAGGAGACAATGGTTAAATCTAGGTTAGCATTGATTTAATCCTACAACAAATAATGGTTTCCCAGTGATATAACGATTGGTATGTACTCAGTGTACGGCATATAAGCAAGAAGCTCTCAGGGCCAGACACACAAGCCCACAAGCCCACTCTCGGAAGTGGGGACAGATTCATTCCATCTTCCATCTTTGCGCTGGGGAGATTGAAGCTGGCAGAGGCAAAGGACTGGCGGTAGGAGTTCTCGGAACCCAGGAGAGAGATAGGCCTCTAAGAATGCTAATCGGGCCCCAGGAAGGAGACAATAAAGGATTTGGACTTTCACTCCTGCTGCATTTGAGGTGATTATTACTCTGAACTGAAACTAAGGCTGCCTCCAGAAGCTCCCCAAGAAACCTGCTCCCAGAGAATATTATATTTTAAAGAACATTACATCAGAGGAGCTATCTGAAAATGTACATTAGAAAAAGATGAGTCAGTCACATGGTGGGGGTGGGGGAAACAAGCAAACAGTCCCTATTATCTTGCTGGCGTCCTTATTATATCAAAATAGATGGAGGCCTGCAGGGCACTGGCTGGATTTACTGAGGGGAACTCAATGGGAGAAACAGGTCATACAGGATGAATAGGGATGGATGGGTTATAATCTATGTTGTTGAAGGTTGGAACTATAGGGGCCACTAGATGGCGCTACAGTGTGTACATCACCAGCCCTAGTCAGAACACCTGAGTTCAAATCTGAACTGGGACATTTAACTAGGAGACCCTGGGCAAGTCAGTGAACCCCAATTGCCTCACAAAAGGGAAAAAACATTAAAAGGGAAAAAAAGGAACTCTACAGACAGTCAGTGGATTTATATATAATATACAGATAGATAGAGATAGAGATATGTAGAGGGCCGGAACTCTGGAGAAGTATACTGGAAACAAGGATGCTTGAAACAAGGTGTTAACTCAGTGGAATTGATGAGATGGTGGTTCTCTGGTTCCCATATACTTAGTGCTTAGCGTGGTGATGTCATGGTTCTCTAGTTCACACATGCTCAGTGTGCCATAATGATGGAATTACAATAAGGTATATAAGGGCTAAGAAAGACTGAAGAGGGACCTTCTGTCTTTGACCAGCCTCCTGGTGGCTCTTCTGCCTCCTGCACTAAGATCAAGGCTAGCCCAAGGTCCTCCAGAAAGCTAGCCCCAACATTACACACACACACACACACACACACACACACACACACACACCACACACACACATTTTGTTTTTCATTAACAAGAATTAACTCAATTGCTCATAACATTTTATTTCAAAGATACAGACAAGAAGCAAGTTTCCAATATACACAGTAGTAGGTATCAACACAGTTACTGGGGTGGCTGGCTGTGGTTAGGTCGGGGACATGTTCCAGAGTGCCAAGAGCTAGCTAGCTAGTTGGCCAAGTCTTCTCCACTCACCTTTCAGATGTTCTTATCTTTTCTATTCCTCTTATCTGGAACATTACTGTTGTTGGACTATACATTGCTAATCCCTTCACACACACACACATACACACACACACACACACACACATTTTAATCTGTTTAGCTTCTTCTGCATCCACTATATCTTTGCAAAGCCCTAATCAGTCAGAGGACTCAATTCCCCAAATCTCAGTGACATCTATGAGAGCAAATCTGCCTCCTTGCATTAAGAGCTCTAGGGAGCTGGCTGGTGCTGCAGAGGACAGAGGGCCCGCTATGGAGTCGGGAAGACTGAGTTCAAATCCAACATCAGAAACTTGTTAGTTGTCTGACCCTGGGCAAGTGACTTCACTCTGTTTGCCTCAGTTTTCTCATCTGTAAAATGGACTAGAGAAGGAAATGGCAAATCACTTCAGTATCTTTGCCAAAAAAAAACCAAACAAACCCAAATGGGATCATGAAGAGTTGGACCCAACTGAAAAGCGACTGAACAATAAAAATTATGAGCTCTAGCTCAAATACTTTGTTTGTTACCCATACTTTGTTGCATTTGCCTATAGGTATCTGAGGCTAGGGCTTAATTCCCACTTCTTTTCTTGAATTATGTCCCCTGTATGTTTGTTCATCCCTGCCGCTATTCCTCCTTTTCAGTTGAAAGTCCTTTTGGAACACAAGGCTAGGCAAGGATCGATGTTGAAAAATTATCCATGCATATGTTTTGAAAATAAAGTTTTAATAAGAATAATAATGAAAGAAAAGTTTTAGTTTCAAGGGTTCCCAGGAAAGTTAAAAAAAACCAAACCACCACCAGGGTTTCTGAAATCCTGCTCCTTCTTGACCACTTAGAATTTCCTGGGACTGATTTTTACCTAAGACACAATCTTCAAGTTTATCTTTTTTACCTGAATTCCCAATAAGTTGCTTCACTATTAAAACTTAACTCTAAGCTTGAATATAAACTCAAAATTTAAAAAAAAGTCCTTGATTAGATTTGTGCATTTCTGGGTAAATACATTTTCACCATCCTTCACTGGCCAACAGGTCATGAGCTCATAAACTCATACACGGAAAGCTAGAAAGAGCCTCAAAAGCCTCTCACTTCACAGATGAGGAAACTGAGCCTTAGGGAGGTCAAGTCACTGGCCTGAGGTCACGCAGGTAGCAAATGTCACAGATAGGATTTGAATTCAGGTCCTCTGCTCCCAGAACCAGTATTCTTTCCACTGTACCACTGCTTCTTCCATGTCAACATTCTGAATGAAATCATGTTCCCAGATAATGTGTTTGTTCTGTGTGTGTGTGTGTGTGTGTGTGTGTGTGTGTCTGTCTCTTTCTCTCCCTTTTCTCTTTCTTTCTCTCTCTCTCTCTCTCTCTCTCTCTCTCTCAAGTTAAGTGACTTGCCCAGGGTCACACAGCTGGGAAGTATTAAGTGTCTGAGGCCATATTTGAACTCCAGATCCTCCTGACTTCAGGATTGGTGGTCTATCCACTACACCAACTAGCCACCCCCTATATTATATATTCTTAACCAAATGTCCGGCCCTTTCCAATGTGTGAATTGATTTTGCTAAACTGGGTTTTTTTCCCTCTTTTTCATTCTTTCTTAAGAGATGGCTTACCCATTCTCCAACTGATAAATGGTCAAAGGAAATGAACAATTTTCAGATGATGAAATTGAAACTATTTCCACTCATATGAAAGTGTTCCAAATCACTATTGATCAGAGAAATGCAAAGACAACTCTGAGATACCACTACACACCTGTCAGATTGGCTAAGATGACAAGAAAAAATAATGATGAATGTTGGAGGGGATGTGGGAAAACCGGGACATTCATGCATTGTTGGTGGAACTGTGAACAAATGTAACCATTCTGGAGAGCAATCTGGAACTGTGCCCCAAAAGTTATCAAACTGTGCATACCCTTTGATCCAGCAGTGTTACTACTGGGCCTATATTCCAAAGAGATACTAAAGAAGGGAAAGGGACCTGTATGTGCCAAAATGTTTGTGGCGGCCCTCTTTGTAGATGGCTTGGGAGGGAGAGAGAAGAATACTCTGGGAATGTGGGTGATCTACATGCAAGAGAAATGTTTATTTTGTCATGTACCACTGGGCCTTCTGAGGAGCCAGTGTCCCCCCCCCCCCCCACCGCCTCTATGGTATTGTTCTCAGACATACTTCTTCCCTCACTCCAGCCTGTCAAGTCCAGCTCAAATGCCCCTCCTTCAATGGCCTTTCCCTGAATGGGATCTCATGGCTTTGCACTTACTTGCATCATTTTCACACCTCTCTCCATGTACATGGAATTATGGGTATTTTCTCAAGTCATCCCCTCTAACTAAACTGAGCTCCTTGGAGCTTGCTGAAACTATGAGAAATATTTATCAAGGATTTGGACGTAAGGGACTATGTTGAATTCGGTGTGGTTACCCCCCCACCCCTATCACAGCTCTAGAATAGGAGGGGATCTCAGAGACCATTTAGACAACCTCCTCATTTTACAGAGGAGGAAACTGAGGCCCAGAGTTGTGACATGACCAAGGGTCACGTGGATAGTAAATATAGCAGAGTCAAGATTTGAATGCAGGTCCTTCTGACTCCAAATGCAGTTCCTTTTTCCTAGGTAGCCCATATTCATTCAACAAAAAGTAAAGGCCAGCAAGATGAGCCTTAAAACAATGACCACATTTGAAAACAAAAGACTACTACAACATCAAAGGGGAAGAACAGGAACTTGGAAAATTCACAAAGAAGGGAACTTCAACTGTGCCTGAAAATGCTAAAAGCTAAATACATGGGGGCAGCTAGATAGATTGATAAATAGGTGCAGTGGATAGAGCACCGGCCCTGAAGTCAGGAGGACCCGAGTTTAAATCCGACTCAGACACTTGAATACTTCCTAGCTGTGTGACCCTGGGCAAGTCACTTAACCCCAATTGCCTCAGCAGTAAAACACATACATACATACATTTTTACTCATATGACTCTAAATAAGATTAAAGAATAATGACTGCCAAAAAGCGATGTGCTCTGCTAATTAAGGGCAGCGCTAGATGTGTTAATACTTGAGGAAAGGAGAAGGAATCCAAGTCACTGAGGTTGAAAAATGGCAGAACTGGCTCCCAAATCCAAGAGTCGTGACCCCAGTCTCTATCCTCCTTCACCCTCTCCCACTTTGAATTGTTCCAGCTCTCTTCCAGCTCCCCTCACCTCCAAAACGTGAATGTGTCTGTGTGTATATTCTATAAACACACACATACATATGCATGCATATGTGAGTATATACATGAGTGTTTCTATGGATAAGCATGTGTGAATATATGGTCATATACACATACATGTGTGCGTACATAGACGGATGTAATGTGTGCGTATCTAAGTATACATGAGTATATATATATGTGTGTGTGTGTGTGTATATATATATATACATGAGCATGAGTATATATGTATATAAGTAAACATACACGGGTGTAAATGTGCGAGTGTGTGTATATGTGTGTGTACGTATGAGAATATATGTGAGTATGAATGTAAGTGACTTTGCATGTGTATGTGAGTCTGTGTGTGTGTGAGCATATATATCCACAAACGGGTGGATGTATGTGAATGTATACATGAGTGTGTACGAGTATCTGTATATGTGAATATGTGTGTATATGTGAGTATATACACGAGTACGTATATACTTGAGTATATATCCATGAGTGTGTATGAGAGCATATGTAAGTGTGTGTGTGTGTATGTATACACACACACACACACACATACACATATATGAATGAGTGGGAGAGGTGAATGCATAAGGTCTCTCATCTTTGGATCTCTTCTCTACATTCTCTCCCTCAGGGATCTCATTCACTCTCCACCTTTTGCCAGGGGTTCTCAAATTTGCTCTGGGAACTCTTGGGGGTCCCCAAAGTCAAAACTATTTTCACAATAACGGTAAAATGTTATTCCTATTATGGCAAATATATCCATCCATCCATATATATAATATATATATTCCACATAATGCAAAGTTCTGGGGAGGGGGAGGTCCTCAATCATTTCTAAGAGTATAAAGGGTTTCAGAGGCTACCTCTGACCACCTCTCTAGGTTCCATCTCCAAAGCTCAGCAGACTGAAGGGAAAGAAGGGAAAAGGAGAATTCAATCACTTGCTCAATCCTCTCTCTCCTCCCTTGCAACGCTCTCGGAACTATTTTTCTTTATCCTTCTCGCCGAGAACACTCCAGTTCAGAGCTTTCGTTGTCTCTCATCCGACCATTTGTGAAGAAATGATCAGAGTTGTACATCGAGAAAATTAAAGCCCAAACCATCACCAGACTCAAAGCCACTTCCCTACTAATTGCCCACTACTCAGCCAGACTGTCCTGTTCTCCATTTCCTCAATTCTACCTTTCTGGTCAGAGTCCTTGCTCGACTCCACGTCCCTTCTGAAATGCACACAACAAGCTACTGTCACAGAAGGCAAGGGAAGGAGTTTCCCGAAGGCGAAAGTGTCCAGTGCTCTAGAGCTAAGGAGAAGTAGTTAGAAAAAACTAAATTTAATGATGAAAAGATCATTAAATGTTACCTTAGAACCATTTTAGTAAAAGAGGGGGTGAGGGAAGGCAAGACAGGAGCTAAAAGCAAATAGGAGTAAAATAGCGAGGAGGGCAGTAGGCGATGCTGCAGTGGACAGAATGCATCTTTCCGGGTTCAAATCTAACCTCAAAACACTTACTAGCTGTGTGACCCCGGGCAAGTCACTTGGGTGTTTACCTCGGTTTCCTCATGTGTATAATGAGCTGGAGAAGGACATGGCAAATCACTCCAGGGTCTTCGCCATGAAGACTCCAATGAGAATCACCAAAATGTGGACTGAAAAGGAAGCAAGCAGTCTGCTAGAAGAAAAGAAATTGGTTGGCTAACTAGGTAGAACAGTAAGACAAAGTAAAGCGGTTGCTTTTTCCCCCTTCCGCTTTAAGATAGGAAAGAAATGAGCATGATGGTGACATGACATCGTGGCTAAGAGGATCTGGGTTCAAATTCTGCCCAAAATGTACTGGCTGGATGACTGGGATAACTCAGTCTCTCTGGATCTGTTAAGTACTTTGTAAAATGAGGGGGTTGGACTTGATGGTCCCATGGTGCCTTCCAGCTATGGCTCTATGGCCCTTTGAAGAAACAAGATCTCCATCTCCTTTAGCTTTTGCTTCTGATCATGAAAGAAGACAAATTGAAGGCAGTCTCAAGGGAGGCCGAATCTTTTTCAGACAGCCTGGGTCCACGTATCCAGGTTTCTTACTTTGTAGAACAAGACCATGATTTTTATCGATGTCTTTTCTGGTCATACTCTATCCTCTACCTGAAAAAAAATGTTCAGCAAAATCCAAACGTACACTGACAATGTAGGCGATATTCTGCCTCTAGCAGCTCTCATCTCTATTGAGGGAAAGGAGGCACGTTTCAGCATCTGTTCTCTGTAGCTGGAACTGGTTTCACTAGAACTAGTGATATTTTCATTCATATTGTGTGTGTGTGTGTGTATTTATATATATATGGATGTGTATACATGTGTATGTGTCTAGACATATATGTGTATATACAGATGTGTATACATACACACACATATAAGACACATACCTTCTGCCTCTGCATTTCATTCTGTATTACTTCATGCAAATCTCCCAGTTTTTCTTTTAATTCCTCATATGCTTCATCTCCTAATGCCTGAACTGAATCTGTGATTTCACTGGCGTGGGAAGCTGTGGGCGAGGAGCTCCTACTAATGCAGGCTGAAACCTTCTCTGCAACATGGATCGTTTTAAAAAGTCGAATTTAAGTGACTTGCCCAAGATGACACAGCCAGTCTGTCAGAGACTTAGATTTGAAGCCAAATCTTGCTGACCCAGAAACTGTTTAGCCAGTTTATTTAGCCAGTATGTTGTGCCTATATTCCCATTATCAACTTGGTCAGCCGTTTCTCAGTTCTAGTCTAGTCTTGACTTTTATTTCTTTGGGGTACATACCAAGTAACGGGACTGACGAGTTGCCATATGCAAGCAGCCTATTACTTTGCAGTGAACCTACGTTATTAAGGGCCAGTCCCTCTCATTTTTAAGCTTCCTGGAACTGGGCTGACATTCATTAGTCTCAAAGATGACTGAAAAGCACATATGAGATGCGTCTTTGAAACATCAGTACCATATTCCTTTCCAAGTTTCACTGGAGGTTGTGAATCTTGCATTGGGGAATTCAATCACGGATATCAATGATTTATCTCTGATAAGGTGGCCTTTCATATGGCGGAAAGCATACCAACTGAATAACCATCCAACTGCAGAAATATTCCTTTGCCAGGGGATTTTGTTCTGCCCCAACCTACCCAACAAATGCATCTAAATCCCAGCGGGAAGACTAGGCTATCATTAAGCCACAGATTGTCAAATAACCAATTCGTGTAGCCCCAGTGAACAGGTCTTATGTTTCTAGGCTGCCTAAGGTCACAAGAGCCCCCAGCTCTTTGTTCTTGAGAATGAACTCAATCTAAGTGACAGTTGGAAAGCTGAAGCGGGACTGAATTTTCTAAAAGACCCAAGTTATCTCCTTGAACACCTATGAGCCGCTCACCCTGATGCTGTGAGAAAAACAAGGAAGATTTGCTCTCGCAAGCTGAACATATTTCTAGGTAGAAGAGACACCAGAAAATCCATCTCTGTACACTTACTTCCAGGGATGCTATTTCACGGTTATGGAGACTCCTTGCAGACAGACGCCACAACTCATCAACCTCTTAAATGGTTCCCTGAACATCTGAAGGCAAAAATAAAACTACCCAGTAACCCTTCTAATGAGCCTCTCCAAGTTGAGTGGAGCAATAGGTTTGTACTCCAATCTTTTACAAGTCTAGCAAGATTTACCATGCACCTTACTATGCTATTCTAGCTTTTGAAAAGCAGTAGTTTCCCTCTGGGGAAGAATTCCAAAAGCATTTGAAGATGCGATAAGCTAAGACTGAAAGCACAGGTGAGATTGGCCTTGTAAAGGATACAGGATAAAGTCAGAATGGAAGATGCTATCCTAGGCAGGGACAATTAAGTTCTCTTGGATGACTGCAATACCGCAGCATGATATCAGCATGAAATAATGTGGATAGGAAAAAGTACAAATCCCAAGAGGCAGGAAAAGATTCACAACTGCTACCCTGTATAGAATCACTATCCTGCTCAAGATCTTACTAAAAGATCCAGCAAAAAAGCATTTGCTGGGGCCTGGAAAACAGTAACCTTCAAAAGCTCCTTTCCCAATTTAGGAGGAGCCATAAAAAAAATTGGCGGTAGGTATGCTAACAGGTAGGACGTCCCAAATCCCACTATGGGGAGTGTGTAAATCAGTATGCTTCCATCCCACTAGCCAAAAAGCTTAAACTTGGAAGGGGCTAAAATTGAATCTGTCATTTCATTAACAGGACTGAGGGGATGGGAGGAAGAGGAAACACTCTCAATATGAACTTTACTTAAGAGCAGGAAGAACAAGCCACAGTGAGCATTTCCAACTGTCTCATTAGGGATAAGAAAGGTCATGAGCTACAGTTCCACGTGTATTCTACAGCCAGCAACAACACAATTACACTTCATTAGCTGATGGTATAAAAGTTTTCTTATTCCCTTAAGCTTTATGGATCAAAGACCCTTCAAAAGTAAAAAGCAAATGTGGGCCCCCTTTATTCTGCTTTCCCATTTCCCATCTTTAAAGATTCTTGATCCTTTACTACATTAGACTTAAGCTGTTTAGTCATTAGATGAAGTTGGGGGTGGCAGAGATAAAGAGACAATGACACTAGGGGTTTACTCCAGTGAATTCAAGCTCGGTTACATGGCAGAACTGGAATAATGGACTTTACATGGTTCCCCTCTTGGGAGCCCCGCTCCCAAGTAGCTTTCCTTCACCTCTGTAGCAAGCTCCAAGCTTACAAATTATGTCGAGTCATGAGAAGTATGCCACTTGATCTGAAATACACCCAAGGAAACCATGACAGAGAAAACCGTACATTTATTCAATAAAACCAAGAATGTACAATATAAACACTTTAATAAAGTGAGATGAAAGGCTCTGAACACAAAAACATTCCAGCTAGTGATAGCACAGTCACATTTATTACATTGTTTTTATTATAAATTGCCAAGTCTTGTTTCAAATGATCACCCGGTAATTACCAAGTATTCCCCATTTACTTTACTTCCCTCAAAGACTGACCTTTCAAATCAAACAGTGAAAAGGGAACCTGGATCCAAGTAATGATTCCGCTTTCCCAAATTTCCTATCTCCAAAGTTGTACAACAATTCTTTACCCTTTACTACATACACTAAGACTTAACTTGTTAGTACTCCCTGCTAAATCTGCTCACTTATTTTTCTACGGTTTACTACCACACAGATCATCTACTCAAAAGAAACCTAAATACTATTATATAATATATAAAAAAAGAATAATTAGTGCTCCCCCTCAAAAGCACTATATTAATGCAAGCTACTGTTGTGGTTTTTTTTTTTTTAGAATGAACCAGAAAAATCGATCATTAAGCAAAATCTATAAATTTCTGTCCCAAGTAGCTACTTAAGCTTCTAAATAGGAGTTATGTCAATATATTTAGAACATAGTTGCAGACAACTTGATAAAGATAAAAATCAAAAGCCGATATGTAGATCCAAATTTTTTCCTAAATAAGCTTAGGTTTCACTACTGAGTTCCAGAAAAGTATCCTACCCCTAATGAATTCCCTTTTTACATTAACATTGTACTCTCAAGTACATAAGGGAACAGGGAACAAGCTGAATTGAATGTCACATGTAACATCTTTACTGCTTTAAAAAAAAAAAATTTAAAAGCCCTCCATGATATATTTTGTAGCAGTTGCCTGTTTCTGCTAGCTTTATTAACTAAATGTCCAAATTACAGGGTAGCTGTGAGGTGAGAAGAGATTCCCTAACTTAAGTACAAAACAAATAAAACAAAAGCTCTCACCCAGTTCATCACTGTTGGGCAGCTTCAAAAAACAATTCAATTTTCATTTTTGTATTTCATGGTAATAAACCAGTGAACTACCTGAAAGGTTCACTTTTCATTTATACATCTAGTAACAAAATTTCTTCCTATTCCAATTGTTTTCCTATAGCCAAGCCCTATTGGTCTTCCATTTTTCCAAACTTCAATCTAACCATTCTCGTGTTAAGAGAAAATTAAGGGTTTAAATGGCCAATCAATTCCTACCAATAATCCTGTAATTCCACATACTACATGACTCTCCCCTTCCCTCCCCCCCCCCAAAAAAAATCCAACTGCAAAACCTTACTGCCTGATAAGATGTATAACAGGCTCAACTGTTGCCCCAAATTGTCAACTTTCCCCCTCTCTGTAACACTTCCAATAAAGTCTACATTAGGGTTAAAAGGTTACAGTAGCCAACATCGAATCCCTTTGCTCGGCTCAGTTCACAAGAACTCAAATCCAAGGCAAAAACTGTAGTGCCAGCACAAATCAACTCTGAGTTGAAATTGACTTCAGTGAAATTTCAGCATCCTGCTTCTGTAGTGACTCTGTAAAATGGAAGAAACAATTTAAAATGGTAGGTCCAATTTAAAAAGCAATTATTCTCTCCTATGTCTTACAGGTTATGGTGGAGCCTCAAGTTTGACACATCATTTAAAACCTCTTGTTAATTAAATCATGCTTCATCCCTGGCATAACGCCCTTTTTTACAACTCTGAGTTTATGGTCACCCAACAGGCCAGAACCTAATTAAATTTGTTGTTCAAGTGTTGGGTTCAAATGCCCTCTGGGCCTTGATTTGCCAAAGACAAAGGGCTTGTTGCAAGGCTCAAATAATCTATCAAAAGCTTAAAGTGGTTCTCTTCAACAACAATGATCCAAATCAGTTCACATTAAGAAATGAAGAGAACCAGCTACACCCAGAGAGAAAAACTACAGGGAATGAGTGTAGACCACAACATAGTATTTCCACTCTTATCTGTTATTGTCTGCTTGCATTTTTATTCTTATAACTGTATAAAATATGTATTTGTATATGTATACATATACTTATACATGTACTTACATTGTATTTAACATTTGTATTTAACATTGTATTTTATTTAACATTTGTATTTAACATTGTATTTTATTTAACATTTGTATTTAACATTGTATTTTATTTAACATTTGTATTTAACATTGTATTTAACAGATACTTTTAATATTTAACACATATTGGACTGCCTGCCATCTAGGGGAAGGGGTGGGGGGAAGGAGGGGAAAAATTGGTACAGGTTTTGTAAATAAAAAGCTATTAAATAAATAAAATAAATAAATAAAAAGCTATTAAAATTTTTAAAAATATCAAAAGCTTTTGCAAATAACTTGCTCTACCACCACCACAACATCAAGTTTAAGATCCTGTGTAACTTACCTATTTTATTAGCTGCTTTTTTCCATCTCTAGTATATAACTGATACAGCATTTAACAAATCAGCATTCCTGACAGCAATGATCAGCCTGAAAAAATTATGAACATGGGATTTATCTCATGAAATTTTCAAAGAAAACACTGAATTTGCCAGCCTATAACTGCCCTTGATTCCAGCAAGTTTAAGTCAAGTTCAGACTTGCAGTTTACTATTTCAAGTTTTACTCTTTAAAATGGTGGCAGATTCACTGGTCTGGACTGGCTTAATGTTAAAAGTTGCATGGCTTACAGATTCTCATTCCTTTCCAATGGTGGACTGCCATGTTAAATCCATTAAGTTGACTTATTTGTGAAGGAATAGTGCAAAGATTGGATTTTTAGTTGTTAAGTCTTCAAGTTTACTACATTCAAGAGCATCATTTCAACTTCCCGGCTGGACCTGGCTAATGTTGCCTCAGGCTTTTGTGTTTTGCTTATTAAAAAGAAAAATGAAACTAAAACAAATCAGGCATCCAACTAAATGTTAAGTTTGCAATGGCTTGCTTGGGGGGAAAAAACACCCCATTTTAAGCCAATTCGTGATGACTACAGATATAATTTTGGGGGAAAAAATTTGTTTAGTATATGCAGCTTTTTCTTCATCAAAATAAAGAAAAACCAATCCCCCCTCCCCAACCCAGAATGTAATCTGTCTATAGAAGCTGCATTTTTTAAGTGTTATTTATACATGCTTTTAAAAAAAAATCCAAGAAGAAAATGTCGAATTTGGAGGACTTCTAACTCTAGTGAATATTGCTTTTCCAAAGGTTATCTAGAAAGTACTTCCATTTGCCATGACGTACAGCCATGTTTTGCTGTACTATGAGGAAGATACTTTGTTCAATTTTGACTTAGACGGAAAAACTAGTTTGCTTTGCTTACCATCTTTGCTGTTTCACAGGCATTTGATGCTTTATATCTGAAGTGGAATGCTGAAAGAGTCACTTGTTTTTAGAAGTCATAAGCCTTTGAGAAGTTGAAGATTAAACTTCTTTGCTTATCTATTTTCTCCTTTGCCTTTGGAATCAAGCTGTTCCTTTAAAAGTGAGACACTACAGAGTTGCAAAAATTTGAAACAGTAAGAGCAAGCATCATTTTGAAGCTTCGTTGTTGGAACTGGTCAAACCTTTTATTTAGAATTTTGTTGTTGTTTAATACACGTAAATGGTTGGTTTTTTTCCCTATTTGGGGGAATGGTCTTGCAGATTCACAAGAAAATGATGGAAAGGCAAAGTATAGTCATTACTATCCATTTGTGGTTTCAAGTTTACTGATTTTTTTTTAAAACTCAAATTTTTTCCTCACTAAGCATCTGATAAGTGGGAAATCTTGCATAGATTTCAGTTTCAAAAAGAACAACCTGAAATCTTTAAGGAGCGGCATAACCCCCACCACCCTCCAAAACATCTAATTGGTTTAGAATGACAAGTTTGAAAAAGTAGAAGGATCCATTTCCATTTTAGATGGTTGGATGTTTGTGGAAGATCTTAAGAACTGCTGGTCTCAAATTGTGAGGAAAACCGGATTGAAAGGTAGCTTTTCGGGGAAACTTTTTAGTTTGTAACTTACAATACTGGTACACAGAGCTCAAATTTCACACATTTAACATCTGTCTTTTGGAAAGAAAACAAATCTGAAATGAAATTAAACATTGCTTTAACTTGTTCTTCATAAAAGCATAAAAATCATGGAGGGGAACTTAACAGGCAATAGAAAAAAAGGAAAAACAAATTTTGTTTCCTTTTTAGCAGTCCTCTGGTAGTAAAGATAGAACAAGCTCCACTTGCTTTGTTTTTTTTTTTTTTTTTTTTTTTTTTTGAAAGGGGGTTTTGGTCCAAAAATTTAGCTTTTTCTTTTTAATATCTGCTTCTGCCTCCTCCTCTATCAGACCGGCTTCCTCCACGGCCACCTCTTGGTGCTCCGCGGCTTGAGCTGCTGTATGAATCACGTGGAGGAGGGTATCCCCTATCCATAGAAGGCGGAAGCCCTCTATCTTGTCGACCGACACGATCTCCTCGACCACTTGAGTAGATATCACTTCGGCTGCTTGAGTAACTTTCTCTGCTTCCACCATATCCATCTCTGCTGTAATCATCATAGCGACTGCTTCCACCATAAGATGGAGGGGGCCCTCGAGCAGGTGGAGCACTACGTGAGTTACCTGCAGGGTCAATGGTCAGGTAATATGGCAACACTATAAATCTTATATATACACAATAGTTAAATCTGAATTTAAAGAATTCCTGTATTATATGTTTAACTTTTTTTGGAATGAAGGTGTAAAATCTGCCACTGCTGGTAATTTATAGTGGGGATTGCTCATCTGCTGAAATAGTGAATGGTTTATGTTTGTTTGAAAAAACTGAAGAGTGTATTTCAAGAGGCATCTTTTAAAGACATTCCAGAACAGCTCGTTATTTTACAGTAGAAACTCAGCCATATTTGTCCAGTGGTAAGTTGCAACTGTAGACTTTGCTTCATATTGTAATGGTAAATATTTGATCTTGTCAATTAGCATTTTAAAATGGTACTTTCACTGTTGGGGGGGAAAACACATAATACTGCCAATTTTACCCCTGAAAGCAAGCAACCCTCCCCCTCAAGCAAGCAATCCTTAGCAAAACTTCAAGGCCCTTAAAACTCAAAATAAAATCCAATCTGCCAGTTCACCCCCCCAAGCAAACAAAATCCCTCAAAAGCAAGCGCAGCCTGAAACTGATTCACATGGTCTACAGAAGCACAGATTAACTTAAAGAGACCCTCAAACTCAATTCTTACCATAACTCTCATACGAATCTCTATAGGAACCTCCACTGGGGTGATCTGAATAGTCTCTATCACGACCACCATAGCCATCACGATCACTAAATAAGAAACCAAAATATTCAGTCAGCTCACAAATCACATTTTACAGACTCTCAAGAGTCTCCATGCAGTTTTAAGCTATTTCAGATTAAATCTCCACAAAGACTTTTGGGGCATTTATGAATCTTTCATCAAGCTACAAATGTACATCTCACTGTACCTGTAGCCTCTAGATTGATAATCGTCACGTGAACTGGAATGACCATAATCACGGTAAGCATAATCTCTTGGAGGTGGAGCATAATCTCTGTTGTCTCGCGAACTTTGATAATCTCTGCTTGAATAGCTAAAATAGAACACAACTATTTATTATCTGAGTTTCTAAAAACATCAAAAACAGACTTGAGAATTTTTTGCGATTTCCCTTTACCTGTCCTTAGTATTATAACCATCATCTCTTGGTGACATATAAACATCTCTTCTGGATGGCATTGGGTCCCTTCGGGGTGGACCTCCATAGTTGTCTCTCCCACGTGACACTGGAGCTTTAAACAAAAAACTTCATCTAAAACAGCGGCAGTATACCAAATTGACAGCAATGTTGCATAAATGTTAAACTTTTTATTTTGGTTCTAATTTAAAAGCCAGTTTCACAAACTTTCAATATTCTTATTCAAGTTTCTGACAAGAAACTTTTCCAGGTCTATCTACAAAATAAACAGATATAAATCTCATGTTAACCATTTAATTCTCTCCTCTAATCTTGTTTCTGGTAACCTAAAGATGTGGCCTATTTCGGGTAATTTGTTAAAGCACTTGAAAGTCTTTCCCCAATTTAAAGCTGATAAAAATGTACCTAATACATGGAGACTGCATTTTGAAACCCCATTTCAAATCCTGACATTGCAAAGTTCTAACTCATAGGGCAGCTAGGTGGCGCAGTCGATAGAGCACCAGCCCTGAAGTCAGGAGGGGACCCCAGTTCAAATCTGGTCACTGAACACTTCCGGGCTGAGTGGAAGCTAGACAAGTCCCCCAATTGCCTCAGCCTTCTCATTTGCCATAGGTGCAATGACGCAAGACTCTGAAGCCTTACATGCAAACTGTTGGAGACTTTCTGAAAAGCACTGCTTCAAGTCATACTTGCCTCCATTTTTTCTATACCATAGAAGAAAGCTTCCAAAGGCAGCTTGTGTCCCAATGGGATAAACTTCAAAACATGAGCCAGTAAGTTTAGATTTAATTCCTAGCAAACGTCTAGACATGCCTTCTTGTTGTGAATGGATAGATTCTTATCAAGCAAATAATAATAATTTCCCTGTTTTGATTAGGTTATTACTGTCAGAGAATGCCAGAGAAAATATACCCTTGCTTTACAGTCGAAAGAAAACTGGTTTAATTAAACCCAAAATGTAGCCCTACAGTTAACACAGGGAACCCTAGAGTTCCTCTATGTGGAGGCACAGATGAATAGAAAGGGGATCTGGCCAGTTAAGAACATAACCACTGTTAAATAATGGAGGTCATCCAATTCCAAAAGACTCCTGATGGAAAATGCTGACCACATCCAGAGTTAAGAACTAGGGAGTCTGAATGCAGATCTAAACATATCATTTTCACTTTTTAAACTTTTCCTTTCTCGGGGTTTCCCCTTTTGTTGCAATTCTTTTTTCACAACAGGAATTCCATAAACATGAGCAAACATGTTTAATGTGACTGTACATATAATCTGTAACAGTACCTGCTTTCTTGGGGGAAAGGGGGAGAAAATTTGGAGCTCAAAATTACAAAATTACAAAATAGAAGTATTGGGGGGGAAATGTGAATACAAAATGGAATTCTGTTGGGGAATGACTGAACAAGTTGGAAATGACCATGCTGAATGAATTGTTACTGTTGCCATAAGACACAACAGGGATTTCCAGAAAAAGCTGATGCAAAGTAGGCAAAAGCAACATTGTATAGTTAACTACAATATTACAATAATTACAATTACAATGTTAACTACATTTATACTACTATGCTATTTTCAGCAATATAATGATTCAATGCCAAAGGATTCAAAAATGCTGTCCACATCCAGATTGAACGTAGACCCAAGTAAACAATTTGCTTACTGTCTCAGGGAAGGGGGATTATGAGGGAGAAAAAATCTTTTTTAAGTGAATTGTCTTTATGTGAAACTAGGGAAAGAACATTTTAAAAACTTTTTTAAATTGAGATCAAAGGCAAATCATCATAGTTTTCCCCTTATACCTAGCACTGTGTCTGGCACATAGTAATCACTTAATTCAAGTCTCATACTTGTGGTCAACTGCACAAAAAGTACAGGATGGGAAGATGTGATTCAGGCCAATGGGATTGAAAGGGGATGTAGAAGCCAACTGAGATGTGAGAGGCTATTAATAGAAGCACATTGTTAAAGAGCAAAGTCAAAACAAGGATCCATTGAACTATGATATGTAGTCTAGTCTTGGGGGTGGGGTTCGCCTATGTGGTAGTCTTTCAAATATTTGATAAACTTTTCACATGGAAGATTTGGATTGTTTTCTTTGGCCTCTGAGGACAGAACTACAAACAATGGATGGAAGTTGGAGGCAGCCTTCTGCTCAACAAGGAAAAACAGTTAAAGCTGTCCAAAAATAGAATGTTCTACAAGTATTTATCTCTGCTCAGTCTATAGACATGATTCTTGTTTAGAAAGATCTAGGTGAGCCAAGGTCCCTTCCTAGTCTGAAGATTCTAAGCCAACCAACCTCAAGAACTGTTTTAAGAGCCTTACTCTGTGTTAAGTACCATGCAGACCAATTATATTTGTATGATATCCCACTCCAAACTATTATTTGAGAAGCAAAATTTACAGCTAGGCAACCTATAGAACTGACCTCTTCCTCCCATTCCACTACTGCTGCGCACTGGCCCTGAAGGTGCAGATCTTTTAGGCGGAGGACCCCCACCACTACGTGGTGGTGGGCCTCTTTTTACTGGAAGAGGTCCCCTGGAAGACCCCATGTTGAAGTTAAGAGAATATCCGCTATCGTCTATATTAGGGAAAAAAAAAAAAAAAGTGTTATATCAGTTGACAATGACCATGGGTCATATAGCACAAATAATGTCCAAGGAGTCTAAGCTGTCTTTCCACTATAGAACCTGGCTATCCAACCACAAAGTTAATAAAGAGCTTTCCCTTGGTAGGACTTTATATTAAATTCAGCCATTTACTTTGCATGCAGTGGTCGAACACCATTTTTGGGCATCTTATTACTGAATTTTATCTTGGTTAAAAGCATGCTTAAGTAAAAAGGGAATGTAGTTTTTAAGGGGTGGGTGAGAGAAGACTCATAGGACCATAAAAGGAAAATTCCTGTTTCCCTGTGGTGAAATGCTAGCCATTTTTTCCAGCTGCATAGTAAGGCTGATTTATCTTTCTTATCCAAACACTCATATACAGATGTGTTAAGTTTGAATTGGTTGTGTTGAAGGGAACTATTTGTTCACTCTGGACCTTATCAGTTAGATAAGGAACAACTTGCCCAAAATGAGCATAGTTTTAGGCTTATGTCTATACTTTGGAAGACTGGGAGTCTTAAAACCCAAGTAGAACATTAATGAATTTTACTGAAAAATTTTCAATCAAAAATTTTTACCCTTATGCTATTTAAAAGCTAACTTAGAAATTATACCCATATGTCCTCCACGTGAGGGTGGTCCTCTTGTTCCTCCACCACTTCCTCCTCTTCCTCCTCCTCTAAGGCCTCTTGGAGGGCCTCTGCTTCTTGGTGGAGGTGGTGGCCCTCGTCTACCACCACTTTCAAAGGTTGGCTTAGTAGCTTGTTCAACTTTAATTGATTTTCCATCCAGGAGCTTAAAAAAAAAAAAAAAATACAAAAAGCAGCTTAACAATGTTCTGGCTTTTCTGGCATATTGATACTAATACCTACTCACAACACCGCCCCCCCCCCCAATTTTTGTTAGAGGGAAATGGAAATTATATATAGCTGCCAGATAAGGGTTTAACAAGGAAATCCATCCAGAAACCCCCATATTTTTTATAGCTTCTGTTGGCTCAACTTGCCCTCTAATTTATGTAGTTTATATTTACTAAATATAAATTAAGTGCAGAATGCTAGCTGAATGTAGACATACAAGTAAAACAAGTAGCATTATCACTATTCTTTCCTGTCCATAAAGTCTAGATTATAGACCTTTAAGCAGACCAGGATTCGAAATTTCACCCCTTCTGCCCCACCCAGGGGGCTAGTTTGTTTAATTGAGTAATAACACCATACTGGAAACTTCTAGATCTAGAAACTAGAAACTAGAAAATTCTGAGGTCAGGAAGAAGAGTTATTAGGTTTTGGTTGTAAACAAAATTTGACATTATATAAATGGCCAAAGCCAGAAACTTCACTGACCAACGAAATTAAAGTTTTAAAAGTAAATTTTGCACTTCATGTGAAGTGCTATACAATGCTAGTTTATAATACCATTTTACAAGGAGTAGACTCTCACCTTCCCATTCATGTCTCTGGCAGCATCCTTTGCATCAGCAGGGCTTTCAAAAGTAATAAAAGCAAACCCCCTCGATTTGCTGGTTTCCCTGTCTTTCATCAGCAGTACTATAACGAAGGAGAATATAATTGGGCCGCAATTACTACTAATCCATGACACTTTTCCCCAACCCCCCACCCCGCCAAAAAAAAGTAGCTCAGAACTTCTTAGAGGACAAAAATCATCACTTCACATGTTCAATACTATTCAGTTCATCATTGCTCAGCCTTTGGGGAGAAGGCAAGGGGAAACCGATTTCAATTAACCATCTCACCTTCCACTATTCGCCCATATTTCCCAAATACAGCTTCAAGAGCCTTCTCATTTGTTTCAGTATTTAGTCCACCTACGAACAGTTTCCCCGGACGATCTGCTTCAACCATTCTGGTTTTGTTATATTCTGCTCACAAAAGAAAAACAAAACAGAATTTAGGTCCAAACTCAAACCATCAAGAACGCTAGAGAACCTACACAAAACAGCACCTCATGATGACAGCCTAAGATACAAACTTTCTCGTCCAACTTCTCGCTTCTAAAAAATTTCTAAAAATTTTAAAACAAATATTACAAACTTTAACTTGCTATCACGCCACCACCCCGCCCTTCATCTTTTATCGATTGCTCTCTGGGCGGCCTTTCAGCTTAGTACTTGCTAAGCCCCCTTCCCTCCCCAGCAGGCCCCCGCCTCTCAGGAGCTCAAGGAGCACCTCCCTCAGCTGCCCCAAATTGAGCCGGATTAATAGGCTTGCGGCCAAGCTGCTCAAGGGCACGCCAAGGACTCGGCTAGGACTGCACCGGAGCCCCCGCAGTCCTAGACGCCCTTTGAGGGGGGCGAGGAAGCTGAGTGGGGGAGGGAGGGTGGTACGGGACGGGACCCCACTTTCCCGAAGCGGCCAGGACCCCACTCTCGGGGGGCCACGGCAGCGCAGACCCCGCCGGGAGAGAAAACGGGAAATGAAGGAGCGTCCGGGCTCCCTCCCAGCTCCACCCTCCCAAGTGGGGCCCGCGCGGGCTACCGCGTGGTTCCGAGACAAAATGGCGGCAGCTCCTTCTCGGGGACAGCCCGGCTCCTCGCATGGGCCCGCTCCTCCCCCCCCCCGGCCCTTCCCAACGCCGGAGGCCAGGGAGCGGCCCGAGAGCGCAAAGCGGGCCTCTCGCCTCTCCTCCAGCACTTCCAGCTCACTCGCCGCCCTCCCCCCACTCCCCCGGCCTCCTCCTCTCCCCAATTCCAAGCAGGCTGAAGCCTCTCGAGTCGAGTCCGGGAGCAGCTCCCGAAGCTGTTCGGACAGGTTCTTGGGAGAGATCGCAGCTCGACCTGGACCCCCCCCCCCACACACACACACCTCTACCCCCCATCCCTCTCCTTTCCTCCCTCCACCAGCCCGAAATGCCACCTAAAATGGCGCCCACTCCCTCCATCTTTATAAATAAAGTGCAGGGCCACCGCCGCCCAAACCAACCTAACTGGGGGGAATGCAGCGAAAGCCTCCCGCTGGGCATCTCCTACGCACCGATTAGGCAGGAGGGGCAAAAAGAGGACGCTGGACTTTCCGGCTACTTCTGGCTTCCCGCCGCCGCGACCACGCGCTCTAAAAGTGACTCTGTACGCACGCGTTGTAGCCCCCCTCGGTCTCCAAGGCCCCCGAACCCTAGACAACGAAAAGAGGAGAGACGCAACTACGCAATGAGAACGAACAAAGGGGCCGGCGAACTTTATACGGCCCGGGAACGAGGCTACGGGACCCGGATGGAAGCGTAGGGCGAGCGTCGAGGGGTGGAACCAACATCTTATAGACCCTCCTCTTTGCAGAGAGCCCAATCCCGTTTAGCTTGGGCCGAGCTTGAATCCATCTGCCTGCCCACTCGCTCCAAAGCTCACCGAATTCCCCCCGCCCGTCGGGACACCGGCTTGCTGGAGAAAGCATGAGGACAAGGTACCTGAGCTGCTTTAAAGGCTCCTGTAGCATTATTACTAGTCAGATAGCCGAGGCAGGCCGAATTATGAAGACCTACCTTCTGCTGGAGCTCCTGCACGCTTTCTCCTGCTCCACGTTCCTTTTTCTGGGGAAGAGTCAGAGTAAAACACTCATTCATAGTTGATACATTTAATATGAGTGCTTCTGAAACTATTGTTTCCAATCCCCAAACTGCTCAGGGCAATGAAGGTCTTTTCCACTGGGCCTGCTACTCCCCTAAAGACCCTCCCGGAGAAATATTTGTTTGGTGGAGGGTCTGAGAACAAGGAAGTAAAAGCTTCCTTCCCTAGAGTTGGTTGGAATGACTGCCCCTAGGAATTGCTGTCCTTGGGCTAGATTCAAAATAATAAGGTTTAAAAAAAACCCAAAACCCGTAAGGTCATTTCTGAGTTTAGATAAGATAGGCGATAAAAATGTGCAATGTGAATGTAAATCCTTTCCTTTCATTAACCACAAAAGGAATCCACTGGCCTGATTACTCTATAGATACTGAGAGTAACATACCTTCCTGAGTATCCCTCTGGATTCCTAATGGGCTTTTTGAGCTTCACTGGAAGTGTAACACTGTAGCATGCCGCACCACAAGGAGTTCAGGGAAAGCACTGGATAAAGGAAGGCCCTGAGCTGTAATCCCAATACTGCGATGTAGTTAGAACTGTGGTTTTAGGCAAGTTGCTTCACCTCTGAATTTTCCCCTTCTGGAGAATGAGAGGTTTGGCTTAGCTGGCCTTGGAAGGTCCTTCCAGCTCTAGATCTCCAAGCTAGGTCTCTCGTCTGATCCCAGTGTCACCGGGAATAGCAAACAACCCATGAAAACTGGTTAGAAAGGCCCATGAGCTGAGCGGTCATCAAGAATCATTGAGAAAACAGTAGCGGCGACCACGCAGATCGCACCGATAGCCTTCCTCATTTTCAACAACGTCTGATATAAAGATATCATAGGAAATCAATCCCCTTAAAGCTTTTACCCTCTTGGGTCCGCGTTAAGCCACAGACAACTCAACTAACTTCTCTGGATCTGCATCTTCCTCTGTACAACAAAAAGGCTCAATTCGATAACCTCTGTCTATGATTCATAACCATACACTATGTATATTGAATTCAATTCATTGAACAAATATTTGCTGAATGATTATTATGTGTATGGAGCTAAACTAAATATTAGGTTTCATTAAGTTTCATTAACAAATGAAAAAGCCCATCATTACTACTTTCACTCCTCCCTCCCCAATTTCTCTGATCTTGTCTCTCACCACTACCAGAAACTGGGCTATCATAATGGCCTCCTGATTGCTCTCACTGCTTCCTGTCAGTCTCTCTCCTCTCCACTCCAACTTCCACACAGCTGCCGAGATCGAATTTTCCCAGGCTCTTGCCCAACCGTGGCACTCTCTGGCTCAAAACCTTTGAATGGCTCCTATGGTCTTTCGGACAAAAAATTCAAACGTCGCAGCCTGGTATTTCAGGCCACTCCAAATATGACTGCAGCTTGTCTTAACCTGCTTGATTTCCTATTACTATCTCACAGTAGCATTTTATAACTAACTTCTTTCACCATCGAGGTCAATCGTGAATGTGAACAGACTGCGACAGAAAATCAATGAAGATTTCATCAAGGATTATAGAACAGAAAGTGAAAATAACTTAGTCATGGAAACAGGGATGACAAGTGAATAGCAGGGGTGCTCCACTGATACCCTCACCACACCCCAAAAACACAAGGAAGGAAGACTGATACATATTAGTGAACCTTCTGTGGAAAATAGAAAGCCTGGATGGGATGGGATTTGCATTGCTGCATGGGAACTCCTGAAACGATGAGCTCGCAGATCATTTTCCCAGTTTGGCATGGGAGTTTGAACACTGCCAAAGTGACCCATTTAAAAAAAAAAAAAAAGTGGTGAGAGAGTGATTCATAAGATGCCTGAAGGAAAGAAAAGCTACGTAAGGGTGGGGAATCAAAGAAAAAGGCTTGGAGGTGAGGTGGTTAACTGCCACCCAAAAGGCAGCTAATGGACCATTGATATCTATTGCCCCACACATGCCTACTCTCTCAACAGTAGAAAACATTTTCATGAGCATAAACTACACATGCAATCTTGAGAGGAATAATTTCAGGAATAAGGAGGTGAGAATCCCTCTGTGTATTGCCCTAATTAGAACACACCTGGTATGCTATGTTTCGTTCCCAGAATCCGTTTTAAAAGGACAAGGAGAAGCTTGAAAATAGTCAGAGGAAGGCAACTGGGATCATGAAGGGCCTTGTGTCTACATCACGTGAGAATTACTGTGAAGGAACTAAGCATGTTTGACCTGGAGGAGAGAAACTGGGAGACTTGATAACTTTCTTCAAGTATCTGAAGGACCATATTGGAGAAAAATGATTAACTGATGAGACTTGATCTGTTTGCCTCACAGAACACAGCAGCCCTCAGAGGCTGGCAGGTGAAAACTGTTAAACAAGCACATTTGGGTTTAAGGCCAGAAACAAGGCCAGAAAGTGAATTGGGTTGCCTTGAAAAGTGCTCAATTCCCCCTCTAAGGAGAGCTTTGAACAGCGATTTGAGTGACGCTGAGTACTGAGAGGAGATTCATTCTGAGGACAGTTTAGTTAAGAGGGCTGCTGAGTCCCTACCTTGATTTCGGTGAGTCTGTCTGCTCTTACTAGGAAAAGGGGTGGGGGTTGAAATCACTCCTTGTGGTTCCGGGATCTTGACTAGGTGAAAAGCCCTGGTTGGAAACAAACAGTGGGAACTAAACACAAGCACAAGTATGCTGCTTTGAATCAATTCTAGCCATTGTTAGAGACAGGATCACACCCTAAGTAAATTGTGTAAGGGAGAAGCTATCTCAGAATGGGGGAGGGGAGAGATTCTGAACAACTCGATTTGAGAGGTTGGAACAAACATGGAGTAAAGGGAGGACTGAGCTGGCAAAGGAAAGAAATACTGAGGAGCGATAGCAGCTTCACCAGAAGTTCAAAAACAAGGACCCAGGCTGAGGAAATCCCAAGAAAGTTCTGCTCTTTCCCTCCCACTGCGGGTCTACTCAAGGACACAGGAAGAGAATCTGTTATTTTCCTCCTTAAATGGTTCCAGTAAACAGATTTGTGCTTCTACTACTACTACTAGAGGCCAGGGATAAGGGTGGGGCCAAGTTAATAGTCTGGTGGTGGCTCTGTGTCTTTACTGACCTTTTAATTTAGAAAAGAGGCACTCGAAAATGAGAACACTTTATAAGATTCAAAATAATGCCCCAAACAGCTGGAAAGGGACATCCGGTTTAGGAGAAATAAATGAAACCATTCCAAGTCTGAAGGGGGTACGCCATTTCATAGCCTTCCCCTTTTTACCTGCCCCTTTACGTCCCACAAATCAGTCCAAATCCGAAAGGGGCCCAACGCTAAAGCGTCCTGGGTGAACAGTTTACGTGCCCTGCAAATCATCTGGGGAACACAGGGAAGTCTGGGAGGTTGCAAAATAGCATGCTGATTTTAGAATTTCACAGTCACATGACCCAGTTAGAGATGTTTGTTGTTAAATGCAGTGCTATAGTATTGTTGATGGCTTTTTTTCTCTCATATGTGAAGTGGAAATAAGACTTTGGACTTTATAAATCTGTTGGAGGCTCCAGGGATACAATGTACCAATGTACGTAGATGTACAAGGTTTAAATACAAAGCCATTGGAGAGTGAGTGATGCCAGACTGCCAGGGAGTAAAAGTTACCCTAGTGGATAGGAAATCAACCCCAAAGCTCCCAAAAGAAGGAATTCCTCCTTGTAGTGGAGGGAGGAGCTGCCTTCCCTGGCTAGGCCATCCATGGGTCCACATGGAGTGAGCTCCCTAGGCTGGGGCCTAGGACACAATTCTCCCCACTTCCTCCGGGGCAGGTAATCTCTGGCTATTTGGCCTGATTCCCTGCAACAGGACCATAATCCCCCACTGCCAGGGAGCTGGATGGAAGAAGGAGCTGTTTATTCCCTGGATTGAGCCCATCTAAGATCGGAGCCTCAGACACCAGGCCTCTTGTCACTGAATGAATGGAAAAGCATTTCTGAAGCTCTTTATGTGCCAGGCACTGGGCTAGGAGCTGGGAATACAAATAGAAACCAGCAAGGCAGGCCCTGCCATCGATGAACATACCTCCTAACGTGGGAAGAGGACACACACTGGAGAAGGGAGCAGGGGGGCGGCTGGTAGCGCCAGAGACCGGGGTGGGGGGCTGAATTCTGGGAGGAAGCTAGAGCTGGGGTCTACGTGGAGATACCTGCGAAGCCGCTCTCCTCATCAGGATCTCATCCAGGAGTAGGAACTCTAGCCTCAGGAACAATGCTTGGCTCCACATGAAGGGAATCTTTTGGCTAGGATGCATCCTTTCCCCCCTTTCTTGGAATGATATACAGGAACCGGTACTGAATGTGAATAAGAGTGGGGAGGTGGGGAGGTGAGGGGGAAGAGAAGGGACGGTCCTGTTCACCAGATTATTTATAGATCTAGATAGTTGAGCCAATCTCCCATCTCTCCTGGTATTTGATGGAGAACTGAGTATTCTGCCACTGCAAAGACCTTTGAGGCTAGGAACCCCAGTCTCCTTGCCCAGTTCTCTGACTAGCAAACAATTGGCAAGTATTCAGTACTTACTTTGTGCCTGGCATTGTGCTAGGGGCTGGGAATATAAATGTATAAATACACACACACACACACACATTTTGTGGACTGCCTAATTTTTAAAATGGCTTGGATCATAGCATAAATATCTAACCTGGGATCTCTTCTAAACCTCTCCTAAGTAGACTTTGGCTTTGGCCTTTTTGGGGAGCAGGAGGACATAGCTGGGGACTTTCCTCACCTAACTCCAAGAGAAATCCTGGGCTAGAATTCTATCTTCCACATCACAAATCTTAGTTCAGTTTTGTCCAACTCTCTGTGACCTCATTTGGGGTTTTCTTGGCAGAAATACTGGAATGATGTGGCATTTCCAGCTCATTTTACAGATGTGGAAACTGAGGCAAACAGGGGGAAATAGCCTGCCCCCAGTCGGACAGCTAGTAACGTCTGAGGTCACATTTGAAGTCAGGAACATGAGTTCTCCTGACTCTAGTTCTGACATTCTACCCACTGAACCCCCTAAGTGCCCCTATTTAGTAGTCTAGGAATATAATACTTTGGGGCCACTTTCTCCATCTCTCTGGAGAAGAGAGAGTACTTAGCTTATTGCCAGCTTAGCTCTCTCCCAAAAAAGCAGGTAGCACAAAAGACTATCTTGAATAGCTAATAAACCTCTCTATCAGAGTAAGCAGTAATCAGAAATTGTGGGAATTAAACAGATTACAATAGACCAAAGAAAGAAGAGTAAATGAGCTTTTCAGCTGGGAGAGAGATACTATCTCAGCTCTAAGCAGCAGAGAGAGAAGCAGATCCTGGGAGGAGGGGTGCTCTGCACTTTCTTTAGAGCCAGGTTAGCCAGCAGAAGGATGTTTGGGCCTGGCTTTCCCGGTGGACCTGCAGTTCTGAGGACTACTGCTGATAATTTCTTATAGAACAATAATATTTCATAACATTCATATACCCTACTTTGGCATTCCCCAACCAACAGGCGTCCACTCGGTTTCCAGTTTCTTGCCACAACAAAAAGGGGGCTGTCATAAACATTTTTAACTGTACAATTCTTCTAAACATATTTTCACATTTATTATGCTGCACAGGAAAAATTAGATGAGAAAGAAAAAAACAAGTTAGCAAACGACAATAACAACAAAGGTGAAAATATCATGTTGTGATCCACATTCAGACCCCAGAATCCTCTCTCTGGATGCAGATGGCTCTCTCCATCACAAGTTTGAGATTTAAAGTCGGGTCCTACTGACTCCAGGGCTGGTTCTCCATCCATTAGCCATCTAGCTGCCTCACTTAGTAGGTACTTAACTGTTGCTTGATTCCTTGAGCTTACCATTCCTTATAACGACTCTACCTCCATGATCTAGAACTCTTATATCCCTCTGGTTACTCTGACTCCTTCCTAATCATCCTCATTCCCATCTCCAGTTACTTCATACCCCACTCCTCTTTTAGTCCACCATTTCGATTTGGGGATCATTTTCCTCTCTTTACAATCTTGGTCCTCTGGGTCAATTGTGTGAATCTCAAATAAGAATGGATCCCTGTGGGTTGCATGTTGATATAGAAAACCATAGATTAACATTATCTATGTTGTATTGTATTTCAATTTCTTTTGTTAACCATTTCTGACATTTGTTTGATACTTTAATCTCGGCCAATCTTCTTTCAGGAGTTTTTGACCAGTCTGCTCTAGTTAACTCCGGTTCGCTCCTCTCAGTGCCTTTCTACCTTATCCAGTCACTACCCAAAGTTTGCCAAACATCAACCCTGGGTTTAGTGCTGTGCTAGAGAGAGCCCCTCCTGACTCCAGAGAATTAATTGTCCAATTCTCAATGTGAGCATACCTTGGGAATTAGCAGAGGATGCAAATAAAGGCTTTGATTTTCAGTAGATTTAAAAAAGTGATGGAAAAATGGAAACAATGTTTAACAATCAGGTACCTAAGGGGAGGGAAGTACACACAACACATTTTAAAACTGAATCACTAGCCATTTTCTCCATCACTTTCTTAAGTCTAGAGATAATCAACAAGACAATAAACCAATTCATGATTTATAGATCTCTTGCTTACAAAGTGTAAATTACTCATACTTAACATTTGCCTCTGCAAAGCAGGGGAGGAGCTGGCTCCAGTATAGTCCTGGTTAAGCATATTTCTCCTCCCCTCCCCCAAGTCATTTGTTAAAACATTTACCGGTATCCTCCTACCTATTTTATTCTCACCATTCTCCCTTTCTGATCCTACAGCTGAATATTGCTGAAGGAAGTCACCTGGATGCTCAACGGATGAATTGGATTTAATCTCTTCAAGACCTTCACTGCAGTCTTTTCTTCTTTGGCTATTGACTCTCTGCAGCAGTTGTTCCTAATGTTCTCTTCTCTCCTCCTACACCACCTCCTCTCCTCTCCTTCTCAGCAGATGACTTTTCCTACTTTCCCCAGAATATAGAGGCCATCTGTCATAAGCTTCCTCCCCTCCTTTCCTGCATCGAAGAATCCCTCAGTATTTTCCAATCTTTTCTCCTATCTCGGATGAAGAGGTGACTCTTTTTCTTACTTTCTTTTTGCTTGGGTCCTTGATCCCTCCCTCACTAGCTTCAGGATCTTACTCTTTCATTCATTCCCTCTCACTAATCATCAGTGTCTCCGAATGTACAGAATCTTTCCCTGCCGCATATAAATATGTTCAAGTCCCTCTCATCCCTAAAAATAAAAGCCCTTCACTGATCCCTGCTGATGAAGTCCTGGGTAACTAGGTGGGATTGGCCGAGAAAATTCACAGTACTAATAAGTTTACTCCTTGTGGCAAGCAGGGAAGGGCACTGAGGGGGATGAGCTCAACTTTACAGTCCCACCCCTGGGGAGGTCTTGGGTAACCCTAACTAACTGGATCCAATCAGAAAGCCAAGTTATGTCAAATCCCTGAGGTTACATTTCCCCTATAAATCTATCCAGGGCTTATGCTATCTCGGTTGAATCCCTTTCCAGTTAGCTCTCCACGGCATTCTGCCTGGTGGTGTCTTTATCCTCCTACCTCCCCCATGCCTGCCAGTTCACACCTCATGGAGTATTCCCTTTCTCCTTCTTAATTTTGAGTTCCACTGAGGAACTTGTCTTTTCCATTGTTGTTAGAAAACCCCTTTCCTTGCTAACTAGCTGTATGTATATATGTGTGTGTGTGTGTGTGTACGTACACACACACACACCACTTTCAGATCTGTCTCCAGAACTCTAAACTCATCTCACCAACTGCCTGGTGGACATCTTTACTGATATATCCCTTAGACAATTCAGTCTCAAACACATATAAAACAAAGATAGAGGGTTGAAAAGAGCCCCAAAAGTCATTGGCTCCTTTGGATGATGGAAGGGAATGAGTTGCCCTTGAAAGGGCAGGTTGGAAGCAGAGTTCATGGCCTGGGCTACAACGATATTCCCAGAGTTTCTGGGTAAATGGGTCTGGTTGTCTTCTCTGGGGTCTGAGGGCTAGAAGCCCTTCACAGCCTGCTGTCCAGCCAGTCAGATTCACCTGCCTCATTGACAACTATTATTAGCTATAGGAGGTGGCTAAAGAAAGGGAATTTTCCTCCACAAAGTTGATTTCCGTGGGCAAATGCTTAAGACCTGGACTGGAAATGGGATGCTTCCCCCATTGAGGAGGAACTGCCTACTCCTAGTTCTCAGTGCTCTCTCCCTTTTCAGCTACAGATAGATCTAGATCTACATCCTGCTAGAGCAGAAAGGGACCTCAGATGTGTACACAAATACACACACACGTGTGTTTATATGATGTATTCCTCCATTTGAATATATGTTCTTGGAAGACAGGAACTATTTATTTTTCATTCCATTTTATCATTCCCCAGTCACTGGCGTGATGCCAGGATTGTTAGGAACAAGAGAGATTTAAGGAAGGAAGAATGAAACAAAAGGTCTTCCTCTTGTTAAGCCCCCATATGATCCCAATTCTGTCATCATCGTTGCTGTTGTTGAGTCTTGCTTGACTCTCTGGAACACCATTTGGGGTTTTCTTGGCAGAGATACTGGAGTGGTTTGCTATTTCCTTCTCAGCTCATTTTACAGATGAGGAAACTGAGGCAAACAGGATGAAATGACTTGCCCTGAGTCAAATAGCTCAATATCTGAGGATGGATGTGAACTCAGAAAACTGACTGCCGTGTCACCTAGCTGCCCTTTGCCTTTTGCTCAGCCTGATTCTGTTAACTAAGATGTTTGTTAACCCTCCTAGCTGCAAATTGGATAAATATTCCCATCTACCTTTATGAAAGTTATTGATTAAATATCTACACCTATAGTACTCTCTGGTTTTTGTTTTTTTTTAAATTAAATAACTTTTTATTGACAGAACCCATGTCAGGGTAATTTTTTACAACATTATCCCTTGCACTCACTTCTGTTCCGATTTTTCCCCTCCCTCCCTCCACCCTCTCCCCAAAGATGGCAAGCAGTCCTATACATGTTAAATAGATGACAGTAGATCTTGGATACAATATATGTGTGCAGAACCGAACAGTTTTCTTGTTGCTCAAGGAGAATTGGATTTAGAAGGTATAAATAACCTGGGAAGAACAAAAATGCAAGCAGTTTACATTCATTTCCTAGTGTTCTTTCTTTGGGTGTAGCTGCTTCTGTCCATCCTTGATCAATTGAAACTAAGTTAGATCTTGTCTTTGTTGAAGAAATCCACTTCCATCAGAATACATCCTCATACAGTATCGCTGTTGAGGTATATAATGATTTCCTGGTTCTGCTCATTTCACTCAGCATCAGTTCATGTCAGTCTCTCCAATCCTCTCTGTATTCGTCCTGTTGGTCATTTCTTACAGAACAATAATATTCCATAACATTCATATACCACAATGTACTCAACCATTCTCCAATTGATGGGCATCCATTCATTTTCCAGCTTCTGGCCACTACAAACAGGGCTGCCACAAACATTTTGGCACATACAGGTCCCTTCCCCTTTTTTAGTATCTCTTTGGGGTATAAGCCCAGTAGAGACACTGCTGGATCAAAGGGTATGCACAGTTTGATAACTTTTTGGGCATAGTTCCAAATCGCTCTCCAGAATGGCTGGATGTATTCACAATTCCACCAACAATGTATCAGTGCCCCTGTTTTCCCACATCCCCTCCAACATTCTGCATTATCTTTCCCTGTCATTCTGGCCAATCTGACAGGTATATAGTGGTATCTCAGAGTTGTCTTAATTTGCATTTCTCTGATCAATAGTGATTTGGAACACTCTTTCATATGAGTAGTAATAGTTTTAATTTCATCATCTGAAAATTATCTGTTCATATCCATTGACCATTTATCAATTGGAGAATGGCTTGATTTCTTATAAATTAGAGTCAATTCTCTATATATTTTGGAAATGAGGCCTTTATCAGAACCTTTGACTGTAAAAATGTTTTCCCAGTTTATTGTTTCCCTTCTAATCTTGCCTGCATTAGTTTTGTTTGTACAAAAACTTTTCAATTTGATATAATCAAAATTTTCAATTTTGTAGTCAATAGTGATCTCTGGTTCTTCTTTGGTCATAAATTCCTTCCTCTTCCACAGGTCTGAGAGGTAAACTATCCTATGCTCTTCCAATTTATTTATGATCTCATTCTTTATGCCTAGATCATGAACCCATTTTGACCTTATCTTGGTTAGTAACTCTCTGTTTAAGAGTCTAATAACCATGTGCAGAGACAGACAGACAAACAGACACAGAGATAGAGAGAGACAGAGACAGAGAGTGAGATACACAGAAAGAGACAGAGACAGAGATAGAGACAGAAAGACAGAGACAGAGACACACATCCACACAGAGAAAAGAGAGACAGAGATAGAGACAGGTTCATGTAGCTTGACCTGTTCTGGAAGGGTCCATGCTGGCTCTTGGGGATCACTACCTCCTTTTCTAGACGATTATTTATCATCTCTTAAATACTAGCAAGTATCTCTGATTGGCCACCAATAGGCCTTAGGCCAAGTCCCATACTGTCCTTATTTGGATCCTAATTCACTCAGATTGAATGTAAGTATACCTAGTCTTAATCACTGAATGGGTGTTGCTTCAGTACAACTGAGACCTGTTAAAGACCTTAGTTTAAAAAGGCTAAAGTCTCCCATCATCCAGGGCCATCTCCTGTGGTCCTGATTGATCTCTGGCCATTGGCCCCCCAAAAGTCTGGAGGGGAAAGTGAAACAGGTGATCTTACACAACCTCCCTCACTTAAATCCAATTTACATGCATGTCATGGTGTCACCTCCCTGAAATCATGGTCTTCTTTAAGAATGAAGGACAAACAACAACAGCAGCAATCTCTATAATAAGACGTTTTTAATAGGAATTGAAGTCAGGCTCACTGGTCTATCATTAACAGGCTCTTGACCAGATCTAATTAAAAGCCAATCCTAGAACTACATGGTATACGATGGTTGTCTAGACTAGTCCATTGGGGTCACACTCAAATAGAAATGGGGCCACTAAATGAAACCTAAGGATCCCTATGGGCTGCACATTGACTTAGTTTTTACAAGTAATGTTTTATTATATTTATTGTATTCTTATTCAGTTTTGTAATTCTGGAATTTTGGTCTTTCCACTTCCAAGAGCTGGCAGTATGGCATAATAGACAAGGCACTAGACTTGGAATCAGGAAGATCCAGGTAAATTCTGCTCCATTTATTAGTTCTGGGATTCTAGGCAAATTGCTAAAATCTCTCCCTGAGGGAGATATCAAAGACAGCATGGGACAAAAAGGGCAAACCATCCTCATTATCACTCTAGAGAAAACAGTCAGGCCCATTTATTCAAGAACTCCAGGAACAGTTTTGTACCCCAGACCATCAATTTTTGTACCCCAGGCCTCAATTTCCTCATCTGTCAAATAAAGATATTAATTTGGGGGCCTCTGTGGTCCCTTCCAGCTCTAGAGCTAGGGTCCTATAATCCTATACTTTCACTAAACTGTGTAAAGTTCTCATTGTGAAAACACTAGCTCAGCTGGTCCTTAGGAAAGAGACATAGTCCATCTCTGGGATTGGACAAGAAGCCTTTCTACCTACACATCAATTTCACATCCAGTTCATTAACATTTACTGAGAGTGTTTATAAATTTATAATGAAAATTTTTAGGGGAACAAATAGTATTTTATTTTTTCCAAATTCATGTAAAGATGATGACAGGAAAAGATAATGATAAACGTCAGAGGGGATGTGGGAAAACTGGGACAGTAATGCATTGTTGGTGGATTTGTGAAATAATCCAACCATTCTGGAGAGCAAAGAGCTATAAAACTGTGCATACCCTTTGACCCAGCAGTGCCATTACTGGGTCTGTATCCCAAGGAAATCATAAAGGAGGGAAAAGGACCCACATGTGCAAAAATGCTTGTAGCAGCTCTTTTTGTGGTAGCAAAGAATTGGAAAATGAGGAGATGCTCGTCAGTTGGGGAATGGCTGAACAAGTTGGGATATATGAAGATAATAGAATATTATTGTTCTATAAACATGATGAACAAGCTGATTTTAAAAAGGCCTAGAAGGATTTATATAAACTTATGCTGAGTGAAACGAGCAGAACCAGGAAAACATACACAGTAACAGCAAGAATGTGCGATGATCAACTATGAAAGACTTGCTTCTTCTCAGTGGTTCAGTGATCCAAAGCAATCCCAATAGACTTTGGACAGAAAATACCATCTGCATTCAGAAAAAGATCTAAGAAGACTGGATATAAATCAACACATGCTATGTTCACTTCTTTTTTATTTTTTTATCTCTTCCATGGCTTTTCCCTTTTGCTCTGATTTTTCTCTCCCAACGTGATTCACAAAGTAATCTGTATTAAAAATAAATAAATTTACTAGGAAAAAAATCATGTAAAGAGAATTTTAGTAACCAGACTACTCTCTTAACACATGAAGTTGGAGAACAGGAATTGATGATTATCTATAGAGTGAGTTTCCTTATCAGGAGCTTGAATGAAATGATAGACCCAATACCATCCCCATCCCTTCTCCCCCAACTCCAGAAATTGCTCCGACTAAGCAAATCTGAAGTTGACTTGCAAGTTGACAGAATGTGTATTATTAGGGGGCAAAGAGAGAAAAAGCACTGAGCAAAATAACCATAAACCAAAAAGCACCATAGGAAAGATGCTTGTAGACCTTAAACTAGGAGCATGCCTTGGTTTGCTGCGATACACTCATTTGGACTTTTTGATGACCAGAGGCATTCCAACATTCTGGTTTGGAAACACTGATGTCAATGGAACAAGATTTCAGAAATAGCATTCTACTAACCATTTCTGAGTGAGAAATGGAGTTTTGCTAGCTAGAAAGGAAGGGGAAATCTGTCATTTGCTTTTAAAACAAACAGAAAACCAACAATTCAAAGATGGTCTTTGAATCAAGTCTCTCTTATTACTGTTCTTCAATGTGATCCTGATGCGTTTCCTGCTTTTGTAAGGAAATGTCCTTGTAAAACAATTTTCCTTTCCTCTTACGTAATTGTAGTCTATGTCACATGTCTGAGAAATATGATCAAATAATACTGTCTGTTTGGGTTTTACAAATATCCTCCGTTCAGACCTGCATCTTTACCAACTTCTTCCTAATATATTTGGGGATAATGATGATGTAGCTGGAAATTAACAGCTCCTAGAAATTCTATACCATAAAGGTTCCTTTCCTTTATTCCCAAATCACAGTTATTCTAAGCAACATTTTCCAATAGTCATTAATACAGTGGGTTCACTGTAACAATATGGTAGCATCCCATCAAGCCTACAGTCATTAGAGACCCCAGTTACCTCTACCCCATCTTCCCACATCCCACTCAGTGGTTTTGCCCTGTGCTAGCATTCCCTGTGCCCTGCTCCTCTGGCTACTGAGAGTTCCCGGCTTTCCCTGTCTTAAAAAGCTTTTTCAGCCCCATGAAAGAAAAGGATGATCTGAATTTTCTGTTAAATTCTCAGCATCTCACATATCCTGGGACCAGCAGCTGCTGAATGCCCAAGTCAAGGGACAAAACTTTATCGTAACACTAACAAGTGGATAAAGTTTCTAATGAACTCAGAATTAACAATGGGAGAGGTAGGACCTTTTATGGAAAGAACCCCGAGCAAGGGGTGCCATTTATGCTAATTGTGTGCCTCAGTAAATCTACTGGTGTTCCTGGTTGTCCTGTTTATGCAATTAACCTTCAGACTATATAAGGTAACAGTACAGGGTAGCTATCTGTACAAGATGATTCCACAGGATCCAGCCTGTTCCTCACAGGGGCCCATTCAGATACTAGCTTGTTGCCAGGAATGTGATTTTTTGCTAGAGTCCATTCACCGCATCAGAAGGATCACCCGGCCTCTTGGATGCTCTTAAATTTCCAAGATTTCCTGGAAGTCAGTCTGTGTACCCCTGCAATCTAGGTTCCTGTAGCTCTTACTGGAATGCACATGAAGGATATATATTAAAATCATCGTGACAATCTCTTGTGTTGGCTTTGATTACTGAAGTCCTTGATGGATATCCAGGAATGGTAAAGACTAGAGGAGCAGTACAATGTTCTCTTCTCTAAAATATAATGGTTCTCTGGGAGCAGGTTTCTTGGGGGGCTTCTGGAAGCAACCTTCCTTTCAATTCAAAGTAATGATCACCTCAAATGCAGCCAGGATTTAAAGTCCAAATCCTTTATTGTTTCCTTCAAAATAGCCCGGTTAGCTTTCTTAGAGGCCTAGCTCTCTTCTTGGTTCCAAGAGGTCTTGCTGCTAGTCCTTTGTCTCTTCCAGCTTCAGCTTTTAGCTCCCTCTGAATCTCCAGGCAGCACAAAGGTGGAAAATGGAATGAATTGATTCCACCTCCAAGAGAGTGGGCTTGTGGGCTTCTGACTTGTGAATCTCCTGAAGTCAATCCTAGTTGAGGCTCTCTAAAGGTGTGAACTCTCTTAAAGATGCGAACTCTAAAGGTGTGAACTAAGTACATAAGCATTGTCTCTATCAATTCCAGTGACTTAGCACCTTGTTTCAAGTTCTGGCCCATAACAGAGCAGCTTTCACAAAGCTGTTGGTAGAACTTTTCTGAAGATTGAATTCTATTTCTTGAAAGGAACAACTTGTTGGCCACAGGGTTAAAAGTTAGACCCCCTGGGTAGCATGAAGACATATGGAATGAACTGTCCATTTTGGGATAAGATGCTACTTAAGATCAAAGCGGTATTAAAAGAAACTAGATCCAGCAAAAAATCAGGAAAGGTAGTCTCTAATTCCGAGTAGTTATAAGCAGCTTGAGCAATGGGGGTGGGGTGGAGTGAAAAGAGTGTCAGGATAAAATCAATCACTGTACTCCCACTTAAAGTGACTAGGTGAGATGAAAGCAAATCTATTGAATCAATTGATCAAAGATATTTTAACTCTGTTAAGAGATATTATATTCAGCATATGGGGTCCATCTAAACCAACAACCTAATTAACTTCTTTGTCTGGCTATACGGATTGGAAGCTGCCTCAGAAAGGGAAGTGCTGCAGGGTTGGGAGGATAGTACCTTTTTCTCCTCCTCCTTGATCTGAGGATGACCTAGTGAACTTTGGACAGTCATATGACTAGGACTTGGGAATTCTCACCTTGTCCTGTGGTAGGCCATCTTTTGATTCAACTCTCAGCTAGCCCTTGAGTGGGTATTGCCTCAGGCACACGGAGGCCTGGGAAAGACCTTAGAAAGATCAGGGTCACCCACTGCATCCCTAGCCATGGCCAGTTATCTCAACTTTTGCCTTACCGCTGGACTTTGATGACTCTGGAGGAGAGAGTAAAAGGCTGATGATTTGTACAGCTTTTCTCTACTTAGATCCAGTCTATACACAAGATGAGACATCACACCATGATGTCACTGGTCCTCTTTGAGACCAAAGGATGAAAAGCAGCAGCAGCAGCAGCAGTGTCCTTGGAATAGCAGTGACTGGTGGCAATATCTCGTTGGGAGCCAAAGACAAATTAGAAACTGAGAAAAAACAGCAGTTCCAATGATCTTGTGATGAAGAGAGTCATATATACCCAGAGAGAAGACTGTGGGAGCTGAGCATGATTCACAACATAGCATTTTCATTCTTTTTGTTGTTGTTTGCTTGCATTTTATTTTCTCTCTATTTTTTCCTTTTTGATTTTTCCTATGCAGCAAGATAATTGTATAAATATGTATGCATATATTGGATTTAATATATATTTTTACCGTGTTTAACATATATTGGATTACTTGATATCTAGGGGAGGGGTGGGGGGGAAATTGAAACACAAGGTTTTGCAAGGGCCAATGTTGAAAAAAGTTATCCACGCATATGTTTTGAAAATTAAAAAGCTTTAATAAAAAAGAAAGAAAGAGCAAAAGATGGGGGGGGGAGGGGAAGCAGCTTCAGGACTCTCTATATAAGGATCTCAGCAGAAAGTTACACTAGACCTAAAGGTATAAAACCTCTTGAGGACTCCAGCAAAAGAACTTCCCTGAGCTGTATGTTAGCACCCTCTGGGCCACATATGTTTTCAGCTTGAGCTCACTTCCCCTGGACTCTATGTACTGGTAGAAGATTTCAGAGGGGGGTGTTTGTTACCAAGTGTTCTTATTATACCACTTTAGTAAAAGACCCTTTAAATGGGTTAATTAACTCATTGATATCAACTGAAAGACATGAGAGGAACCAGACTGCAGGGGACTTGTGAACTATGGGAAAGCCACCTAAGGCAAACAGTTAAGGGAGTCGGGAAGTAGGTGAAAGCAGATTTGAACTCAGAAGGATGAGTCTTCCTGATTCTCAGGCCTGGATTTCTCTACTGTGCCACCTAGCTGTGCTAACTGAAAAGGCACCTCACCATCTCAGTCCCACAGTCTCCTAGAACCACAAGGGGAGAAGCAGGAGCAGCCTTCTGGGGATCTAGCCTGTCAGCCAGAGTAAGACCTCAGAGAATTAAGGCCAGAGCTTGTGGAACACCAGACAACACCAGACGCTGGCAGAACATCATGAACAAAAATATCTCTACAAGTGAAATCTTTCTTTCCCCTCAGCAGGAACTTAGGACCCTTAAAAAAAAGATAGTGAAAAAAAGAAAAAGAAGAAGAAAGAATACTGAATTCTTGTGTTGTTAGTTTATGTGCATGAGTAAAAAGGACACAAAGGTTTGCAAGGTTAGCCAAAACTGGAGTGGAGATAGGATGGCATAAAGTACTCTTCCAGTATGTTCTTACTGTGACACGGTAGGAGGTGCCAATATATTTTCCAGCTTGAAGAATATATGTAATGGAAGAGGAAGGTTTGGTTCTCTGGCCTCTTTTTTGCTGGCAGGAACTGGGTTTTTGTTTTCTTTTTGTGGGTTAGAAATGAGCTCAGCAGTCAATTGTGCTGTCTCTCTCTGTCTCTGTCTCTGTCTATCTGTCTCTCCCTTTGTAATGCCAGAGAAACTGAGGCCAGAAAGAAATTAGAGAATAGTTAATAATTTAATTTATATCATATATAAATTATATATATAAATAATAATTTAATAAATTATTTAAAATGGAGAGATGTGCTGGGGCCAAATGGATCCATGATTTGGTCCTAGGGCTGAATGAGACTATTGGCTCCAAGAATCCAGCGAGTTCTCAATGACCTATATACACATGGCTCAGACTCAGAGGGTAGACTGAGGCAGGGGTGGAGTCAGAGTGCTGAGAGCGGGAACAAGACTCTGACAGGATGGGGTGAGCCTCCGGAGAGGGGGATGACATAATCAGGAGGAGGCACCCGGAGATGGGGAGAGGCATCTTGATAAGACCGTATCTGATATTCTGATAACTTGAGATGGGGAGAGGCATTCTGATATTCTAGAACATATAATCTTTTATCCTTATCAAATATTCTGATTAAGAGGGAGGGGTGGTTTCCGCAGGACTGAGAACACAATTATAAACTGAAGCAGAACAATTAGGGAAACTGAGTCAGGACTGGATCAGGATAATTCAGGACAATAAAAGAGAATTGTGGCATAACATCTCTTTCTCTCTCTTCCTAAAGAAGGTAGACATGGGAGGGCTCCCACCCTCTGCCCTCCTCTTGAAGAATCCATATTCTCTCTTTGAGTTCTCCCAGGGCTGAGAGGATCTGAAACTTTCTTGCTTTCTATCAAAATAACAAAAACATGGAGGTGGAAGCCTGGAAGAGGTATGCTGGTCAGGTCATGTCTTTGGTAAATCCTTTTCCCTACTGGTTGCAGCTTTCACTTCTATCCCTACTATTCAGTGTACTTGTATCCTATCTCGCTCAATACCCTTAGTCTAATTCTTCTTTCTTCCATATGTATTTTTCTCTGATATTGAATAATTGTTATATGCTGGTAGAACTTACTTCCTTGAACAAAGTCATTATCTGAGCAAAATCCCATTTGAATGAATAAGTTTGCATACTTGTCTTTGAAGTAAAATGTTCCTGATATAATCAACTTCTAATTTCCTCATGCATGTTTATTATATCCATGCTGTTATTTTCTTTTTCTTTTTCTTTTCTTTTTTTTTTTTTTTTTTTTTTTTTTTACAAAATAAGGATACATGTCCAAACCGTTATTTTGCTGTACAAAAAGAATCAGACTCTGAAATGTTGTACAATTAGCCTATGAAGGAAATCCAAAATGCAAGTGGGCAAAAATATAGGGATTGGGAATTCGATGTAATGGTTCTTAGTCATCTCCCAGAGTTCTTTCACTGGGTGTACATGCTGTTATTTTCAAAGGCAGGCCTGTGAAGTGTGGGTCCGGTACAATGTCAAGATGTACTCTTGGCAAAGTGAAAGACTCCTAGTTCATTAGGTTCTTGGAACACCTATCTATGGGAGAAGTACCTCTCCTAGTCTAGTAGAGAGCAATAGTGTCCTACTTAAAAAGAAGTACTACATACATTTTGTCCCAATTTACCTTAGGCCCCAGTCCCAGATCCCTAGTACTACAGTACTCCACAGCTCTGTGCTCTCCCGGCTTGCTTTCTACATCTCTGATGGCTCCTTTTTGTAAGCATCCTTTGCCTCTAGCTGTTCCCATCTCTCTTTTTCTCCAATCTCTTTTCTTTCCTCTTGGCCCATCTCAGTTGTCAATCTGATCTACACCCAGTACTCCACTTCTTTTTTAAAAAAAATTATTATGAAAGCTTTTTATTTTCAAAACCCATGCATCATTTTCAACATTCACCCTTTCAAAAACTTGTGTTCTGAATTTTTTTCTCCATCCCTCCCCTCTCCCTCCTCCCCGAGATGGCCAGTAATCCAATATATGTTAATCATGTGCAATTCTTCTATGCATATTTCCACAATTATCCTGCTGCACAAGAAAAATCAGATCAATTGTACACAGCAACAAGATTATTTGATCATTAATTCTGATGGATGTGGTTCCTTTCAACAGTGAGGTGTTCCAATGATCTTGTGATGGAGAGAGCCATCTATATCCCAGAGAGAGGACTGTGGGAACTGAGTGTGGAACACAACATAGCATTTTCAGTTTTTTTGTTATTCTTTCCTTGCATTTTCTTTTCTTTTTCCCGTTTGATTCGATTTTTCTTGTGCAAGATAATTGTGTAAATATGTATGCATATATTGGATTTAATATATTTCTACCATGTTTAACATATATTGGATCACTTGCCATCTAGGGGAGGGGCTGGGGGAAGGGGGGGGAATCAGAACACAAAGTTTTGCAAGGGTTAATGTTGAAAAATTATCCATGCATATGTTTTGAAAATAAAAAGCTTTAATAAAAAAAAATTCAGATCAAAAAGAAAAAAAAAAGAAAAACAAAATGCAAGCATACAAGAACAACAAAAGTGAAAAGACTACGTTGTGATCCACATTCAATCCCCACAGTCCTCTCCCTGGGTGTAGATGGCTCTCTCCATCACAAGACCATTGGAACACCTCACTGTTGAAAGGAACCACATCCATCATAATCCATCATTGAATAATCTTGTTGTTGCTGTGTAGGACTATACTTCTCATCTCTATGCAGATGATTCTGGAATTGACATTCTCTTTGAGATCCAACCCCCTCATTTTCAACTGCCTACTGAAGGTTTCCTTCACTTGGATGTTCTGCTGCTACCTCAACACTAATCTGTCTCAAATTGATTTAAGACGTTCCTCTGCAAACCTGTTCCTCCTTCAAATTTCCCTTTCCTCCTCTCTGAGTAAAACTTAAGATTTTATTGTGTTTGCATCAATCAATGAAGCTTCAATGATCATTGAGAACCAAAGATTTCATGAAAAAGTACCTATGTCCGAAAAAAGATTGTAATGGCAGGGAAAGAAAGGAATCAGACAAGGTCTCTTGAAGAAGGCCTGGCTTGAGCCTGAATTTTTAAAGGAGCTGGAGGTTCCAACAGGAAGAATAACATTTTGTGAAGCAGTCTGTAGAAAGGCATAAGGTGTATCTGAGGAATAGCAAGAAGTTCAGGTTTCTGGACCTGAGAGTTGTAGAGGGTTTAATCAATCCATAAAACAGGTTGCAGCCAGATTGGATTAGAGTTTTCAATGGTAAACTCTCTTCACTCTCATTCACTCCACAGATCCCCTGTGGTGCCCTCTCATCTGCTCTATTGCAATAGCCTCCTGGTTTTATTTCCTGTCCCAGATTTTTCCCTCCAATCCATCTTCCAGTAAGGGGCCAAGATGAGGCAGACCAAAAGCAAAGATGTGACCATATTCCCACCCTCTCCTCACTTTAGCCAACTCCAGTGGATATTTCCTCCAAGATCAAAAATATAGTCCTCTATTTGTCCCCTTCCTGCCTTCCCAGTCATTCTTACACTTTCCTCCCCTTTCCATGCTTTCTATGATCCGGCCACAGTGGCCAGCTTCTTATTCCTTGTACATATCACCCTTTCTCTAGTCCGGGGGCCCTTTCTTTGCATTAGCTATCTTTCATGCCTGGAATGAGCTCCCTTCTTACTTCAGCCTCTTAGTTTTCCCAGATTCCTCTACTTCTTAATTGATATCACACGGTTTGCCTTCTCAATGGGTAGAGGATGGGACGGATGGGTGGGAAGATGGGAGACAGAGAATTTGGAACTCAGCTTTTTAAATGAATGTCAAAATAAAAGACATTCCAATTTCCCAAGCTGTTAGTGTATTCTCATTACTCTATCCATATCTTATGTGTATCAAGTTATTTTTCTCTCTTCCTTTAGAACGGGAGTTCCCGGAAGGCCTTACTTTCTACTCAAAGTAACTTTGCACATTGCACTGAAAGTATTTAACAAATTCTTCTTGACTCACCAAATAGAAATCTATATAAGGTGAATATTTTTGAAAAGCCCAGGAAAAAGACATTTCTGGGTTTTTTCCTTGGTTCTAGGTGCTGAACTCCATACTATTAGCTGTGAAGTTGCAGAATTATATTCCTTCCTTCTCTCCCAAAGTATTTAGGTTTAAACTGAGATAAAGAAAAAATAGGCCAATTTGAGAAAGATCCCTCCTCTGCAGCTATTGGTAGTTATTCTGCAGCTATAAAAGCTATTAACTTCTAACTTAAAAAAAAACAAAAACATTCTCCTAGTCATCCAGACTTATAAATTCAGAGTGAAGTGATAAAATAGGCACAAGAACTAATTTTGGGAGAGCATAATTGTAAAAGAATATCATGTAGGGGCAGCTAAGAGGACTGGCCCTGGAGTCAAGAGGAACTGAGTTCAAATCAAGCCTCACACACTAATACTATTGGGCAAGTCATTTAACCCCAATTGCTTCAACTCCTCCCCAAAAAACCAGAATATTATATAAAAATAACATAATAGAGATTTGGTTCGTGGTATAAATAATTATGTCATTAGACATTCATCACAGGCTACAAAGGTTTTGCTATTTTATTATGTGAATAGCTCACAGGATTTAGCAAGGAAAGGGTTAACAATTAACAAGGGGAAAGACAAGGTTCCTAGTAGAATTCACAGTTAGCTAGGAAGACGAAGCCAATCACGGGAAGTCACCATCAGGTGGGAGTATGTTGGTGGCAGGCTAAATCCCATAGAGAAGTTTAGCAAACTAACCCCAAAAGGGGTTGATGGGGGAAGGGGATTGTCCCACTGGCTGTTGGGCTAACTCTAAAAGGGATTTAGCATCCTAAAAGAGTGAGCTATAATAAGGAAAAAGACACCATGAGGCAAGAATATCCCGTGATGGGCCAGCTCATGACTAACCAGGAGGAAGGATCCATGGAAGGGAAGATGCTAGAAGGTAGGAGAAGGTGGGAGAGAGTACCCCATAGTGGGCTATTCCTGAAAAGGACTTAGCAAAGATCTACACCTGAGGGGGGAGAGGGTTGGCATCATAACTTGGCTTTCTGATTGAGTAAGTAAAGGTGGGGTTTCTAGAGAGCCCCACTTGGAGGGGGACGGGAATAAAGGCTCACTTAAGGCCGAGATGCTTCCATCTGTACCCTTCCCTGCTTGCCTATGGAATCCTCTCAGTGCTTCAGTCTTTCTCTATTAATCTAATCCACCTGAAGAAGGGACCCTGAAACTCAAACTCCTTGAAGGAGAAATTCTCCTTGGACTCTGCCTCAGTGAGGGACCCCGCCTGAGGGAAACCAGATAAACAGCTTCATTCTGTTATCTAGGTGGGATTGGGTCAGTCCTGAGCTAAAAGAATTCCAACCTTATTCAATTAACGATTTTCTATTCAATTCAACTCCACCCACCAGCTCATTGGGAGGGGGAGCAGGCCTCCATTGCAGCCAAAGACCTCCTTATAAAAATGGCAATTAAAAACTCCTTTCTTTGCAGACGTTCTAAACATGCCATGCTATGCCAAGGAAGCCTCTGCCCGCTGGAATAATATTCTCTTCCAGTGCCACCCTTTCTTTATCCTCACCTATTTCCCTAAGGAGACTTTATGCTTCTCTGTCAGGATTTCTAACCTTACTTCCCAATCCCTATAATAAACCTCTTTTATCAATCTAGGTTTTCTGGTCTGTAAATTCCTTTACAGAGAATCTCTGCACCACCAGAAGGAGGTTCCCCAAAACTCCCTATCCTTGTGTTGAATCCCAAGGGGGTTCAGGGGAGCCAAACCTCTCCATTTGGTTCCCTGAACGCCAAGACCTTATCATTTAACTCCCTGACCACCAGAAACCCTAATCTCATTTTGGTTCCCTAAATCTAGACCTTATCATTTGGTTCCCTACTAAAGGGAACCCCCAAATCTAAACCTCATCATATTTTTGGTTCCCATACCAGGAGCCCTGAAAACTAGACTTCACCCCCTTACACCAGGTCCTCATCAAGAGCACTGTTTCAATCTCCCTTTTCCCTCAGTCCCCTGATGGAATCAATTGGCATATTCTGTTGATTCTGTTCCTACAATCTTTTCCCATTGGAACTTTTCTTCCCATTCTCCCTATCATCATCCTAAGTCAGATTTCCATGGACTCTGGCCCAGCCAATTGGAATAGAGGCCTAATAGGTCTCCCTGCCTCCAGTCTCTCCCTTCCTTCAACCATCCTTCACACCACTGCCAGGGTGCTTTTACTAGTGAATTCACTGGCCTAATTAACAAGATGATCCTGTCAGAAATTTTGAAGAGATTCTTCATTATTCATCAAACAAAAGAATTCACTTAAAGAAACAAAAAGTCTGACTCTGTTCAGGGCATTCTAATAGACCCTAGAACAAAAGCCTGGGATTTAAGGTTCTACAATCTTGTTCTAACCTAATTTTCCAGATTTATAGCACACTATTCCCTTCTTGTACTTTGCTTTCTATGCAAAGCAGAGTATTTGCTGTTCCCTTTTCTTATCCTGCCTTTTCCCTTAAAAAAAAGTATGGTCAGGAATGGTGGCAAATATCTGCAATCCCAGCTAAAAAGGATGCTTGATCTCTTGAGTTTAGGAGTTCTAAACTGTAATGAGCTAAGTCAATCCAGTGTCTTCAGTGCCTGATAGCAAAATGGCGAGCCCTCAGGAAAGGAAGAGGACCCAGGCTTAGCCCAGATCCTGGGGACCTGACAGGTTCCTAAGGAGTCCAGCTCAGAAGGAGAAGTCAAAACACCTGTGCCAATCACTCATTTGGCCAATCAGTGAATAGCCCCTGCACTTCCAGCCTGGGCAAAATGCAGAGACCTAGTTTTGAAAAAGTTTGGTTTCTTAGTATTATATGATGGACAACTTTCATCAAAAAAAAAAAATCAAACATACAAAATAATGGGTAAAATCTTACATGAAACTCCTAAGATTTAACAAGATAGAATTAATGAAGCAAGTCAAAAAAATCTTCTGAATCTCCTTTCAGATTTGTGAGAAATCCCAGTGTCTCTGGCTTTGTTTTCTGTGTTTATATATACGTATGAAGATATACATCCATGTGGAGGTCTTTTGACTTATTCAATCTAGTTATTCCATTTAAACTAGGTGTTAAAATGCTTACTCTATCAAATTCAATCACAGGCTTTAGATTCAATGTACAAAGTAGGGGAAATTGCATTGAAAGTACTTGTTTGTTGTACTATTGTTGTACTGAAAGAAGGAGTCAAGGAAATTTAATCACATGCCAGGGGCTGTCTCTAAATTATCTCTAAATTAGTTGAGAACCTGAGCCATTCCAGAAGTGGTCTAAGCAAGGAGACACTGTATGAGGTGGGAAAAGGGGCCTAGACTTTGGCTCTAGACTTCCTTCTGTCTCACTCCCTTTTGGGTAAAGGAGGATCTTATGAGGTTCGGAGCGTTTGGAGGATTTGGATCTTTCCATTTGTGTTCCCAGATGAGTTGACAGCAATGGCAATGGGAACTAAGTCAGGTTATACTGGCTTCACAAGGAACCTAGCAAGGAAATGACACCATGCCTCGGTAGAACTTCCTGAATACTCCACAAATAGGAGGAATGGGTTTCCAATAAGTTTGTGAACTTGGAAAAGAATTTCTGAAGAAGCATATTACAGACTTTTGGGGGGACGTTTGTATCAACTGCTCTTATATCTTCTTAACAAATATTTTTTTTGGAGGCAATTGAGATTAAATTACTTGCCCATGATTAAACAAATAGTAAGTGTTAAGTGTCTGAGATCAGATTTGGACTCGGGTCGTCCTGATTCTAGGCCCAGTGCTCTATTTACTGTAATACCATCTGCTGCCCCCAAAATATTCTTTCTAAAAGCTACTTAACACTAGATGACTAAAATTATTCTTAACTGATCATTTTAAGGGGGAAGCACACCAGTGGGGGCTCTAGCTTAGGCAGCAAAGAATCGCCTCCAAGCCAGTTCCACTTGTCTTGTGATGGAGAGAGCCATCTGCACCCAGAGAGAGGACTGTGGGGACTGAGTGTGAATCCCAACATAGTATTTTCACCTTTTTTGTTGTTGTTTGCTTGCATTTTGTTTTCCTTCTCATTTTTTCCCCTTTTTGATGTGATTTTCCTCAGGCAGCATGATTGTGGAAATATGTATAGAAGGATTGCTCCCCTTCTAAGAGAGGGGGTGTAGGGAAGGGAAGGAGAAGAAAATTTGGAACACAAAGTTTGGCAAGGGTGAATGTTGAAAACTATCTATGCTTTTTATTTTCCTTCTCAGGTTTTTTTTTTTAACCTTCTTTCTAGGTCTGAGCTTTCTTGTGCATCAAGATAACTGTATAAATATGTATACATATATTGGATTTAACATATATTTTATTTTTTTATTATAGCTTTTTATATACAAAGCATATGCATGAGTAATTTTTCAACATTGACCCTTGCAAAAACTTCTGTTTCAACTTTTCCCCTCCTTCCCTCTGCTCCCTCCCCTAGCTGGCAGGTAGTCCAATACATGTTAAATATAATATATATTAAATATTATTATATTATTAAATACATTTAATGCAATTAATAGTATATAATATATATAAAATATAATATATTTTAGAAGCTCCTCAGGGTTCCTGTGGATTACAACAGTTGTAGCCAATGTGCATAAGATTTCACTGTGTATCCCCTCCAGGAAGTCAATTTAGGCAAGCATTATTATCAGATACTTTATTAAGTATCTGATATGTAAGAAGCCCTCTGTTAACCTTAGAGATCCTGGTCCTCACAAGGAACTTCATTTTCCCCAATGAAAGAACACAAAAAGATAGCTGAAGACTCAGTTCTGTGGGAGAGGGAGGGAGACAGAACTGTGTGATACTTAAGAGAGGCCTCTTGTACCAAGTGGCATTTGACTGATTTAAGCCTCGATGGGAGGTGAGGGGGAAGCATATCTCTCTCCTGAGGGACAGTCTGTACAAGGACATGGAGGGAAGGAGATGGAAAGTCACCTACAAAGAAGAGCCAGGAAGCCGGTTTGGCCGGAATGAAGAGTATACAGAGGGGAGTAACAAAGATAAGGCCCAGAAAGATCGATGGATACCAGAGTTGCAATGCTGGAGGAGTTACATTTTATCCTGGAGGAAAGAAGGAGGCACTAGGGCTTTTTGAGAAGAGTAATGACATGATTAGATCTGTTCTTGAGGAATTTGGGTTAGGGTTAAGCACAGCAACCATGGGAAGAATGGATTGGAGAAAGGAATAAAAGCAGGAGAGAAAAGAAGGGTAACGCAGACAGAGAAAGGGAAATCTTGTTCTGATGTTTAAAAAAATGGAAAGAACAAAAGCTACACACTACACTAAGATTTCAGTTCTTAGGACCATTCTAGAACAGCTCAAAGAGGCAGCACAAGAAAACAACCAACGATTAAAGAACCAATATAGTTGTCTCAAGAACAGATCGTGCCTGAAATGCACTTTGATCTAAAGATCCCATTGCTAGGTTCCTACCCCAAGGAGATCCAATACAGTAAGAAAGGTCCCAGGCTTAACTTTCATAGCAGAATATTAATATCAGCCCTTCTTGTAGTAGCAGAGAACCAGAAACGATAGATTCACCATTGATTATGGAATATCCGAATAAATTGTGGTACGGGAATATAATGGAACATTATTTATTGTACTATATGAAATGATGAATATGATGAATTCAGAGAAGCCTAAGATGGCTTATGTAAACTAATCTAGATAGAGTTATAGAAGGAGAGCCAGGAAAACAACATGTACAACGTAAATGAACAGTACAGAGCACCTCAGAATTAAGGCTATTGGATTATAATTACCAAGCCTGAGTGCAGGAGAGATGAGAAAATGCATCTCCATCTTTTTTTGTTGGGTTGGGAGAAAATGGGGATGGAACATTGCATATATACTGTCAGAGAGTTGATATGTTGGTTAGTTTTGCTGAATTGCTTTTTCCCCTCCTTTTATTATTTGTTACAAGGGACAGCTTGCTGGAAAAGGGATGAATCTCTCTTTCCCTCTCCCTTTCTCTCTCCCTCTCCCTCTCTCTTTGTCTGTATGGGAATAATCTATCTCTATATAAATGAAGGTGATATAAAAGCAAAAGATATCACTAAACATTCAACAATCAAACACAAAAGGGGGCAGATGCCAGACTTTTTTTTGACAATGTTAGTGAACCGGGAGAGCAAGGGAAAGTTGTAGGTGTTTGCTTCAATTTTTAGCAAAGCATTTGATAAATCCATCCCTTTCTCTTCAGTCACACAGCTACCCCCTTAGTTTGAGAAAATATCTCATATATATTCTTATGGAAGAGATGAAAAGATATGGATGAAATCAGGACTTCTTACAATTTTTCTAACCGTGACCCCTTTTTGCCTGAGAAATTTTTATATGACCCCGGGTATATAGGTACATAAAATAGCAATACAAATCAAACATTTACTGAGAATAAATCATAATTTCACAGTCCTCACATTCACTTATGTGCTTATGAACTACAATTTAAGAAACTGGGGCCTAGATAGTATAATTAGATGGATTTGGAATTGGATGAAGGGCCAAACTCAAAAATTAGTGATTAATGGTTAAAAGTTTGCTTGTTGAAAAGTCTCTGGTGGAGAATCTCAGGGATCCGTGCCAGACCATGTGCTGTTTAACACTTTCCATTTTGGGATAAACGTGAAGTCTTACTCGGCTTCAAAAACTCCACTTCACAAGTACAGGATAGAGGAGGCATGATTACAGCAGTTTGGTTGAAAACAGTGTGGGAGTTATAAAGGGCTGCAAGAGTTCCCAAAACAAATGCAGCCTTGTGTTCAGAGAAGCACTGTTTCTAGAAATGAGGAAGTAATGGTTCCTCTCTCCATTGCCCTGGTCAGATCACCTCGGGATTACTGTTGTCAGTTCGAGGTTGATAGGCTGGAAAGCATTTTTTAAAGGAGGGAAATAAGGTTGATCAAGAGCCTTGACTTCATATCATATAAGAACTGGTTGAAGGAAATGGGGATGTTAGCCTGGAGAAGACTCAGGAGAGGTATGTATTGGAAGGAAGAGCCCTCCAGTGGTCCAGGAGAATTAGATTCATTCTGCTTTAGCCCCAGAAGGGCAAAACAGAAACAACAGGAGGAAGTTTCAGAGGGGTAGATTTAGGTTTAACAGAGCTGACTTGGGAGGGGGTGGACTTCCCCACATTGGAGGGAGAAGCTTCAAGAAGAAACTCTTTTCAGGTATTTCCCTTGGATGATGTTTTGGGTAACTAGGTGGGGCTGGCAGAGAAGGCCTTGGAGTACTGATAAGATTATAATACTCCTGAGGCAAGCAGGGAAGGGCACTGATCAATTTAGTTTTGCAATCCCACCCTGTAAAGATTTTGGGAAATCCCACCTTATTGTATCCAATCAGAAAGCCAAGTTAGGACACATTAAACCCCATGAGATTAAATTTCCCCTATAAATCTGGCCATGGCCTATGCCATCTTTGCTAAGTCCTTATTAGAGCTAAGCTGCCATGTTGTTTTGCCTAGTGGTGTCTTTCTCTTCCCCTCTCCCCCATGATGTCTTTCTTCTTATTACAGCTAACTAACTCTTTTAAGGTGCTAAACTCTTCTCTGGGTTTAGCCTGCCAGTTAATGGCATCCTCCCACCTCATGGCATATTTCCTTTCTCTTGTTGCTTTTTCCATTGTTAATTGCTAAAACCCTTTTCCTTGCTAACTATATGCTCACCCAAATCTTTCTTATTTACCACTTTTGGTGTCCATTTTACCTCTTTATTTTATCTGTAACCTCTTATCATAAAATAAAAGTACCTTTTGAGAAAGCCATTATGAAATTATTCACATGTGAATTACTGCCAAACCCCACCGTAATGCTTGTTCCTAACTTTATCACATTCTCAATCTAAGATCCTCTTGATTCTCTGAGATAAACTTAAGGACTCCTTAAGGCCATAGTTCAGGTGAAAGGTGAAGAGAACCTGAACTGAAGTGCTAATTGTGTGACTGAAGAGAAAGAGAAAGGGATGCATGTTGGGAAGGGAAATTCAACAAAGACTTAGTGTGTGTGTGTGTGTGTGTGTGTGTGTATGTGTGTGTGTAAATTTGGGAGCAGAGGGACAAACTGAGTATGACTCTGAAGTGAACTGATGTGATGAGATCGGTATCTGAGAAAAAAATAGAGAAGTTAGGTAGAAGAATGGCTTTTGGGGAAAAGAGAAACCCTTTCTAGGTATTCTTGCATAGTTCACTGAAGGGATTGTTTTTGGATGGTACCTCAACATATCATTATACTTCACTTTGCTAAAAATGTATTACTACATTCTCCAATTGTTGGACACACATAGGTAGTTTCCAAATTTTTACTATTAGAAGCTGTGTATATTCTTGTATAACTAGGTCCTCTTTCCTTTTTCATGTTTTTGGGATCAAAATTCAAGTCAGGAAAACATGGAATTAAAAAGTACAAGAAATTTTGTGACTCCTGTCCTACTGTTGAGTCTCCTCATTTGTGAGTTTCATGTACAATATCTAAGAGGGCCTGTTTGTACCTTTTATCAATACTGGATTTGCAAAATAAAAAAAAAATTTTTTTTAGGGGGGGCAGTTTCTTTTGTTTTCCTAGTAAATTTGTTTACTTTTAATACACATTATTTTATCAATCATATTGGGAGAGAAAAATCAAAGCAAAAGGGAAAAACCACGGGAGAGATCAAAATAAAAACCAGGAAAATAAAGTGAACATAGCATGTGTTAGTTTATATTCAGTCTTTTTAGTTCTTTTTCTGGATGCAGATGGAATTTTCTATCCAAAGTCTATTGGGATCACCATGGATCACTGAGCCACTAAGAACTAAGTCTCTCATAGTTGATAATTACGCATTCTTGCTGTTACTGTGTACAATGTGTTCCTGGTTCTGCTCCTTTCACTCATTATCAGTTCATATAAATCTTTCCAGGCCTTTCTCAAATCAGCTTGTTCATTGTTTTTTATAGAACAACAATAGTTCATTATCTTCACATACCACCATTTGTTCAGCCATCCCCCAACTGATGGACATCTACTCATTTTCCAATTCTTTTTTGCTACCACAAAAAGAGCTGCTATTGGGGAGCCATTTTCAATGGTACTTTAAAACTGCTCTTTTGATGTTGCTTTTTGTTTAAAAGAGGTTAGAAGACGTTAGAGCCTTAATTTTCTTCCAGTCCCTGATAAATTCCAAATGCTGAATTTGTTTCGAACTCTATCTCAGGTATTTCTCTGGCTTTACATATTCTGTTTCCCAGGTCTGGAATGGTTTTCCTTACATGTCTGCCAGCTGAGTTGATCAATATTTATGAAGTACTTACAATGTGACCAAGACACAAGCAGTATTTTCAAGATACAAATAAAAGCAAAGACCCAGTATTTGTCCTCAAGGAGCTCCTACTTTTTAACTGGAGAGAATGCAGTGCAGACAGCTATAGACAAACAAAATGGATTCTTGATAAATTGGAGATAAGGGAAGGCACCTAGATTTAGGAGGATCAAATGAGCCTTCTAGCCAAAGGTGAGATTTGAGCTGAGATGGAAAGAAACTTTAGGTAGTTGGGAGGCAGAGGGGAGGAGAAAGAACATTCCAGGCACGAGGGACAGCCAGTGAAAATACACCAAAGTGGAAAATAAAACAATGTTGTGTTCAAAGAATAGCAGGTAGCCCCGAGTCATCGATTCATAGAATGCATAGAAGGGAATAAGATATAAAAAGACTGGAATAGTAGGAAGTGGTCAGGATATGAAGGAAGTTTTAAAGCCAAATAGGATTTTTCAGTTTTGATCCTTGAAATAATAGGGAGCCATTGGAGTTAATTGAAAGTGGGGATGGAATGATATGGTCTGACCTGTAGTTTAGGAAGATCTCTTTGTGGCAAAGGAACTGGAAACAGAGTGGATGCCCATTAGTTGGGGAATGGCTGAATAAATTACGGTATATGAAAATAATGAAATATTACTGTTCCATAAATGATCAGCAGGATGATTTCAGAGAGACCTGGAGAGACTTACAGGAATTGATGCTGAGGGAAGTGAGGAGAATCAAGAGAACACTATACACAGCTATAGCAAGATTATATGATGATCCATTCTGATGGATATGGCTTTTTTCAAAAATGAGATAATTCAGGTCAGTTTTGATAGACTTGTGGTGAAGAGGGCCATCTGCACCCAGAGAGAGGACTGTGGGGACTGAGTGTGGATCACAACATAATCTTTTCACTTTTATTGTTATGGTTTGCTTGCATTTTGTTTTCTTTCTCTCTCTCTTTCTCTTTTTTTTTTTTTTTTTTTGATCTGATTTTTCTTATGCAGCATGCTAATTGTGGAAATAGGCATAGAAGAATTGCATATGGTTAACATATATTGGATTACTTGCCATTTAGGGGAAGTTGGGGGGGGGAAGGATGGAGAAAAAAATTTAGAACACAAGGTTTTACAAGGATAAATGTTGAAAATTATCTGGGCATATGGTTTAAAAATAAAAAGCTTTAATAAAAAAGGGAAAGGAAAGAAAATGAACAAGAAAAAAAAAGAATAATCACTTTGATTGTTGAATGCTTGCAACCTATCTAGGGGTCATCATCAACTACTAACCTCCTTGCCTCATCCTTCCATCTGTTGCCAAGGCCTGTTGATTTTACCTTCAGAACATCTCTTATATAGTGAAGTGATTATTAATAATTAAAATTTTTCCAATTTAAAAATATTTTCCTTTAAAGTTTTAAGTTCCAAATTCCATCCCTTCTCCCCTCTCCCTTTCCTGAGATGGTAAGCCATCAGATATAGGCTATACATGTGCAATTATGTAAAACATTTCCTCATTTTGTACAACACAACTAGAATAAAATAAAAGAATGGAAGAAAGGAAGTAGAAAATAGCATGCTTCAGTCTGTATTCAATTGATATTAGTTTTTTCTTTGGAGGCACATAGTATACTTGAACATAGGTACTTTGGAATTGTCTTGGATTTTGTATTGCTGAGAATAGCTAATGCATTCACAGACATTCTCCTTGCTCTGCTCATTTCATTATGCATCAGTTCATGTGAATCTTTTCCAAGTTTTTCTGAAATATTCCTTTGTGTCATTTCTTATACTACAATAATATTCCATTTTATAAAATAAAATTAAAAAACACTTTCCTTCGCATTGACCATTATTGGAGGAAACAAAACAAAACTCTTAAAAATACATAGTTAAGTATATCTCACTCTACCATATCTGGAAAAAATATGTCTTATTAATCTCAAATTGTCTATATCTGAAAAAATATGTCTTATTCTGCTCCTTGAATCCACTGTTTCATCGTCAGTATGTGGTTAGCACGATTCATTGGTGGTGTTCTGAAACTGTGGTTTGTCTTTCTGTTGATTAGTTACTAAGCCTTTAAAATTATTTGTCTTTACAATGTTATTGTTGTAATCTAATAAATGATTCCCTTGGTTCTGTTAAAAAATAATAATATTCCATTTTAGTCATATACCACAGCTTGTTTAGCTATTCCCCAATTGATAGACAAACCTTTGATTTTCAATTGCTTGCCACCACAAAAAGAGCTGCTATAAATATTTTTGTACAAATAGATTCTTTCCCCTTTTCCCAATGTCTTTGGGATATAGACCCAGCAATGTTATTGCTGGATGAAAGGGTATTCACAGTATTATAGCCATTTGGACAAAGTTCCAAATTTCTCTCCTGAATAATAATCAATGATTTGGGAGGATCCAGAGTTTCCCTTTTTCTTTTTCTTTTTTTCTTTTATTTTTTTCCCAATTACATATAAAAACATTTTTAACATTTGTTTTTAAAATTTTTAACTTTTTAAAGGTTCCAAATTCTCTCCCTCCCTCCCTTCTTTCCCCTCTTCTTGAGAAGGCAAGCAATTTGATATAGATTATACATGTTTAGTCATGCAAAACGTATTTCCACATTACTCATGTTGTGAAAGAAAACAGAACAACAACAAAAAAGAATCCTAAAATATCACCAAACCCCAAACCAAAACCAAATAAGAAAAATGAAGTTTAAAAAGTCTGCTTTAATCTGTATTCAGTCTCTTCCAGTTCTTTCTCTGGTAGTAGATAGCATTTTTTCATCCTAAATCCTCTGGACTTGTCTTGGATCTTTGTGCTGCTGAGGCTAACTAGGTCATTCGCAATTGAGCTTTGTCACAATGTTGGTGTTATTGTATACTCTGTTTTCCTGTCTCTATTCACTTTGTATCAGTTCATGCAAACTTTTCTAGGCTTTTCTGAAACCTTGTCTTTTTTTTTTTTTTTTTTTTTTTAGTGCAATAATATTCCATTACAATCATATACCACAACTTGTTCAGTTATTTCCCATTTATGGGCACTACCTCAGTTTTCTTCAAAATCCTCTCAATCCTTTGCCACCACAAAAAGAACTACTGTAAATACTTGTCTATGTCCTTTTCCTTCTCTCTCTCTGTTTCTCTGACTTTCTCTCTGTTTCTCTCTTTAGAGAAAAACCAGATCAAAAAGGAAAAAAATGAAAAAAAAAAGCAAGCAAACAACAACAAAAAGAGTAAAAATGCTTTGTTGTGATTCACATTCAGTCCCCACAGTTCTCTTTCTGGATGTGGATGGCTCTCTCCATCACAAGTCTATTGGAATTGGATTGAATCGCCTCATGGTTGAAAAGAGCCAAGTTCATCAGAGTTGAGCATCACAATCTTGTTGTTGCTGTGTACAATGTTCTCTTGGTTCTACTCACTTCACTTAGCATCAGTTCATATGAGTCTCTCCAGGCCTCTCTGAAATCATCCTCCAGTAAAGCTTTTTCAGTAGCTCAGGAATGAGGAGATAGGAGTCTGTACCAGGGTGGTAGCAGTGGCAGTGGAGACAAGAGGGTCCATAGGAGAGATGTTGGGAAGGTTGAATTGGCAGGATTTAATAATGTGAGGAATCGAGGGTGATACCTAGGTCATGAGATATGGTGACACCCTCAACAGGGATAATAAACTAGGAAGATGGCAGGGTTTGGACAGAAAGATAATGGGTTCAATTTTGGACATGTTGAGTTTTTTATTATATCTTTTTATTTACAAGATATATGTATGGGTAATTTTTCAGCAGTGACCCTTGTAAAACCTTCTGTTCCAACTTTCCCCCTCTTTCCCCCCACCAGCTCCTCCAGATAGCAGGTAGTCTAATACATGTTAAATATGTTAAAGTATATGTTAAATACAATGTGTACATAGCCATAAAATTATTTTGCTGCACAAGAAGAATCAGACTTTGAAATAAGGTAAAATTAACCTGAGAAAGAAATAAAAAATGCAAGCAGATAAGAACAGAGGGATTGGAAATGCTATGTAGTGGTTCACACTCATTTCCTAGAGTTCTTTTGCTGAGTATAGCTGGTTCTGTTCATTATTGAACAAATGGAACTGATTTTGGTTCATCCCATTGTTGTAGAAAGCCACGTCCATCAGAATTGATCATCATATAGTAGTGTTGTTGAAGTATATATATAATGATCTTCTGGTCCTGCTCATTTCACTCAGCATCAGTTCATGTAAGTCATTCCAGGCCTCTCTGAAATCATCCTGCTAGTCATTTCTTACAGAACAATCACATTCATATACCATAATTTATTCACCTATTCTCCAATTGATGGGCATCCACTGAGTTTCCAGTTTCTAGCCACTACAAAGAGGCTGCCACAAACATTCTTGCACTTACAGGTCCCTTTACCTTCTTTAAGATCTCTTTGGGATATAAGTCCAGTAGAAACACTCCTGGGTCAAAGGGCATGCACAGTTTGATAACTTTTTGAGCATAGTTCCAAACCACTCTCCAAAATGGTTGGATTCGTTCACAACTCCACCAACAATGTATCAATGCCCCAGTTTCCCCACATCCCCTCCAACATTGGTCATTATCTTTTCCTGTCATCTTAGCCAATCTGAGAGATGTGTAGTGGTCTCTCAGAGTTGTCTTAATTTGCACTTCTCTGATTAACAATGACTTGGAGCATCTTTTCATATGGCTAGAAATAGTTTCAATTTCTTCATCTGAAAATTGTCTCTTCATATCCTTTGACCATTTATCAATTGGAGAATGGCTTGATTTCTTATAAATTAGAGTCAGTTCTCTATATATTTTGTAAATGAGGTCTTTATCAGAACCTTTGACTGTAAAAATGTTTTCCCAGTTTATTGTTTCCCTTCTAATCTAGATGTGTTGAGTTTTAAGATGGTTTCAGAACATCCATTTTAAGAAGGTCAACAGGCAAAAAGTGGACTCAAAGTAGAAAAAAGTTTAGGATTAGATAAAGAGATCTGAGAATCATCTGTAGAGAGATGACAATTGAATCCATGGAAGCTGATCGCCAAACACAAAGAGTATGAAGGGAGAAGAGGAGGTCACAGAATATAACCCTGGGTAATACTTAGAGTTGGCAGATATCACTTGGATGAAGATCAATCAACGAATCATGAAAAGGAGCCGTCAGGTAGGAGGAAAACTTGGAGAGAACAATGTCTAGAAAACCAAGAGAGAGAAGCCTGTTCAAGAAAAGAGAAGGATTAATAGTGTCAAAAGCTGCAGAGAGATTAGGAAGAATGAGGCTTAAGAAAAGACCACTGAATCTCACCATTAGATCATTGGTAACTTTGGAAAGAGAAATTTAAGTTGAATGATGAAATCAGAAACTAGATTATAGACATTTTAAAAGGGGGAGAGGAAAGAAAGTATAGGTACTGACTGTAGATGACCTCAAGGAATTGGCCATGAAAGGGAAAAGGCAGCTAGTGGGGATGGAAGGATCCAGTGAGGATTTATTTTTTACTCTTTTTTTTTTTAGCCCCTCTTAATAGTATTTATTTTTCAATTACATGTAAAGACAGCCTTCGACCTTCATTTTCATAATATTTTGAGTTCCAAATTTTACTCCCTTCCTTCCTCTTCCCTCCCAAGACAGGAAGCAATCGGATATAGGTTATGTACATACAATCATGTCAAATACATCTCCACATTAGTCATCCTGAAAACAAATTTTTTAAAAAGTGAAAATAATATGCCTCGATCCCCACCCAGCCTCCATAGTTCTTTCTCTAGATGTCGATTTCCCCTGACAAGTCTTTTGGAATTTGAAGAGGTCCTGAATGGTATGTTGGACAGAGAGAAACTGAAGAATCCATCCCTGAGGCAAGCAGGGAGAAGGCCCTGATAGCGAATAGTTTAGCTCCTTGGTCCCACCTCCCCAAGTTATGTCAAACCCCTGAGGTCCATCCTCTTTAGGGGTCTCAAGCAGCTTCACCTTGTCATGTCCTGTCAGAAATCCCAGTCATGTCCTGTCAGAAATCCCAGTCATGTCCCTGAGGTTAAATTTTCCCTCTAAAATCTACTTATGGCTATGCCATTCTCACTGCCCTCCTTTGGGTCAGGCTGCCATAGCACTCTGCCTCGTGGTGCCTTTCTCCTTACCCACACACCACGTGATCTCTCCTAACCCCACCGCTCCTCCTTATAGCTAACTACCTCTTCTGGGGTGCTACGTCCCTTTCAGGATTTAGCCTGCCAGCTAAGGGCATGCCCTAACCTCATGGGGGGGGGGTTTCTCCTGGTAAATGGTAAGTCCTACTCGAGAACCTGTCCTTTCTACCATTCATTATTAAAACCCCTTCCTATGCTCTCCCAACCGTATTTCATATTTACCACTCCCCGTGTCTATTGTATCCCATCTATTCCTCTAACTAAATCTACCCTTTGCCCCAGAGAAAGGCCTTTGTGCATTCTTCACATGAACAAACCCCCAACTTTCGGGATCTGCTATCATCTGGTGTCTACATCACAGCCACGTCGGAATTGTCTTGCATCACTGTATTGCCGAGGGGTCAAATCTATCATAGTTGACCATCACACAGTGTTGCTGTTTGGGTTGTTTGAGATGTTTGGGTTCTGCCCGGTGAGGGTTTTTTGGGGGTGGGAGTGACAAGGGAGGGAAGTAGTCAGTAGATGGGTAGATTAAATCTTAGTGAGAGAGTGGGGATAATAGTGGGGGCAATTTGTTGGAAAAGACAGGATGGAATCGAGGTAGCAATTCCTAATTAGAAAAAGTGACAGCTTCACAATGGCCATTCTCTTTGCCAAAAGGAAGGTTGATTTAGGGGAATAATTTACAGACAAAATAACAGATAAAATAGGTACAATGAGTGACAAATGTGAAAGTTGGGAGAGTGTACAGTTAGCAAGGGAAAAGATATATTTCCTAGGGGAACTCATAATTAACCACAAGAAAGGAAATGCTCGGTGAGGTGGGAGTAAGCCATTAGACTGGCAGGTTAGACTAGCCAGAGTGAGTTAGAGCAAGGAGAAAGGCACTATTAAAGAAAGGGAAAGCACTATGAGGGAGAGAGAGAGAAACAGATCTTTTTATGGGGGAAATGTAGCTTTGGGGGTTTGTCAGGGAGACCAGAGAGGTAAAGGTGGGAGATCGGAGGGAGGGTCAAAGAGAGAGGAAGGGCCAGGGAGCTTAAAAGTGGGGGAATCAAGGAGCCAGGTTGAATGTACCTGGCAGATCAGGTCTCCTGATATGCTAATCAGATTTGATGTGCTAATCAAATATCACAAAGGTTGTTTAAAGAGGCACTAAGGTCAGAGGGATGGCCAAAAGAGTTCCATCCTCACAGTCGCTCTATACCAACAGGATAGGCCTGAGAATTGGCCTGTTAATTGCCAAATCTGATAATTTCCAAATGGGCTTCTTCCTGATGAGGAAGAAAGTCAGTTCACGTCAGGATCATTTGTGCATGTGGATGGGTAAGGAGAAGGGCCAGGTCTTCATATGACCTTCATATGATTCAGGTGCGACCTCTTTTGATGTTTTATGTGGAGTTCGTTTTCATGTAGCCTATAGTTTTGTGATCCCCACAAAGATTCCCTTTCCCCTATGCTTACCCTGCCCTGCTTCTCCCAGGCATTCACCGTTGCTGGTCCCCAGGAATGTCCCATTTATCGCCTTCATCTTATGGCATTAGCTGCCTGCCCCTTGCAGTGTATCACTGTGTTCTTCTGGAACCACTCAAAGATGATTAGTTGAGGATAGATCTGAATCGCCATCTCTAGCTATATGAGTCAATCTATACTTTTGGTCCAAATGCCTTTAGGGTATAATACTTGTTTGTTGTGTTCTGGATTTTCTATAGTTTTTTTTTTTTTTTTTTTTTTTTTACTTATTCTCCCTCCATCTATATGATCTTGTGATTGGTTTATTTATCCGAGCTAAGCTTTTATTTCCCTTTGACCTTTTTGCCTTTCTCTGGAATTCCCAGTTGTTTGTCTGCTTCCCCTCCCTTATCCCCTGGCCAGTGGAATTTCCCTTCCTTGATTTCCTACTTTATTTTGGCACTTTCCTTCCATCCACTTTGGTGTAGACCCTCAAGGCTCCTCCTGTGAGAATGATTTTTACTGGAGTCTCTGGCCAGAGTAAACTTTCCTGGAGGGGAGGAAATGAACTCGGCTGAGTTTCCATCCTTTTTCTTGGGTAAGGAAGTTCATTCTTCTAAACAATTCTATACTGCCTACATCTTCTGAATTCTCTCTTCCATTTGCATCCCTTTCCTTTCCAGTGACTGAGCTGAATCAGCGTCTGATGACTCTTCTAGGAGGGCATAGGGTAGAAGGGGGATGCTTTGTGTATTTTTTTATTATTTCTATTTTTATTTATTTCTCAAGACAATAGTATCCAATCAAACCGTGACATGTGGTCCTGGCAATTTTTTTTTTTTTTTAAACAAGTGTCCTTTAAGCCTCTGGTATCTTTTTCCTTCCTTAACTCTTCCCTCTTCCTGCTGGCTAGATCAGACACCTCTCCCTCTGGATTCCTCTTACTGTTTTTGCAGTCTCAATGACATGAATCCTGAAATCAGCTTATTCTTTCCCCTTTTCAGGAAATGCTAGAATGCTTACCCTGGGAATTTAGTTTTCCAGACTTATTACCATAGTTAGGGCAACCATGATGTGGCTGGACTGCCTTCATTAAGATACATACCTAAGATGGGAACCCAGGCTTTTCCAGACTGCCTTTTGTTAGTATCTTCCAGACAGTCTCAATATCTCCATATACATCCTTGTTATTTTTTAAAGTTTCTTTTTTTTGTTATAGGTTTTTATTTACAAGTTACGTGCATGGGTAATTTTTCCACATTGACCTTTGCAAAATCTTCTGTTCCACATTTTCCCCTCCTTCCCCCTTCCCCCCTCTCCTAACTGGCAGATTAGTCCAATACATGTTAAATATGTAAAAATATATGTTAAATCCAGTATACGTCTACATATTTATACGATTATCTTGCTGCACAAGAAAAATCAGTACATCTTTGTTCTTGCCTTTATTTCCCCTCCTCTCTGGAGAAACTCCCAAGGTGATATTTCCTCTATAAAAGATGTCCGTGTGATGAAGATCTTTGCTAAGTCCTTTTCAGAACTAAGTCCTCTATGAGATACTCTCCCTCCTCATAGCATCTTCCCTTTAATGGCCTCTTTCTCCTATAGCTAACTTTGGGCAGTCTGCCAACCTTCCCTATGGATTTAACCTGCCAGTCGATGGTGTGTACTCAGGCCTCATGGCATATTCCTTCAACCACTCCTTCCCAACTCCTTTCCTTGGCAAAGCCATTGCTCTGGCAAATCTATTTCATCTCTACCACTCCCACTCCCTCTTTTAGCTCATTTTGTCCATAACCTTTCCTCCTACATGTATGTCCCTTTTGGCAAAGAGAATGGCATTTTGAATCGTGTATTTGTAAACTGTATTTTGAGCCCTCCTCATCAGGGCTCCAGCCCCAGTTTGGTCCCCGAGGTCTGTCACGAGCTAACAAGCCTTTGTTCTTGTTTTAAGTGAGCCTGTCAAGCTAGGAGAAAGCTGCAGTAATCCCCGGGCCCCACCCTAGGGGCTGCTGCCCAGTCTTGGAGCCCATCTGCTCACCCCTGTCCTTTCCTTCCCAACTCCACCTGCTTTCGCTGTAACTTTCTTAAGTTTGCTCTCAAATGCAGTACACGCAGGGTGTACCTGACCCCGGAGGCCGAAAGCACTCTAACGAACCCAGTTGGCTTTTCTCACAATGGAGAGGATCAGTGAGGGAATACCCCCTCCCCTCCCCATCTCGGCCATCACCCTGCCTAGAACTCCCTACCTGGATGTTCTGGCCCGAGACCCACCCCCACCCCCACCCCCACCCCCACATGTAGGTTTGTTCTATGGGAGACTATTATTGGCAAAAGGAGACCTTAAAACTGGCTCGGGGGTTGTAGAGGGGGTGTGGAACCCCCTCCCTGAGGTCCCGGAGGGGTAAGAGAGAACTTAGTGGAAAGGAAAAGGCGGGGGCAGAGAGAGGGGGGGGCAGGAAAGAAGTGGAAGGGATGCTTTGTGCCCCCTTCCCCCCTCTTTCCCCTCCCCAGTCGGCTATCACCCCTTCTCTGGTGCCCGAAATAAAGATGGCGCCACGTGCCAGGCGGAGGGCACGCTCAGGAGCGCGCGGGCCATTGTCATGTCGGGGCCCCGCCCCTCTTCTGACCTTCTGGGTTTCAGGGAGCTCCGAGGCGCGCGCCGGGGAGGCTCGAGCTCGCGGGCTCACAGGCGCGCGAGCACGCTCGCTCTCTCACTTACCCCATCCCTCGGCACGCCCCCTCTCACCCCGCCCCGCCCCTCCGCGGGCACACATTCCATCCTTCTCCCTCTCTTCCCCCCTTGTACACTTATACACACTTACACACGCACGCACCGTGCGCACCCGCCCCGCCTCTTTCCCCCGGCTCTCTTCAGCAGCCCCGGGACCCATCCTTCCTCCCGCCTCCGGCTCCCCCAAAGCTGCCGCTTCCTCCTCCTATTAGTCCTCCTCGCCGGCCTCCTCCTATTTCCCGCGCGGTCCCAGCCCTCTGGCCCTCCCCCTCCGTCCCCCCAGCCCGTGATTATCTGGCGCTTCGCAGTTGCTGTAGCGGAGCCCCAACCCCGAGTACGCTCGCTACCCACGGGAGCTTCCTCCGCCTCGTTTCCTCCGAGCTCGGGATGGGGCGCTTGCTGCTGCTGCTGCTGCTCGCCGGGGCGGCCCCCGGGGGCTCCCGGGCCTTCTACCTGCCCGGCTTGGCTCCGGTCAGCTTCTGTGAGGTGGGCAAAGAGATCTCCAACTGCAAGGTGAGCGCGACGGCTGCAGCCCAGACGGCACAGAGGGCACGGGTGGGGAGCACACGGAACTGGACGGCCCTGTGCGGGATGGGATCGTGGGGGACGGGACGGGACGGGACGGCATGGGACGGGACCTCTTGGCCCTGGACAGCGCCGCAGGTGATGGGATGGGACGGGATGGGAAGAGGTATGATTGGACGGCATCGTTATAGCTGAGCCGGGGACGGATGGGACCGCACTTCACGCAGTGGGTGGGCCAAGATGAACAGGAGAGCACCGCGCGGGATGGGACCCGACGGGGCTGTCCGGGACAGGGGCTCGGTGGCGGCTGGCGATCCCGGCCCGGGAAAACCCCTCCCCTTGAACCTGTTGGGAGAAATCCCGAGGTGTACTTGGCCTCCCCAGTCAAGATCTTGGAGCGTGTTCAGTGCTCATCCCTTCATCCTTTTCTCCCAGGCCCTCTCCCTTCCACACGCCTCCGCCCACCTCCCCCCATCTGTCCCTCCCGGAATTGCCTGTGCAAACAGTGACACTTCCCCCTGAGCCTCAGCTAGGAGATTTGTCCACCGATTCCCTTTTTCTTGCGCCCCCCTCCCGGTAACTCCCTGAAAGCCCCCCGCTCTTCCCAGTGCTACTGCAGCCTAGCTCCCGGGACCACTCCAGCCTCTCCTAGACGACAGAGTGATCTCTCTTCGTTAGTCCCTTTGCAAACGAGGAAACAATGATGGAAACTCCGAGCTGGCTCTCTATGTACTTCCAGAAGCATCGTCGATTATTTTTTGAGGGAATATCCCGCGGGGCCCATAGAGAGAGCATAAAGGGACGGCTGAAATCTGGAGCGATTTTTCCCTTCCGTTTCATTATTCCTAACATCAAAGAAACCTCTCTATTTGGAAAACCAGCCTTTTGAGCCATCCCGCTGTGGTATCACAAGGGGCACCTTGGAGAAAGTTGACATTCGGAGACCTCCTAGTTACATGTGGGCATCCCCCTGACTGCTCCCCCTTCTCCCCCCCCCCCCTTTTTTGGCTTCAACCTGTAACCCTGGGAAGCCTCTCCTGCCTGGAGACAGCTTAATGCAAGCTTGAGGGTTTTGCTTTGGGCACCTGACTGCTAATTTCTCCGGCTAGATGGGCCACATTTAAATTCGAGGTGCCCTCAGGAGGCTGTGCTGATTTCAGGTGACCCATGTGGCAGAAGTCTGAAATTCTAGTGGAGAGGGCTAGGCTTCCAGTGGCATCGCTGCCACTTACTGTTTGCCTGACGTGGGCCAAATCCTTTACCTCCGGGCTTCAGATTTATGCAGTGAGGGCCATGTGGCAGGCACAGTCCTAGGCACTGGGGTTACAAAGACAGGTGGCAGGCTCTGCCAGCAAGGAATTGACATTATATGAGGGGAAGGAAGGGGAGGGGTGGCTGTTTCAATATTTGTTGTCTCCTGAAGATACCTAGCACATACACATGTACGTAATATAAACACACATATGCGTGTGTTTGTACTGGAGAGCATGCACACACACACTGGAGATGCAAAGACAATACTGAAACACCGTGGAGGGGCAGTGTGTGTGTGTGTGTGTGTGTGTGTGTGTGTGTGTTGGTTATAGGAAATACTTTTTCTGGGTTCGTCGTCCTGCCCCATTGGTGCTGGCCGGGTGCCTAGGTAGCTTCTACCACTTCCAGGGTTCTCATCAGGAGTAAGGCTGTGGATGGCTAGCCTCTTGATATTAACTCATGGGTCCCTTAAAAATCACTTCTTAAATCACTTCAAAATCATTTCTTTAGGATTTAGTCAGCTGTGGGAGGAAAGGGCAGCTAGGCAGTAAAGTAGATAGAGGGCCTGGACTTAGGAAAAGCTGAGCTGAAGAAAGAAATCCAGCCCCAGACATTCACTAGCTGTGTGATCTGGGCAGCTCACCTCACCTAGTCTGCCTCAGTGTTCTCATCTGTAAAATGAACTGGAGAAGAAAATGGCAAACCACCCCAGTATCTCTGCCAAGAAAATTGCAAATGGAGTCCTGTTCACGGTTGAACAGATAGCACAGTGAGAGCAACAGTTATACTCCTACAGCATGGAGTGAGGGGAAGGAGAGGAGACACTCAAGTCAACATTTATCAAGCACTTAATTATGTGGGCATTATATTAAGCTCTGGAAGGACAAATATAAGCAGAAAGGCTATGTTTGCCCGAAAGGAGGTTATATTCTGATGGGGGAAGACCACAGATGAAAGAGACCTGAAAAGCAGTTTGGGGGGTGTGTGTGTGGAGAAGTTGGGGAAATTGAGTCCAGGGAGGAGGGAATGAGTAAGCACTTAGTAAGGACCGAGTTCTGGGAGAAGCCCACCAGTTGGAATTGAGAGGGCCACTGGTGCTGGAAAATCTTCCCCAAGTGGGAGGGCCCAAGGCACATCCCCAAGGCTGTGGAGGTGTGGGAGAGGGGGGCCACCAGAGTGCTGGTGAAACTGGGAGAGAAGTGAAGGAAATTAGCAGTATTAAAGAGGCATATGGGTAGGGAAACCATATGGCTGAGGCAGCTGCAGGGCTTTAGTATCTCTTTTTTTCTCCAGAGAGTCCTTAAAAATTTTGTAGCTTGGCGTGGGTGATGGCAGACCACTTTGCTGTGGAGCAGGGCTAGCTCCTCATACAGCACGGCTCTTATCTCAGCGGGTCATTCCATAGCCAGGCTGGGGCAGGGCTGGATGCTGCTGCTGGCCACTAACATCCCTGGGCTTTCTCTCTAATGAGCTGTACTGGCTCTGCACTGGGAACATGAGAGTACTCCTATGCTTCAATTTTTTTTTTCTGGTTATAATGTACAGTAATTTAAAAAATTCCCTTTAAAAATTGTTTTCTTTTTTCTAGTTATACATGCACATTAATTTTTTATTCTTTTAAAGAAAATGTTTTTTTTCTGGTTATACATGTACATTTTTAAAAATTATTTTTTGAAATTTGTTTTCTTTTTTCTGGTTATACATGTACATTGATTTTTAAAAATTTCTTTTTAAAAATTGTTTTCTTTTTTCTGGTTATACATGTATATTGATTTTTTTATTTCTTTTTAAAAATTGCTTTCTTTTTTTCTGGTTATACATTGCATTAATTTTTTATTCTTTTTTTAAAAATTGTTTTCTTTTTTCTGGTTATACATGCACATCCACTTTTAAAATTCCTTTTTAAAAGCTGTTTTCTTTTTTCTGGTTATACATGTATATCTATTTTTTTAAATTCCTTTTTAAAAGCTGTTTTCTTTTTTTCTGGTTATACAGAAAATTTTTTCTACTCCTTTTTCAAATTGTTTTTTTTTTCTGTTACATGTACATTAATTTTTTATTATTTTTTTAAATTTTTTTTTTTCTGGTTATACATGTACATTGATTTTTTTTTTAAATTCCTTTTTAAAAGCTGTTTTCTTTTTTCTGGCTATACATGTACATTAATTTTTTTTACTCCTTTTTCAAATTGTTGTTTTTTCTGTTATATGTACATTAATTTTTTATTTTTTAAAATTTGTTTTCTTTTTTCTGGTTATAAATGGACATTAATTTTTTTATTCCTTTTTAAAAATTGTTTTCTTTTTTCCTGGTTATGCACATGCATTAATTTTTTTTAATACAGATTTCTTTGTGAATCATGTTGGGAGAGACTCCTTTGCTTTTTAAGTAAGGTCCATGATACTTATCCTCAATTTAGGAGAAAACTTTATTCTTTGACCCCCTGAAGCTGAAGGTGTCTAGCTTCTCCTGTTCCTCTATTTTTTCCCTAGGTCCGAGCTAGATCCCTCATTCAGGGACTTCCTCTTGGTTTAATTTGCTCAATCCTGATGTAGCCAGTGGGATTTCTCTCGGGCTGCTTTTTGGATCGTGAGACAAAGGTAGCAATGAAGTCTGTACCTTAGAGGCAAGTTTATTGTCTTGCTAGCCACTTGGCTTTGATGGAGCCATTCGCACTTCTGGGCCCTTTGTTAGCGGGGGAATACTTATTTTGCTTTTGAAATAGCAAATTTGAAATATTCCCCTTTATATAGACGGTACTCTCCCATACTCAAATTTGGCCAAAATCCGAATTGGGGTACAGCTTTGCGTATAGAAAGAAACTTCTTTGGGGGCTGGGGGGAGAGGACTAGGAGGCAGTTTGGGGGACTAAGGCCAAAGATGGAGAGGTGATCCCCTTTCCTACTCATTAGCCAACATTTAGTGGATGCTTTCTAAAGGTCACAGACCTTACCTCCACACTGATAAAAGTTGAAAGCAAAACCGAGAGCTCTACTAGTATGTCTTCTATCTCCTTACCTTTGTTGGGAGCTGTCCCCCTGCCAGAAATGCACTCCACCCTCACCTCGGATTTAGAATCTTTCCCCTGGGCTTTAGTGAAACATTTGAATTATGGTTGCCTGGATCTCAGATGAAAAGTAAGTGCCGGGAGTTCAGAAGCTGTCGGGGTCCCTCTCACCTCCTCCCAGATGCCGAGTACATTCCTCTGGGCCTGGAGAGTTTTTTCCTTGGCCAGAAATCAAAATAAAGCGGTTGTTGAATGATGGGGAAAAGACCACCTGGGGGGGCAGCCATCAGAAAAAGCAATATTCGAGCTGATCTTGGAAGGAAGCTAGGGATTGAGTGGAGTGAGGAGGAAGGGAATTCTGGGCAAAGCGATGTTTTGTTCAAAAGTAGAGAGATGAAGGGGGGATGTCATGTGAGGGACAGCAAGTAGGTGCAGTTTATTTGGATCCTAGAGTGCTTGAAGGGAAGTAACATCTAATGAGTCTGAGACAATAGGCTGGAGCCAGATCGTGAAGAGCTTTGGAGTTTGACTGGGAGACTAAGCAATAGAGAGCCAAGGGAGATGTGTTAGTGGCCCACTTGGGACCTTATAAGGGGATCAGACTTTTGAAGGTTCTGCTTGTGAAAAGGTAAAAAAAAAAAGATTATCTAAGACCCTTTTGTTCACCTGTTCCCAGGGCTCACAGGAGAGCCCGGCACATAGTCCGGTGAGCAGATGAGAGTTTTGTCTGAAGTTAAAATCCAGCTTGGGGCGTTAAGGTTCCTGCTGGTCCTCAGTGTGGGCTCTTGGCCCTTTCTGAAAATACACAGCCATTCCCTAGGTCAGGATGATGTTGTTATTGTTCAGCCATCCAGTAGGGTCCATCTCGTGGGTTTTTTGGGCAAAGATAATGATTTGCCATTTCCTTCTCCAGCTCATTTTACAGATGAAGAAACTGAGGCAGGGCAGCTAAATGGCCCAGTGGATAGAGCACCAGCCCTGAAGCCAGGAGGACCCGAATTCAAATTTGACCTCAGACACTTTACATGTCCTAGCTGTGGGACCTTGAGCAAGTCACTTAACCCCAGTTTCCTCACAAATCCCCAAAGCATAACAGGAAATTGAGGCAAATGGAAAGTGGCTTGCTTGGGGTCCCAGAGCTGGTAATGCCTGAGGTGGAATTTCAGTTGGGTTCTTCCTGATTCCAGGCCCAGCACTCTAGCCTGGGGCAGCGACATGGGGACAGCTATGTGGCCCCCACGGAGCCACTCTGGGCAAGAATGTAGCTGAGCCGGGGCCCCCATGGAGCTGCCCCAGGCCAGAATGTAACCAAGCTGGGGGGAAGCTGAGGAGGTCCTGTGCCAGTTGAACAAACCCAGGGAACATAGTGTAGCAGCTTTCCCAGCAGGGAGCAGTGCATCTCAAGAAGCTGGTGATGGTAAGCGCCTTGGCCGCCTGTTCTCTCTGTGTGTGTTGGGGGGGGGGGGGGACATCTTTCAGCGTTTGTTCTTCCCACTGTTTTTACTTATTTATTTTATTAATAATTTTTAATTTTCAAAATCTAGGCAAAGGTAGTTTTTAACATTCACCCTTGCAAAACCTCCCACCGGGTTTTGGTAGCAGAATACATTCTAGATTTATGGAGAGGACGGCTCGTCACTGCTATTAATGCTGTGCCATTTTAATAAATGCTTTTGCTTTGAGCTGAGTCAAATAGGTGCTTATTAAAAGTGAATCAATTACTGGGGGCTCGATGGCTACAGTTTGAGCACTAAGACCCCACAGAGTCCTTGTGACTGAGTTTCAAAGTACTCCAGAAGGGACATTTCCCCAAAGCTTCATCACACTGAATGGTATCCAATATTTACCTCTTTTTTGTTGTTTTGTTTTTTTGCTGAAGCAATTGGGGTTAAGTGATTTGCCCAGGGTCCCACAGCTAGGAGGTGTTAAGTGTCTGAGGTCCGATTTGAGGTCAGGTCCTCATGATTCAGGGCTGGTGCTCTATCCACGGCACCACCTACGCTGCCCCCAATATATTTTTTCTTTTTCCTTTTTTTTTATTATAGTTTTTTATTTACAAGATATATGCCTGGGTAATTTTTCAGCATTGACGGTTGCAAATCCTTTTGTTCCAACTTTTTCTCTCCTTTCCCCCACCCCTTCCTCCAGATCTGCCCCCAATATTTACCTCTTTTCAGTCCAGCATATTTTTATACAAAACTCTGCTCATGAGGATGTGCCATAGACTCCGACGTGGGCTACTGTGGCCTCCCGCAGATGCCTCCCGTAGAACCCAACCATCACAGGCAGGCTGCAGAGTCTAACTAAGGAGGAACTTCCAGCAACAGCAGTTAAAGGTGTGGGAGACAAGAGTGGGAAGAAGAGGAGGGAGGCTGATCTCAGGGGGCCAGGTGAGGATGGAGCTGGCCAGCCTTTCGGCACCAGGAGGAAGGGAGAAAAGACCCTGGAGTATTAAGTGGACCCTCTTGAGTATGTCTGTGGGAGACAGAGTGAGAGAAGCTGAGGCTGGGCAGCCGTTCCCCCCCCTCCATAGGTGTTTTATCTTTGTCACTACAGTATCGATGGGTTTTGTTCTGTTATCACAAGCTGCTCCCGGGCCATTTTCTTCATTTTGTCACCTCCACAATACCTGTTACAAGACTGAGCGCCGGACTGCCACAGTGCGGGAACTAGCAGGAAGCCGGTGCCGAAGGGCAGCCCCTGCCTACTCTCTGCCACCTAGCTGGGGGCTGAAGAGAAGCTTTCCTCAGTTTACCTTTTGGGTTATATCATAGCTTCTTCAGCTCTAAAATAGTGATTTAGTCTAAATGGTCACCGGGATTCCTACTAGCTCTGCCATGTAGCGATTCTATATTGATGAACTGGAGAGGGAGCTGAGTGATATGCTGGGTAGAGTGCTGGGCTTGGAGTCTCTGAGACATTTACTGGCTGTTTTCACCTGGGCAAGTCATTTTGCCTCTAACTACCTTAGTTTCCTCATTTGTAAAATGGGGAAAATAATAGCACCTCCCTCCCAGAGTTGTTGTGAAGATCAGCTGAGAGAATTGTGAAGCCCCGAGCCCAGTGTCTGGCACATAGAAAGCCCTGCATACATGTTAGCCATTACCTATTATTATTATTATTATTATTAAATTCTGCCTTAGACACGCGCTAGCTGTTTAATCCCGGGCAGGGCACTTGGCCTTTCTGAGACTCGGCTTCTTCATCTGTAAGATGAGGGGGCCAGAGCGCACGGCTCAGCACGTATGAGGCTGCACTGTTCTGTGGTTCTTGGTAGCACACTCACGTACGTGAAGCCAGTGGGCCGGAGCCCCTCGCACGGTGACATTGCTTTGTTTTTGCCTCTCTCTCCCCTCGTCCCCAGTCGTACGTTAGATTGTGACTGTCCTCTTAGCTCGGGAGCCAGGTGAGTCCGGCCTGACCCTCTCTGTATATTCTACCCCGAAGACTGGATTTTCAGTCTCTTTAGATTGTGGAGCAAGGAGGAGAAGGCTGCGAGGCAACCATTTCAGTGCTAACTAGAGGGATGCATCTGCTGTCTCTGCCGTTTATAAATTAGAGTTTGGCCGATTGTAATTCACAACGAAGTCCCTTATTGCTCATCTTTCCCTAAACGGTGTTCAATGGCCATAGTGTGCTGTTTCTAATTTCATAAATCAATACATTTATTGTATTTTTTCTTTTTAAAAAATTATTTTTTTTAATGAATCACATTGGGAGAGAAAAATCAGAGAAAAAGGGAGAAAACACGGGAGAGGGAAAAAAAGCAGGGAAAAAAGAAGTGATCATAGCATGTGTTGATTTACATTTTGACTGTATTTTTATTTAAAGACCCATGGCTCTTTTGCCTTCCTGTGGTATCAATGAGGAGGTTTCTCTCCAGTGAGTGAAGGTTTGTCTTGTTATTTTATCAGCGCAGATGTGTGCTGGGCTTTCCTTTCCGAAAGGCATGTGCCGCTGTGCAGATGCTTAAAGCCGGTGACTTAGGGGGCCATTTCTTTGGGTCAGAAGAAGAGCCCCCGCTTTACAAAATAATTTCTTGCCGCGTTCTTTTGCAAATAGACAGCTTTCCAGGTGCGTGAAAAATAGAACGCCTTCTGCTTCAGTTTTGTAAGGGAAACAGATATCTGCTTTTTAGTCACGGTGCCCCTTCCCTCTTCACTTAGCTAAACATAGCTACCTGTTCCTTCTGTGCAGGGCTCTGAGCGGTTTTATGTTAAAACGATAGAAAGATTGTGGGGCAAGGGAGGAGTGATGGGAGGCAGCCATTTCAATGGTAACTAGGGGGATGCATCTGCTGTCTCTGCTGCTTATAAATTATAAATTAGTTTATAAATTAGCTTCTACTAGGCGAGGAGAGCATTTCTGTTGTTTCACAGAATGAGCCGATCCCTCTGTTCTCTACCTTTCTGAGGCTCTGTTCCATAGACTAAGAGCCTCCCCTAGTGCCTCATCGAGATGTGGAGGTGATCTGACTTCCTCGGCTCTTCCAAAGGGGAGTATGAGATGTGGCCACGAGGGTCTCTGATGTGATCGGAGTGCCCAGGTCTGGACCCCCGTACGGTTGGCGGCCGAGAACGAGGACGGCCGAGGACGGGAGCCCGTGGCTGGTGTGGCCGTAGCTGTTCTATGAGACAGTCTGAACTTGTTCGGGAGCTCGTGTTCTATGGGCAGGGAGGGAATCTATTCCCTTGCTCAGGAATCTATTTATTTTTACTTTAGACAGAGACAAATTTATTTTTACTTTATTCAGTTTATTTTACTTTACTTTACTTACCTCCAGAGCCATGGAATCTAATCCTCATCTGAATAGGGTAATAATAATAATAATAGTATTTCTGTAGCAACTTAAGGTTGTGGGGTAGGTGCCTATGTTATCTCCGTTTTACAGATGGGGAAACTGAGGCTCAAGGACTAAGGGATTTGCCCAGGGTCACACAACTAATAAATGTTTGAATGGGGCTTAGAACGTGGGTCTCCCTGACCCTTAAGTCCAGTACTCTCTCCAGTAGGCCAGAGGTATCAGATCTCTGACCCTAGGGTCACACGCAGATAGGACATTATCAATCTGCCTTGGATGATGTAACAGGGAAATAGTTAACAAAATAAAGAAAAAATATAGGAGGACATAGGTAATGTTACTTTTTGAAACTAAATCAGTATGCAGCCTGTGGGAGATCTTTAGACAGTTGTATATATACAGTTGTTGGGGTTTTTTTGGGGGGATGGAGTGACTTGCCCAGGGTCACACTGCAAGTGTTAAGTGTCTTCAGACCAGATTTGAACTTGGGTCTTCCTGACTCCAGGGCCAGTGCTCCAGCCACTCTTCCACCTCCCTGTCTCCTTATGTATAGTTTAATGGCCTCCACTTGTGTTTGTTGTGGACTCCATTGTTCTAGGCCATGCTGTCTCAGCAGTAACATCTCAGAGGGGGGCTTCAGTTAGTCTCTGCTTGAAGACCCTTTGGGACAGTTTGAATTGGCAGGAAGTTTTCCTCATATCGGACTGAAATTCACCTCTTTGAAAACCTCTGGTTCCTGGTTTTGCCCTTAGGAGCCAATGAATGCCTCTTCCCTGTGGCTGCCCTGGGGACGCTTTAAGACAGCTCTTCTGTTCTTCCCTCCCCCGCCCCTTAAGCCTCAACATCCTCATCTGTAAAATGAGCCGGAGAGATTAGGACTTGACTGTTATCACATGTAAATTGTGGTGTTGAGCGTCTAGCTCCCGGTTTTTTCTGGTGCACCAGCACCGTAGTCCTTGGTCACCATCCCAAGAGGCTTGGCTAGCTGTCTTCTTAACCCCCGGAGTAGGTTAGAAGGCACATAGGGAGTGGAAGGGCTAGGGTAGGGAGGGCAGGGGAAGGCTGGAATCAGTCACCATGACAGCAGCATGAAATTATGGCCAGCAGCAAGAGAAACTTGACAAGTGGCCATAGCTTACAGAAGGTATGGCTCTCGGGGGCTATTTAATGTAAGAACAAATAAGCCCACGGATCACACCGGCTTATGAAACAAACGTGTGTGTGCACACACAAGCCTTACTCCGTGGTAATTGGGCTTCGGCAGGCTAGTTTTGAGTCACAACGAAACTTCCAGGTTTTTTGTTCTGAAATAAATGCCAAGCAGAGGGGAAAGTGGAAAGCTAGCTGTCTGAGAAAGGTAACGTGGACCGGTGGCTAACTAAGCGGAGAGAGGACAGAGATTTCAACCTGAACTCCCTGATCCTTTCCCAATGGATGAACGACCCTCCCGTCACTTAGCCTCCGAGGGTCCTTGGCGACTCTTTGTAATATTTGGACGTTGCAGAGACATCCGGCGATCTCCTTCGGTCGGGGAAGCCTCCCCATCCGGAAGACCCTTTATCAGTGAAATGCCAGGTCCATCCCCAGCCCTACGAGTCCAGATGACTAAAATTGGGCCGTGGTATGTTGCTCCGTAAAGCCATACGCTGCAGTCACCGGAGACGTTTACTTATCTCGAATACCTCATTCCCTACAATGATGGATAAATGGTAGCAATAGGGCTGATCGCCCTGAAGTTAATTCAGGCTATTTTTCTACTTTCCATTATCAATAAACATCTTTTCATTTTTCAGCATTTAATAGAGCTCTTTGTGAACAGACTGGATTCGGTGGAATCAGTTTTGCCTTATGAATATGATGCGTAAGTATGGCGTAAATAATCAGTGTGGTACAGCTCAGCATGTGAAAATGTGCCTTATCTCTTATCAGGGCATCCAAATGACAGTGTTTCCTCATCTGAATGTAATGGTAACCTTGGAACAAAGGAAGTCGTGAGGGCAATCTCAAGAGCCTGTGCAAACACAAATGCTTGGCCGGGATTTCTAGAAAGTGACTCTCTGTATTTGCCCTTTCTTGAGAAGGTTAATTATAAAGTGATTTCTAAACATTAGTCCAAGTTCTAAACAACTCTGGAAAATGTTGGGTTTCTTTCCAAAATGTTATTGTTTTCCTTAAACCCTTTTAAAAAAGAGCATGTTCTCCCCTAGCACCTGATATGGGGGTATATTAAAAATGCTTAGACTCTTGGTTATCAGCTTCGATTATATGTGATCGGGCATTTAAGAGTAGTCGCTGTTCACGTGAGCTATTCAGAATTCTGTAGTTGCATTTAGTGGCACATGGCTATGTCTGATTTACATTTTTCTTGGCTTTTTTGTGGTCTCTTTGGTAAGCTGGTTGATTGGAGGAGTGGGGGGCAGGGGGGACTTTGGAGTTCTTTTCCCTTATCGATGGAGACTGATAGTTACCATTTCTAAGTTTCATCCCTAGAAATTAGTGCACATTTAAAACTTTCTTGGGATTTGTCATTTGGGTACTGATTTCCAAGCTTATCTTGGAAAAGAAAGAGGCCACCTGGAATTCTAGAGCCAGACCAGCTCAGTCTTGCTTTTAAAGAAACTTGCTTCTAGTCCCACCTCTGGCACAACCCGGCTGTGTGATTCTGAACGACACCCTTGATGTCTCGGTGCTCTGGGCAACTCCGAGAAGTTGATCTGCACTCATAAAAGGAATTTCCTCATGTCTTTCCCCTGTAAGATCACAAATCTAGACCAAAAAAAGGGGAAAAATGTTTAAATGTTTGTTGTTCTATTAGCTGGGAATAGAATGCTCATACTGCTGCTCCAGTGCCTTTAGATGATATTGCAGTGTTTTTTTTTCTGCTCAAAAATACAGTTCATTCTAAAAAATAGCAACCCGTGCAGTTGTTCTAAAACTAGGTTTTAATCTTGTACCACATTTGTAGAGTTGTCAAACTCAGACATCAAGGATAAAGACCTACCTATTATATTAATGAGATCTTTATAGATCTTTGAAATTGGCAAACTGGTTTCTGCAGTTGTTTTAAATGAATGCTGTTATCCAGACTCTTAAAAGTCAATTTTATTATTGTCACAGAGTGCCTTGGTGTTTCTATATAAGATCATATTTTGGAGACTGGAGAAACAATCAATCAAGAGTCTTTAGGGTAGAAATTTCGAGTTAGCAATGCAACTACTAAGTCTATTGGAGGGAATCTAGGTGAATTGAAAGTCTGTGTATCTTAAAGATTTTCTTTCTTGATTTTATATCTTAGTGGAATTTCTCTTTTTCAGCTTTGACTTTTGCAAAGATTCAGAAGAAAAAAGGCCTTCGGAAAATCTTGGCCAAGTGCTGTTTGGAGAGAGAATAGCGTCATCGCCATACAAGGTTATCTACCCCATCCTTTGAATCTTATTTGAAAGATGAAGCCTCTCAAAGCCTCCTGCTCCTGCCCGACAGCACAAAGTCTCTGTTCACTTTCAAAGGAGCTAGAAACCAATGTCGTTAATGTCATTTAAAGATAGCCATTGAATTATTGGCCGGCCGCTTCTCCCCAGTACCATTAGCGATACGGCAATGCTGTTTTCTTTCTGAACTTTTAATCTTGTCGTGTGCGGGTTCTGCCTTGTACCTTTCTCCGACGATACAGTACAGGAGAGCGTGATTTGGTCCCTGCCTCCTTGCAAATGAGATGGGGAGGGAGGTGGGTGCTGAATGGGTGTTTCCCTGGTCCCTTAGGGTTACTGCATGGTGGGGGGGAGGGGCTACTCTGTGACCTTGAAAGGCCCTTCCGATGCTGAGATCCTTTAGTTTTAAAGCCGTACACTCGGAAGTGGTCAAATGATAACATTGTGCCAACGGCCAAGCGGGCTGTCCTCTCGGGGGCCTGAGGTTTGGTAGGACCGCTCAGCCAAGCCGTGCGAGAGAGCCAGTCCGAGGTAGCCGGACCGCAAGCATCTCACACAAAGAGGATCTATCTCATTGGTGCAGTTGGTGCAGTTTCAGAATGCAGGCCGCCTCTACCTAATGTGGTTAATTAGTTCCACAAGAATGCCATTTATGTCTGTGCAGCAAACAATATGGCATCAATAACCAAAGTGATGCTTGGCTCTCTTGCCGCTCTGGGGTTCAAGTACCCTCTCGGAGCGCTGCCACTTAGTCACTTTGCACCTGGGTAGCCGAATAGGAACAGCGTTGGGGCTGGCTTGTCGTGTGCTCACGCTCTTGCCAGGAGATGAAGTTGATTGAGGCAACGTTTGGGGTGGCAGAAAAAGAGAGCAAAAAGCCCTACTGTATTATCCCTTTAATCTTGTTCGGCATTCAGGTGGTTAAGACCCTGAGTTGGCTCTATGCCCCCAAGGTGCCACCCTTATCATCTCTCTTATATAGCCATATACTACCCAGTTCTCCCCGTGTTCTCCCCAAGGTCAGCATTATAAATGGCCCCAGTGACTTTTTAAAAACTCACATAATTAAAGAACATGAATTATTTGGTTTACTTCCTAGATCATGAGAAAGACTTAATGCATTTGATAAATGTAGAGTAGATAAGTCTCCATTTAGATTCTGCATTAAAATGGAAAGGAGAAATAGTTTGCTGGAAAATTGTCTCCCCTCCATAACAGAGTGTTTATTTTTTGATCTTCAGTTTATAAAATGTAAGAGGAAGATTTGATAAATCTCTCATATCTTTTCTTTTCTTTTCTTTTTTGGGGGAGAAGTTTACTTTTAACCATGAAGAAAAATGTGTGAAAGTGTGTGTAAAATCTTACGATCCCAAAAACGAGAGTGAAAAGAAGAAGCTGGCCTTTTTGAAGAAAGGAATACAGCTGAACTACCAGCACCACTGGTGGGTTGGCACCTAGGGGGAGGTGACAATGTTGCCCGGCTTCTTGGGCTTAAGGGCACTTTTATGGATGACCTAATTTGGGAGATTGTGGCTATTTCTACAACTTTGATTTTCACGAGAGAAAATAAGAAATCCTTTAATTTTGGAGACATGCTTCAAAAATGTTTAACGTTTTTTATTCCTTTCTTTCTTGCCCTTAGGATCATTGATAATATGCCAGTAACGTGGTGCTATGATGTGGAGGATGGACAGAAGTACTGTAATCCGGGATTTCCGATAGGATGCTTTGTTACCCCGAGTGGCAGAGTGAAAGATGCTTGTAACATCAACGTAAGTGTAGCAGGCGAGCTTCCTGTGAGGTTGAGGCCTCTCGCCCACTCGGCACCGTTCCCGATAACAACCGACACTTTTTGAGCATTATATCTTTTAAACAAACTACTTAATAATTCCTTTTAAATAAGACTGAGATAGGAGCTGTGAGTGATGAGTAGGCCAAGAACTGTGAGTAATAACCGAATTAAAGGCGGAAAACCGGTTATCATTCCCTTCTCTCCTGGCAAGGTTATAATATTTTGTTCTGAAGATATTTCTTTGAGTTTAGCCACAAAATGTTATTAAGAACATTGTAGCAGGAGTCAGGAGACCTGGATTCTCATCCATTCAGTGCCCTGCCACTAAATTACCGTGTGCCCTTGGGGTGAATCACTTTGATGTATCTCTTTTCAAAAATTGTTATCCCTGTCCAAGGGCAGCGGATGTCTGATGCTTGATATTCACTCATTCATTCATTCAACAAAAGCTTAGTAGGCAGCTAGGTGGAATAGTGAGACAGCGGGATGGACTCAGGAGTCTGGGAGACCAGAATTTGAATCTCAGCTCCCACTTATTATCTGTCAGCTGCCACACTTATTATCTCTGTTATCCCGGGCAAGTCACTTTGACTCTTTTCAGTGGCAGGTTTCTCATTTGTAAAATGGAGGTGATGATAACCATCTGTGGCAACCCTGTGAGGGTCAAATGAAATAATCGGTGTGGCCTGTTTTGCAAACCTTTGTACTGAGTGGCCCAGTGACTGCCATGTGAAAGGCATTATTTGAATAAGTGTAGTATGTCAAGCCAGGGTTAAGGGCTGCAATTATGACTTCATCTGAAAAAGAAACTCCCTTTACCAGTTCTAGGGAGTGCCTTCTCTGCAACTCAAAAGCACTTGTCCGAGGTCATTATTGCCAGGATGTGTCGGCAGTGGGACTTGCACCTGGGTCTTAGTGGTGCTTTTTGCAACACCATGCTTCAAATAGGCAGCTGGATGGTACAGTGAATAGAGCACTGGGCCTGGGGTCAGGAACATCTAAGTTCAGATCCGGTCTCACACAGGTATTAGCTGTGTGACTCTGGGCAGGTCGCCTAACCTCTCTGCCTCAGTTTCCCCATTTATAAAATGGAGATAGCAACAGTGTCTATCTTGCAGGATTGTTGTGAGGATCAATTGAAACTACTTCTAAGGAACTTAGCACAATGCCTGGCACATAGGAGGGCAGGGGGCCTCAAACTTTTTAAATAGGGGGGCAGTTCACTGTCTCTCAGACTGTTGGAGGGCCGGACTATAGTCAAAACAAAAACTTTGTTTTGTGGGCCTTTAAATAGAGAAACTTCCTAGCTCTGGGTGAGGGGGATAAACATCCTCAGCTGCCACATCTGGCCCGTGGGCCGTAGTTTGAGGACCCCTGCACTATAGAAATGCCTATCCACTCTTTCCCTCCCTCTCATTTAATGCTAGCTTAAAGAAATTTAGCGACTAATCAGTTGCAGAGAACATAGTGGAAAAACAACAGTGAGGGGCATTAGAAGGGTTAGAACGGGGCTCCTTCCCCCGAGGTCTGTGAACTGGTTTGCAAACCCTTTGGAAGACTGTTCTTGTAATCTGATTGGCTTCCTTGGGGATCCTGGGGATCTTGCCTTGTGCCTTCAAGACTGGTTCTCAGCAGGGGTCCAGAGGCATCCCGTGACACTAAGAAGATTCCTCATTCCTGTGCTGGAGGAATTAAGAAAGTAATCGGGTCCACAGCTAGAGCTCAGTGTTTGGGGGCCATGGAGCTTTTAACTTTCTGTGGAACAAAGGAGAGTCCTCCTTTCATGGGGACAAGCTAGCTGCCGGTTTTTGTTCCGTTCCCTCGGTTCAGTGCCAGGTGTAGAGTTAGGGAAGACTCGAGTTTGAATCCTGACTGAAACTTTGTGGTCGTCACCTCTCAGAACCTTTGCCCACTTGGGGACAGTGAGACCTGGGTCACCTTCCAAGCCCTAGAGCAACGAGAGCTTGATTTGGGTGACTTTTGTCTGCCCCTCTCTGCTCTCTGCGCTGATTTCTATCACATGCAAAAACCTTATTGATTCTTCCTTCCTTGTTTTTGTTATTTCTTGGCAGACTGTGAAGGCAAACATGAAAGGCTTCAGAGGGCAGTGTGGCAACTTAGGGCACAGGGCTTATTTTCTTCAATAAAAATATTACATTCTGTTGAAAATGTTCTGAACCTCGGCTCTTAATAAGGTTAAAGCTGGAAGTGATTTTAGACATAATTTAATTTATCTGCATGCGTTCTTCCCTCCCCTCTTTTTTTAAATTTTTAGCAGACTCTATATCCATGGAAGAGGCAATTCGGATAATTTGCCCTCACTACCAGGAGGGAACCCGAGAGGGGCTTAGGACCATAGCCAGAAAGCTGTAAACTATCCCATCTGCCCCAGCCATGGAAACCAATGAAAGCTTGGGACGAAACAAAAATACCCTCCTTGAACAGGATGTCCCCAGGCCTGGAATGCCCTCCCTCCTCATTTCAGCCTCCTGGGCTGCCTTGTGGGCTCAGCTCACGTGTGAGGAAGCCTTTCTTCATCCCTCTACTGATCCACTCTCTCTTTTCTCCCTTTAAATTAACTTCTTTTTCTATCCCCTACTACAACCCTTCTGAAGGGGATGGGTCACTGACTCTTTCAGGGGGTCTGTGAGATCAGAACGAGTCATCATAAGACTTATGATATTTTTGTTTTTTCACATGATCATTATCAGTAGATATAACCCATGTAAACAAAAACTGCTGGGGGCATCCTCAGTAATTGTTAAGAATGTTAAGGGGGTCCTGAGACTAAAAAGCTTAAGCTCTGGGCTGCTAGGTGGCATTGTAGTGGATAGCTTGCTAGTCCTGCATTTGGGAAGACTTATTCATCTTCCTGAGGTCGAATCTGAAAATTCAGACACTTATTGGCTAGCTGACCCTGGTCAAGTCACTTCACCCTGTTTGACTCAGTTTCCTCATCTGTAAAATGAGCTAGAGAAGGAAATGGCAAACATTCCAGTATCTCTGCCAAGAAAACCTTAAGTGAGAGAGTCAGACATGACGGAAAATGACTAAATAGTGAGGTTATTCAAGCAGAATGGAACCTCCTTGAAGGCAGGATCTGTTTTTTTTGTTTTTTGTTTTTTTAAAATTAGGATAGTGTCATTCACATAGTAAGCGAGTAATATTCGTTGATTTTTAGTTTCAGATAAAAGGGTCAGTTTGGTGACTTTGAAAGTTTCAGCTTACTTTCTGTTGCTCTTGGCAACACATAAACCCCTTAGGGGAAATAATGGGTAAGAAAAAGTCAGATGTGTTTCACAGCAAGGGAAAATGAGCAAATGGAGAAAATTCATGAATAAATAAAATAAAATCCCCCCAAAATAAATAAAAATTTAGAAAGCTTTATTAAGAACCTTTTGTGTGGGAGGCGCCACAAAGGATGGTGGAGAGTCCCTGCCCTCAAGGATCTTGTGTTTTCCTGAAGCGGAACAACTTAGAAATAGATAAACATAAGAGTCCCAATTTGAGGAGGTGGGAGAGAGTGGTTAGACATAAGAGTGTCAGGAAAGATTTCCAAATAGGAAATTGCACATTAACTGAGGCTTAAAGGGAACTTGAGATTCCAAATAGTAGAGATGAGAGGAAAGGGCACTACAGGACCAGGAGACAAAGGTGTGGTGAGGGGAGATGGAATGCTAAGTTCAGGGAACGGCAGTGAAGCTAGTGTGGTTGGAGCATTGACATTATGAATAATGTACACGGTAAGACCAGAGAGAGGTAACCTGGAACTCAATTATAAGAGGCTTTAAATGCTAGGGCAGCTGGGTTGTATTTTCTTCTAGAGGGCATAGAGAGCCTCTGAAGGTCCTAGAATTGGAGAGGAACATGGTTAGTCTCTTTTTAAAATTTAATTTATTTTAATATACATTGCTTTATGAATCATCTTGGGAGAGAAAAATCAGAACAAAAGGGAAAAACCATGGAGAGAGAAAAAACAAAAAAGTCAAAATAGAGTGTGTTGATTTACATTTATTCTCCTTAGTTCTTTTTCTGGTTGCAGATGGCATTTTCTATCCAAAGTCTGTTGGGATCACCATGGATCACTGAGCCACTGAAAAAACTGTGTCTTTCATAGTCGGTCATTGCAACATTCTTACTGTTATTGTGTACAGTGTATTCCTGGTTCTGCTTTTTTCAGCATCAGTTTGTGTAAATCTTCCCAGGCCTTTCTATAATCAGCTTGTACGTCATTTTTAGAGAACAATAGTATTCCATTACCTTCATGTACTACAGTTTATTCAGCCATTCCCCAACTGGGGCATCTATTCATTTTCCAGTTCCTTGCCACTACAAAAGAGCCACTGCGAACATTTTTGCACATGTGGGTTATTTTCTCTCCTTTATGATTTCCTTGGGATACAGATCCAATAATGGTACTTGCTGGGTCAAAAGGTCTGCACAGTTTGATAGTCCTTTGGGCAGAGTTCCAAATTGCTCTCCTGAATGGTTGGATCTGTTCACAGTTCCACCGATAATGTATCAGTGTCCCAGTTTTCCCACATCCCCTCCAACATTCATCATTTTCTTTTCCTGTCATCTTAGCCAATCTGAGAAGTGTAAAGTCATACCTCAGACTTTTAAAAAATTTGTATTTCTCTAATCAATAATGATTTAGAGCATTTTTATATGACTATAGATGGCTTTCATTTCTTCATCTGAAAATTGTCTATTGATATCCTCATGGTCAGTCTTATGTTAATGGAAGATTGCCTTGGTGACTGGAAGGACGGTGGACAGAGATGGGAGAAGCTAGAGGCCAGAAATCCCATTTGGAGAGTGTCACAAGACTCTAGGCAAGAGGGGATGAGTGGAGAGGAGGAGAGATTGTGGAACGTAGCAAGACTTTGGTGCCTGATGGGATATGTGGGAGTTGAGCATAAACATCCCTGTTAGAAACCTGGGTGACTGGAAGGGTGATGATGTCCCCAATGGAACTAAGGCTGTTTGGAGGAAGGGGTGGATGGAAAGTCCCGAGTTCTGCTTCAGACATTCTCAGCTTGACATGCCTTTGGGACATCTCTGTGGAAATATCCAACGGATAGTTGGTGATGTGGGACAAGAGCTCAGGGAAGACATGAGAGCAGGATATATAAGTCAGAGACTCATCTGCAGAGAGGTAATAAAATGAGTTCTTGGCAGCTAATACAATGCCATTGCTGAGAGTGAGAGAAAAGCAGAGGGCCTAGCACAAATCCCTGGGTGAGAACCACGGTTCTGGGCAAGGGAATGGGTAATGACCTAGCAAAGAAGACTTGGCAGTGGTAAAATAAAAAGGGAGGAGAGGAATAGAGGGAAGAGAAGGTGCTCAATAGCATTGAATGCCATAGAGAGGTCTGGAAAGAGACTGGGAAGATATGACTGGATTTGGCCTCCCTGAAGCGAGCCGTTTCAGTAGGAGTGGGGAGGCTAGAAGCTAGGTTGCTAGGGGCTGAGAAGTGGATGGAAGCTGAGGAAATAGAGGCAATGGGTACATGGGGCCTTTTCTAAGAACCTGAACTGTCTGAAATGGGGCTTTCTGGTGCCGTAAAAGTTGTTTGGAAGACTAAATCCAGGAAGGACAAACTCGGGGGGGTGGCTCAGAGGTAAGAGTGCTACTTAATAGCTTTATTAAATGATTTCTTTACTTCAAAAGACCCCATAATTTCCTTGGTACAGGTATTCTCTACCTCAAGCCCTGATGTTACCCTTCTTGATTTAGCCATTCTTTGGTAGCTGTGGCCAGCCTTCTGGTAATGAGACTCCCATGCCTTGGCTGGTCCTTGGATGGGTGGGATGAATTAGGACAGGACACGGTGCAGTCCCAGGAGCCTCTTTCACTGGGGCGGCTTTGTTGCAGAGTTTGCGTTGTGTTGGCAGGTAGCCTTTAAGAGCCCAGGGTCACCTCTACGCTACATTGACACTTTAGAGTGGGACTCTGGTGGAGGAGCTGTAAATTGCTGACATGAAATGGCCATCATTAAAACCAGCCACGATTGGCAATTATCACCTCCTTCAAATGTCCATTGCTCACTTGTCCTCTCCCACAGGGGAAGGAAAGAGGGAGGAGAGGAACAATATATCTGCTTAAATGAAAATGAAGGTTTGGGTTGTTGTTGTTGTTTTTTTTTTTTTTTTTTTTTTTTTTTTTTTTTTTTTTTTTTTTTGTCCAAGGCTGCTCATTTCTGTGAATTTGTTTTTAGTAGGAAAACCAGCACAATTTCAGCATAATGTCGGGATTTGCCCAGAGGGAAATCAGTGGTCGAATGGGAGAAGGCTTGTCATTGGGGAGGCAGCCAGGTTTGGTCATGGTCCCTCACACACTGTATGAGTACATATAGGAGAAAGTGTTTAATATAGTAATTTAAGCTAAATTAAAATCTCTCTTTATACATCTGTCTTGTTTATGAGTCAATACCATTTCAAAGTTACAGCAATTTTCTTTCATGCACTTGTGGCTTTAATGTATTTCTATTGGCGCCTGCACGTTGTGTTGGCGCAGTAAGGAAGCCACGGCGGCAGAACTGTGGGGTCCACGAGCAATAGCTCTGAGGACCACATCAGCCTGCCTCACTAGAGGCGGCGGATGAAAGCGGGCAGGGGGAGACCAGCCCCTTGGGCAGGTGTTCTCGGCTGTCTCATCATCCCCTCGTTTCCGAGTCGTCAAGTGAGACGTCTTTGGGACTGAGTGACGTAATGGCAGGATGGTCTCCTTCCTTGTGTTTGTCTGGGGCCTATGTTGTACGTTTGTCCAACTCACCAAAATCTCGTGTCCAGGGACCACTGAAGGACTTGGGTGGTTATAACTGTCGCTAAGTCAGCATGTTGTGAACCCTGCCCCCCTCCCCCCAAATTTCCCTCTTCCCCTTCCATGTTCTCTTTGAGAGCTCTGCACCTGAGGTCGTAGGTCACAGCCTGGTTGCTCTTTTTCAGAAATCAGTGGCCAGGAGATAGTTCCATGAGCAAAACTTGCATTGCTCCCCCCTCCGCGGTTCTAAATGGCACTTCATTTCTTCATACCTCCTCCTGTGCGGTTTAAAAATTACTTCTGTCTCTAGGGTAAAGGAACATATTTGCCTATAGCAAACATACGTTATTCCTCTGCAAACTGATTCTAATGAAAACCAAAAGAGGGGGAAGAAGGAAGGAAGCTGGGGGAAGATGTGGAGTTTCTCTTGATTGCTGTATCAGTGGGAGCTAACGCTTGATTTTTAGCTGCCCAAAGTGGCCCAAGTTTACAAAGGCTGTAAGTCAGAGTGTGTGCCGGGACAATAAGGAAGCGAGACAGCAGGAGGAACAGATATCTGTTAAAGTCTCAGATTTATCTGCCTCTCCTGGGAAGTCCTCACTTAAGGGAACACAATTTGGACTATACTGCCAAGGTGATTGACTGAGAGTGATTATTTATGAGTTAGAAAAGGGCTTTAGGAAGCAGCAGAGAGGATTCCTTTGGGCTCTCGTGGTCCAAAAGGTCAGTAAAATCTTACATAGCTAGGTTTTGTTCTGGAGGGGACTCTAACGCTGGGGTGAGAGTGTAGAATCTGGGATTCCAAGCTAGGAAGGATCTTTGAGGCCCACCTTCCTGTTTGAACAGCTGAGGAAACTGTAGCACCCGAGGGTTGAGTAATTCTCTCCGGGCCAACACATTGTAAGTATCTGAGGTGGGATTTGAACCTGGGTTCTCTTGCCTCCTCCAAGTCCAGGGCTCTACCCACTACTATGCCAAAATAGGCCTCTGCTTCATTCTATTATTTATTTATTTTGATAATAGCCTTTTATTTTTCAAAATCCATGCAAAGATAGTTTTCAACCTTCACCCTTGCAAAACCTGGTGTTCCAAACTTTTCTCCCTTCTCCCTCCCACCTTCCCCTAGACAGCAAGTCATCTAACATAGGTTAAACACGGGCAGTTCTTCTAAACATATTTACATATTTATCGTGCTGCACAAAAACGAGAAAGAAAAAAACAAGCAATCTGCTTCATTTTTAAATGAAACCATACTTTGGCCCACTGCCCCTCAGAAGCCGAAGAAGGTCCACAGAGGACCTAAAAGTTACAAAATGTCAGAATGGAAACGGGCCTCGGAGGTCATTTAGCCCAGCCAGTCCCTGACAAGAATAGAATCCCTTCTGTAACAGACCCCCGGAGGGGGCGACTTGGGACTGCTGCTTGAAGAGGCTGGGTCTCTGGGGCCGAGCAGAATAAGGCCGGACCCTCCTCCACAGATTTGTGGTCACTAAGACTTATTATTATATTTAATCCCTGATAGTTGTCATCTTCTTTTTGGCTTATTTTTTCTACCATGTCAAGATCTTTTTGAATCCTGACTGTGTCATCCTGGGAATCCTTAGACCAAGCTTGGTGGCTTGTGCAAATTTCAGCTTATGTTTTCTCTGCTTTTATTCGAGTTTGCTAATAAGGACATAAGAACAAGGACAGATCCCTGGGTCCTCCAGCAGCGATCTCTTTTCAAGCGGACATTAACTTAGTAATGGCTGCTCTCTGGGTCTGGTCACTTAACCAGTTTCTCCATCATCTATTGTCTTTTCCACGTTTCTGTGCTATCGGGATTCCTCTCCTTCCCTTACCCCATCTATTCAGTCAATTGCCAAATCTTGCCGTGTGTGTCTCAGTTGTGTCTGACTCTGTGACCTTCTTTGGAATTTTCTTGGTGGAACTACTGGAATGGTTTTTCCTTTCCTCCGGTTCATTTGACAGAGGAGGAGACTGAGGCAGTGGGGTGAAGTGACTTACCCAGGTCTCACAGCTACTGAGTATCTGAAGCCAAATTGGAATTCGTCTCCCTGACTTCAGGCCTGGTACTCTGTCAGCTGCAGCGCCACCTAGTGGTCCTTGCCATGTTTGCCATCACATTATCTCCTGTCCAGCCCCTTCTCATTCTTTACATAGCCCATGTCTTAAATCAGCCCCGTGGCCTTTTTTGCTTAGATTGTTGTGATAACCTTTTATTTGGTCCTTCTCCACGGCATCTTCCACACAGTCGCACTCCTTTACTGACAAAACCCCAGAGGCTGTGGGTCACCTCTGGAGCAATGTGGAAGTTCCTTTTTTAGCTTTTAGGACTCTTTTCATTCTAGTCCCAAATGAGCTTTGTGAACTTCTCTTATTCTCATCCCTCCACTCTGTGGTACAGCCAACGTGACCTTCCTGCTCTTCCTAAACCTTAGTGCTCCGTCTCTCGTCGCCATATCTTTGCACTGACTGTGCCCCAGACCTGCAACTTACTTGTTCCTTACTTCTGGCCTGAGCCCCCTCCTCGTCTCCTCTTAGGGATTTCATCATCCCTGTGGGCTCATTTCTTATCTCTCTATGTGTGTGATTTCTCCATCTATATGTCCATCTTTTTTCCCCCTGAGGCAATTGGTGTTAAGTGACTTGCTTAGGGACACACAGTTAGGCGGTCTTAAGTGTCTGAGGCCAGATTTGAACTCTGGTGCTCCTGACTTCAGAGCCGGTGTTCTATCCACTGCGTCCCCTAGCTGCCCCTGTGTGTCCATCTAAACCCCTCTCCTGAACTTGAGTTCTGCCTTCTGAACATCTTGAACTGGATGTCCACAAGGCATCTCAAATTCTACACGTCCAGAGCAGAATTCATTATCCTTCCTCCCAAACCCTCCCCCCTTCCCATTTCCTTATTATTGTCAAAAGTACTCCCATCCTTCGAGTCTCTCAGACTCACAGCCTAGGGGTCATCTGGTCTCCTCATTCTCTCTCACCTCCTCGTATCCAGTCTGTTGCCATGTCCATTTGACCTTCTCAAAATCTCTCCATTACGCTTCCTTCCCTTCTCTGACCCTGCCACCACCTACTGCCTTCCCTTATCACCTGGAAGTAGCTGCTGGTGGATCTGCCTGAATCAAGTCTTTCCCCATTTCCTTCCAGTCGGCCGCTAAAGTGACTTTCCTAAAGAGCCGTTCTCATCCTGTCACCTCCCAACTCAATAAACTGCAGTGGCTCCCTACTGCCTCCAGGAACAAATACAGAACGCTCTGTTCTGTGGGCCAAGCCCTTTCCCGACTCCCTGCCCTATATCCTAAAATCCAGTGGGACTGGCTTTCTTGCTGTTTCCCCATCCAAGATATTCTATCCCCCGACTCCATAATTTCACCAACTATTGTCCGTGGCTGCAGAGTTCTCCCTCCTCCCCTCCTCCCGCTGCACCCTGTACTGCTGTGGCTTTCTCTTGGCCATTACCTTCCATTTCCACAATATGTATCTTTAAGTACCTATTTTTTGTATGTTGTCTCCTGCGTTAGATTGGAAGCTCCTTAAGGACAGGAACCTGATTTTTACCTTTCTTTGTACCCTCAGTGCCTAGGACAGTGCATGGTACGTAGTGAGCTGCTGGCTTCTTCCCTTCCCAGAAACCTTGCTTCTATTCTCTCTACCTACATATGCCTGTGGAGATGGAGTAAGATGGTCCCTCGGGTCTCTTCCAGAGAAGCCACCCTTGTTGGCCCAACCTATAGAACGGAAACTTCTCGACGGCGGAGACTGGTCTTGCCTTTGCCTCCCCACGGCCCCCGGCTTGGGGCCTGGCACACAGAAGACACTTAAGAAGCGCTTGCTGATTGCTCTCTGTGTTAGCCACAAAAATAACAGAAGAGAGAAGACTAGCTTTGGTCACAACATTAGTGAGGAGGGGAGGTGCTCTCATTATGCCAGTTCTGCAGTTCCCCTCGCTTGGAAGCTCGTCTCTGTACCGTGCTAACCTTCTGGCAGAAGGCCTCCCTAGTTCTGTTCCCTTGTGACCTTGTCTCTGGCCAGAAGTCAGAGAACAAGATTATCCCAGCCTGGACCGCAGCTTTCCTCCAGCCGTTCTTCCTAGTCCAGGTTGGGTCCCCTTGGTGAAAGACTTCCCTCTATCTTATGGCGGATACCCAGAAGTGGCCATCCGGGCAGGCTGGGTCATATGTCATCAGGCTGCGGCCATTTGCCTAACAATCTCCAAAGTGCTCAGGAATTCGGGCTCCCTCGGCTTCTTCCAGTTCAGTCTGACCTGGCAAATGGATGGGTGGGAAGCGTTCACGAGGCATTCTGAGCCGGGGGTCAAGGTCATGTTTGGGGCTCACCATCTTTCCTGGCCTTTCCATTTGCAGATGATGCACTCAAAATTTCATACTCAAGATGGGGCCAGAAATGGTGCATGGAAAGTCTGGAAAGGGGAACGGTGCTTACTAGGGACAAATGTGACCATTGCAGATCTGACTGAGGTCACATCCTTCCATAACCTTGTCTTTCTTACCTGCCCCTAACGTTCTGCAAATTTGTCTGAATCTGAAAAGGACCCACCTTTGCATCCTCTCCTCACTTAGCAATTTGCATTCTCTGCAAATCACTGGGGGGACACTAGGATGTCTGTGGGTGTGCAAAACAACAAACTGATATTAGCATTTCTCCTAGTTACACAGCCCAGTTAATCCAGATGTTGTCAAGTGCTTTGCTAAAATCTTTGTAGACTATTTCTACGTTCTCTCCCCCCAATCCATTAGTCTCATTACCTTGTCAAAAAAGCAAAATTATCCAGGAGGAATTTATGATGCACCTATTATGTGGTGGGCCCTGCGCTTACGTGCCGAGACTACACAAACAAAAAGAATTGTGGTACTCGCCGTGAATAGAGAAGTTAAGAATTGAAAGGCAAACATTTCAGGGGAAAGATAAAACTTCTGTTTTGCATATGTTGAATTGGAGATGTCTATACAGCAGGCTGCAGTTGCTGATACAGGGCTGGAGTTTACAAAAGAGCTTAAGAATGGATGTGGAGATCTGAGCCTCACCCATGTAGAGGTGAGAGCTAAATCTTTGGCCACTGATGAGATCTCCAAGTGATTGAATGGAGAGCGAAGAGAGGAGGGCCCAGGACAGAGCCACCCCTACAGGTGGGGGTGGGTTAAGGATCAGGAGCCAGCAAAGGAGGCTGGGAAGTGGCCCTCAGACAGGGAGAGAACCACAGCAGGAAAATGAGGCAGAGGTGGTCACTGGGGTCAAGCCCTGCAGAGGGTTGAAAAAGTGTGTGGCCTGAGAAACAGTCATCAGATTTGTCACTTTATTATCTAAGTTTGGAGAGAGCAATTTCAGTCAACAGATGCCAGACAGCTTTTCTCCCTCTAGCAGTTTGGGTCAGGATTTAATAGAACAATAACTTGAAGGGATGGGGCAGTCTGATTTGAGGATGGAGGCCGTTTGGTCATCGGTGAATAAACCAGCAGATAGAGTTTTCAGATGATTCAAATGAAGTCAGGCTGGTAAAACTTCTTCTCGGTGAAGCCATATTGGCTTTTTAGCTTCACTGCTTCTCTTTCTGACTTCCCAGAACCCAACCCCTTAATGATGTGGTTTTGTATCTTGTCAGGCATCAAAGTCAAGCTCACTGGTCTCCTTCAAGAGTTTTCTGAGAGATCTCTGACGGCTGCCCAGCATTGCCATCTGCCAGATCTTTCCGTACTGGAGGATAGGGTTTTTCTGGCTCTCTTGATGAGAACTTATTGACAGGAGCTATTAGCTGTTGCCCACCCACCCTCCTCATTTCTCCTGGAGTTCTTTTCGCTCCTAGCTATTTTTGTTTTATCCTTCTCCATCCAAAACTCTTTCTCTTTGAAAGAGAGAACAGACGCAGTATGTGTCGGTTAGTAATCCCTGCTCACCGTCAGCCATTGTCGTCATTCCATCCCCCGTGAGCAGTAGTGCCTTTGATTCTCCTCTTACCTTCAAACTAACTTTTAAATGGCCCCCTTTTGGAGTGTGCTTAGCATTTGTCACCAGTATCAGCTCCTCCTCAGCTGTAGCACTTCTGCCGTTCTTATACAGGAGCAAGCTACTCCAGTGGAACTTTTATCTTCTGTGTGTATGTGGGCGCATTTCAATGTGAGATTGTTATAAGGCATTTCCTGTGCGTCAGCATCGGTCACTTTGGTCTCCCCTTTTTCTCTTCCTCATCTCAATCATTTCTGCCTTTGTTGTCAGAATTTGATTCTGAAAGCATTTTCCACGCTTTTAAGTCTGACTTGCCTCCTAACTTGTCCTTTCCCTGAACCCTCGACATTCTGGGATGTGCATTCGAGGGTGCTTGATTTGCCATTTTGTCTCTAGCACAAATTCTAGTGGTCGCTTCCTTTCGAGGTTCTCAAGACTTCCATTTCGGCCCATACTTCCATCTTGTTGGCCGGAAGCCTGTCCAGAATAGTGGTTCCTCTTGTTGCTTTCTCCACCTTTGAAAGGGTGAGATTATCATTAAGGCAAGTCAGAAACGTATCATCTGCCCTGCCTTTGGCAGAGTGAGCGAGCCAACAGATGCCTGGAGAGTTGAAGGTCCCCCCATCATTACCACATTGTGTTTCTGTGCCAGATTTTTTAATTTATTTGCTAAGTGCCTCATCTAATTCCTTGTTTCTTCCAGGTGGTCCATAGCGTGCACCTTGGAGAATGTTGTTTCCGATTCACCCCCAATCCTCAGCCAGATGTGCGCTGTCCTGTTGATCCTCACAGGTTCCCGGGCTTCCTCGTGTGACGGTCTGTGTTCACGATACGCCCTGTTATGCTACTCCTGCTTTTAAAGTCATTAAAGTCTGGTCATTATGGAGAAGCTGTGCCCTTTCTGAAAGACATTCTTGCCCTGCATTCCGTCCCCCCGAGTCTCAGGGAATACTACCTATGAGATTTGCTTTGTCTCAATGTTAAAATCTCTCTATCGCTCTTTTTAATCCCTAATTTGTCCATTTTCTTATACACGCAGCCGTGGGTTTTATTGCTTGTTCTCTCCTTGGAGAAGGAGCCATCGCTCCATCTTCTGCTATTCTTCTTCCTTTATTTTATCCAGGACTTGCTGTGCTACCAGATTTGTGTGGGCACTTTTCTCCCTTCCTCCTCAAGTATCTTTTGGTTTAAAGCTCTTTTGATCAGACTAGCAAGACTGGGGAAAATGGGTTCTGATACAGAGCTTCCAAAAGAGCCATCTCTGCCAGTTCACTTCCCAAACCCACCATTCTCTCTTCAGTACTAATGGAGATGGAAGGTTTTTGTCCAGTACTTCCTAATCCTTAGCATGATCTTTTTTTTTTAAAGATTCTTTCTTGTGCTATACTCTACCCCTACATGCATCTCCAGGGGTTGTCAGGTTTTGAAAGACTCCCTTTCCCATCCAGGATTCATGGTCTGATGTGTTTTTATATTTTTCCATTGTCCTCTTCTCCAGCCTTGTGGCACCCCATCCCCCCATCACACCGGACCCCTCTGTTTGTTTCCAGTTGATAAATGGCTGCCTCAGAACCCTGTCAGCAGAGTGTGCCCACTGAGCTCCTCTTCCTCCTTCCCTTTGGCTGTCCCTGGACAAATGCGTACCCGAAGTCACCTATGCACTTGTGACATCATTTCCTCCAGAGGGGGGCCGGTGCCCTCCTCCACAGATAGAGCCTTCTCTTGAGGTTTGACAGTCTTTTTCCTTCTTCCTGTTTCTTGTTTGAAGGTTGTCTTCTCTATTTTTTCAGGGGAGATGGCTTTCTCCCTGATAACCTGGAGAGTAGGAGCACATTCCTCCAGCCCTTACACTTTTTCTCTGGGACAGAGGCCAACTTTTGCTTTGTCATTCCTAGGCCTTATATGGTATGGATACAAACATGGTGCATTCTGAAAGGTCACAGGGAAAATTCTCCTTGCCCTTCAGCCTTGCTTAAAGAAAATTGCACAGTATTGACTTCAGTTTGGCAGCTCTCTTGGCTAACTCTCAAAGCCATTACCAGCTTGGGACAAATAAGCTTTTGCCCCAGGGGGCAGAATATCCTTTTTCTTGCATCTCGACCCCTGGTTTCAAGGTCCCTCAGCAGCACTGGAGGGCAGAACTCTTCCTGTCTACCATGTCTGGGCTGGTCTTTCACTTGAGTGTTCCTTCTGTCCTATCTCCCCGCCCATGCCCTCCCCCCACCAAGCTGGCCCTAGGCACAGTGATGGCTGCTTACAGCTTATACCAACCCTTGTGGCCCACTACTCTGGGAGACTCTTTGTGAGACTTCTCATAAGGAAATTATATAAAGCAATTTGTAAACTTTCAAGTAATATCTGTAGCAGTATTATCTATCTGTCTGCCTATAGCAAGTGCTATGTCAAAGTTATAATGATGGCGATCTGTGTGTATTCACACATATATGCATATATATGAATGTGCCAGCTGGATGGTACAGTGGATAGAGCACCAGGCTTGGAGTCAGGCAGACTTGTGCTCAATTCTGGCTTCAGATACTTACTAGTTCTGTGACTCTGGGCAAGGGGCCTTAATCCTCTGCCTCAGTTTCCGATAGGTGAAATGATCTGGGAAAGGAAATGGCAAACCACTCTAGTATCTTTGGCAAGAAAACCCCAAGTGGGGTCACAAAGAGTTCAGCTTGACTGAAAAACAACCAAACGCACATATATGTGTATGAGATTATGTATTATAAACTTTCAAGTGATCTATAAAGCTATTTTTATGTATTTGAAATGTAAAACTATACATACATATATTGGGGTTTCTAAATCACTTTTCACCATCTCATATCATAGATATGTGTCCCACATGTACGTAGATGTGTATTTATACATACATATCTATCTTTCATCATCATGGCATATATTTAGCACTTAAAATGTGCCAGGCACTGTGCTAGGTGCTTTAAAATTATTTTTACAGGCTTTAAAAAATAATAGCTTTTTATTTTGCCAAATATATATACAAAGACAGTTTTCAACATCCACCTTTGCAATACCTTGTGTTCTAAATTTTTCCCCTCCATTTCCTCCTTCCCCCTTTCCTAGAGAGCAAGCAATCTACTTTAGGGTTAAACATGTGCAATTCTTCTAAACATATTTCCATATTCATCAAGCTATGCAAGAAAAGTCAGATCAAACGGAAAAAAAGAAAACACGAGAGAAAAAAATGAGCAAACAACAACAAAAAAGATGAAAATGCTATGCCTTGATCCACATTCAGTTTCTATAGTTCTGTCTCTGGATGCATATGGCTCGTTCCATTGCAAGACTATGGGAACTGTCATGAATCACACGTTGTTGAAAAGAGCCAAGTCCATCACAGTTGATCGTCACTTAATCTTGTGGTTGCTGTGTACAATATTCTCTTGGTTCTGCTCATTTCTCTTAGCATCAGTTCATGTAAATCTCTCCAGGTCTCTCTGAAATCATCCTGCTGGTTGTTTCTTACAGAACAATAATATTCCATAACATTCATATACCGTAACTTATTCAGCCATTCTCCAATTGATGGGCATCCATTCCATGTCCAGTTTCTTGCCACTATAAAGAGGGCTGCCACAAACACTTTTGCACATGTGGGTCCCTTTCCCTCCTTTAAGATCTCTGGGATATAAGTACAGTAGAAACACTGCTGGGTCAAAGGGTATGCACAGTTAGATAACTTTTTGGGAATAGTTTCAAACTGCTCTCCAGAATGTTTATATCTGTTCACAGTTCCACCAACAATGTATCAGTGTCCCAGTTTTCCCACCTCCCCTCCAACATTTTATCTTTTCCCGTTATCTTAGCCAATCTGACAGGTGTGTATCTCAGAGTTGCCTTAATTTGGATTTCTCTGATCAATAGTGATTTGGAACACCTTTTCATATGACTAGAAATAGTTTCAATTTCTTCATCTGGAAATCGTTCATATCCTTTGACCATTTATCAATTGGAAAATGGCTTGAATTCTTATACATTTGAGTTAATTCTCTATATATTTTAGAAATGAGGCCTTTATCAGATCCTTTGGATGTAAAAATGTTTCCCCAGTTTATTGCTTCCCTTCTAATCTTGTCTGCATTAGTTTTATTTGTACAAAAAGTTTTTAACTTAATATAATCAAAATTATCTATTTTGTGATCAATAATGATCTCTAGTTCTTCTTTGGTCACAAATTCCTTCCTCCTCCACAGATCTGAGAGGTAAACTGCCCTATATTCTTCTAATTTGTTCATAATATCATTTTTTATTTCTAGATCATGAACCATTTTGACCTTATCTTGGTATATAGGGTGTTAGGTGTGGGTCAATACCTTGTTTCTGCTATACTAGTTTCCAGTTTTCCTAACAGTTTTTGTCAAATAGTGAGTTCTTATCACCAAAACTGGGGTTTTTGGGTTTGTCAAACACTAGATTACTATAGTCATTGACTGTTTTGTCCTGTGAACCTAACCGATTCCACTGATCTGTTTTTTAGCCCAAATCAAATGGTTTTGATGACTGCTGTTTTATAATATAGTTTTACATCTGGTATATTTAGGCCCACCTTCATTTGCTTTTTGTTTACATTAATTCCCTTGAAATTCTTGACCTTTTGTTCTTCCAGATGAATTTTGTTTTTATTTTTTCCAGGTTAGTTAAAGATAGTTTCTTGGGAGTTTGGTTGGTATAGCACTAAATAAATAGATTAGCTTAGGGAATATTGTCATCTTTATTATATTTGCTTAACCTATCCAAGAACACTTGATATTTTTCCAATTGTTTTATTTGGGTGGAATGTGTTTTGTAGTTTTGCTCATCTAGTTCCAGACTTTCCCTTGGCAGATAGATTCCCAAATAGTTTATACTATCAACAGCTATTTTAAATGGAATTTCTCTTTGTGTCTCTTGCTGTTGGATTTTGTTAGTAATGTATAAAAATGCTAAGGATTTATGTGGATTTATTTTGTATCCTGCAACTTTGCTAAAGTTGTGGATTATTTCTAATAGTTTTTCGATTGATTCTGTAAGGTTCTCTAAGTATACCATCATATCATCTGCAAAGAGTGATAATTTGGTTTCCTCATTGCGTACTCTAATTCCTTTAATCTCTTTTTCATCTCTTATTGCTGAAGCTAGCATTTCTAATACAACATTGAATAGTAATGGTGATGGGGGCAACCTTGTTTCACCCCTGATCTTATTGGGAAGGGTTTCAGTTTATCACCATTACATATGATGTTTGCTGATGGTTTTAAATAGATGCTACTGACTAGTTAAAGGAAATTTCCATTTATTCCTATACTCTCTAGTGTTTTTAATAGGAATGGATGTTGGATTTTATCAAATGCTTTTTCTGCAACTATTGAGAGAATCATGTTTTATGTTAATTTGATTATTGATATAGTCAGTTATGCTCATAGTTTCCCTAATATTGAACCAGCTCTGTGTTTCTGGTATAAATCCTACTTGGTCATGGTGTATTATCCTGGGAATGATTTTCTATAATTTCTTTGCTAATATTTTATTTAAGATTTTTGCATCAGTATTCATTAGGGAGATTGGTCTATAGTTTTTTTTCCTCTGTTTTCACCCTACCTGGCTTAGGTATCAGTACCATGTCTGTGTCATAAAAGGAATTAGGTAGGAATCCTTCATTCTCTATTTTTTCAAGTTGTTTGTATAGTATTGGAGTTAATTATTCTTTAAATGTTTGGTAGAATTCACATGTAAATCCATCTGGTCCTGGGGATTTTTTCTTAGGGAGTTGATTAATAGCTTGTTCCATTTATTTTTCTAGAATGGGATTATTTAAGTAATTTATTTCCTCTTCTGTTAGTCTGGGCAATCTATATTTTTGTAGGTATTCCTCCATTTCACTTAAGTTATCAAATTTATTGGCATAAAGCTGGGCAAAGTAATTCCTAGTTATTGCTCTAATTTCTCTTCATTGGTGGAAAGTTCTCCCTTTTCATTTTTGAGACTAACAATTTGATTTTCCTCTTTCCCTTTTCTAATTAAATTAACTAAAGGTTTACCTATTTTTTTCATAAAACCAACTTTTATTTATTAATTCAATAGTTTTTTTACTTTCAATTTTATTAATCTCTTTTTTTTTAAAAAAGAATTTCAAGTTTTGTATTTTATTGGGGGTTTTTAATTTATTCTTTTTCTAGCTTTGTTCAGTTGCACGTCCAATTTATTGATTTTCTTTTTCTCTATTTTATTCAAGTAAGCATCTATTGCTCATTGTTTCTTATGGAATAATAATACTCCATTAAATTCATGTACCATAACTTATTCATCCATTCCCCAACATCTACCCCCTTTCCAATTCCTTGCCACTACAAAAAAGGGCTGCTACAAACATTTTTTACTAGTGGATTCTTTTCCCTCTTTTATGATCTCTTTGGCATTAGAGACACTATTGGATCAAGGGGTATGCACGGTTTTATGGCCCTTTGGGCCATAAATTGCTCTCCAGAATGATTGGATGAGTTCATAACTCCACCAATATGTCAGTGTCCCAGTTTTCTGACATCTCCTCCAAAATTTATCATTGTCTTTTCCTGTCATCTTAGCCAATCTGACAGGTGGGAAGTGATACCTCAGAGTTGTCTTAATTTGGATTTCTCTAATCAATAGCAATTGAGCATTTTTTCATATGACTATAGATGGTTTTAATTTCGTCTAAAATTGTCTGTTCATATCCTTTGACCATTTATCACTGGGGGAATGATTTGTATTCTTATAAATTTGAATCACTTCTCTATATATTTTAGAAATGAGGCCTTTATCACAAACACTGGATATAATTTTTTTCCCCCAGCTTTCTGCTTTCCTTTTAATCCTGGATGCATTGGCTTTGATTGTATAACCTCTTTTTTTTTTAATTTAATAGCCTTTTATTTACAGGTTATATGTATGGGTAATTTTACAGCATTAACAATTGCCAAACCTCTTGTTCCAATTTTTCACCTCTTACCCCCCACCCCCTCCCCAAGATGGCAGGATGATCAGTAGATGTTAAATATATTAAAATATAAATTAGATACACAATAAGTATACATGACCAAACCGTTATTTTGCTGTACAAAAAGAATCAGACTCTGAAATATTGTACAGTTAGCTTGTGAAGGAAATCAAAAATGCAGGTGGGCAAAAATATAGGGATTGGGAATTCAATGTAATGGTTTTTAGTCATCACCCAGAGTTCTTTCTCTGGGCGTAGCTGGTTCAGTTCATTACTGCTCCACTGGAAATGATTTGGTTGATCTCGTTGCTGAGGGATGGCCAGGTCCATCAGAACTGGTCATCATATAGTATTGTTGTTGAAGTATATAATGATCTCCTGGTCCTGCTCATTTCACTCAGCATCAGTTCGTGTAAGTCTCTCCAGGCCTTTCTGAAATCATCCTGTTGGTCATTTCTTACAGAACAATAATATTCCATAATATTCATATACCACAATTTATTCAGCCATTCTCCAACTGATGGACATCCATTCAGTTTCCAGTTTCTAGCCACTACAAAAAGGGCTGCCACAAACATTCGTGCACATACAGGTCCCTTTCCCTTCTTTATAATCTCTTTGGGATATAATCCCAGTAGTAACACTGCTGGATCAAAGGGTATGCACAGTTTGATAACTTTTTGAGCATAGTTCCAAACTACTCTCCAAAATGGTTGGATTCGTTCACAACTCCACCAACAATGCATCAATGTCCCAGTTTTCCCGCATCCCCTCCAACAATCATCATTATTTTTTCCTGTCATCTTAGCCAATCTGACAGGTGTGTAGTGGTATCTTAGAGTTGTCTTAATTTGCATTTCTCTGATTAATAATGACTTGGAGCATCTTTTCATATGACTAGAAATAGTTTCAATTTCTTCATCTGAGAATTGTCTGTTCATATCCTTTGACCATTTTTCAATTGGAGAATGGCTTGATTTTTTATAAATTAGAGTTAATTCTCTATATATTTTGGAAATGAGGCCTTTATCAGAACCTTTGACTGTAAAAATATTTTCCCAGTTTATTGCTTCCCTTCTAATCTTGTCTGCATTAGTTTTGTTTGTACAAAAACTTTTCAGTTTGGTATAATCGAAATTTTCTATTTTGTGATCAGTAATGATCTCTAGTTCTGCTTTGGTCATAAAGACCTTCCCCTTCCACAGGTCTGAGAGGTAAACTATCCTATGTTCCTCTAATTTATTAATAATTTCATTCTTTATGCCTAGGTCATGAACCCATTTTGACCTTATCTTGGTGTACGGCGTTAAGTATGGATCAATGCCTAGTTTCTGCCATATTAGTTTCCAATTTTCCCAGCAATTTTTATCAAACAGTAAGTTCTTATCCCAAAAGCTGGGATCTTTGGGTTTGTCAAAGACTAGGTTGCTATATTTGTTGACTGTTTTATCCCTTGAACCTAATCTATTCCACTGATCAACTAATCTATTCCTTAGCCAATACCAAATAGTTTTGGTAACTGCTGCTCTATAATATAATTTTAGATCTGGTACAGCTAAGCCACCATCATTTGATTTTTTTTTCATTAATTCCCTTGAAATTCTTGACCTTTTGTTTTTCCATATGAACTTTGTTGTTATTTTTTCTAGGTCATTAAAATAGTTTTTTGGGAGTCTGATTGGTATAGCGCTAAATAAATAGATTAGTTTAGGTAATATTGTCATCTTTATTATATTTGCTCGCCCTATCCAAGAGCATTTAATATTTTTCCAATTGGTTAGATCAGACTTAATTTGTGTGAAAAGTGGTCTGTAATTTTGCTCATAAAGTTTCTGATTTTCCCTTGGCAGATAGATTCCTAAATATTTTATATTATCAGTAGTCACTTTAAATGGAATTTCTCTTTGTAACTCGGTTGGATTTTGTTAGTGATATATAAGAATGCTGATGACTTATGTGGGTTTATTTTATAACCAGCAACTTCGCTAAAGTTGTGGATTATTTCTAATAACTTTTTAGTAGAATCTCTGGGGTTCTCTAAGTATACCATCATATCGTCGGCAAAGAGTGATCATTTGGTTTCCTCATTGCCTATTCTTATTCCTTTAATCTCTTTCTCAGCTCTTATTGCCAAAGCTAGCATTTCTAATACAATATTAAATAGTAATGGTGATAGTGGGCAACCTTGTTTCACTCCAGATCTTATTGGGAATGGTTGCAGCTTGTCTCCATTACATATGATGCTTACTGATGGTTTTAAATAGATGCTGTTGATTATTTTAAGGAAAAGTCCATTTATTCCTATACTCTCAAGTGTTTTTTTAATAGGAATGGATGTTGGATTTTGTCAAATGCTTTTTCTGCATCTATTGAGATGATCATATGGTTTTTGTTAATTTGGTTATTAATATGGCCAATTATATTGATAGTTTTCCTAATAGTGAACCAGCCCTGCATTCCTGGTATAAATCCTACTTGATCATAATGTATTATCCTGGGAATGATTTTCTGTAGTCTTTTTGCTAATATCTTATTTAAGATTTTAGCATCAATATTCATTAGGGAGATTGGTCTATAATTTTCTTTCTCTGTTTTCAACCTACCCGGTTTAGGTATCAGTACCATGTCTGTGTCATAGAAAGAATTTGGTAGGACTCCTTCATTCCCAATTTTATCAAATAATTTATATAGCATTGGGCCCAATTGTTCTTTAAATGTTTGGTAGAATTCACATGTAAATCCATCTGGTCCTGGGGATTTTTTCTTAGGGAGTTGTTTAATTGCCTGTTCTATTTCTTTTTCTGAAATGGGACTATTCAAGCAATTTACTTCCTCCTCTGTTAGTCTGGGCAGTCTATATTTTTGGAGGAAGTCATCCATTTCACTTAGGTTATCAAATTTATTGGCATAAAGTTGAGCAAAATAACTCATTATTTCTCTAATTTCCTCTTCATTGGTGGAAAGTTCTCCCTTTTCATTTTTAAGACTACTAATTTCATTTTCCTCCCTCCTTTTTCTAATCAGATTTACCAAAGGCTTATCTATTTTATTGGCTTTTTCATAGAACCAACTCTTAGTTTTATCAATTAGGTCAATAGTTTTTTTACTTTCAATATTTTTGATTTCTCCTTTTAATTTTAGAATTTCAAATTTGGTATTTGATTGGGGGTTTTTAATTTGGTCTTTTTTTAGTTGCAAGCCCAATTCATTAATCTTTTCTTTCTCTGTTTTATTCAAGTAAGCCTCTAAGGATATAAAATTCCCTCTTATTACCGCTTTGGCTGCATCCCACAAATTTTGGTATGATGTCTCATCATTGTCATTATCTTGAGTAAAATTATTAATTGTATCTATAATTTGCTGCTTCACCCAATCTGTATAACCTCTTTTTAATTTAATATAATCAAAATTATCCATTTTGCATTTCATAATGTTCTCAGGTTCTTCTTTGGCCATAAATTTCCCCCTTCCCCACAGATCTGAGAGGTAGACTATTCCTTTTCTCCTAATTTGCTTATAGTATCACCCTTTAGGTCTAAATCATGAATTTATTTTGACCTTATCTTGGTGTAGATTGTTATATTTTGGTAAAGGCCTAGTGTCTGCCATGCTGTTTTCTAGTTTTCCCAGCAATTTTTGTTAAATAGTGAGTTCTTGTCTGGAGTCTTTGGGTTTATCAAACACTAGATTATTATAGTCATTGAGTTTTGTTTCTTATGAACCTAACCTAGTCCCCTGATTGCCTACTCTGTTTCTTAGCCAGTACCAAATAGTTTTGATGACCACTGCTTCATAATATACATTTAGGTCTGGTACGGCTAGGCCATTTTCCTTTGAATTTTTGGTCACTAATCCCCTTAAAATTCTTAGTCATTTTTTGTCTTTATTTTTTCTAGCTCTCTAATTTCTTGGCAGTTTGACTGGTATGGCATTGAATATATTAACCCGGCCTACCTATGAGCCCTTGATATTCTTCCAGTTGTTTAGATGGGACTCTTTATGTGAAGTGGTTTATAATCATGTTCATATAGTACCTGGCTTTGTCTTGGCAGATAGGCTCCCAAATATTTTATATTATCCACAGTTATTTTAAATGGGATTTTGCTTTCAGTCTTTTGCTGCTGGACTTTGTTGGTAACATAGAAATGCCATGATTTATGCGGGTTTATTTTATACACTAACCGTGTTTGATAATTGTCACCTCATTTTATCCGCACTTTACAGATGATTAGAAATAGAGGCAAGCAGGGTTAACTGACCTGCGTAGTGTCACACAGCTAGTAAGTAAGTCTGGATTTGAACTTGGCTTTTCTTCACTCTAGACCCTGGTGATCTATGCACTGAGCCCCCTAGCTGCCCCATTATTATACTTATTCTATTACTAATAATTTATATACCTAGATACCCAGGGTTGTATAAAAATTCTCAGGTTTTGAAAAGGGGTTGTAAGTGGAGAAAGTTTAAGAAACGTGTTCTAGACTTGTTCACCTCATTGCCCCTGGCTGCTGCTTCCCAGTACTCTTCTTCGTCTCTCACAGATGTTGGGTTACTAGTGATCCTTCAAAGGGATAGGCGAATAGCCTGTTGTATGAGGGTCAAATAAAAACATTTGACCTCTTCAGTCTGGAGAGGTTCAAGATGAGAATGTTACTGGAGCTGATCTAATTTGAGCCCAGTATTTTGAGAACTCTGTCTCTCATTCAAGGTCCTTCTTAGCATGGTGGCTGCTTACCTTCCCTGCCTTGTCTCCTGACTTCCAGGGCCAGTGCTCTATCTACAGTGTCATCTAGCTGCCCCCCCCCCTCTTTTTGGTGGGGCAATTGGGGTTGAGTGACTTGCCCAGGATCACACAAGTCATTCTTGGGTATCTGAAGCCATATTTGAACTCGGGTGCTCCCCAGCTTTGCCTCATACTGGCTTTGGCCAAAGTGGGTTACTCTGGTCTCTGCCTGGAATGCCCTGTCCCCATTGGGGCAAATCTTCTCCTGATCCCTCTTCCACCCTGCCCCCTCGTTCGTAATGACTTTGGCCCTCATAGAGTGTTGTCCAGCAGTCCTCTTGGCTCACTTAAGTAATATGTTCCAAGGCTCTCACTTGGCTTCTTATCCTCCTATTAGACTTTAGGATCCGAAAGGGCAGGGATTATATATCATTTGTTCTAAACGTTCCCTGGTGCCCAGCTTCATGTTCTGTGTATATAGCAGATGCTGAAATCAATGTTGATTGAATAAATGATATGATAAATATGGAGTTGATTACATATCACTATATTAGACCTGGGATTTGCCTCTTGAAACTTAGATGAGAAAAGTTTAGGGAGAATTAAAGCAAACACAATATTCACCCCAAGAGATAACATAGGAGTAGGCATAGGGACTGGATCTGTGAGTTTATTGCTATAGAGAACTCCTAAATGAGGAAAGTCACTCCACCAGTGCAGATGAGCACTTTTTCTGCAGCTTATTTGCCTAGAGCATGGAGAATGAGGTGACTTGCCCAGAGTCGGGCAGACTGTAAGGAGCAGAGGTGGGATTGCCTTGGAGTCAGGAAGACCTATCAGTTATACCGTATTGTCTTTCAGTAGGTTGAAGATGGAGACTTAGAGGAAGGTTAATGTTAGAATCGTGGATGACGTCATCACAATAGGTTCAGGGAAGCTTGACAGTTTGGACATCTTAGGGAGATCAGCCACCCCTTTGTGTAACACGTGATACTGGGACCGTTTGAACCAACCAGGACTTATCCTGTGGTGGAACAGCTGTTTTGTTCTGTGACTACCCCACAATAAGGGGGTTAGGAGAGATGAGAATGACAATGACTGCTCAAATTTAGGTTGTTTGTAAGATGCTTTCCTAGCAGCAATAGTATTTGGGAACCATTGTAGGTTGTACTATTCCCATTTTTACAAATGAGTAAACTGAGGTTGTGACTTGCTCATAGTTATACAACTAGTAGATATTAGAGCCAGAGTTAGTTTCCAGATGTCTTGATTCCAGGTCTAGAACCCTTTCTACTCTACCATAATAATAATAGTGAGTTTTACACACACACACACACACACACACACACAATGATTTACCATTTACTAAGGCACTGTGCCAGGTACTTTACAAATATTATCTCATTTGATTCTCATAACAGTCTTGGTAGGTGCTCTTATCTCCATTTTATATTTGAGGAAACTGAGGCAAGTATGTTAAATGACTTGCTTAGGGTCACCCAGTTAATAGATGTCTGAGGTTGGATTTGAACTCAGGCCTTCCTGACTCCTTCTAGCCACTGTGCCACCTAGCCTTATCGGTTCATTTCTGTGGGGTGAAAGGGCTACTCCAATCTCTTTTCCATGTTGGAGCGGCCGGCTCTCATCCTAAAAGCGGGACACACGGGGCTCTTACCAGCTGCTTGTCCAGACTGCCCACTGGCCTGCCCTTACTGAACTGATTGGATTAGAAAATGGGCAGAGCTCTTGAAACAGCTGAACTTCTCTGCCTCGAGTGCCTGTCTGAGCTCTTGGGTGCTGAGCCCACTCTAGGGTTTGGTGATGACAAGCTGTGGGTTAAATGTGACCTTGGATGTGTGCGTCTCACAAATTCCCGGACCAGTCACTTCCTTTAGATAGCCGATCATTGGGCATGCTCCGAAAGGGAAAAAAGTTGGAGAAATGATTTTGTGCTAGAAAACAAGATGTTTAAATAGTGACTACAAAGCTGCTTGACAATAAAATTCAACAGTCACGGAATGCCTATGATGAACGAGAAATTGTTCTGGTTTTCAAGGACCTCTTGGCGCCTCCCTTTAATTCGATTCAATTAATTTAATTGTTGAATTCAATTCAGTTCTTTAATTAATTTGCCTTTAATTTTATCTGCTTTGAGATTCTCCATCTCTTTGTTCACTCTGTTACCCAACATCTGTCTCATAGGGTTGTTGTGAGAAGCAGAGGGGATGGTAGAGCACAGGCTTGGAGTCAGCAAGACCCAAGTTTGCACTCGGCTTCAGGCACTTACTTGCTATGTGATCCTGGGCAAGTCACTGAATTTTCTAGGCTTGGTTTCCCCATTTTTAAGATGGGGATAATAATAGCCTATATCTTGCAGCATTGCTAATATTTAGAAAGCACTCAAAAAATGCTTTACAAATGTGAGATGTTATTATTAAGTGTTAGGCCATAAAGAGCTGTAGAAACAAGAACTCAAATAATTTCTTTTATGGCAACTACTCCTTGTCTGTCATAGGATCGTTCTTCTTCTTTTCCTTTTTGTATTCTCTCTTACTTCTTTCCCCAGCTACCTCTTCCCTCTCTAGCTGTCCATTCCCAAGCCCCTCTTGCACTCCCCTCTCATTGGGCTGCACTCGCTGCATCCACCTGACTGCATTCTGGGACTGCGCACCCAGCAAATTGATCCGGGGCCCCTGAAGCCAGGCTGGCTGTGCTGATTTCCCTTAGGTCTTGGTCAGATCTTGGGTGGCACGTGTCCGTCTCTGGGTCCCACCTCCTTCCCGTGGAGACGAGGGGGTGCAGTCCCCATCCTACGGGAGGTGCCGGGTGGCACACTTATGTACATCCTCTGCCGGATATGCTTTTCTTAGTTTTCCTTTCTCTTGTTAACTTATTATTTATACTTATATAGTTGTATTTGTTTTTATATTATATATATTTAACATATTTCTGTTTCTGAACAGATTTCTTGTTCCCATGCTTGTACGTCTTACAAGATGTACACATGGACATCCTAACAAGAAAGGCCTCCAGGTGGCACAGTGGGCAGAGTTTAGGACCTAGAGTCCAGAAAGCGTATGTTCTACATAGGACTTCTCCACCCTTCTACACTTAGCTGCATAAACCTGCAAGTCACCACATCTCTGTCTGCTTTAGTTTCCTCAACTGTAAAATGGGGGTAATAATGGCATCTGCCTCCCAGGATCAATTGAAATAATATTGGAAAAGTGCTTTTAGCAGTGCCCGGAACATACCAGGTCCTTAGTAAATACTTCTTTTTCCCCTCTTCCCTTGAAATCCTGTGTCTGTTCCTTTCTAGCTGGGTGACTGTCTATCTCACAGCAGTCTTAGAGACCAGTATTAGAAAAAGTGTGAATGGATAGAAGGAGTGTTTGCTCATTTGGGAGCTCATTCTATGTCTCTGATCCCAGGTCCAGTTCCTTTCCCTAGTCTTAACCTTTTCTATATTGAGATGAATCACTCAACAAGCATTTGGACCAGACAGGAACCTACGTGTTGGGGATGCAAGTACAAAGAATGAACCGTTCCAGTTAGCAACGACCTTGCGTTCTAGTGAGGGAGACAACAAGCACATACACAAAGGAATATAGTTAAAGATGAGGTAATTTGGGAAGGACAGGGAGAGGGTACCAAAATTGGGGGCAACAGGAGAGCCTTTGTGCAGAAAATGATTCCTGAGTTGTGTTATAAAGGAAAAGAAAGACTTATGAGACGGAAGTGGGAGGGAAATGACCCATTGCAAAGAGGTAGAGATGAGAGAAAGAGTATCATGTGTGAAGAGCAGAGACCAGAGCAGTTTGACTGTATCCCAGAGTATAGGGGGGAGAGTATTACACGGTGAGATTGGAAAAACAGGTTAGAACCAGGGTGTTGGGCTTTAAAAGCTAAATAGAGAACTTTATGTTTTCGTCATGGGCGATAGGGAGCTGCTGGAGTTGATTGAATTGGGTTGTCACATGTTCAGATTTCTGTTTAAGGAAATCTACTTTGGCAGTGGGGTAGAGGGTAGATCCCAGAGGAGTGACTTGAGGCAGAGAGCCCAGGTTGGAGGCTATTGCAGTAATCCAGGGCAGGGGTGGCAAATGCCTGAGCTGAGGTGGCGACTGAGAGAAGGGCTGAGCTGTGAGAGATGTCATTAAGGTAGAAACAGCAAGATTTGAGCCCAGGTTGAGTCCATTCCACTATCTCTGGGCACGGGGATGGTTTTGAGGAGATTTTGGTTTTGCTTATTATGAGTAGCGATGTGGGGAGTCTTTTGCAAATGGGTTGCTCTTTTTGTTGTTCGTTTTCTCCATCGTTCCCCATCCCTGTTATTAGTGAAGTACCATCTCCTCACATTCTTTTCCTCCCCTCCCGGAGCAGCCTTAGCTTCTCTGCCTCTCTCTATACCTAACCCATCTCTCTTCCCAGCTCATCTCTCATTTATTCCTTTGTTCCTAAGGCACTGTCCTCTGGGATGTTGTTTGCTTAAAGTTATGTTTTTATGGAGCCATTTAAGGACAACTGCAGGTGGCTCATGCCTCTACTTTTAATATATTTACCCAGATAGGAATACTGGTGGCAGCAAAAGCTCTCATTATAGTTCATTCCTGGGCAGTGGCCTTTTAATCATTCTACACCCGAAGTCCTCAAAGATTTATAAAGAATTATTGTTCTTAATGTAACATTCCCCCGTCTCTAGATAATACTTTTGTGACTTTTGCTCCATATGCACATTTTATCTTCTCTTTCCATAAGCTCATTTCCGAAGTATATTGAAATTGATGAATCACACATTTAGCATAGATAAAAATGCCTTTTGATGCAGCAATTTCTCCTGAACAATTGAATGTCCTTGATTTGGGGATCTTTAGTAGTTACAGACATTTAGTAGCTGTTATCTTACATCTGTACTGTATTCATTTGGGTCACAAAGTATTCAGGAAGACTTGGGCAGTGCTCCAGGTCATCTTTTAGTAAGGGATCTAGTTCAGAAATGATGGTCTTAGAACTCTTCTAAAATATTACCCTGGCCTCACTGATTTACATGGTGGTTTTTCATTCATTTTTCAGTCTTGTCTGGCTCTTGGAGAGCCCATTTGGGGTTTTCTTGGCAGAGAATGCAGAATGGGTCTCCATTTCCTTCTGCAGCGCATTTTATAGATGAGGAACTTGGGCAGATAGGATTAAATGACTTGCCCATGGCCCCACAGCTTATAAGGATCTGAGGCTGGATTTGAACTCAGGTCTTCCTGACTCCAGGACTGACACTTCATCAGCTAGCTGCTGTATTACATGGTGGTATCTTTGTATGATCTTGGTATGTGAAGCCTGTATCCTGGCATGCCGGAATTCACCTCTGAGGTTGTGGCAGGATTATAGAATTGTAGATTTGGTTCTGGGGAGGACCTTAGAGACCAGTAAGTTCAACCACTTCATTTTCCAGCTGAGGTCTAAGGAAACTGAGGCATGGATTGGGGAAATAAGTAACTTGCCTAAGGATACACACCTAGTAACCATCTGAGGCAGGATTTGAACTCATCTTCCTAAGTTCAAGTCTACTAGCCACCTCATTCTATGTTTAAATGAGCATGAAAATCATCACGTGGGACTGAATAAGCCATTTTTAAGCTTTGTTAGATTGTGGTGCTCCAAACAGATAGGCTGAAATGGGCAACCCTCAACATATGGGTGACATATTGAGAATGGGTGAGGCAGAACTCAGAGAACATAGACATTCCTAGGTTGAAAAGTGTTCTCAGTGGGTAGAACCAAGAGAACATTGTACACGGCAACAACAAGATTATACGATGATCATCAATTCTGATGGACGTGGCTCTTGTCAACAGTGACATGATTCAGGCCAAGTCTTGTGATGAAGAGAGCCACCCAGGGACTGAATGTGGATCACAACATAGTCTTTTCACTCTTTTTGTTGCTATTTGCTTGCTTTTTGTTTTTTCTCATTTTTTTCCTTTTTGATCTGATTTTTCTTGTGCAGCATGATTATTTTGGAAATAGGTATAGAAGAATTGCACATGTTTAACATATACTAGCTTATTTGCCATCTATGGGAGGGGTAGGGGAAAGGAAAGGGGAAGAAATGTGGAACATGGGGTTTTGCAAGGGTGAGTGTTGGAGACTAACTTTGTGTATATTTTAAAAATAAAAAGGTAAAAAAAAAAAAGAAGAATAAAAAAGAAAAGTGGCCTCAGTTCTAACAGGGCCTCCAGGTAACAGATCAGAGTTTGGGCTAATCATTTTTTTTTTTTAGAAAAAAAGGAAGATGTGGTAGACTTTTCTACTTGGGCAGTCAGTCAACTCAAAAATTATTTTATCTTTGAAATTCAGCTCAGAGATTCTAACGGTTACAAGAGGGTCCCCAAGCTTTGAGGAGTTAATTTGTTTGTCCTTCAGGAATTGGAAGGAGAAGGAAGCTTTGGATTGTTTTGGAGAGCTTCTGTTTCTCAGAATTGAAGAGAAGGGACCTCCAAGACCTTCTATCTAATCTCCTTGCATACCTTCAATCTTATCTTTCACTTGGCTGGGAAACCTGAATATTATTGAGAAAATCTGTATTCATAATTCTCGAAGGGGTAAACCTGTATGATAGGAAATATCACGAATGAGGTCTCCAGTTCAAAATTCTATCTATGTCCTGATTAGTGAAAACAATGGATTTTCCCCAGAAGTGGCCACATTACTCAAATTCCCACTTGTGAATTTCCATTGGGCTGGAACCAGAGACTCTATTTAACAGAATTATAACTTTGAATAGTGTTCATCTGGGGATACAAACCACTTCAGGGGAGTCATTACTCGTGCTAATCGTACTGACTAGCTGTAGTATGCTCCATTAGCAAGTTTGTTTTTAAAATTCTATCTAGTTTTTGCCCTTTTTTAATTATTCAAAACTGGCAGGTTTTTTTTTTTCCTGTAGAGGTTAATGATGTAGTGGTGAGAGACTTTCACAACCGACATCAGTTCTAAATTTAGAGTGTAGTTTGTTAGACATGCACCTAACGGCCATCTCTGTATAGGTTTAGAACCATAAATATCCCAGCTGGAAAGGGACCTTAGAGATCATCCAGACTGATGGATTTCCTCATTTTCTTGAGAAAGAAAATGAGATTCCAAGAGGGGAGGTGATTAGCTGAAAGTCACATAGGTCGACTGATTCCCAGGCCAGGGCTGTCTGGATAGTTTTTTCTTCTTCATCTGGTTTCCAGCAGTGGGAACTTTCAGCTTATCCATCCACAGGGACTTCTTGCTTCTACTCTCTGAGAAGTTCACATTCTGACACTTGAAAACCTCTTGTTTATAGCTCCAAGTTTTTACCTCAGGGGGCGTGATGGATGTCTTTGCTGTGGAACACTCACCTTTTCCTGACTTTTATAGACCAAGCGCTCTGCCAGCCAGCGGTCAGTGCTTCAGCTTTATTGCTTGAGATTGCCTTTTGGTGGAGCTCCCCATGTTTCCTCTTCAATCTGCTTCTGGGATTCTGCTAGCATCTGTTTCGTGGCCGTGTCTCGCTCAGTGGAGTCGGTCAGCTGGTGGCATTCTGGGATCATGTCGATAGTGACCTTGCCTTGCCATTTAATTTGAATGTAACTTGGGACCCTGACCTCTTTCAAGGTGCTTGGCAGGTTATGATATTAACAGCTATCAAGTTAGACCTCGTTGCTGCTGTACAGACAGCTCACTCCAGAGCTACGGCCTTGTTGGCAACCAGACTCCAATTATTCTCCAAACCTTTTAAGCCTTGCTGTTTCGTGTTTATAGCCTTCTCTCCTGGCTTCCTACTTTACAGCCTTCACATTGTTGCTGAGTGTCATGTTTTTGTCATTCATTTAAAAATCAAAATCACATTTGATTTCAGAGTTTCAAAATCTTATATGGTAACCCCTGAGATAATTGAAGCTAGTGCTGGGCTTTCTCAAAGTCGGGATTGGTAATCGTGGCCATCCTCTGCTAGTCTCCTGAAAGGCTTACTGGAAGTCTTCGTTATATTTGAATGGTTTTCTCTTAACTTCCCAGACAGCATATGTTCTAAGATAGGAGAGTTTGCTGCTTACTCTTAGATGCGTAGTGCAGACGAACATCCCCTGTTGTTAAATATTTTTTTCCTGTTGTGATTTTATTACTGGGGACAGTTGTATTGTGTCAGTTCAGCCACAAAGAGTCCTCCATGCTCTTCCTGTGTTGTTTTTGTGTGCTTCAAGGTCATCAGGGTAGTACCCTGGACACTTGGCTACTCGGCAGCTCTAGCCAGGCCCCATGGCTCATTGGGTATCTATCCTCTGTTGGCTCATCAGTGGTCCAAGGTCCAGTTCCTTAGGGCTCTGGGTCTGGGCTTTGAATCCTTGGTACTTAGTTCACTCAAGGGTGATTAGTCTATGGGATAACTAGCTCATGCTACTAAACTCATATGAGACGAATGTCCATGAAAAAGCCAATTATTGACCCCGAGAAACAAATGTTAAGCTAACTGGAATGTTCTCGTCACCCGGCCAATCCTTGTTTTTTTTTTTTTTCTCTTAATGCTTACTCAAAAGGTTATTTGGTCAGAAGCATCATGGTTTAATAGAAAAAATATTGTTACAGGCTTGGAATTTACTGTTAATTTAATTCTGATTACCCTTGAGGCTGGTTCAATATCTTGAAAAACAGCTTAAACTCATTGGTAACATTTGAAGTCCCAATCCAGGTTGGGTTAACTAGGAAAGAAAGAGGCCTATTGGTAGGCCATCTGTAGCATAGACTATTACTAATATTCCACACAGAAAATGAGCTGCCTTCTTATTTGACCTTATGGTCCACTTATCTCCTCCCCCACCCCCACCCTGTATTTGGAAGTCCAAAGTTTATTTTTCCCGTTTGACATCACCTAGAAAGTCCTAGTATGCCATTGAAGATACAATTGAAAATTTCTTGCGGGTTTGAAGCATATTAGCAGCCATTTCTTTATTGTACCCTTAAGCACAGGAACATAATGGGAGCAAGATTTTCTTCTTAACTTTATTTGCCTTAATACCATTGTTACTTCCTCGGGTAGTACAACCAAGACCAGATCTTAAGGATAGTGACTCCACTGTCATTCGTGGAGAAAGTTTGAGAAATCTGGACAGCTCTCTTGTCTGTTTGCTGTCCTTCCAGCTTCGTCTTTAAATGTCCCTCATGTGATCCAGCTCAATGGTCTTCTAAATGGGGTTGGGCGCCTCTAAGGGGGCAGCGTACATTCTGTCCATGCTTTTCCAGCCTGTGCATCTCTTCCCCGTTTTTCCCAGTGAATGCTCTGTGGGTTTCACCATATGTACGAGGGGCTTTCCTCTCAATTTCTTAACATCATGCGGATGTGTAGAGCATATGGGCTCCCTCTTACGTATCCCTCACTCTTGCTGCATGACTGGCCTACCTTCTTTTCTGTTCATACGGCTGTCTAAAGAGACTCTCTATGCTGCTTAGACTGTGCACATCTTCATTGGGAATGTGTCACGGCTTTCTCATATCCGCCATGCTTGTCAGGAGCACTGGGATCCGAGAAGACCAAACGTCTCGTAAAATAATACTTCTTGTTGTTTTTGGATGCGTGACAAAACCAACTCTGCCACCTCTTTTATTTGCTTCTCTCAGGAGACCCTGCGAGCCATTCGGCTGCTACTTCCTTTTGTCTTCTGCTTTTCTTTCTTTTGAGGTTGATGGGATTTAGTTTGTCCAGTAACGTGTTTATTGGTTAGTCACTGGTTAAGGCTCTCATGTTTGGAAGCCCAAAGCTAAAACCTGTGTAATTCTTAGTACCCCATACCCCTTTTCTCCTACTTTGGCTCTGTTGCTGTCCAAGCTGAGCGGGGGCCATTTTGTAGTTTTTTTGGTTTCGTGGTTTGCCGTGTCATGGCCAGAAGATCCATTAGCTGGGGGCCAGTGGTGATGAGCATCTTTGTACTCAGCTAGGCCACTCTTCCCAAGCATTCGTAGTCTGTCACCAAGATTGGATTTGAAGCTGTTTGAGTGTGGAGAATCTTAGGGCCGCGTCTGCTGTAATGGGGTGGGAGAAGAGACTTTTCTGGAGGCTGGCGTAGCAAGACCTGGGTAAGACTAGACCTCTTTACACAATCTCTTTTGCTCTACTAGTGACTCAGAACTGAATCAGGATACCTTCATCGGACTGTTATATAGAGGGTAAGGAGCTATGATATGAAAAGAGCAGCTCATTAGGAATCAGTAGGCCTGAGTTCGAGTTATGGTTCCACCACATACCAATTCTGTCACCTTGGGCAAATAGTTATAACATGGTCATCATCAAACAACATTTATTAAGTGCTTACAGTGCATCAGGCCCTGTGCTGAGCCCTGGAGAGAGAATGTGAGCATGAGCGAGAGAGAGAGAGAAGCAAAATCCTAGTCCCAGTAAATGGAAGGCAATCACTGAGAAAAGGCACAAACAGTTGGGGAAACAGAGAAGGGCCTCCTGCAGAAAGCAGGAAGCCAGGGGGAGTTAAGAAGGGGAAGTGGAAAGGTTAAATGTGCCAGGCCAATTCTAGGGGACAGCCGGTTTTAAATGACAGTCTAGAGATGCTGGGTCATGCACATGGAATGGCAGGAAGGCCAGAAACATTGCATTTCAGAGGATTCGGAGGGTAGCGAAGTGTAAGAAAATTGGAAAAACAAGAAGGGGCCAGATTATAAAAGGCTTTAGAAGCCAAAACGAGGACTTTATATTTGATCCTGGAGGTAATGGGGAACTAATGGTGTTTATCAACTGGGGGGATAAAATGGTCAGATCCATGCTTTAGGAAAATCACTTTGGCAGCCGAGTGGAGGCCGGCTCATGTTGGGGACAGGCTACTGAGAGACTCTTCTCTTCTCTGGGCCTTGGCTTCCCCTTTTGGATTATGAGGGTATTAGATTAGATTACTGTTAAGATCTTTTCCGGTGCCACATTTGAACTTCTCTGAGAACAGAAACTGACCCGGGGCATTCTGGAATGTTGTTAGGGGAAGTAGTCTTGACGTGGTTTTTTGTGCTTTTGCTCTATCTGGGATAGTGTGCCTTTGGAACTTTGTTGGAAAGTTCAGAATTTCCTGTGACTCTTAATGCTGAGCAGCCTGCATTAAGAGAACGGTCAATTGGTATGTTAATGATGGAGAACCATTTAATAGCACTTGGGATTTGTGCCTTCTGTGGTTTGGTTTTCCTTTGGCCTAAAAAAGAACTCTTAGCATTTTTCTGATTTGCAGTTTTAAAAAAAGGCAAGGAAAAGAAGTGAAACTCCCAACCATTAGCGGGACCGTGTTTTCTCCACGCTAGAGGAGAAAGTTGAGTCTCTGGTGGCTGAGTGGGTGGGTGGGGAATAATCTGTGAATTTCATTTCTTTGGGTAATCCTGTTCCCTCTCTGTATGTGAAAACAAAAGTAAAGTGTTGCTTTTGAATCTTGGGGAGCTGAATATCTTGGAAGTCTTTGTGTTAGAGGTCATGAGCTGAGATTTCTCCTTGCACATAAGCAGTCCATCTTGGGTACTTGGACGATGTGACTGAATGGTGGACCTTAGCAGGAAGATGGGCTTTCTACTGGATTACCAGCTCAAGGTGCATCAGCAATGACACGACAGATAAAAATCACCTAAAACACTTGGGCTGCATTAAGAGAGGTGGAAATCTTCTTGGCGGCGGTCATAGGTCAAAGGCTACCCAGGTAGGAGTTGGACTGGATGCTTTCCAACTCTGAACCTCTGAAAATGTTACTTGGAATAGAAAATAACCCTAGAGGGTGATTCCTAAAAGCTTTTATGTTTAGCATCCTGTACAAGGCCCTCACCTGAGGGATTAAAAACTTGGAGAAATAAAGCTAGAGAGGACTCCCATCCTTTCTATGTATCCCCCAGCCCATGGCAACAAAGAAGTTTTCTTCTTTTCTCCAGAGGGGACTTTACTGGGCCCAGTGGAGCTAGAGTGACGGAATTGGGTAATAGTCTTATGATTCTGAGGGACCCGATCAGGTTAAACCTGTGTGTGGTAGAGTGGAGCTGAGGCTCCAAAGATAGATAGCTAGAAACGTACCAGAGAGGATTGGATGGGTACTTACAGGCTGATGAGAACTTTACTCACTTTTGCCCACAGATATGTGACCTACCTTTGTTTACTTTCAGTGATTTATCAGTTCTGTTAAGTACAAAGATAAAATCTATAGATTTCACAAGCTTGTTTGAAATAGTCTTTCCTTTTTGTGAAATATTTGATTTACCTACCGGGCAATCTAATGATAGTAGAATTAGTTAGCATCTCATTGTTGATAGAACTGTGTGGTAGTCAAACATTTCTGAATATTAATTAAGAGTGAATTAAAGGCAAGAAAAAGGAGCCATTAGCCATACCTTGATCTGGCAATACCCCAGCAGGCCCCCAGGAAGTCTGAGGTAATGATCCAGTACATACCAGAAGACTCCCCTCTTGGTGAGAGGAAAGAGCTGGAATCACTGGGGGGGGGGTGTGTGTGTGTCTATCCACTTGGGAACAGTTGAATAAAAACAATGGGTATGTGAAGGTCATGATATTATTATCTGGGAAGAAACGACAAATATCAAGAATTTGGAGAAACATGGCAAGATTTGTATTAACCGATGCAGAACCAAGAGAACAATATTCATAATGACTGCAGTGATATAAAGTGAAAAGATCACTAACAGGCAGTCAAATCTGAGTAATTGAAAAACCAGTGAAGGTCCCAGAGAACTGATAATTGAACATCCATTTCTCCCTGAAGGCAGAGAGGCTGGGGACCGCTAGGACAGAATGTGGTATATATTGTCAGACGCAGCCACTGTGTCCGATGTTTTAGCTTAATTGTTTTTCTTTGTCACAAGGGAGGATGCAGTCTGGACCAGGCAGTGGGCGGGTTGAATTGACTATGTTGTAAAGACAGAAGGCATCAATAAAATGCATTTTTTTCTCAAGACTTTAGCCAGCAGTTTAATTTATAGGTCAGTTGCGCATGATTGCTTATAGATTTAGAGCTGGAAGGGCCCTTGATATCATAAAACTCAGTTCTCTTAGTAGCTTTGGATAATGTAGCTAATCTTATTTCTTATTATACTTGGACCTTTTGCTTGTAGGGGAAAACTGAAAAAGGCCTTTAAACATTCTTTTTTTCTTTCTTTTTTTGGCAGTCTGAATTTAACAAAAAAAACACTTTTTACCTCTTCAATCATATTGACATCACGATTACATATCACAGTGCAAAGGATGAAAATTGGCCCGGAGCACGGCTGGTTACTGCTAGACTTGAGCCGAAAAGGTAATTTTAAGCGTGTGGTTTTTTTTTTTTTAATTAAATTAGTTTTAAAAAGTACAATAGAAACACCGCAGGAGATTTTTTTTAATGTAGCCTTTTAAATAAATGCAAAAAATAAAGTAGAGTGAAAAAATGATTAATGACCCCACTTGCATTTAAGCTCTGGGAAGCTGTCCTTAAATCACCCCGGTTGGCCTTGGCCTTCACCCCTTTAACCCTCTCCTAGCAATTTCCTTCTACTTCTCATTGATTAATCACCTGTTGTTTTATGTTATGGTTATTTGTATGTCATATTTCCCTGGAATCTACCAAAGTTTCTTAAGGGTAGAAAGCATTAACTTTTCTTAATTAAAGCTCATTAATTTTCAAAAGATATGCACGGATAATTTTTCAACATTGACCCTTGCAAAACCTTGTGTTCCAAATTTTATCCCCCTTCCCCTCACCCCCTTCCCTAGATGCCAAGTAACCCAATATATGTTAAATAGGGTCAAAATATTTGTTAAATCCAATATATGGAAACACATATATACATTTATCGTGCTGCACAAGAAGAATCAAATAAAAAAGGAAAAAAATGAGAAAAAAAATATAAAGCAAACAACAACAAAAAGAGTGAGAATGTTATGTTGTGATTCCCACTCAGTTGCCACAGTCCTTTCTCTGGATATAGATGGCTCTCTTCATCATAACATCATTGGAACTGGTCTGAATCGTCTCATTGCTGAAAAGAGCCACATCCATCAGAATTGATCATTGCATAGTCTTCTTGTTGCCGTGTACCATGATTTCCTGGTTTTGCTCATTTCACTCAGCATCAGTTCAATACATGACATTTTGTAATGCTGGTGTTTCCCACCCCCAGCCCCCAGTATCTATCATGAGTTAAAATCTGCTGAACTAAACTAGGTCCATTCAGACTTGAGAAGCGAATGCCTGCGTGATGGTAATTATATGCATATGTGATTATATATATGCCGTTGTTGCTGGTGTGCAGTCATTCTTTAGTTGTGTCTAACTCTGTGAAGCTTTTTTTTTTTGGCAAGGATATGGGGGTGATTTTGCCATTTCTTTCTCCAGCTCATTTGATAGATGAGAAAACTGAGGCAGTCATCTGACTTGCCCAGGGTCACATAGCTAGTCAGTGTCTGAGGCCAGAGGAAGATGAGTTTCCTGACTCTAAGGCTTGACACTTCTTCCACTGAACATATCCATAAATGCATTCGCATATGCCATACATATACACATACAGAGACATGGACAGATAGAGTGCCCGGCCTGGAGTCAAGAAGACTCATCTTCCTCTAGCCTCAGATACTTCCTAGTTGTGTGATCCCGGGCATATTACTTAACCAATTTTACCTCAGTTTACCTCTCCCCAAACACATCTGGAGCACCATGAAGGCATAAAAGTAAGCACAGATTTGGTTAGGAAAGGCAAGGGATACTCTCTGAAGGTTGACTGAGTTGTCGGATGCCAAGAACACTGGCTTGGGAGTTGGAACTCTGGAGTTCTCATCCCTGCTGAGCTTTGGAGCCTCTTGCAGGCTTCACTTATCTCATCTCTACACAGAAAGCCTTGATGACGTGAGCTCCAGAACCATAAAACAAACATTAGCTGCTGAGCCTGAGGAGAGAGTAGGGCCCAAGACTCGGGCAAAGCCAGGCAGCCGGTTGGGGCAGAGCTGGACCTTTCAGTCCACCTATTCTGTGGCCGCTCCTACCCCCGGCAGCACCCCGGTTCCCTCCGGATGTATTTTGATGTCTAGCTTATCATCAACATTCACCTTGAAGCTGGTTCTCAGCATGGGACTCCTGCTTTCTCTGCTTAGTGCTCCAGCCCTCTGCAGATCTTACAAGGGAAGACTTTTAAGGTACTGAAGGGCAGATCAAAGATGAGGAGCAAAGCCTTTGCTGGGAAAATATCTTCCACAAATGCCTGTTGAAAAGGATGTGGATTTATTCTAGGCAGCAGGAGACAGAATTTGAGCTCTCGAGTCCACTGGTGACTTTCTTGTGAGCAGTGAATATGTTTAGAACCTCTGCTGTTTATGAAAGTATTCTATTCTGTCATTTGGAGTTTCTTTAGAACTATCGGAGCATATATCTATGTATGTATGTCGTATGTATATTTTCAAAAGTTCAAAGTCTGCTTTTAGACACTTCCTAGCTGTATGACATTGGACAAATCACTTTACCTCTGTGTCAGTTTCCTCATCTGTCAGAAAGGAGATAATGATCTCCCAGGGCTGTTGAGATACTAAATGAGATAATATTTATAAAGTGCTCTATAACGCTCAAAGCATTATAAAGTTAAAGTGCTCAAAGCCACTTTATAACATAAAGTTATTATTATTGTAGTAACTATCTAGCAGAAATGGCAGAATCTAGTCTTTTACAAAATCCTTATTTTTCTCCTCCTTTCTTAGCTATAAACATACAGATGAAGATCATCTAACTTGTGAAGGGCCCCCTATGGAAATACCTGGGGAATTTACTCAGAAGCAGAAACTGATCTACACTTACTCTGTGAAATTTGAAGTAAGTGTGCTATGCCGATGATAGCCAGGTTATCTTGTCAAAGATTATTTCATCTTTGTCACGTTACATGACAGCACAGCTGAGGAATCCAATGTAAAAGGAACATATTGGATGTGACATTTTGGACAGGACAGCTAAAAGATGGCGAGTCCGGGGGTGGGGGCCGCGTGAAGCACCTCATGGGAAACGATTGGTATCCGTGTGGCTGTCACAAAGCCGAATGATATGTGTTTTGGGTAGAAACTTTATGTGTGATTTTGGCTTGAGTGTCTGACCTGTCACGATTATTCTTCCTAATGTTTTGCATGACTTCTTAATGGGGGCTGGGAATGAAGATAAGGGAGAGAATCGGGAACTCGGAAGTTTTGAAAAAATGTAAAAAATTGTTACTGGGGAGAATAGTGGATAAATAATTTAAAAAGATGATTCTTCCTACTTCTAGCACTTTTTATTGGTTTCTCAATAGCTCAGTGCTGGCTAATCTCATAACCCAGGACCAGTTGGTTAATAATAGGAGCCTGTGTTCCAGCTTCTTAAACTGAGGGTAGCAATCCCATATAGGGTCTTTATAACTGAATGTAGGGGCCGTTAAATAAATGTTTGATTTGCGTACCTATTTTATATACCTCTATACCCGGGGGTCACATAAAAATGTCTTGGCTGACAAAGTATTGCGAGTGGAAAAAGTTTAAGAAGCCCTGACCTATGCAATACCCAAATTTGTAGCTCCAGAGGCTGGACCCACAGAATGTAATGAGGGCCAAAGGCATGCCCAGTTTTTGCAAGTTACATCTGATAGTTGTAACTAACAGAAGGTTAGTCTGTGGTTGCTCATCTGGCTTCCTGTGTTTGTTTTAGGAGAATAATAGCATCAAATGGGCGTCTCGATGGGATTATATTTTGGAGTCTATGCCTCATACCAACATCCAGTGGTTTAGGTAAGTTTTCCGAGACATAGAGAAAACATCATTTCAGAGTGGAAAGTTTAAATGTCGATTTCCCATTAAGACGAGTTTTTTTTTAACCTTTGCTGTACCGTGGACTCCTTGGCAGTCTACCTAAGCCCATGGACCCTTTCTCAGAATAATATTTTTAAATGCATAAAAGGAAGCACAGGATTACAAGGGAAACCAATTATATTTGAAATAATGTATCAAAATGTTTTTTAAAAAACAAGTTCACAGGTTTCAGGTTAAGAACCATTCCTTTAGGAAGTTCAAATCTGGAGGGAAAGCAGAACAAACTCCATAGCCTGATAGAGATTTCAGCTTTTCATGGACGACTGGAAAACTGACCAACAAAAGAAGGGGAAAGAATGAGTTGGGGAGGGCAGAGAAACTGTCTTCTGTTTTTCCCTGGGAGTTCTGGGCTGATCTGGGATCCACAGTGGAGAAAGTAGTTCAGGAAGATTGATGTGAACGGAGGCCTATAGTATATTCTGCAAAATGTTGTGGCCTAAACTTGGGGGTGAAGCCTGAAGACTTCTAGCTACATGGGACCTAGGAGTCTAATCTAGGGGAGCAAATCAGCAAACCTAGGGCTCTAGGGCTTTGGGATGTGTGCGTGTGTATATAAGGTCCATATGCTTCTATGCATATTTTTCTGTATCCGTACAGATCCTCCCCTTTTGGTAGGAGTAGTCTCAGGCAGGTGAATGGGTCCCATTGAGCTCAAGAAGTAGTGTTGTCATAGGATAATTGCCCTGGGATTCGGGAGCCTCAGCTTTACATTCAGGATTGGGGAGGAGGGAGGGCAGGAGGACCTGTGGGGAGAGGGGAGTCATACCATCTGCTCTACCGGATACCTTCCCACAAAGGTCGATGGGCCAGCAAAGCACATTATCTTGGCCCAGAGAGAAGTGGCCATGAGTGCTGTGTTGCCTCAGGGAGTCCTAGCCCTCTTCCCCCTTTCTTCTTGTCAGTGGAAGTAGGGCCCAAGCTCATACACAGGTACAGTTGAATCCTCTAGTTCACTTAAATACATACTCTGACTGCCCACTGCCTAGACACGTGACAGAAATGCCATTGTTCTCTCCCGGCACAAAGAGGGCATCTGTTTCTCCCCCTCTCCCTGGCCTAGTTGTATTGCCTCTTGGGTAGCTCTGTCATTAAGGAGCCTCATTCTCTGGGGCTGGCCTTTGAGAGCAGAGAACCACGCCCCCTACTTTACTTCCTCCTCTTCCCTTGTTAAGTGGTGACCCAGCCTTGGAAGCCTTGTGTTTGGTGTGTCCTAGAGCTCTTTTGCTCTACCCTCTGAAGAACTGTTCCGAGATAAAACAGGCCGTCCGTAGTGGTTCTCAAAGGGAAGTAATTCCAGCTGGTCTGTGGGCTGCCCGTGTTAATGCCATAACAGTGACAGGGCTTTGGCTTCAAGCTCAGGCTCATGGGTGGATGTCTCTATTTGCCGACAGCTCTTGTTCCCAGGATCCTTATGTTTGGGTGTCTCATGAAGAGCAGTGCCAGACTTTCGACTGCTTCTGCTCAAGTTTTTTCATAAACCAGCCCACAGAAGTTGGTAGGGAAAATAGGCCACGGGGCCCTGGCCCTGCCGAACGAGGTTGTGGACTGAGCACATTTGAGAACTCCAGGAGTAGAGAGAGTGGCCATTTCCTGGCTAGCACCTTGAATCCTCACTGCTAGATCCGTCAGCAAGTTTGGTATTGAGTGAATCCAGTTAACCTCTTTTGATCACAGGACTTTTTTGGGAAACATCATTTATACTTTTTTTAAAAAAAGATTTTTCTCTACATTAAAATAACCAGAGATGGGCCAGCTAGGTGGCGCAGTGGATAGAGCCCCAGCCCTGAAGTCAGGAGGATCCGAGTTCAAATCTGGCTTCAGACACTTAACACTTCCTAGCTTTGTGACCCTAGGCAAGTCACTGAACCCCAGTTGCCTCAGCAAAAAAATAAATAATAAATAACCAGAGATGCAGAGTTACTTTAAAAAAAAAAAAAGGAGGTGGTGTTTTTTGTTCCTCTTAGTGGCCATTTTCATATATTCAGGTATCTCATTTCATATAATCTTTTGTGAGAAACCTTGGAATTGTGTGTATATCAACAGATAGCAAACTGAGATTTAACTGTAACAAAGGCTGGAGGTCTGACCTTAATCAGAAAGAAGAAGCCTGGGCTTGAGTCTCCCCTGACACAGACACAATCACTCCATCTCTCAACTGCCAGACAATTGTTGATCTGCCTTTGGTGAGGAAATGTCTTTACCCATGCTTCCTACGGGTCTGTGGAAAAAAGGTGCCCCCAAAGCCCCCAGCAGGCTGACTCATTCATTGTCTCTCCTTTACACAAACTTGTGTTGGTTGGGGTTTTGTTTTTAACATAGCAAATAAGAAATTAAAATGAGATTTTTTTTTCCTTCTAGTATAATGAACTCCCTCGTTATTGTTCTTTTCTTATCTGGAATGGTGGCCATGATTTTACTAAGAACTCTCCATAAAGATATTGCAAGATACAATCAGATTGATTCTGCTGTAAGTAAAGCCTGCACGCATGTTATTGAACGAGATTCTGCCGGGTCGATTTTCCTAGGAATGGGGAAACCATGTGATCTTTGTCTTTAGAGTAGAATGCCTTCGCTACTACCCAGCATGCACTAGTTATACAGGAAATTTTAAATGACATTCATGATCTATGTTTACCTTGGGGGCAATGAGTAAATTGTGAGTTTCAGACGCCTTGGAGCTGAATAGATAAAAACATCCAGGTTGAAGCGAATCCATGGAGATTTGATTATATATAAGCAACTCCGTGGTGGTGTTATTTGGTTTTCATAGGGTCATAGGTCATGGGCAGATGAAAGAATATTGCTCTACAGAAATAGCACAATTGAGCCTGCTAGGTTAATTTGTGCAGATGCGCAGAGACGCGGAGCACTAGGTATTCGATTCAATTAAAATGAGCTTCTGTTTTCACTTTTTGACTCTTGTAATTACCTGTAGAGCTTCTAGGTTTCATTTGTCTGAGAGAACAGCAGGGATGGGCGGAAGCATGCTCCCTACCTCTGGACTGCAGATGCAGAAGGAGGCATAGATTTTTTGGACACGGCCGGTGTGGGGATTTGTTTTACTTAATTATGCACATCTGTTACAAGGGTTTTCTTTTTCTTTTTCTTTTTGTTCAATTAGGGCAGGGGGTTGCAGAGTGGAAAGATAGGAGTGAGAGAAAATAGATTCTTGCTAATTGAAAAAATCTCTAAATTTAATTTAAAAAAAAAAGATCAGTGAGGGGAACAGATGTGTTGTTACCTTTAATTCCTTTAGCATGTCATTATAGCACACGGTGCATTGTGATTCATCGGAAAAACAAAATTGTTATTCTAGGCTTTGTTTAGTTAATGTGCCCTACCTAGCATTCGCACGACGGATGCCAAGTTCTGCTTGGAAGGACGTAGTGACAGCATGTCACGGTGGAAGTCTGGGAATTGGGAGCCCAGGGTTCTAGTCTCAGCTCAGCCACTTAAGAACTTTAAAACCTTGAGCAGGTCACCCCTCTCTTGGCACCCAAGAACCTCAGTTTCTTTATCTGTAAAATTAGGGAAATGTGCTCACTTTTGGTCCCTTTCCATGATGAATTTTCTGGCTGATGATTCACTTGTTTCCAATTTATCTGTCTTTGGAGAAAGATGTAGTTTCACATAATTTTCAGAAGCCGACGCGTGCCAGATTTCGGAGGCAGCAACTTGTATGTTTATTTATCAGACATTTTCTCTCACATCTGTAGGAAGATGCTCAAGAGGAGTTTGGCTGGAAGTTGGTTCACGGGGATGTCTTTAGACCTCCAAAGAAGGGAATGTTGCTGTCTGTGTTCCTGGGTCAGGGAACACAGATTTTCATTATGACCTTTATTACATTATGTGAGTAGCATTTCGAAATTAATTTTCTTAGAAATAGTCTCGGAAATAGGAGATTTTGTCACAGCTCCTGAATCTTCAGTGGACGATATCTTTTTCTTCCTCCCTCCCTCCCTTCCTTTCTCTCTCTTTCCTTTTCTTCCTCCTTTCTTCCCTTCCTTCCTTGCTCGTAATATTGTTAGACTCTGGAGAGATGAGATATTTAAAAAAATTTTTTCCATTGAATTTAACAAACATCCTCTCCCAAAGGAGACCATTTCCTTATATAAAGTGAAATGGAAAAAAGAATTCTCTGTGTTAAACCATATATTTCAATTTTGTGATTTGCCTTTAAAGTGTTATGATAAATTCAACATGTTATTTTCCAAATTGCCAGACTTATATATGTTTTCTTCTGCCCTTCCTTCTCTTCTCTGCATTAAAAAATGATTTAACGATCCTCTTTTTTATGGGAAAAACTAAAAATATGAAACAAATGAAATAAAATGCTACCATTGGACATTAAAAGTGCCAAATAAGATGTTTAAAAACACAGTTATTAAATGAGGCTTTTAAAATATTTTTTATTTCTTTTTTAACATATACTTTCAGCCTTTCTTCAACCCCTCCCCACTTACTGAGAAGGCAAGTGATATGATAAACGAGTCCTTGTTTAAAAAGTGAAACCCATGTGACTTGGACACAATTAGAATACGCATAGTGTTGTCAAAACCCATGAACCATTTCTCGTGATAAATTCGTGTTTACATATTTATCACAAAACTAAAACTGTTGACTGTTAGGCTTTGCTAAATGTGGCTGTATACTTCTTAGCTTAACTCTTTTAATTCTTTTAACTAGCAGTGGTATGTCCTTTGTAATGGGCTTGTTATTGCTAGAACAATTCCCTTAATTCATAAACCCAAGGAGAAGCTTGCCATTTTTTGTGGATGCAAGAAAAGGGGGAAAATGCCCCCACCCTTTCCTACCATCCTTTTTTTTTGTTTGTTTGTTTCCTTTTGTCTTATCTTCCCTCCATCCTGAGTTTTCAGACACCGGTTCTGATTTTTGTATTGTTGCCTAGGTTTGTACAGCCTTTGGATCCCGAGAGGATCGGTCTTCTTGCCATCTTTATTCCCACACTGATTTTTGTCCTCCTCCTCCTCACGTCTCCAGTTTTCTTTTAACTATCCCTGGGGTTTATGATAGTAGTCGGGAGTGACACCGGGCAAGTATTTTTATATAAATTTGAACCCTGAAAATAAAAATTTGGAACTCATTCGATTTCCAAACTTACCTCACCCGCTTTTCTTTAAAAATCTTACTTTTCCTTACCAAAAAAAATGGTGAGAGGTGAGTTAAATTATTATAATTTGTTTGAAGCACCACTCACTTATCAGCCCCCTGAGAATATCCTTTGTCGCTGCCGCTTGTAACGTGAAATCCTAATCGAGTTACACTTAATTTACTATAAAGCACTGTGTAATTGCAAAGTGATTATTTTCACTGGTTGAATATTCCTTTTTCATGCCTTCAGTTTTAGCTTGCCTTGGGTTCCTTTCACCTGCCAATCGAGGTGCATTAATGACCTGTGCAGTCGTACTGTGGGTCCTGCTGGGAACTCCTGCCGGCTACGTGTCTGCTAAGATGTATAAGAGTGAGTATAGCCAGGGTTCTTATTCCACTTACTTGGCGTGTTCAATGTCAGGATTAAAGGGCCTTAAAATAGCATTTTTCAAATTATCAGTCAATAGGGGAATTGTGGCAGAGCTATGGGAAGGAAATGGTACCTTTGTCGCTATAAAATATTTGGAAAATAGCTTAATCAGGTTTCTTGAGTAATGGTGACTTTTTCCATTTCTTCCTCAGCATTTCGAGGTGAAAGGTGGAAGACGAATGTTTTGCTGACAGCACTCTTATGCCCCGGGTTAGTAGCTGAGGTGCCATCTTTTGGAATTGATCCTTTTTGGGGGTATTTTGCCTTGGAGAAATCATTATAGATAATAATAAGGAAGCAGTGAAGTGATTAATTGCCACCATGTTCTCTGAGTAGCTCTTTCTTTTATTTCCATGTTCTCTTCATTTTTCTATGCATTGAACATCTTGCCTCTAGTAATAAGAGTTATTGGCTACAGTGCTCGGTCTTCATCTGGAAAGTTTCGCCAACTCTTCAGATGCCTTCTGTGTCACGTTGGAAGGACAAATCGCGGACCACTGGAAAAATAATGCTCTTGTGGCTCTTCCAGTGCCTGCTCCTCCTTAGTTACTGTGGAGTTGGGGTACAGTTTCTGTCCATCTTTGCTAAGTCCTGGAGCTTCATGGAAAAATTACCTTAGTGCCAGAAAATGACACTCTCAAAGGAAGGGCCCTCCGAGGCCCTTACGTTTTACAGAGGAAGAAACTGAGTCACAGGGAGATGACTTCCTCCTATTCTAGACCTACACCCCTGGAAGGGACCTCAGAGGCCTTTGAGTCCAACTCTTATTTTACAGAGTGGGGGGAGGAAGAAATGGAGACCAGGGAGGGGAAGAAACTTATCTAAAGTTGCAAGACTAAAATCCTGGTCTCCTTACTCCAGTGATAAATTGGTGATCCCTTAAATGCCAAATTCTTCAGGGTTTTGAAAACGAGGTCTTATCTTTCTGAAAGCAACTCTTCTCGGGTCATTCTTCAATTTGTACTAAAACAAATTCTCCATCAATTAGAGGAGCTCATTGTGGGGAAGTTCCATGCCGGTTGGCGACTTGGTTTTGACATACAAAGCTGAGAGGCTGACTTGCCACAAGGGAGGTGGAAAACATTGGCTCTTGTAGCTTCATGGCCCCCTTTCCTTCTGACTGTATCTAGGGGCCGGGGGCAGGATCTGAGTAGTGGCCATTTCATTTCAGCAGGATGATGGGCCCCTTGGCAAGAAAGATGGAGTTTTTGGAGGGGGGAGGGACTCTGAGGCACTCCTACGGGCCAGTACCATCTGTTTCCCTTCCCTAACTTTTCAAGTAAAACAGATTGAACACGTGTCCTGACCTGTTTAATTTTGGAGAGTCCTTGCTGGCCTTCTCTGAACTCTGGTTTAGTTGCCTTCAGTATGTGCCTTTTCTCACCCTTAACCAAAAGTTGATCATAAGTACCGAGAGGGGGAAAAATTGTTTTCCTTTTTTCTTTCTTTCCTTTTTGTGAGATAATTGGGATTAAGTGATTTGCCCAGGGTCACATAGCTAGGAAGTGTTTAAATGTCTTTCCCATAGGAAGATTTGAACTCTGGACCTCCTGACTCCCAGCACTGTGTTCTATCCACTACAGCGCCACTTAGCTGCCCCTAAAAGATGGAAAGACATGTTTTTGATCTCATGTTTTTTTTTTTTTTTTTGTTTGTTTTTTTTTTTTTGTTTTTTTTGGCAAGGCAATTGGGGTGAAGTGATTTGTCTGGTGTCAGGAAGGCTGGATTTGAACTCTGATCCTCCTGACTCCAGGGCTGGTGCTCTATCCACTAGCTGTCCCAAGGAGGGAGGAATCTTCAGCTCCATAAGACAAGAAGCATTTTTAAAGTACCTCCTTCTGTGCTAGACACTGTGCTAAATGCTGGAAGGAGACAAAGCCAAAAATCTTCCACCTTGGAGGACTAGTCCACTAAGGGTGAGAGGGTAGGCCCTGTTAAATAGCGTGTACATACAGAGGGATTTTGGCGGAGTGGGGAGGAGAGAGCAACAGCTCGAACTCCAAAGAGTTGTTTGTCAGCCATGAAATGCAGGGTTTCCAAAGGCTAAATGCAAGGAAAAGAAGAATAACGGTTGCTCTTTAATTTCTTTTGTTTGCAAAACAAACATTATGTCATTTCAACCTCACAACAGTCCTGAAAAGCGAGTGTTATTGCCTTCATTTTTCAGATGGGGAAATTGAGGTAGACAGCAGTTATGTGATTTGTCCAAGGTCATATAGCTAGTAAATGTGTGAGGTGGGATTTGCATTCAGGCCTTCCTCACTGCCACACCCTTCACTTTTATCTGCTGTGTGGCTGCCTCTGTAAATCACATTTGGGAAAAGGGATGGGGCTGATAGCCATGGGGATGAGGAGTAGGGATTGGGAGCCAGGAAAGGGAAATTCAGCCTTGGCAGCCCATGACCCAGAATCTTTGGTCTCCTAAGAGGAGCCAGAGGGCAGTTAGTTGTCCTACCCTTCACAGCAGCAAAGGGAAAGTTACTCATTTTTTTTTTTTCCGTTGTTGATGAGGCAATTGGGTTAAGTGACTTGCCCAGCCGGGACGTGGTAGGTGTCTGAGGCCAGATTTGAACTCGGGTTCCCCTGACTTCAGGGCCGGTGGTGCTGCATCTGCTGTAGTGCCACCTAGCTGCCCTGCTGCTCACTTCTAAGAGATGGATAGTGAGTGTCTGATCCCATTCACTTAGCAAAGCAGGTCGGGGGGGGGGGGGGGGGGGGGGGGCTGGAGCCTTGCTGGCTCCGCAGGAGTAAGGGGTGTTTGCGGGACTTTCCATTCCTTGTTCTGTAGGAAAGTGGGCTGGAAAGGTGGGTCGGAGGCATCCTGTGCTAAGTTTTACTTGTATCTCAGAGGCAGTGAGGAAGCAGCCAGCCAGGTTTCTCCAAGGCTTTGGAGCAGGGGAGGTGACACGTCAGAGGACAATTGCTTTGGCAGCTGTGTGGAGGAGAGATCCTGGAAGTTGTTAGGATGGCTCAGGCAAGAGGTGCTAAGACCCGAGAGGAGGTAGAGGCGCTGGTGGGAGCATGAAGACTTGGCGGCCGATTGATTGTGGAAGAATTGGAAGAGTTCCAGGTGACTGACTTGGTGAGGTTGGGCGCCGGGACAGAAATCGGAAATTGGGTAGGAGGGATGGGCTCAGAAGGACCAATGAATTTTACTTTGGACATGTTGTACTTGAAATGGCAAGGTGATACTGAAGTGTGAGGAGCAGGCCTTTATTTGGCAATCAGGGAGGCCTGTGGTATATGGATCAGGAACTCGTCTGCATGTGGATGACCATAGAGACCGGGGTGGTAGCTGTCTCTCAAAGGAGGGGACAAGAGAGGAAAGGAGGTCCCGGGCAGAGCCTCCACAGAGAGGGCGGGAAGTAAAGCCCAAAATAGCCAAGAAGTGTTCAGAGACAATGGTGTCATGGCAGCCAAAAGGGGAATGAGCAGCCAGTCAGCAAATACCATACTGGGCCTCTTGGATACCAATACAGGACTTTTTCCTGACTCCCTGGACATTTCAAACTGATTTCCTGCAGGAATTTTGAATGCCCCATGTCTAAAAGAGAGCTCACTATTTCTTCTCTCAAGCCTGCTTCTTCCAAACCATCTTTGAGTGGACTTTTGTGGGATTTGGAGAGGGCAGTCAGGGTAAAGTGACTCACCCAGGGTGACACAGCTAGTAAGTGTCTGAGGCTGGATTTGAAGTCGAGTCCTCCCCGCTCCGGGGCCTTCAGTGCCAGCTAGCCTCCCTCCTCCAGCGTTATCGTTGAGCGAATCGCCACTACCCTCCCAGTCACCTCAGTTTGCTGCACTGACATCATCCCGGATTTCTCACTCTCACCCCTCACGTCCAATCTGTGGCCACATGCGGTTTCTCCCTTCCCAGTGCCTTTCCTCTATGTGCCCCCTTCTGTGTCGCTGGCCCTCGTGACTCTCTCACCTGGATGGTCATAATGGCCCCTGATTAGCACGTTGCCCACCACATCCTGGGCACTTAATAAAGGCTGACCGACTCCCTGCTTTGAAGCCTTTCCCCAGCTCTAATCTTCCTTTTACTCAGCTGCCAAAGGGATTTTTCTAAAGCACCCTCCCTACCAAATAAACTGTTACAAACAAAAGCCCCTGGCATTTAATGGCCTTCACAACCTGGCCTCTCAAGCCTCTCCTCCAGACTCCTGGGGCACAGCCCCTACCCCCACCCCTCAGGCCGATGGCCTTACCTCATTCTTTCCTGCAAACCTGAGGCCCTTGGCCTAGACTGCCCTCTTGTGCCCTGATCCGGGTTTCACATCACTCAGATGTACACCCCCCAACCCCCAGTCTCTCTCCGGTTCCTGACGAAGGGGTCGCTCGTTTGCTTGCCAAGCCCCCTCCTCGACGCTTACCTTTGATCCCATCCTTCTTATCATTTGCAGCACATTGCCCACCCTGAGATCCACACTAATCTCCCATCTCACTTTCTATCAGCTAGCATCCTCTAGCTCTCCTTCCCTCCCACAATCCTCCTGGCCAACCAGACTCGCGACCTCTGTGTCACGCTTTGTGAGCAGAGCTCAGGAGTTGGATGCAAGAGACTTTATGGAGCTCAGTATGGCACGATTTGGTACGAGTGAGAGTGAAACGCTTTCAAAACTGGGTAATTGGGAGGATGGGGGGCGGTTGGATGGCCCAAGGGATAGAGCACTGGCCCTGAAGTCAGGAGGACTGGTCCTGAATTCAAATGCAACCTCAGACACTTAATGCATATTAGCTGTATGACCCTAGACAAGTCACATAACCCACAACTCTCCCCCCCAAACCCCCCCCCCAAAAAAAAAAAGAGCTAGAGGTCAGGAAGCAGAAGGCCCCAAATCATTGTATTAAGCTGTGTGAAGAGATAGTGATGCCTATTTTTTTTTTTTTTTCTTACCACTTTGGTCTGATTTTACTTTTCTTCTTTTTTTTTTTTTAAGTTTTTTATTTTCAAAAGATATGCATGGATAATTTTTCAACACTGAATCTTGCAAAACTTTGTGTTCCAATTCCCCCTCTTCCCTCCCTCCACTAGATGGCAAGTGATCCAATATATATTAAACATGGTAAAATATATGTTAAATCCAATATATGCAATTTCCCAGTGTTCTCTCTCTGGGTGTCGATGGATCTCTTCATTACTGAACTAGTGGAACTGATTTGGTTGATCTCATTGCTGGAGATGGCCACGTCCATCAGAATTGATCATCGTATAAGTCTTGTTGCTTTGTATAAATGATCTCCTGGTTCTGCTCATTCCACTCAGCATCAGCTCATGTAACTCTCTCCAGGCCTCTCTGAGGTCATCCTGCTCATCTTTTCTTTTTTTTTATTATAGTTTTTTATTCACAAGATATGTGCATGGGTAATTTTTCAGCATTGACAATTGCTAAACCTTTTGTTCCAACTTTTCCCCTCCTTCCCCCCATCCCCTCCCCCAGATGGCAGGTTAACCAATACATGCTAAATATGTTAAAGTATGTTAAATACAATAATACGTACACATGTCCAAACAGTTATTTTGCTGTATAAAAAGAGTCGGACTTTGAAGTAGTGTACAATTAGCCTGTGAAGGAAATCAAAAATGCAGGCGGACAAAAATAGAGGGATTGGGAATTCTACGTAGTGGTTCACACTCATTTCCCAGAGTTCTTTTGCTGGGTGTAGCTGGTTCAGTTCATTACTGCTCTATTGGAACTGATTTGGTTCATCTCATTCTGCTCATCTTTTCTTACAGAACAATAATATTCCATGACATTCATATACCACAACTTATTCAGCCATTCCCCAACTCATGGGCAGCCACTCAGTTTCCAGTTCCTTGTTTGGTCTGATTTTTCTTGCACAACATGACAAATATGGAAATATGTTTAAGAGAATGACACATATTTAACCTATATCAGGTAGCTTGCTGTCTTGGGGAAGGGGAAGGAGGGAGAAAAGTTTGGAACACAACAGTCTTACAAAAATGAATCCTCTTTACATGAATTTGGAAAAATAAAATACTGTTGAAAATTTAAAAAAAAAGAGAGATGGTGATGGTAATAGCCAACACTTATGTATATGCAATGTAGGGTTTGCCAAATTTGCCTTCTTCATTGGATTGCTTGTTAACCTGAGATGACGGTTGAGTAGATGGTGTGGGGACCTAGAAATTCGCAAATGCAATAAGATAATCACCTCTGGGATATCTGCACTTATCTCCCATCAAAAGATGGCTCCTGCGGTCTAGATCGCAGCCTAGCTGTACCCAGCTGTCCTGTTACTGTGGCCCCTGTCCTTCCTCCCACGTGTTAACGGCACCTTGGAAAAATGTTTTGGCATTTCTTATTTCATTTGAAGCTGTTTATATGCCTCTGAAGCAGTCAGGGCAGGAGTTTTCCCCTCCATTTCACAGATAGACTGAGGTTCAGTGAGTAGGTGCTTGGTGTGAGGTCACGTGGCTGCTACCTGTCCTGTCCAGGGCTAGAACCCAGGCTTTCTGACTTACAGCCCCGCGCTCTTGCCACACTGCCTGATGCCATCTCTAAGGAAAAGCTTGAAAGCAAAGAAATCCTTTTCTATTGACTGGCAGACTTCACTTTGAAACTCATTCACACTTAACTGTTAAGTCAATCAGCCTTTGCCTCCTAATTAGAGAACAGAAGGCTCTTTCTTCCACAAGGGTCTCGGAAGCATTAGCACATAGGTGAAGAATTTCTGAGGAGACAAGGCTTCTTGTTTAGAAATCCCATTTGGTCTACTAGGCTCTGCCTGATCATCGACCCAGTTCTGTCTTTTTTGGTTTCCACAGGTGATTTGGGGCCGTACGTGTCGGCAGTGATAGTGTTCGCAAGGACTAGTCTACTTTTTCCCTTTCCAATTCAGTCCCTAGGGAACACAAACGGGGTAGCCCGGATGAGGCTGCTCTTGTCTCAGTGCCTATGTTTGCCTGTGTCCCTTTGTCCCCAGCTTCTTTCAGGGTTCGTGTCAGTTGGCTGATCATCTCTTTTCACACCTCCCTTTCCCCATGTGCCCCTTTCCTGCTCAGGCAGACATTCAGCCTTCTCTTTCAGCTCCTGAGCTTAATCCAACTTTCCTAGCTTCCCTCTGACCCCCAGGTCAGCCTCTTGGGCTTCCACACAGGCACTGATCCCAGATCCCTTCTCGGATGTTTTGAGCCACATCCATGTTTGTAGTTGCCGTGCGCCCATTGTCTGCTGCACAGTACGCCCATTTGAAGGCTGAGAAATTGGGGAGAACCTCAGCTGGTACAGTTCAGACAGGCATCTAGGCTGGACTTGACCATAACTTTTTGATGGTCACTTATTCCCTCAGTGTCGTGGAGTCCATGTGGACTCTGGAGTAGTCACGAAAACAAGGATTGCACCTCATCACCTCCAGGGGAAGGAGGTGGGACCCAGAGACGGACACGTGCCACCCAAGATCTGACCAAGACCTAAAGGAATTCAGCACAGCCACCTTGGCTTCAGGGACCCCGGATCGATTCGCTGGGTGTGCAGTCCCAGAATGCAGCCAGGTGGATGCAGCGAGTGTGGCCCAATGAGAGGGGAGTGCAAGAGGGGCTTGGGAATGGACAGCTAGAGAGGGAAGAGGTAGCTGGGGAAAGAAGTAAGAGAGAATAAAAAGGAAAAAAGAAAAGGAAAAGCCCAGCAAGAAGTTGACTGCAGTCTCAGAAAAAACTTTTGTGTGAGGTAGCGAGGAAAGAAGCGGGAACCTCGAAGGATGTTAATGAAGGGCAAGGGGAATAGGCAGAGTACAGATGAAACTCGTGTCTCAGAAGAAGACATATATGTGATGCACGCTGGGGAGGTGCGACAGTGATTTCAGCTCCTGAAACAAAGGAAAAGGGACGAGGGATTTGGAAGAAAGCTTTAGGAGCTAAGAGCGCCTTTGCCGCCTCTGGATTTGCCTACTGCATAGGAAGGGACTTGAGACATCGGGTAGATGCTAGACATCCAAAAAAGCATTTGGTAAAATTTGGTGGTGGTTAATCGGTGAACCTTTGGGACTCCCTAGGCCGGGGCTGTGTACTTTGCAAGCCTCTGACTTCTGGCTGGACCCCTCAATCTCGATTCTCAGTCCCAACCTCCAGGCCATCCCACCACCTTAGTCAGGGCCAGGAGCTCCCATTTAAATCCAGTCTCCTTAAGAATTCAGTGAGTGCTTTTGATGGTGGACCCTCCCGGAAACTCTGTGCTCTAAATGGGCTGGATGGTTCAGGGCTTGATTCCAGCTTCAGACATTTATTAGTTCTGTGATCTTGGGCCAATCACGTCCACATCTTGCACCTAGGTCTCCATGACCTAGAACCCTTCCAGTTCCATGATCCTTTGCTCCTTCAGTAAGAGGCAGAGCTGAAACTTGAATCTTGGATTTGAGTCTTGTTTTTTCATCCCTAGTCCGCTCTCTCTATTGTATCATGGTTTTTGGTCCAAAACCTCTGGGGGACTCTCCATTACCTAGCAAATAAATGGCAAATTTCTTGGTCTTACTTCAATTTTCCCGTCTTATCTCCAAGAATTTCAGTCCCTGAGCCCTTCACATCTGCAAGGCCGGTCTTGTCAAGTCCAAGAACAAGGGCATGCGTACTTCCCTCTTGGTGGTCTCAGAGAAAAGCTTCCCAGGGCCACTTCTCCCTGATTGGTCCCTCCTCTGCCCTCCTTATCACTAATGCTACTTGTAGCTTGGCACAGTGGAAAGAATCTGACTCTGGGTTCAAATCCTCCTCTTTTTGCATAGTACTTATGCTACTTTGGACAAACTTCATTTCTCTGCGCCTCGGTTTCCTCATCTTTTAAGTGGGGAAGGGATAGGCCCAGTGGCCTTTGACATCCTTGCTCTAGATCCAGGGTCCTCTGTATGTCCTCGAGCAAGTCCTTTCCCCTGATGGTGTCTCATCTGTTGAATGAGAGGATGGGCCTAGCTGGCCTTGGAGGAGCCCTTATTCTGGCCTAACTCTGGGCTCCCAAGTTCCTCTCTCCCAGACTAGATGGGAAGGTCAGTAAGCCTGGGCTGTACCCAGGAGGGTTGTTCTCTAAATGTTTCTCAGTGATGATTAAATGAACACGAGAATTGGAGGCAGCGTTCCTTTCGCTTTAAGACTGGTGAGCAAGGATTGTTCTTATGAAAAGATAGCAAAAAATGGAGAGTTGGCCTGTGATAAGAATGGAAAAAAATGGGGGGCAGCTAGGTGATGCAGTAGATAGAGCACCAGCCTTGAAGTCAGTAGGACCTGAGTTCAAATCTGGCCTCAGACACTTAACACTTCCTAGGGTGACCCTAGGCAAGTCACTTAACCCCAATTGCCTCAGCAAAATAAAAGAAAAAAGGGGGAAAACATGTAAAAATCTGAAGGTCTGGACCAAAAAAAGAGCAAAGTTGTATGATAGAAGTGATGGAACTGGGGCACTGAGTGGGACGGCGAAGGAGTTGCTTGCGCGTCCTGTGTGCCAGGCCCCGTGTTAAGTGCTCAAGTTACAAAGAGAGGCAAAAGCAGTCCTTGTTCTCGTGGAGGAGACAACATGTAAATAACAAGGCCCTGACAAGATGTATGCAGAGTGACTGGAAGCTCATCTCACATGAGAGAAGGTACTAGTGGATGGGGAGACCCCGAAAGTCTCCTGCAGGGCCCAGGTTTTGAACTGTGTTTGGAAGGAAGCCAGGAATACTGCAGCCCCTAAGTGAGGAGGGAGAGCACTCCAGGCAGTAGGGACAGCCAATGCAAAGGCACAGAGGTGGGAGATGGGGTGTCCAATTTGCGGGACGGCTGGATTGTAGAGTGTAGTGAATGGGGTGGGGAGGTGTAACAAGACTGGAAGAGTAGCAAGGGACTAAACAGCAGATTGTGTATTGAATGCTGCAGGTAATTGGGAGCCATTTGAGTTTATTGAGGAGAGAATATGACATAGACTTAGGAAAACCTCTTTGGCAGCTGAGTGGAGGATGGCCTGGCGAGGGGGAACAATTGAGGTAGGGAGACCGATGAATTGTGAGGCTCCAGCAGTAGTGAGGGGTAAGGTAATGAGAGCCCGAAGAGTCTGTTGGTACGAGAGCGAGAGAAGGTGATGTATATGAAGGATGATGTGAAGGTGTGGTGACAAAATCTGCGCCTGGTTGGGTTTTGTGAGGAGCTGGGGATGATGCCAAGGCCTGAGTCTGGAGGGCCAGGAGGATGGTGGGAGGGGAGTTGAGATGCAGGATGATAACTGCTGGGGAAGACGGGAAGATCCCAGAATCCCAGAGGGGTGACGAGAAGGGGATGGGGCAAGGGTTCACATAGCAGCGCGGGCTTTGGCAAGCAGAAGTTCCCGTCTCTGAAGAGAATATAGTGAGAGAGATTTGGGAGAGATATAGTGGAAGGATGTGAGATGATGAATAGAAGGGAAGAACTGAGGCACAGAAAGTACTTGCCCAAGAGCAAACACAGGTTCATAGATGTAGAGCTTGATTGGATCTTAGAGGCTATCTATTATTTTTTTTTTATTTTATTGTTTTCTTTTTTTTGATTACGTATATAATTTTTTAAAATACAGATTTCTTTATGAATCATGCTGGGAGAGAAAAATCGGAACAAAAGAGAAAAACCATGAGGGAAAAAAAACAGAAGGAAAAAAAAGTGACCATGGCATGTGTTGATTAATCTCCAGGCCGTCTATTCTAACAATCTCATTTTCCAGAGGAAGAAACTGAGGCCTGAGATCTGAACACCTTAAGCACGTTTCCCCTCTGTACCATACATTATCTCTGGAGAATTACTCTCCCCCTGGCCAAAAACCCCACAGAAAACAAACAAACCAAAACAGACATGTTAAGGGGGAAAAGAGAACTGGGGACACTTCCTGAATATAACTGTTTATTTGATGCTTAGTGTTGACAAAGTACTCCACACAACAGCCCGATGTTAGAGCCAGTGGCAAGGTTGGAAAGTGAAGCCCAGGCTGTATAACTTGGCTGTGGTCACGGATCATTAAGTGTCATTGCATTGATCTGAACTCAGATCTCTGAACTCCAAGTTTAGTAGCAATTTCTACTATATTTTACTCATTCTTCCTTAACCTGAAGAAGTCTTTTAGGGTCAATTGCACTACGGCCTGTGGTTTGGCTTAAAGATCATATTAAAAGGAAGAGAGATTTGACTCTTAGTCATAAAAATAGCCTGGTAGTCAGCAGTAGTATTAAGTATATAAATAGGTATATTACATTATATATATATAATATATATAAGGATACAAATATAAATAAATTTATATAAATAAGTATTTTTATACTTAATATGTGCATTCTAAGTAGATAGAGCCTTGAGGTCACTTAGTATGGTAAGGAGCAAGCTGGGCCATAAGAAAAACCATAGGAAATCTGAGCTTCTTCAGGATCAATGAGGTAGAAATTGGTATTTATGACAAGGAACATCACTGGCTTTTTGGAGAAAACGTCCACGCTGTAAGGCCCCTTCACTGGATGTACCTGCGTCCCTAAAATAAAGCTGCATTCTCCCCTCCTGAAGACGAGATTTTGGGATGCTCTGTTCTGTATGGTTGGTGACTTGTGGTTCTCAGCCATCGTGGGGGGCACAGACTCCGTTCCTCCGGTACTAACAATACCCATGAGCTTTGCAAAGCGAGCTTGCGTGGCAGCTGCCGCCCTTTCACCTTACCGGGCCGCTCTGCCCATTCGGCCCATTGTTCCCAACTGACTCTCCCTACTCTGAGCTGCCTGGAGGCTGGGGACTAGAGAGAGGACATTTGGGGGTTCTCCTCCTTTATTTCCCCTTTTGGTATCTCTCTTCTGTTTTTTCTTTGTCTTCATTTAAATTAAAAAGCCCCTGGAAGCTGCCGGCTCTGAGGGTAAATGGACAGAATTTAAATTTCTACCATGTGGTTAATTGGCAGGGTTTGATTTAATACCGGTTGAAAGCCTGACCTTGTTACCACTCCTTACCTCCTTCCTACCAAAAGCAGCTTTAGCATTTGTCTCCAACATTTCTGACCTTTTTCTGAAACTACTTTCTCGGTGATTTTTAATTTCCCCCCCCAGCATAGTCTTTGCCGACTTCTTCATCATGAATCTGATTCTTTGGGTGAAGGGGTCATCGGCCGCGATCCCTTTCGGTACCCTGGTAGCCATCCTTGCCATGTGGTTCGGCATCTCGGTCCCCTTAACGTTCCTCGGCGCCTATTTCGGATTCAAGGAAAAGGTAAACTTTAGCAATATTCATTTGACCGTTAAATAGCATCTGAAAACCTCCATCTTTATTGATGTACTGCGGCTGGCGCGCTCCTGCCTTCCGGCATCCGGGCCTCCGCTGCGGTGCCAGGTGCTCCCTGGGGCTGTGCTGCTGACGCAGATCCCCGCCTCTCTCCACTTTAGGCGACAGTCTTCATGAGTGGCTGTGGCTGAACAAATTCATCATCATTCCACTGATGAGCCTCTCTCAGTTTAGCTAGGCTGGTTCTCTGATGAAAGACATATGGTCCATTGCCCAGCTTATAGGCAGAGCTCTCCTTGCCAGGCTTGCGCTCTGATGGCCTGATGTTTTTGAGCACAGGGTCACCTCCACACTGTGAAAAGGCATTGCGGGACTTCCGGGGAAACATTGGCTGTGTGGGCCTTTCGGGGGTCTCTAGATGCCCCTTTCCTCAGTATAGGGACTCCCAATGAGGAAGCTTCACTGCTGTAGCTCAGCACTCCCTTCTGTAGCTTAAAAAGTCTTAGATTTACAAAGAACCACGCTCTCCAAAGTGGGGAATGGTGGAATAGCTCTGGGGGGTTGGTAGTTTGACCTCCAAGGAGCGTAGGGTTAACCAGTGGGTGGATGAGCAGAAAGATCACATCCTCCCACCCTTCTGCACCCTCCCTCTACTCCCCCATAGTCAACTGTGGCCTTGCTCCAACATGACCACTTTACCAGTAAATGAGTACGTAGGAACTTGCCAGAGCCAGCCACGTGAGGACCGGTGTAGGGGCCCCTCCGTGAGTAGTCCTACGCTGCTCTTTGACCTGCCTTGGTGGATTTGTTATCTTTTGTTTTAGCACTCGCTGCTTGATTTTTTTTTTTTTTTTTGGTGGGAATGAGCAGTTGGGTATGGCTTGTGATTTTCTCTTCTCCCCCACCAGATTCCCTGTTTCTGGTGAGAACACCACCATACTCCCATTGACATAACTTGACAACATCAATGTCATCCTCGTGCCCTCACCTGGCCTCAGTCCACATGACCAGCCCACTGCCAAATAGTGTTGCTTTTGCCTTCATGGTGTTTTGTATCACGTCCCCTTTCCTCTACTCTTATAGCTACCACCCTAGTTCTGTCCCTCCCCATCTCTAGTCTGGAGGACCTTCTAAATAACTGGTCTCTCTGCCTCAAGCCTCTCCCCACTCCGATCCATCTTCCACTGAGGGATTTTGCTCTATCAAACATCTGACCTTGTCACTGCCCTCTATCAATTTAAGTGTCTACCTATTGACTCTGCGATCAAAAATCATTTCATCTTAATCTCATCCTTTTTAAAGATCTGCTTTTGCCCAAAGTGGTATAATGTCTGTAATCATTCCTCTAGCAGGATATGTAAGTCATTTATCAATAATTCACCATAGCTCTGAGGGTGCGTGCCCCCAAAGTTTGTACTGCTAGGGATTAAATGAGCGGTGACTCGCCAGTGCTTACAAAGCAAATACGTGGCAGACGGAAGACTTGACCAGGTCTTGTTGACTCCAAGCCTGGCCCTCAATCTGCAGTACCACATAGTTTTTCTGTCTATACCTATAGTAGAAAAATCGCTGTCCTTGGTAGCCCTGGACACCAAATAATTTGGAAAGGTCTTTAAGAAATGCTTTTATTTCATCAAAGATAGTTGTCAGTGTTTACATTTTTCCAATACATTAATGTGTTTCCCAAACTATGGAATTTTAGGATCTTCTTTCTGATGTGGTAAAACTAAGAAAACATATGGTAGGAAAGCTGACTCCTACCAGTCCAGGAACACAATAGATGTATATACACTGGGCAAATGGGCCAACGGAAGGGAGCCAGAGAGAAGAGGCCATCCATACGGTTTATGGGCTTGAGGTTAGCCGATCCCACAGATGGGAAAGGAGAAGGGGAGACTAAAAGCATAAGTCTGGTCAGGTCATGAAAGAATTAGAGAAGGAAATAACTGGAGGCTTCTGGGAAAAACTCTGGAAAGCCAAGGACCTTCAAGTTGACTGTAACCCTGCTGGAGGACAGAAAAGAACAGGTTGCATCTTGTACCATCTGGATATCAAGTGGATCTTACTTCTGGAGCAAAACTCATTGGCAGTATGGACCGTCACCTATTGGGATAGGTTTACTTCTGCCCAAACTTGGGTGATCAGTCCTGTGAAATCCAAGTAAGGGTGAGTAGATTTGGCGATTGTTGGCCTGATCTAGACCTTGCTTCCCAGAACAGAAGTTAAAATAGCTGAGTGCTTGATGTCTGGAGTGTTTTGTGGGTTCTAGAGTTCTCTGTGCTGATTCTGTCTGGACCATTATTTTAATTTCATTCTTTGCCGATTTTCTTTCTTTAAGCCAATTGAGCACCCGGTTCGTACGAACCAGATCCCCCGGCAGATCCCCGCGCAGTCCTTCTTTACAAAGCCCTTACCTGGTATCATCATGGGCGGCATCTTACCCTTTGGCTGTATTTTCATCCAGCTCTTTTTCATTCTGAACAGTATTTGGTGAGTATCGATTCTTCTTCATGGAAGACCTTTTTTAAGTTGTTTCTCATTGTTTGCAGAGTTTGCTATTCTTGTATTTTGGTGAATTTATCAATTCCGGTATGGTAACCACCTCATTTCCCCCACTGTCTAAAAAGAAGGTATTGCCCAAAAGTTTATTTCCCAGATAACCAAAGGTCATCCCTCAAAATGCTAAGACTTTTTTCAGGAGTTGCTATTATTTCATATTCTTTTAAAAATCTATAATTAGTTTTCACTTAATAGTATTTTATTTTTTTCCACTTACATGGAAAGATAGTTTTCAGCATTGAGTTTTGAGTTGCACATTTTTTCCTCCCCCACCTCCTCCTCCCCAAGACAGCAAGTAATCTGATACAGATTATTCCAATACAATCATTTGAAACATATTTCCAAAAAGCATTTTTAGATGTAATTTTTCTTTCAATGAACAAAGCTCCATCTTCTCTCTCTTCCCCTCACACACTCTCTACCCCGTCCGACTGAAAAAGAAAGAAAAAACAAAATCTTTGTAACAAATGAAGATCCCAGCAATAAACACCCCCTTTTACAAATATCTTTTTGGATTGAAATCTTTTAAAAATGCAAACAGAGGACTAGGAATATAGTTTAACCTTTGCTTCGCAATGCAAGGCCATCCGTAGGATGTCGCTATTTATTTGGATACTCCAACTTTGGGGCACTTTCTGGGTTTTGTTTTGTGTTTTTTGAAGGACCACCGCAGTAAAATGTCAGGTGTCACTCCAGGTGTCTGGACTGGGTGGGCCTGCTTCCCTCTTTCCTTTCTTCTAAGCTACTTTTAATCTGCCATGGCCCAAAAAAAAATCTCTTCCCTGAGGTTGTTAGAATTACATGTAAATTTAGAGTCAGTAGCTCTGAATAAAGGCGTGAGGGTCTCTCCCGTGGAGTAGAGTGAAAGGGCTTTAGTTCCCTGGCTTTGAGTTATGGCCCAAGCTCCAGGGCCTTTTTGTTTACTTCCTGGTTCTTGGCTGAGTTTAGGCCAAGGTTGCCAGGAACTGGCTAAGTGGGGGGTTTCTCCCGTAGCTGGATTTGTGAAGATTGGGGAAAAGGTGCCCCCCTGTGGAGTGCTGGTGTGTGTGTGTGTGTGTGTGTGTGTGTGTGTGTGTGTGAAGGTGCTCTGTGTGTATGGCTGCCTCATGCCTTTGGTCCAAGTCATTCTATCAGGCTGATTCCATGAGCTCTGAAAAACTGGGCCTAATCATGCTCATTAAGAGCTCACCTTAGTCCCAGCAGCTAAGAGGTACAGGAGGGGCAGAAGGTAGATTGTTTACAGCGACAAAACCTTTAACGTGGCTGCAAAACAGATGATAGGAATGGTATTTTCCAGATGTTTTTGATGGAACAATCATTTTTGAAGCCAAAATTGAGAAATTCCTTAGAATTTAGTTTTTCTTGCCAATAAAAAATATGTGCTTTGGTTATACTTGCCATGTAAAGAAATTCCACTTATTCCCCAGAATGAGACTATAAACTTTAAATGTGATTTTTTAAAAAATGAGGTGTACATTTAATGGTTTTTCCCTCATCCCCAGAAGACTTTTTAAAATTTATATTTCATATCCTGATTTAGTTAGTTCTGCAGTAACGAAAGGGAATAGCAGTAAATATCAGCTGGAAAAGGGGAGGGAGGGGGTGAGAACTGGGCCCTGAGCGTTCAGATTGCTCATTGGCTTCTAGAACTCTTATTTGTGAGGAGACCTGAATCGGCGATGAGAGCCTCTTTCCCTCCCCGTCCAAATGGCTGGGACGCCAGTGGCTCCCCGGCAGAAGTTCCAGCCTTCAGAAGAACTATTTTAGGTCCCAGGGGATCCTAGTACTTTACAGATCTGGCCTGGGAGGCCCAAAGGGCTCTATGACTGCATACCTTTTGATCTAGCAGTGCTACTCCTGGGTCTGTATTCCAAAGACCTCACAAAAGAGGGGAAAAGGAAGGACCCACATGTGCAAAATTATTTGCAGGAGCTTTTTTTGGCGGTGGCAAGGAATGGAAAACTGAGTAGCTGCCCATCAAGTTGGGGAATGGTTGAATAAATTGTGTACTGTTTATGTGTGTAATGGAATATTGTTATTCTATAAGAAATGATGAACAGATTTCAGAAAAATCTATAAAGACTGACATGCACTGATGCAGAGCAAAGGGAGCAGACCCAGAATAACATTGTACACAGTGATGTGGAAAAAGCCATCTGTATCCAGAGAGAGAGCTATAGAGAATGAACGTCTCCTTTTATTTTCACCTTTGTTTGTCTGCTTTTTCTTTCTCACAGTTGTTTCCCCTTTTGGTCTAGTTTTTCTTATCCAATATGAGAAATAGGGAAATATCTTTAAAAGGACTGTGCATGTTTAACCTAAATCAGATTGCTTGCTCTCTTGGGGAGGGAGGGAAGGGAGACAGAAAGAGTTTGGAACTCAAAATCTTGCAGAAATGAATGTTGAAAACTATCTTGACATAGAATTGGAAAAAAAAAATACTATTGAGGGGAAAAAAAGAAACTGGCCTAAGATTGAACATCAAGCATAAGTCATCCATGTACAGGGTGTGTGTTTGTGTGTGTGTGTGTGTGTGTGTGTGTGTGTGTTTATGTCCCCCCCCCAACTTGCCTCTTTTCCAAAATTCCATGTGTCTGCTGAAAACCCCACCATGCTTACAAGTGCCCAGACCCACCACCTCAGAATCACTCTGTACTCCTCATCCTTCCACACCCCATGTGGCCAATCAGCCAGCAGATCTTGCCATGTCCCCCTCCACAATGTCTCTTGCATCTAGACCATTCTCTGTACTCCTGTGGCCTCAATGATTGCAGTAGCCTCCACACTGGTCTTCCCGCCTCTAGTCTCCCCATTCTCACAGTCTCCCTCTGCCTTCGTTGGGATCTCCAAGCACCCACCACCTTCTTCCTTTACTTAACTTTGCCAGATTCCTTCTTCCTTGGAGGGCCAGGCTGCCTTCCCCACACTGCCTTATAGATATTTGGATCTATTCCCTTTATATGGGTGCTGTCTATATTTTTATATGTGCTTGTCTCTCCCATTCAGGGAAGGGATTGTTTTATTCTTTGTCTTTGTATTCCCAGCCCCTAGCTCAGTATACGGACACCGCACATAGTAAGCGCCTAATGAATGCTTGTTGATTGATCTGTAAAGGGAAAGAGACAGGATAAAGGGGTGGGCTTACAGCATGGCATTGCATAGAGAATGTTGGACTTCCGGCTGGTCAGGGAGCCCGGGGTTCTAGGGTTTCAGGCTTGTCTCTGATGGTAGCTTCCATGAGCCCAACAGAGATCTCTCGAAGGCCCATTTTGAGATGGGGCATTCTCAGTGGAGGGAGTCCCTATGCTGAAGTTACAGGCCCGTGTGTGTGTGTGTGTGTGTGTGTGTGAGAGAGAGTCTAATTCTTTCCATCTCTAATTTGCATATAAAAATATAAATTATGTATTCCAATTTGTTTTGTACCAAATGTATATTTGTAAATACTTGTAATTAGAGTATATGTCTATTTTGGTTTTCACATTTTTCACTTAAGATTTTAATTATTTCCCATCTATCACTAGAGCTCCAATACTTGGCATTTTCAATAGCTGTAGACTAGTATTCCATCATGTTAATGTACCTAAGTTTGCCTGACCATTTTATTCAGCACATTTGCCTCATTTCTGGTTTCCTCCCATGAACAGAGGCTCGGAGGGTCATTAGAGCTGAGCCCAGAGCTCAGTCATCGAATCCGACCCATTCATTTTACAGATGAGCAAAACCAAGGCCCAGCAGAGACCGGAGCCGGTAGAAGCTCATCGAGGAGGCAGTGGCTCGGGTCCAAATGCCTTGTGCATCTTTCCTTTGGTGTTATTACTGCCGAGAGATAAATGGCAGGATCGGGGCCTGAGCCCCTCCCGATCATACCACTCTCCTCCTAGGACTCCCTTCCACGGCTCCCTGTTCCCCTCCCGGCTCCTTGGCCCAGCTCCTTCGTGCCCTTCTGCCCTTATCTCAGCCTCACTATCTCTGGTTGTGACCAACTCAGACTAAGGGCTCCGCTTGAGCCTTCTGGGGCTTCTCCATGGAGAGAGTCCCCCAGGGCCTTGATGTTAATTGTTCCCCAGCTTCTCCTCTTATTTAGCATGAATCGCCTCTAGGAAGGCCTCCCCATTCTCTGCCCCCCCCCACTCTGGTTGTTAGTATTTTATGATGCTCTAGTCTTTATCCTTTCTTACTCATCTGGATACATATTCTATCTCCTCTCCCAATACAGTCGGAGCCCCTGGAAGGCAAGTATCGTTTCGTTTTGGGATCCTCCCCGTGCCTAGCACAGTGCCTTGCACTTAGGTGTTTGGTGTTGGTTGAATGCTTGTGTGTGTCTATATATGTATGTGTATAACATAGATGTGTGTGTGTATATTTATATATATGTATAGTGTCATTATACAGACACAAAGAAAGAGCTGGATTGCTCTCTAGAAAGACTGAACCATTTTCAGCACCTCCCTTAATTGGCCAGCATCCCTGTTTCCTCACAGCTCCAGCAGTATTGGATTGTGTCATTTTTTTTTATTGAGAATTCAGGAGATGGAAGAAGGGTACCATGGTGGTGTTTTAATTTCCATTTCCAAAGTTGCTAGCAACCTGCGTGTCTCGAAAATGTAAGTCCGCAATCGCACAGTTGTGTCTGAATCACTCCTAGCACACTGGCAAGACCCCCGCTGCCACCAACTCGCCTGTGACATGTCTGCCTTCCCGTGGTCCCCAGGATGTCACCCACTGACTTTCTATTGCATCTTTCACCTGCCAGGGGTTAGCATCTGCAATTTTCCATTTTGAAAAGTCCCCGGGTCTCTTTCAATGAGCACAGGCCGAATGCTGCTGACCGTGATGGGCTTTAGGCGAGGGTGTGGGGGGGACTGGAAGCGTGGGAGAGAGAGAAGCAGCAAGTCGATGGGACAAGCACTTATTGAGTATTGACTGTGTGCCGGGTCCCGTGCTAGGCCCCGAGATCTTGGGGCTGTATAGATGTAAATTATAGGCCCCACTCTCAAAGTTCTAAACTTTCGGGGGAGGGGGCTAAAATGGGGATAGAGATCAATTTATGTGCCATTTTAAGGTTTGCAAAGCTTTTGGGACACATGACCTTTTGAGTTTTCAGGTAGGAGCTACCATTAGCCCCATTTTACAGATATGGAAAGCAGGGACAGCAGAAATGAAGTGACTTGGCGCGAGTCTCACACAGGTGAACCCAGGCCTTCTTGACTCCGAGTCCAAGCAATCTAAGTAAAACTAAGAGTTGTGAGGAAGAGAGAAATAAAGCACAAATCACTGGGGGAACCAGAAATGGCCCCATGGAAGAGCTGCTACTTAAGCTGTTCCTTGAATGGAACTCAAGGTTCAGCTTTCAAGAGATGGAAGTGAAGGAGGAGAGCCTGGGCACCAAGGTGGGGCATTGGGATGTTGTATACAGTTTGGCTGCTGTAGAAAGTTCACAAGTGAGGAAGAATGGGAAATTAGTCTAGAAAGGGAGCCAGGCTCTAATGGATTCTCAATTCCATGCTGCTTTTGGTGTTTGTAGTTGATCTTAGAGGCAATAGGGAGTCAGCGAGGCTTCTTGAGCGGGAGAGTGCTGTACCTAGACCTGCTCAGGACTCTACTTATCTGGAGGCAAGGAGGCCAACAAGAAGGTCATTATGGTAGTTCTAAGAAAAGCAGCCGGCAAAACCAGCTGCAGAGTGTATCTGAGAATGGGAGAGCCAGTTAGGAGCAGCAGAGATGGGAAACTGCTCTTACCGAGATTACTGGTTAATTTCTGTTTTGTGGATGACACTGGTGTGTGTGTTTCTCAAGGTTAGAGATGGGTTTTGAAGTTTATATTGTTTTTGTTTTTCAGGTCTCATCAGATGTACTACATGTTCGGCTTCCTCTTCCTAGTTTTTATCATTCTTCTCATCACTTGCTCAGAAGCCACGGTTTTGCTTTGCTATTTCCATTTATGTGCAGAGGTAAAGACCGAATCTCCTTCGGTTTAGATATGCATACAGGGAACGTTCAGCAAATGACAGTTTGGTGCTGAAAGTTTTTGCTCCGAAAGGGATTGGCGCACTCCACATTGGGGGGCGGGAGGGGAAGCTGCTCCAGGAGGGATGAGCTGGCTGGCGAAGGGGGAGGGGGGGACACCGCATAGCGGGCAACCGGGGTCCTTAGGCGCCAGCTTGATATATTTTCTTAATGATATCTTTTGACTCTAATGCAGTTATACAGTCAAAGCTAGGCGTGCCGAATAGAAACAGAATGTTGTTCTCTCTGGCTCTTGCTGCTGCCTCCTATTAATCCTCTAACATGAAAAGATAAGGGCTTGTCTGATATTTCAGGTATAAAGAATTGCACCTCATCACCAGAGGCTGAGCTGTGAGGCCATGGGGGCGGGGAGGCCGCAGCAGCCCAACCGGGCCTGTAACATGTGGAGGGCTGGCAGCCTGCATCCGGAGAGGGGATAGTCATATTGATGGATTGGTGTTCATTCTTGAAGCCCACGGAGTGCCCCTTGCTCTGGCCTCCCAATTAGCTACCGAAGGCTCTTTGTGGCCCACAGTACTCTCCAAAGCTTTGCCCGCAAGCCCCTGGGCCCTCCGTCTTTGGGCTTGTTTCTTTTACGTTTAATGGTCGGCATAGGCCAGAGTCAACAACAAATTAATGATGATAATATTAGCAATGTAAATGAGGCACGAAGAGTATGTTTTCCAGATGAATTTTGGATCTGCTCTCCCCCAAATGCACGCACGTTCACTTGGAAGGGTGGACCTTTGTGGAGGTCACGGGTAGCTAGGTCACTTCTGTGAAGGGATATCTAGACAGTGAATGTGTGTGTATGTACAGAGGGACCGCTCCTGCCCCTGATGAGGCATATGCCCGTGGCGTTGCTGTGCCCTGACCCGGGCCGATGCCCATCATCCCTTTCTCCCCAGTCAGTAACCCTTTCGGTTCTGCCATTCGTCCCCTTGTGAGTGCTGTCCTTCAGGCCCAGAAGAGGCAGTTCCTAATCCTTTCAGGCCTTTCAGCTTGCTGCCTCTGCCCGATACCTTAGTCAGCTGCTCGGCCCCGCGGGTCCTCCCTGGCTGAGGCTAGGAACTCATTCCTCCCATCTCTTCCTCACAGAAATCCCATGATATAGTTGGGGACAAAAAGCAAACACGAAGCAGAAATTGCCTTGGCAGCCTTGGCCCAGGTTGGAGGAGCTACTTTCTCACTGTCTTGCTTCTGTGCTACTTGGAAGTTGACTGGGGCCCCATGGGTTCTAGCCATTTTTTTTCACATTAAATATTATTTTGTGGTAGTAACTTAGGATCTCAGAATTTTAGAGATGAGAAGCAACGGGAAGAGTTGGGATGCAATCATTTCACATGAGAGTTTCTAAAGCATTTTCCTGTCATGACCCATCCTTTAAGCACTGGCCAAGCCCAGGTCCTTACTATATTTAGCACCACCCTAGTTCGATAGAACTCAAAGTACCTGAGGCCATTATGAAACTTAGGTAAGCTTCCATACATCAGCAAGGACACGCCAGAGGGTTCTCGTTGCAAAGCGTGAAGCCTTTCCCACGGCAAGTAGATTGGGCAGTTAGGGCAATGGTCCTCCTGCCGATCCCTCTCCATCCTCTGTTCTCCTGTGTTTCAGGACTACCATTGGTGGTGGAGGGCATTCCTCACCAGCAGTTTCACATCCATTTACCTCCTCATCTATGCAGTCCACTACTTCTTCTCAAAACTCCAAATCACAGGAGCCGCCAGTACCATTTTGTACTTCGGGTACACGATGATCATGGTCTTAATTTTTTTCCTTTTCACAGGTAAGTGGAGATGTAAAATATGAAAATATGTAAAAATATGTAAAATAACTCAGAATGGTCCCCAAGAGCAATTAATCTGTGGAAGGCGATAGTGCCTCCTTTCTGTAGTTCTGTAACAGTGGGGAAAGTTCCAAAAAAAGTTGTGCTTGGAAACTTGCTGTGCTTTGCATGCGAGGGCCACCCTGTCTTCTCGTAACTGTGAGGAAACATTCTAGAATACAAAGACTTGTCCGTGTTCTCTTTTGCTCTCGTATCCTATGCCAAAATTCACCTTTGAATAGAGGCCAAATATGATAATGAAGTGAAACACCTTTAAATAGAGTAGAAATTTTTTCATTTGCCCAGATTGAGAACATAAATAGCCATCTTGACATGTTGGGGCAATTTGGGTTTGGACTCGATTCCCCTCTTTCCTCTTTCTCTCCACTTCCAAATAACCATATACAAAACTTCACTTTATATAACCCAAATCTTAGTGATCGATATTCAAACCTATTTACAATAAAGAACGCCCACAAACATAAATGTCAGTGTAATTTTATCAGCAGCTCCCTTGAAATGCCTTCCAAACTTATTGTGTATTCAGAAAAATGGAAAAACATCTCCATTGTTTTTATTATATAGTTATAGCCAACTGTTCTGCTCGGGCGTTTTGTTTTGCATGCTCTCAGAGAGGTTTTCCATATTTCTTCTGAGTTCTCCTATTTGTCATTCTTAATGCCGATTCTAGTACTCAATTGCATTCTGCCAAACAGTGGTTTGTTCAGCCATTCACCAACTGTTGGGCTTTTAAGGTTTTGTCTCGCTTTTCACTATTATAGAGAATGTAGCCATAACCGTATTTTCCCAGAGATAATTCTTGAAATTTATTTCCTCGTGGAAAATGATTTCCAACGGTAGAATGACTGGATCAAAGGGGCTGCCGAGGTTTATGACTTGTTTTGGACGGCAGAATCGCTCTTCAGCAAGTCTGGGTACCTGTTCCCTGCTGCCTTGCCAACGCCACTGTCATTTTTATATTTGCCAGTTTGACGAGGATCAGGGGATACCTCCGAGTGGTGCGAGTTTATGTTTCTTGGATTATTAGTGAGGTTGAACATTTTGCCAAAGGTTATTTTTGGGTTGGGTTTTTTTTTTTTTTAATATATATACAATCTGTTTTTCCTCTTTTGTAAATTGCCTGTTTATATTAACTGACCATTTTTTAAATTTGAAAGTAGATATTTTTTGCTTTGTTAGATTTGTATTCATTCTCCATAAATACTGAATGTTAGACCTTGATCTTATCCTCACTGTGAACATTTTTTTCCTAATTTTTTTTTTTACTCAGTTAAACTGTTTTTCAGAGTACAACCTCGTCATATTTTATATGCTCATTTGTCCCCTGTGAAGTCATTCCCTTCCCAAATGCAGATCACAATCCTTCCAAGCCTTCTCCTGCCGTGATTTTCTTATAGCAAACCCTCCATCTCTCGGAGTTTGAGAGGCTACCGATGGCTGATTTTCCTCCCTTTGGGTTATCTGCAGTGCTAGGGGCCGGCTCTTTTGTATCCTTTGTTCTTGCTACGTGACCGGCCCTTGCCTGTCTCTTCCTTTCTTTTGCAAAGCCATCCCTGATATTTTGATGTCGCTCAATACAATTCTTGGACGCGAGTCGCCGACTGTGATATGCCGCGGCCGAACTCACACCAGCCACACGTAGTGATAACGGGTGCCCTCTCCCCGGCCCCTCCGAGTCTAGCTCGTACAAAACCTGACTGCAGTCAAAATTTGTACTCTCAATAAAGGGAAATGATGACAAAAGAGACACGGTGAAGCAGTCATTCATTCATTCATTTTGTGAATGGAAAGGAATGTGGCTTTTTTTTTGTCATAGCATATTTATTTATTAAGTTACATAATTATTTTTCAGAGAATTCATTCAATAGAGATTTTTTTTCCCTTTAGAAGAGCTTTCATTTTAGGGACCTTATGTTTGGACCACCGTTGGTAATCATACCCTTCTAATTAGTCCCATTATTTTCTTTCTTATGTTTTGTTGATAAAGGTTTATTTCCTGCCTATATTTGGGATAAGTAGATTGGTGTGATTTCTGCTTATTTTTTCAAGAAAATATTTTTTTAAAACCCTCATTGAACTTGCTGGGATTTCTTGTGATATGAAGTAAAGGTCCACTTATTTTTTTCTCACTATCTTACCATCCAGATCTCCCAATAACATTTTATTAAATTATGATTCCTTTCCCCGGTGTTTGCTATCAAAAAGTTAATCAAACACTCACCTTTCCTATGTATTTGATTCTATTTCTGGGCTCTCCCCCATGCGTTTCAAGTCAAGGACGCGTGTGTAACTGAAGCAGCATTTCCCCAGGCTTGTCATTCTCAGGGGCATTGGAGATTATCAGGGATCTGTCAGAAAAGGGCATTGGGCACCGGGGATGGGGAGGGTGGGTACCGCTGGAAAGAGGATTAACAAGTCGTAACCTCCACGTAGCCTTGAAATACATTAGGAGAGCCAAAGGAAGGTTCCTTCAGTCTCACCTGGTTTATCCCTCTCACTTCACAGAGCAAGAATTTAGGGCTAGAGAAACTCAGAGAGGGAAGGTGGCTTGCCCAGAGTCAAAGAGCACGTTCACTGCCGAGTTAGTACCGGACCCGAGTCCAAAAAGATATTTCTCCCTGGAGTTGGACAGACCTCAATTTCGGATTTTGCCTCTTTAATGAGGTGGCGTCACACTTGGATTCATTTTATGAAAATTCCCTATTTTTTCCATTTTCTCTCTTAATTTTTAACATCTTGTTTTTAAAATAAATTTTATTGACATTTAAAAAAATTGCACTAAACATTCTTTCTGGTATCTTTCTGCTTCCCCCTCCTAAATATTAAAAATGAAAAAAAGAAGAGAACCCCCCCCCAGAAAATTCAATGATTGAAATTAAAATAGACTGAAAGAATATGCAGCATGGCAGCCCATGACTCTCCCACCTCTACAAAGGAGGGAGAGGGTGGGGGCGGCTTCTCATGGCTATTCTTTGACTCACTGTAATTTTCAAAGAAAAATAGTGACCATGGGGAGCAAACCAGTTGAAAATCTTTAGCTAAAACCCAGCTATTATACAAACCCCCCTCCTAGCATTGTCATTGATTTTTCATTCCTCAGTCATTTTAAAATGAAAAGTCAGCTTGATTCAGTTTTAAATTATTAGAAAGTTAAAATGGAATTGTACTCAAAAGCCTACTTCAAACTGGGCGAATGAGAGCAATTCCAGGGGGGAAAAACCCTATAGATTAGTTAGAAATGCATTAATTATATTTCAAACCAAAAAAAAAAAAAAAGCATGGCCGTGTACCACCTTCATTTTACAAGATGAAAATGGATATATTTAAAAATAGAAGCATAAACTTTTGTAAATGATCTTCATGATTTTAAGTGGTTCGACCTTTTATAATGATACTGTAGTTGTATTTGGAGATAAAAAATAAAATCCGGTCGACCTTTATTTTTCTAGTTAAGAATTGGTCTTTTTAAAAATATATATATATATATATATAAGGTATTGAAATTATAATTGGATAACAACACATTCGGCAGTGAAATTCTAACAATGGATCCGGCTCTTGTAGTAAGTCAGACACGTGCCTTTGTTTCACTGTGATAACCTGTATAATTTGATGAGGATTCTGCTCTGAGTGGGCTCCTCATGAAACATTTGTGGTTAACACCTAGACTTGACTCACATGGCTGTGATTTGTGGTGGTCATAAGATTTTATTTGCGACTCATTGAAGCCTTGCGTTTTAAGAAAAGACATCAAAATAATTTGTCCCCTTGTGCTGTCTCACGGCCATAAGAAATCAGAGGACACTTGCAGAAGCTGCTGTCACGGATTTACTCCAATTTGAGGCACCTTAGGTTCCGCGGGCCCGTACATAATGATTGTAAATCGGCGACTTTGGCCTAATGGCCAACTCGCTCTCTCTGGTTGAGTAGTAAATTCAGGGTTTGTTATGTGCCCACATGACTCATTAGGTATGCACAGTGACAATCCCTCCATAATGCCTTTATGTCAAGTCATTTTCAGAATGGTGTTTGGTGCTTGTGTTGAACTTGGTGGAGGGCTGGGGAAATGAAGCTAATCTACCCCTGAACATTGTGCTTGCCCTCATACAGAAGGCATGACATGTCGGGAAGAGCAGTGGGGATGGAACCAGAAGGTCTTAGTCCAAATTCTAGCTCTGCCAGAATCGTGATGTTGAACAAGTTTTTTTTTTTTTTTGGCTGAGGCAATTGGAGTTAAGTGACTTGCCCTAGCCACAGCTAGGAAGTATTGAGTGTCCGAGGTTGGATTTGAACTCGTGTCCTCCTGACTTTAGGGTCAGGAGCAAGTTTTTTTTTTTTTTTTTAATAAAATCCCTGGGCCTCAGGTTTCCTCCTCTCTAAAATGGGGTGATCCATCTCCTAACTTTCAGAGCCATTTAATACTGAACCTTTAAATGCCATTATGTATGGGCTTAAATTTGTGAACCGATGGGAATGTAAGTGCTTGTTTGGTGTCACCTCCTATCTTGAGATCTCTTTTAAAAAAAACTGCAATGTTGAAGGGAAGTTGATATTTGAAATGAAAACGGTCTCTCTTTCCAGACCTGCTTTGCTCCCACTTATCCATGGTGTCTCTCTCCTGTCTGGCTTCTTATCTGCCCTCCTGGGGCCCTGCCCACTCAAGCTCCATTTCCTCCATTGGAGGCCTTCCAGGTTTCTGCAGGGGAAGGAGCCTGTACTCTCCACTTAGCCCCAAGCTCTGCTCACTTCCTCTCGAGCTGCCGGGGTACCTGACTGGGGCATTTTGCAGGTGCATCTCCTTTTTCTCCATACCAGATGGGATAGTCGTTCTTGAAGGCATAGGTTTTTCTCTTCCCATAACACCCAGCAGAGGATGAGCACCGACTGCTTATTGAGACTGGATTGGGAAGTTATTAAGGGCCCAGACCCTTTGATCTGAGCCACCTTTCCCACTCTCAGGGGGGTTATAAATGGGAGCTGCTGAAATGAGTATTTTGACTTCTTCAATAAGATAGAGATCTTTCTTTGATGAAAGGCAGCTGAACTTTAGTGAAGTGAAACCACGCTTCTACAATGTGCTAGCTGGGAGACCCTGAAAGTCACTTCCTTCTCGCTCTTGAGAGCTGGGCTACTTCTGGATCCTGTGTTAAGGAGGTCTGTCTCCATGGACAGGGCCTGGGGGATATGGAGCAGGAGTACTTCAGAGGAGCACCGTGGTTGATCTGTTGATCAGGATTTTGCTATCTTATAGAATAATAATAATAATAGCTATCATGTATATAGCACCGAAGGTTTGAAAAGCCCTTAAGTCATAATAAGCAACATTTATATGGTGTGTACCACCTACCAGCACTGTGCTAAGCACTTTATAATTATTGGCCCATGTGACCCTCACAATCACCCTGGGAGACAGGTGCTATTATCAAGCCCATTTTATAGATGAGGAAACCGGTGAAGTGGCTGGCCCAAGGTCACACAGCAAATAAGTATCTGAGACTGGATTTCAACTCAAGTCTCCCTGATTCTCAACCCAGAACTCTAGTCATCGTACTACTCGTGGGATTTCCCAAAACTGTCAGAGTGCATAGGTCAGGAGCTTTGGGGCATCAGTGGCCCTCTGACAAATCGCCATGCTTTATGTTTTCAAGAAAACAATCGTGATGTGTAAGACGTGCTAGTTAACCAAGATATTTTTCATCTCATTTCAGGGACCATTGGATTTTTTGCCTGCTTCTGGTTTGTTAGCAAGATTTATAGTGTCCTGAAGGTGGATTGAGAAGTCCCTGAGAGATCGTCCTTGCTGTTGGGTTCTTAAAGAAATGTTAACTATGAGCGAGGAAACTTTATTTGGAGACATCAGAGCTGAATAGTTTACGTGACATAAAACATCACTGTTATAGGAAAAAAGGCCTTGGGGGGGGGGGGGAGTCACAGGTTCATATTTGTTGTTTGTTGTTTTCTTGAAACATTGTTCTTCCAAAAGGGTTTCATTTGAAACAGTAGAAGTGACTGAAAGTCACTTTCGTTTCAAACCAACGTGAGACCATTGGTATTCTAGTTTCACTGTTCTCCCCTGCTTCCTGTTGACCCCGACCCCTCCCCCACTCCTACCCGGTTTTTGTTTGGCACCAGTGACCACGCCATCAGAATGTAGAGGGAAAATCCTTATGTGAAATGTGAATTTTTCTAACTCAGAAAATGTCGGACCTTTTTTTCCACCTTGTCCAGCTTGGCGATCTCATTTGTTTAGCAAGACGTTAGAACTGATGAAATAGCAAACACTGCTGTCTTTGTCATTCAATAAAACCGCATACCTCTAGCCTCGGGGTCTGGCCCATGTTTGTTTTGGGTTATTGGACGTTGTTCTTGTGGCTTGGGGAAGCTTCAGGTTTAACCTGTGTAAGCAACCTGGAGTCAGTGGACTTGCTTATATTGTTGGACTTAATCGGGACACTTGGGTGTCAGGTACCACCCTCCCCCCCAGAAAAAAATACGGAGTCACTGTTTTCAAGACAATCTTCAACTTGCCTTTCATTGTGGTTCAAAACAAATAATATTTTGACTCTTCTGAGTAATACTGTTACAGTAAATCTTGGTTTATTTTTAAGTTTTGGAGGAATTCGCATAGGTACATATGCATCGCTTTAAAGGTAGTATCTTAAATATCTAAGGAAACAGAATGGCCCTATTTCTTAAGGTGAAGTGAGTTCCCTGTGACCAAAAGCCTTTTGGAGGATGAAGGCCCTTTTCAGGAATGGGGTAGGTTAACCTGTTATAGATTAAAGTTTAGCCCATATAACGCCCAACATCCTCTGCAACTCTAATAAGAATACAAATCTTGGAGCCGCCAACCTAATCCAAAGAACTGGACATCCCATTTTATAGGTAGAGCAGAAATCTGATCCCATGCTTGTCTTTTGAATTGACTCCTGTCCTCACAGGGTACTTCAGGGCCCACTGACTATTATCTACTTTAGGAGAAGCAGTCCCTTGGTATCACATCATTTCCCATCTTCAGCTCATGTGGCTTCCCTTTCTCAGCTCCCATCCCATTTTCCCTCCTTGGGCTCTTGTGCCTTCCCTTTGTCAACCCCCATCCCCATTACCCCCTTAGGCCTCATGTGTCGCCCTTTTCTCAGTCCCCATCCCATTTTCCCCCCTTTGGCTCTTGTGCCTTCCCTTTCTCAGCCCCCATCCCATTCCCCCCCTTGGGCTCATGTGCACCTTCTTTTCTCAGCCCCCATCCCATTCCCCCACTTTGGGTTCATGTGCCCTTCTTTTCTCAGCCTCCATCCTATTTTCTCCCCTTTGACTCTTGTGCCTTCCCTTTGTCAACCCCCATCCCATTTTCCCCCTTGGGCTCATGTGCCTTCAGTTTCTCAGCCCTCTGAAACCAAAGAAGATGTGAGTGGGAAGAGGGATTTTTAGGGTGAGGTGGATTGGATAGAGCTGATATGGCCCATGATGTTGGACACTGGCCGGATTCCCAATTGACTCATTGCTCAAAGTGTTTTTATTCCAGCTGGGGTGGGGGGGACTTTATCCTAGGAGCTGTCACCCTAATTGAATATAAGGAGAAATCAGAGCATCCTTATTTGAGCAATTTTCCTTTCCCTTTCCCTTCTCCAAAGCAGTGCCAATCAGGATGCCCACTGGGTGAGAGTGGTATATATATCGGGCATCTGTTTTTCAAATCCAGTCAGAATGAACGTCTCAACCACTTCCAATTGAGATGTGAAATTAGACTTTATTGAGTTTACAGAAGAAAACAGCAAAGATAGTGTAATAGTATATTTAAAGACATAAGCATTTCTTAATCTACTAAATACATTCTTCAAGCAGGATTCCATTCTCTGTCCAAGAAAAGTGTGCTGAAAACCTTTTATAAATGATTCCATTAAAGCAAGCCTACCGCTCTTTGACAGAGTACCCCTGCCTACTGGGCCAACTTAGCTAGGCAAAACGGCAAAGTGGGCAGCGTGGCATGGTGAAAAAAAGCACTGGGCCTGGCCCCGAGCCATGCCCTGTCTCGTGGCTAGCCTAGTGCTCAAGAAATGGAAGGGGGTGATTTGGGTGTGAAGGGATTTCTTCTGGTGGAAGGAAGAACTGCCCAATTTGTGCCGTTAAGATACACTGTGCCTTTGGGAGCTTTGACCCCAGAGTTGGACTGAATTTTGTGAAAAGGCACTTCTATTACAAACATATTTTAACATCTTTAAAAATTACTTAAAAAAAAAAAAGGAAATGAAAAATCCACATAGTAAAGAGCATAAACGTCTGTTATTTTCTGGCTCCGAGAGCCTCATGTGGAATTTGGTTCTAAATCCAGGTTTTTAACTCAAGGAGGACTCAATGGAGATAGAAGTCATTTTTTTTTTTCTTTTAAACCTAGCAGTAGCAAAAATCATCAAATTCTCTTGAATTTTTTCTCGTGTGATGCAAGTGATCTAGAGGCCAGCCATGTCCACCCTCAACTGTAGGGCCTCTCCATCCATCTTGCATTATGCCTCTGTGTGCGTGCGTGTGTGTGTGTGTGTGTGTTTGATAGTCTAGAGATAATTGAGGTGCACACTATCGGTGCAGGGCAGGGCCAGAGAGTCTGTGTGCTACTTGGGGTAGGGAGACGAGGGGCAGACTCAGAGGGCTTGTATGGTTTTTCAAGGTCTGGGAGACCTCCCCTCTTCTATTACAGGTGGGAGAAATGTTAATAGAAGGTGATTATATTCTAGGCATCTGGTCGGAGTCCTTACCAGAATTCAATTTGAGGCCAGTCGGACCACCGCGTGTTTCAGTGATGTGGGTTAAGAGTGGTGGGCCGGGGGGAGATTGGGAGGGCATGGATTTTCAAGAATCACTAGTGGGGGAAAAAAAGGCAAGTTTAAGAAAGTGAATTCCCAGGGAATTCTGGGAGCTATCACGATTTGTCACGCCCAATTGTTTCCAGGATCCGAAAGCTAGGCTTGACTGGACAAGCTTTACTTTGGACACATCTCTGCGTTGGTCAAATGGTAGATGGACAGCTGTTGTCTGGGCCTAGACAGTGCCAAGTCGTCTCCTGTTTGGGTGCCTCCGAGAGGCCCCTCCCGGGAGGGAAAGATCGAACTTGGCCGTCCGTTTTGTCGCGCAGTCAATGGGAGGGGGGTGGCGGGTGACAAGTGCCCATTGTGCTGTGGACAATGCCGGCTAGGCCTTCCATCTACACTCTCAGCTCATGTTGACAACCGGTTGTCTCAGAGTGGGGTTTCGTCTCCGTATTTGGCCAGTGCTTTAAAAATAAATCTTAGAGATGGCCTTCAGATGACACTGGCCTCTTAGCTCTACTCGAAACCCCTTGTGCTCTGTTCTGTACACATTTTTCAAAAAACAACTGAGCTGTTCTACTCCAGAAATTGAGAAACGATTGAACCCTCCTCTCTTCCAGGAGCTCTCTTAACAAGATGTGTACGTTGCCCATATAAGAAAGCGACTAGCTACACGAACACAAATTCTAATATTTAGCACCTTCATTGTCAAAGAACACTTATAATAATAACAATTAATAATAGTCATAGTAATAGTAATAGTAACAGTAATAGTAATAGTAATAATAATAATAATAATAATAATTCACATTTATATAGCGTTAAGGTTTGCAAAGCGCATTATATACATTAGCTACTTTAGGCCTCACAATACCCTTGGGAAGGAGATGCTACAGGTGGTACCCCTAGTCTACACAGGAGAAAACTTGCTTAAAGGCAAAGCAGTTGACGCACTTAAGGATATATAGTTAGCAAGTGATGCCGGTGATATAGGGAGGCAGTATTTGAACCCAGGTCTTCTGCCTCCAAGTTTTTGCCATTCTCCTGTATCACGCTCTCTAATGTATAGAAACAGTGAAGCCCCGATTCGTGGGACGAGAGATGTTCATCCATCCATGGACTGAGCAAACCTTTAGTGACTTTAAAAGCTAACCATTCTTCTTGGGGTCTAGTATTCCCTTGACACTCGATTCTAAAAGATGGCAGGGTGTGGGGGAGGCGGGTAGGTCTCCGGTGACGTTGGCTAGACCCAACCAAACCAAACAGGCGGGCGGCCGCCCGCCCACTCCCCCAGCCCCGGCCCCAGTGGGAACCCACCGAAGTGGTGGTGGGGGCTGTGCGAGCCAGTGATCAGCTCTCCCTCCTCCATCTCTGCAAGTGGTAAGCAGCAGAGAGGCTCCTCCAAGCCTTTGCTCAAATAAGGAAGAAAACACATTTTGTTGGAGTATTCCCCCTTGGCAGCAGGGCTGCTATTTCAAAGCAGAAAGAAAAAAAAAAAAACAACCTAAGTATGAGGGGAAATATTTCTTGATATTTTTCATCTTGAAATGTGCATTTGGGGAGGGGGGGAGCCTACTGAGCCTTAACTGTAACAGTATCGGCGCCATCTTGGCTCCATCCTAAGAATCACGGAGAATTTTGTTTTTTGTCACACTAATTACCATAATGTTTCTACTCCAAGTGGTGGGGCAATTTGAAGATTTCCAGGAGATTTTTGGCAAATCTAGATGGATTAGTGGATTACAAAATCGGAGAGCTAGAAAGATTTTAGATTTTGTCTTGCCCAACTTCCTTATCTCACAGATCAGGAAACTGAGGCTCAGAGAAGGGAAATGGACCTGCCCAAGGTCACGGAGGTGACCTTAGCAATTTAAATTCCAGATCTAGCATGGGGGGGAAAACCCGAGTCGAATCATTTAAAATAAATCTCTCGGTCATCTGGAGATGGCTTTGACAATTTTTTTTCGATGGCATTTTGGGAGAAATTCAGGGGGCGGAGATTGGTTTCTATCCTTCTGAGCCGATCTTCGGCTAAAAAGATCATCGATTTAATTTGGGGTTGGGGAGATGGAGAGATGGAGAGCATGGTAAGGCCCCACCAGAGCAGGATTTGAAAGGGCCCCAAAGAGAGGCGAGTCTCTGCATCTCTCGGAACCTCTCAGACCGGCCATGGAGAATCGAGCAAGCTACAGCTTTCGGTGCCACCCAAATGTGTCATCCACATCCGACTAAAGGGTTACTTCAGCTTGAGCAAAGACAGTCTCCTTTCCCTGCCCTTTGTCTCTGAGTCTCGGTTTTCCCAATCTCTAAAAATGGGGACAATACTTAGAGTAGGGCCACATCCTCTGGATGAAGAAAGTGCTTTGTAAGCCTCTAGCTTCCATAGAAGTGGGAGTCATTATTATTATTATTATTATTCTCAGAATTTGGCGAAAAGAACCATAATTAAGTCTCTCGAACTCCTTCCGAGCCATGCCCACCCTCCCCCCTGCCACCTCAATAGAGAGCCACACGCGAATGCACAATTGCCTTTCTCTGGGAACCCGGACACGCCGGGTGCCTAGAAGTCCTTTACCTTCCCACCTCTGGCTCCCCCTTGGACCTATCCAGCCGCTCTATGGCTGAGACTCCAGTCCCTTAATTACCTTCACATTTCCCGCCTCCTTCCTCCTGTCTCCCTCCTCTCTTACTGGAAAGGTCATGGGCTTTCAGGTACTCGCAGATCTAACTGTTAGTTTGAGGGGAGCTCCTCGGCCCCTGGGCCCCTCGGGGAGGCGTCTCACCCTTGGGGCTAACCTGCAGTGTCTGTGAATCCTCAGCCGGTCCTGGGTTCGGGGAAAGGGAAGGGACAGCTTGCTTAGGCAGGCAGGCGCAGGCTGGGAAGGCAAGTCGACGATGAGGATGACTGAAGAGGCAAAAAGCATCAGCCACTGCTATAACTGGGAAAAGGAAGAAAGGGAAACCTGGGGGCTTTAAGAGCCCCAGCAGAGGGCCCCTCGTCATTCTAAGTAGGGACACGATTGTTTTTATAAGCTTTTTCAAGCAGCGTGTGCGTCAACACGGCCCGGATAGCCAGGCAAAGTAGATGCTCTATTATTCTTTATTAAATACATAATCTTAAATAAAATTGTTTTAACATCTATTCTACTGCCTATATTTGGAACTAATGAGATGTTTAAATGTCCTAAGAGGCCAAAACATGAAGCCTTAAAAAAAGTTATTATATAGAACCACAAAAGCCTTAAACAAAAAAGAAAGGCATTAGACAGACTCACAAAAGCCTTGAAAAAAAAAAAAGAAAAGAAAAGAAAGCCATTACGTAGCCTCACAAAAGCCTGAAAAAGAAAAAGCCATCAGAGAGCCTCAAAGAATCTTGGGGCCGGAAGGGGCCTCCGAGGCCACCAATTCCCTCTTGTTCCGGCCTTAAGAACCCCCTCAATCGGGGGGGGGGGTGGCTAGCCTTTCGCTTTTGGCCCTCCCGGAAAGGGGAGCTCCCTCCCTCCCGAGGTAACCCGGTCTACTTTGGGGCAGCTGTGCTAGGAAAAAAGCTTCCTTACATCCAACTGAAATCTGCCTCCTCCTAGTTACCGGCCCTGGGCTAATCCCTCCTTGGTGAGACGGCCGTCTCGTGGGGAGCACTCCCCCCTTCACCCCGAAGCTTGGCTTCTCCAAGGTCCACATCCTTCAACCAATCCTCTGATGACCGAAAAATCAAAAGACATAGCATCATGGGTTGAGGGTTGGAAGAGATCTTAGAGGCCATCTGGTCCAACCCCCTCATTTTACAGATGAGGAAACTGAGGCCCACCGGAGTACAGTGACTTGCCTAAGGTCACGCAGCTAGTAAATCGTCAGAGCCTGCATTTCAATCTGGGTCCCCAGAGCTCCAGACTCAGCGCTCTTCCCTTATACTAGCTGCCCCCGTGAAAGCCTGGGAGGCTAACTAACTTTTTGTGTGCTCACCTATTTTCAAATGACAGAATATTGTGTGCAGAAAAACTTCCTAATGTTGTTAGATTTTATTGGATCTAGCACATAATTGTTCTGTAATAAAAAAATGGCAGCAAAGCTGAATCTTATCAGATCAAAGGTCCTTTTTCTTAGCATCTCACATGAAAAAGGGCTTTACTTCAACCCAAAGATCTGTGATGTACATCTTTCCTGTAATGAAAAATCTATTTACTAAAAGAATGAAAACTGAATAAGATTGGGGGGAGGGGAGGAGAGAAGGGAAGGCACGGTAAAATTAAATCACCGAATTTTGCCGTCAAATGAGAATGTCGGGTGCGTTGTTAAATGGACCCAAAAGGATGGGAGGGTTGGGAATCTGGGTTGGAATTGAGGATGATGTGGCAAAAAGTAAGACGGGCAGTGTGGCTTAATGGCTGGAGAAGGTCAGCCTTGAAGACGGGGAGCGGGGTGGATGGAAAAAGAGGTGGGAGAGAGGAGGGGAAGAAAGAAAGGGGAGAGAGACAGGGGAGGGAGAAGAGGAGGAGATAAAGAATCAGGGAGAAGAGAAGAGGGGGAGAGAAAAGCAGAGGAAAGAGAGGGACAGAATCAGGGGAGAGAGAGGAGGGGGAGAGAGATGAGTGAGAGAGAAAGAAAAAGGGGAGAGAGAAAGAGACAAGGGAGAGAATGGGGAAAGAGAAAGAGGTAGGGGGAGAGAGAAGAAAGGGGGAAAGGGAGGCAGGGGAGAGAGGAGCTGGAGAGAAAAGGGAGAGAGAAGGGGGGGGGCAGAAGGGTGGTGGGCAAAACAATTTTTTCCTGAAATGGGTTTTGGCGATTGAGTTTTTAAAATAACAAGTGGTTCAATTTCAACAAATGTCTTAAGAATGTGATTAAAATATAATCTACCTAACTGGATATTCTCTAGCCAAAGTACTTTCGATCTAGATAGAACAGCCTCAACTACCATAAACAGCTTTGAATCACAGAATCCCTATCTTGGGTTGGATGGGATCTCCCAGGTTATCCAGTCCAACCCCCCCATTTTACAGATGAGGAAACTGGGGCTTCAGAAAACTTGAGTGACCTGCCCAAGATCACCCCGCTCCAAAGAGGAGAAGCTGGGATTTGAGCCCAAATCCAGTCCCTTTCTCCTCTGATCAAAAGATGGGTCATGGGGTCATTTATTCTTTCAGGTGCCTACTGGGGACAGGCAAATAAAAGACCAAAATGGCCACACATTTAGGAACTGTTTCTTTCTTTTTTTTTAAGTTTAAAAAGTCCAAGAGTAAAGTTGCATCTCCCCGGGACCCCTCCTCGTGATCACGGGCCCGAGTTAGCCTGGCTTTCCTGGGCAGATCCGTCCCACATCCTCGGCTCCGACTAAATTCCACTTCCCTTTTTTCCCTCCAGATGCTGACCACTGACGGAGCCGCCCTCCAGCTGTTCACAGCCCAGCTACCGAGCTGTTTACCTCTTTCCTCGGAGGAGCTCCTGTCAGAGTCAGTGAGGAGGAAGAGATAGAGAGCTATGCAAATGATTGAGAACATAGCCAGTGGAGGGCTAATATCGAGAAAGCAGGAGGTCTCCCGAGATATGGGAATCTCATAAGGATGGGGCTGGAGGTTGGCGATATCGCCGCGTCTATTTTGTGGTCATCAAATTGACCAAGATCTCTCCGGCAAATTGTTGGAATCTGCCTCCCCCCTCCAATTTGATTCGGTTTCACATGGTCATCAGGAACCCAGATTATCGGGCTGACCATTGGGGATCTCCTCAGGGAGATCCGACCTCTATAATCGGAATAGGAACAATGATGCTAAGATTTAGCCAAAGAGGCCTTTCTCTCCTGCTCTATGTAACAGAAACTTCTCCTGTATTAAGCCCAGGGAAGATAAAGATGGTTTTTGTCAAGTTTTCTCCAAAGCCCTCTCCTTTTCCAATAGAAATGTCCAGGTTACATTTGATTGGAAAGGTTCGAATTCCAGATGGAACTGGGAGCAGAACATCTGGGAGGGGGGAGCAGTAAATCTCCCCGTTCTGCATCAAGCTAATAATTCCCCTGCCAGGTGATGACCTTTCCGATACGATCCCAGGCCCTCTGGGGGGTCTCGATCTGGCATCGTCTCGAAGGACCGCCCCGTGGCTTCTCGATGTCTCTCTCTTCCCCCCACGGTGCTCCAGGTGTGGCCTTGACCGGGGCAGAGAACAACGGTAGGATAACTCCTCCGGTCCTGACCGTAGCCCCTAAGGTTAGAAGTTTTAATGGCCACATCCCCTTGTGGGCTCATGTGGAGCTTGGAGTTGACTAAAATCCCCACATCTTTTTCCAAGGAACGGTCCGTTAGCCACCACAACCCCTCCGCTCTTGGACTTATAGATGGTTTTTTTTTTTTAATCCAGGCATAAGATTTGCCATGAATCTCTACTACAGTTCCTCAGATTGGATTGAGACCCATCTTTTTGTCTGTCAGGAGCTTTTTGTAGCCTGACTTTGCTGTACAACATGTTGGTTCTCAGAGTTTGGTGCCAGCTGCAAATTTGCTAAGCATACCATCTATGTGGTGCTATAACATTAGTTACTCACCAGGGAATGTCATACTTTCCCCTCCGATGTCATTTCAGGCTCCCTCCTCTCTCTCCCTTACCTGCTGGGAGCTTGGAGGCTATTAGGAGCTCTGCGGGAGGAAGAAAACAGCTGGGCATGCATGGAAGAAGCCTTGGCCTCCCCCTTTGTGACAGTTGGGCACCCTTTGAGTTTCTTTCCCAGGCCTGCCCCCCCCCTTTACCTCTCTCAGTTCATATTTGTGATGGCACAGTCACCAAATCACGTTTTTTTTTTTTTTAAATGAGAGTCTCATCATTCTCGTGGGCAGTGCCAACAATGCAGGGCCCTGGCCCTGTCCAGTTCACGTCAGGGGCCGCGTTAGTAGAAGTGCCTGTTTTCTGAAACAGAAGGGACCGGCAGAGAAGGTTTAACTTAGGCTTATTTTAAAATTCAGTTTTTTTGTATCTCTAAGTTCACTAAATGAAGTCAAAAAGGAGAAACACTGAAGCGTTTTTCTTTCCGACCTCATTGAAATAGGAAATAGGAGATATTAGTCAAGAAAACCCCCTGGGGGATGTCTCCAGATTTCCTATTTTTTAGGGCACGACCTTAAAGCCTTACCCATTCCACAAAAACAAGACAACGTGAAATGAGATCTGATGGTTGTGCTTCCCTCCCTCCCCGTTTTTGGTGGACAAGCCTCCCATTTCAGGTATGTCCTGGGATCTTTGTCCACTCTGTCGGATGTTGCCAGAGCTTCCTGAAACCTTCCCCGGATGCCATCCCCACACTGAGTCGTGACTCAGTGGCCTTCTTCCACGGTTGGCCCTTTGGGCCGATTTCAAAAGCCCTGGAAAGAAAAGTTCACCCGGACTAGTGAGGAATCTGACCTCTGGTTTCTCCGGCAGCACGTAGCCATTGAATGCCCACCGGGGTCCCGGCTACTCAAAGTCCTCGCGTTCCATCCCAAGTTCCTCTAAGGGAACCCGAGCAGACACGACGTAACTCCGGGAGTGGGCAACGATACTGAGCACAGTTCCGAGATGGAATCAGTCTCTGATGATCTAAATCTAATGATTTGGTGTTTAAATATCTTGGAGGTGGGGGTGAAGGTTGGAGGAGTTGGGGATGGGGGGGTGGAGAAAGTCCCGCTCAGAATCCCAAAGTTCTTTTCTCACAGCGTCCGAGTTGTCCACCCCCCGGCCTCCTCCATTCTTACTCTACTAATTAACTGTACAGAGGTAACGAATTGTCCGTGATCGTCTTTGCCCGCGTCCAGCCGGACCGGGACCCAGTTCCGGTGACGGCCGGAAATCTAGGACTTCCAGGCCGAGGTCAGAGAGAAGTGGGAAGGGAAGGCCCTGCTCTCGGTCATGGTCATGGTCATGGCAAAGTTGTTTTCGGTGCTGGAGTCCTGTCCCCGGGGCGGCTTCTTGCAGAAGAGCCCGAGCAAGGCTACGGTGAGCTCCTTCTTGATGCTTTTGTGCATGTAACCATAGGTGTAAGGATGGAGGCAGCACTGCAGGAAGAAGAGCAGGAATATACAGGAGTTGACCCAAGGAGGGGCCGCTCCCACCGCGGCCGACACGGCGGCCAGGAAACAGTAAGGTCCGACGCACAGGATGAAGGAGGCGATGATGACGAAGATCACCCGGGCGGCCTTGCAGTGGTAAGGCTTGGGCTTGGCGGAGCACCTCTTGGGGCTGGCCTGGAACGTGCGAGGGATCGGGATGATGGCGTCGCCGTCTTCCTCCTCTTCCTCGCTAGGCTCCTCTCCGCCCAAGTTGCTCTCCTCCAACATTTCCTGAAAGCCCCGGGGCCTCACGGGATGCACCAGGGCGTTCTGCCTCCGGGCCGCCTGGAACACCATCCCGTAGCACCCCACCAGGATGGCCACCGGGCCGATGAAGGACAGCAGGATGTTGAGGGCGGTGTAAGAGGGGCTCGTGTTCCAGAGGACCACGCAGAGAGAGCTGTCCTTGTCGAAGGCGATCTCCCCCCATCCGATGGCAGGGGGGGCGCTCTGGATCAGACTGAAGACCCAGGTGCTGAGGATGAACATCCCTCCCCACAGGGTGGTCATCTTGTTGGGGTAGGACAGAGGATAGATGATGGACAGGTACCGGTCGATGGACACCACGATGATGGTGTTGATAGAGGTGTAGGCGAAGAGATGCATCAGGGTGATCATGATCGTGCACGCGTTTTCACTCAGGGGCCAGAAGGAAGGCAGGGAGCCCGCCACCACCCAGGGCATGACCACGGCCGTCTGGAGCAGATCCGAGATGAGGAGGTTGAGGATGAAGCGGTTGGCGACCTGCAGCAGCTGAGGCTTCCGATGGAACACCATCAGCAGCAGGGTGTTACCCAGGAGGGAGACGCAGACGAAGGAGGACAGGAGGGAGATTCGGACTATGCAGTGGAAGAGGCCGATCATGGAGTGCCCCTCGCCGCCGGCGGTGCCGTTGCCGCCGTCGGCGCTGCCGTTGGCGCCGCCGCCGCCGAGGCTGCCGTTCCCTCCGCCGCCACGGCCGCCGTTGCCGGGGTCTCCGGAGAGACGGGTGGAATTACCGAGTTCCTGGGACAGAGACATGGTTGCCGGGTCTTATCTCCCGTGCCTCCACCGAGATCGGGGTCTGACGAAGGGCTCTGTGGATGACCTCAGATGCCAGAGGATGCCTTTTCCATGCCAATTTTCAGCTGAGGTGCGAAGGGGAGTGGAGCGTTTATGGGGCAGGCCTGAACAAATGTGTGGGGAGAGTCATTCGCGCGTGGGAAACGGCCTTTACCTCTTCCGATGGCCCCCTTTCCCGAGAGGGGTCTCTCGCCGAGGCGAAGCCCCCGGGGCCCGGGCGAGTCTCCGAGATGAATTCAATCGACACCGTGGTCACGGCGCATCAGTTATCGAGGGAAAAAGCAGCAGCCCACATATGCTCTCCTCGCTTAACAGCTTTAACTTGCCTTTTTCTCTTCTGGTACAGTAGAGCAGTTTACCATGGAGACCAGCTCTAACTGGAACGCTGGCTCACATCGATTTCTTGCTTTCTCATTAGAACGGCACCAACTGAAGAATGCAGGGAAGACACACACTGCCAAATGTAGGGGGAAAGTGGTAAAAATGAAGAAGGAGCCACTGACAGCTGGGGAGCAGCTGTTCTTCCCCTGGGGGGCAATTAGCCGGCGAGGGGGGGAGGTCCGCGCCACCGGGACCCCGGCCGAGCCCCGCGTGGCCGGCGGGAGGGACCCTGTATAGCGGGGGCAAAAAGGGTAAGCAGAAGAAAAAGGGAAAAAACCGTCAGGTACAAAAGGAAACGCTCCACGCTCACCTAATGGAGTGGAATAAGAGTGCAGAGAGAACGGCTAGTTACATTTCAGCAGATGAGAAAGACAGAGGCGATGGGAAAAGAGGCGAACAGTTCCCAGCAGCACAGGCGACTAGTTCCCGTGACCCTTTGGAAGAGCGACGTGCGCTCCCAACGCCAGCTCTACCTGGAGATCGGGCTCTCTCCCGTAACGGATGCTAGCAGCCCTCCCGCGCCCGGCGCTAGCAGCCCTCCCGCGCCCTCAGCCTGCGCCACAGCCACAGCGGCCGCTCTTTCCCCTGAGGACTTAAGAGAAATGCGTTACCTGTTGATGCCCCGCTGGCCGCTCGGCTTCGCTCGTCTCTTAACGCCCAGGAAAAAAGACGCCCTCCTCCTCCTCTTCTTCCTCCTCCTCGCTCCTTATCCCTCGAGGATGGCAGGCAGGCTGGAGGCTGAAAAATACGAAAAGCCCGTCACATCTTCCCCCGGTAGCCGCGCGGCTTCCTTCGACGGCCGGGGGCTGCCCCGTTCCCCCCCCCCCCCTCCCCCGGGAGCCGCGGAGCCGCCGCGAGAGCCGAGCGGGTCGGCGGCTCGGGCGGCTGGGGGCTCGCCCCCCGCTCGCAGGGGCGGCTCTCGAAGCCGACGGCCGCCGTTTCCTTGCTGGGGCAGGTAGCCTCTGGCGACGGCTCGGGGATGGCGGAGCCCGGGCTCGGGGAGCCGCGCCTCCCGCCGCTGCCCTTTCTGTGCTTCCCGGAGAGGTAGCCTCGGCTCTAGCCCACCTCGGCAATGACAGCGTCTGGGTCTTGGCAGCGACAGCCCTGCTGTCAGTGTGAGGAAAGACTTACCCGCATTCGGGTCCTGGACAGAGGAAGGAGGGAGCGAGGGGGTCTCATTGGGTTTTACTTGAAGGAAAAATTGGGTCCTTTTAAAAATCGGGGCTCCGAGCCATTTTCCTACCTTTCCACCTCTTTTTTCTTTCTCATTTTCTTTCTCTTCTTTCTTTCTCATTTTCTTTCTCTTCTTTCTTTCTCATTTTCTGTCTCTCTTTTCTTTCTTTCTCATTTTCTTTCTCTCTCACTCTATGTGTCTTTCTCGCTTCCTCTCTTCCTTTCTGTCTTTTTCTCTTTCTCATTTTCTTTCTCTCTTTTCTTTCTTTCTCATTTTCTTTCTCTCTCACTCTATGTGTCTTTCTCGCTTCCTCTCTTCCTTTCTGTCTTTTTCTCTTTCTCATTTTCTTTCTCTCTTTTCTTTCTTTCTCATTTTCTTTCTCTCTCACTCTATCTGTCTTTCTCGCTTCCTCTCTTCCTTTCTGTCTTTTTCTCTTTCTCATTTTCTTTCTCTCTCACTCTATGTGTCTTTCTCGCTTCCTCTCTTCATTTCTGTCTTTTTCTCTTTCTCATTTTCTTTCTCTCCTTTCTTTCTTTCTTTTTTCTTTCTCTCTTCCTTCTAATTCCTTTCTTTCTTCCTTTTTCTTTCTTTCTTTCCCTCCCTTCCTTTTTTCCTTTTTCTTCTTTTCTTCCTTCCTTCCTTTCTTTTTCTGTCTTCCTTTTTCTTCCTTCTTTTCTCCCTTCCTTTTCTTTCTCTCTCTCTTTTCCTTCTTCTCTTTCTTTCTCTCTTTTCCTTCTTCCTTTCTTTTTCTGCCTTCTTTTCTTTCTTTTTTCCCTTCCTTCCTTTTGTTTTACTGCCTTCCTTCCTTCTTTTCTGTCTCCTTTCTTCTTCTTTCTTTCTTTCCTCCTTTCTTTCCCCTTTTCTTTCTTTCTTTCCTCCTTTCTTTCTTTTTCTTTCTTTCTTTCCTCCTTTCTTTCTTTTTCTTTCTCTTTCTTTCTTTCTTTCTTTCTTTCTTTCTTTCTTTCTTTCTTTCTTTCTTTCTTTCTTTCTTTCTTTCTTTCTTTCTTTCTTTCTTTCCTCCTTTCCTCCTTTCTTCCTCTCTCTGTCTCTGTCTCTGTTTTTCTCTCTCTCGCCCAATTCCCATAGACAGGGTAAGCTGACTTGTAAATTAAAATCCCTGCTTGCATTTAAAATACTCCCTGTGCTATTGACTACCTGAGTGACCTTGAACAAGTCCCTCTCCCCCTCCCCAAAACCCCTACAACCTGTGTGATTTTCAGCAAATCTTGGGTCACTTCTCCTCCCGAAACTCGGCGGGCACTAGCTCTCGGGGTAACCTCAAGTCAGCCTCTTCCCTCATTTTCCCTGCCTGATTCTCAGGGGGTCTCAAATGCTACAGCCGGGAGACCAGGAGGGGCTTGAGACTTAGAGGGTCCCCGAGGTCCCTTCCAGCCCGAAATCCCCTGATGAGAAGAATGCCGGCCGATGCTGGCATAGCGGTGGACAGAGTATTTTACGGTCATTTTCTCACCGAGCCCCACAATAGCCTCGCCAGGAAGGTACCGCGGGCATTATTAACCCCATTTTATACCACGGGGAAGCTTCGGCTCAGAGGGGTAAAATTTTGCCTGGAGTCACACGGCAGACCTTAGGTCAGAGGCACGATTTCAGTTGGGGTCTTATGTTCCCAAGGCTCCCAGCTTCAGAGCGGGGAGGGACCTCCCAGACCATTCCTCCCCATAGACACGCTTTATTTTTTGAATGGTATTTCTTAGTTTTTGACATTGATAAGCTTTTGCTTCCCATTTCCTTGTCCCTCCTTCCTCTCGCCTCTCCCCGGGAGCGCGAGCCGTCCGAGCTAGAGTATCGGCGCACGACCACATCGAACATATTTCCACATTTGTCATGTTGTGAAGACGCACACACTTTACAGGGGAGGAGACCGAGGGCCAAGGAGGCTGAAGGCTTGGCCAAGGTCACCCAGCTAATGGGGGGCGAATTTGAACCCGAGGCTTCCGCCTTCCAGAGCCGAGGCTCCTTCCCCGAGACCTTTCTCTTTAGCCTCTGATGATCTATTCTCCTCCCAATCACTCTATTACAAACAAGATGAAAACAACTGGATTGCCTCATACATATTGATCATCGGCGTTCGCACAATCTCCCAAGGATCGAGCGCGCCTCCGCTACGGCTAGCCCCTCCGCCGAGCCAGAATCCCCCCCCCCCCCAACTCCATTGCTCTCCAACCTGGGAGGGGGTTTTTAAGAGGCAGGAAGGCAGCGCAGCGAAAACAACAACCGACCGAACCTTAGTTCAAACCTCGGCTCCACCACTCGCTACCTAGGGGAGCTCGGCGCGAGACATTCCCTTGCTCTTGCCCGGGCCTCAGTTTCCCCCTCTGTAAAAATGAGCAGGTTGGATTAGATGCGAGCCTAGATTAGACCGAGGCGCCTCTGGAGAGCCGGCAAATACATTAAGGAACTTGGATTTCACCAGAGCAGAAATCCCCTCCGCCGAGGCTGATCTCCCACGCGCCCCCCACCCCGATTTACCGCCTTAGAAGTTGTGGGCTGCTCAGAGAGGTTGAGGGCGGTCTCCGCGACCACACAGCTGGAACACCTCGAGAGTCGCGGCAGGTAGCAGGGTGCACGGGCACATTGCAGTCCCTCTCCAACTTAGCGGCTGCTCTTGGAGAGCGACGCCGCGGGCGAAGCTTCGGGCGAGCCAGGTGCCCGCTCGCCCGCCCGCCCGCCCTTAGCTGGGCTAGCACGGGAAACGTCTCCCGAGGGTTTGCCAGTCTTTTTTCCCATTCACTGAGCGTACATCGAGGCGGCGGCAGCCGCCCCCCGCCCGGCGCATTCGCATCCCGCCCTCCACCGCGGTCTCCCCCGACCCCCGGTTGGCTGCGTCCTCACCTCTGCCTGTTGAAAGCCTCCCTTCCTTCGCAGCTCAGCTCGAGCGGTGCCTCTGTCTCAGGCGGCTCAGTCCCCGGCTGGAAGGGCTCGCTCCCGCCTCCGGCTCCCCTTCTCTCAAAGAGCCTGGAAGTCCCGGCCGCTCCGGGGGCACCGGCGGGTGGGGAGCCCACCGCAGGGGCAGAAGCGGGGCTCCCCAGGAAGCTGGCTCTCAGGAGGGGCTCGAGTGCGATCGGTTCGGGCTAGCTGGGAAAAAGGAGAGAGAGAAGGAGAAAGGGACAGAGAGAGAGAGAGAGAGAGAGAGAGAGAGAGGGAGAGGGAGAGTGTGAACGAGAGGAGAGACAGGGAGAGAGTGAGCCCTGCGAACGGGAGATCAGGAAAGGCTTCCTATAGGAGGCGTACCCGATTTCTCTAAGGGTTATCATCACTCAGCAATGACCATAGTCCCTTCCGTCCCCGCCCTCTCGAATTCCTCCTCTAAGGCTGCAAGCTCCAAGGCTCTCTCCTTCGCTCATGGCTCTTGACCTTGTGTTTGGATTTTAGCTATCTAGGGGTCAGGGTGAGCTGCTGAAATCATCTGGACTTGGGAAACAGGTTCTAGATTCCGAGCCCACTTTTAGCATCGATGATGTGTGTCACCTTGGGTAAATCACCTAGGTTCTCTGTGCCTCAGTTTCCTCATCTGTCCAAGAAGAGGACTGGAGCAGAGAGCCTCTGTGGTTCCTTCTCGGATCTGATGTGTGACTTCACCTCCCCAGCCTCAGTTTCTACATCTGTTTAAAAAAAAGGGCGAGAGAGAGAGAGAGGGAGGGAGAGAGAGAGAGAGGGAGGGAGGGAGGGAGGAGAGAGAGAGAGAGAGAGAGAGAGAGAGAGAGAGAGAGAGAGAGAGAGAAAGAGTTTGTACTAAATGGTCCCTTTTCACTGCAAATTCCCTGATCCTCTGTGGACTATGTGGAGCCCTAGCTCGGGACCAGGGCCTGTCATTTTTTCATATCAGTATCCTGGGCCCAGAGCCGGGGGACACAGTCTGTGTCCTAGGTGCCTAAGACGTGAGCGTGGACTTGATCTGCTGACAACCTTCGGAGAGATGGCAAGGACCTGGAATTGCCACCGGCCCAGAAAAGGGCCTCAGCTCCATAAGATGACTATCCCAGTTGCTGATTTTCCTTTGATGTCCTTCGCTTTCCACAGGCCCCCGAGCTCCTCTGCTAATGGACAAACCTGTTTATTTTTTTCTGTGTATGTTTTTGCAGTTTCTGCTGAGTGGCCCCACTATGCCAATAGGTTCCACTTCATGACTCATTTTTATCAAGTAGCAGCAAAACATCTGGTCTGTTGGCCGGCCGAACATCTGGTCTGTTCCTATGGTTCTAGCCTCGGACAGCTCGCCACGCTTATTTTCTAAAATATTCTTCGACCCAGAGTCCCCCAGTAATTCTTTTGTCGATCCACATTTTGAGGGCTAATTGCTGTTATTAACCTTCGTGATAATCATCTGTAATAACAATAATTAAGCTGTTACTTATAATAGCTGGCTTTTCAGGAGCATTTTAAAAGTTTACAAAGTGCTTTCCTCCTAAAAACCTCTGAGCCGGCCCACGGGATCATGAATGAGAGAGGGAGGACCCAGAGAGCATCATCACGGTCATCCCCACTGGACAGAGAAGGAAACCGAGGCACACAGTAGGGAAGGGAAATCTGCTCAGGGTCACACAGGTGGTTACCAGGGATCTTAACTGAGATCTTTTCTCTCCCTCCAGCACTCTCTCCTCCTTCCCGAGGCTTTCTTGTAGCTGACCAAACCGAGGCTCACGGCAGTGAAATGGCTCGCCCAGAGTCAGAACCCTATGCAGTGAGAGCCAGGGTCCACCCCGAGTCTCCTGACTCCAAACCTACTGGCCTTGTCACTTCAGAACGTTGGCTCTCTGCTTGTGCAGAGAAGGACGAGAAAGTGGAGAAGAGGTGGGGGTCCAGAGGTATGTGATCTTATATACACAGTACATACAATATCCACAATATTAGGAAACCAACTGCTGTGTGGGGTTTGGGCTGAGCTGCCTTTTTTTTTTTCCTTTTCTTTTCTCATTTTAAATCTTGGTAGCAAGGGAAGGTTCTATGGGGAGGAGGGGCGGAGGGGGTCGATTTGAAAACAAAGATCGTCTGAAAACAAAAGAACTGCCTCTAAAGATAATGAAACAGACCCAGCAGCCCGGGAAGCAGGTCCCGTCCATCTGCAGTCGGGTTCCGAGCTGACTCAAAGGCCGGCTTTGGAAATCGAGAGCAGGCAGGCTGACGGCTTAGGAGCCCTGCCTGCCAGTGAGCCGCAACAGGTTGACTCCCTGGGAACCAGGAGAGAACGTCATCGTCTTGAGCGACTTAGCCGCAACTCAAAAATGAGCAGTGGAAGTATTCTGCTGGGGTTCAATCAATTCACTTCTCTGCTCCAGGACGGGCAAGATCTGGTCAGCTAACCAGAAAAAGATCTGAGAGGCTCGCTGGACCGAAAGCTCCACAAGAATCAGTGGGGTGATATGGCAGCCTCCTTACCACCCCCCCCCCCCCCCCCCCCCCCGGCCAAAAAAAAAAAAAAAAGGGAAACTGAGATCTGGAGCTTCACACACACACAACACACACACACACACACACACACACACACACAGAGCTTCCGGGAATAAGGAGGCGATGTGCTGTGGTGTTCCGTCCCGGTCGGCTCCCAGCCGGGGTGCCGTGTTCCGTGGTGGGCGCCCCATTTTCAGAAGGCGCCCCCGGTTAGACTACATGGCTTCTGATGGCCAACACCAAACCAGGACTCTTTTTCTCTGCATTGCAGTGAATTGACCTGCCGTCTCCATATCTTTGATCTTAGGGTCTTGTGATGTAAACAACAAAACCGAGCCGGCTGGATTGTGTAGACGCGGCTCAAAGCCGAGACTCATTTACACACCGGCTTGGTTTTTTTTTTTTTCTTTTTCTTTCTCCCCCTCTCCCCCCCCCCCCCCCTCCCGTGGTACTTTAAATGCTAAACGCACACTGACTTCTTCATTTCCTAGAACTGTAGAATTATCAGCAAACCGGGGGGGGGGTGTGGGGGGGAAGCTGCAGCGGGGAGCAGCGGGGGGGAGGGGGAGAGGCGGCGGGGGGCGTCGAAGGGGAGGGGTCTTTCAGTGAACATTTGCCAGGCTGAGAAGCAGAGGCGCCGCACTTGGGATGGAAGGAGAAACGGTCCCCGAGTCGGGGGAGAAGGAGAAGATTCCATAACGCCAGTTCCAGGGAAGGGAGCAGAGAGCACGCAGTAGACAGCCATTTCCTCCCGGAGCACAGCCAGAGCGAGCCTGGCTTCCCTACCCCGAGGAGAGCAGGGACACAAAGAAAAGCTCCCCGACGCGCCCAGAGATTGCGAGCGGCGCTTCTCCGGCGTCCAGAGCCGGGAACCCAGTGGCTGCCGAGCGGCCGGGGAATGGGAACCCCAGCGGGGAGGGACGTTACTGGCCGCCCGGGGGAATGGGGACCCCGAGGGAGCGATGTTACCGGCCTCCCGGGGCCGGGGAATATGATGGAGACGGGGAAGCGGGGCGAGGCGGCTGGAAACAGGCTCGGGAGAGCGGCACGCGCAGGGGGAGAAAAACGCCAACGCAAGGAGAACGGGGCAGAGTTAGCAGGGAGCAAGCCAGCGGCGAGCACTTAAGCGCCCACGTTTGCTGGACGCTGGGGAAACAAAGTCAAACATGGCTCGGCGCCTGCCCTCAGCCAGCTTCCATTTATTTGCTCATGATCCCAAGCTGGCTGAGAAGAGATGAGAAGCTCTACCTTCTTGCCTTCTTGGCAGAGGCGAGGGTCTGGGGGTCCCAACAGGGTGTGTTCTGTCAGGTTCATTTGATGTGTTGCCTAGTTTTGCTGAATTGTTCCCCGCCCCAACACAGAAACACACACACACACACACCTTTTGCTTTGATGTAAACTGGGGTTCATTTTTTGTTACAAGGAATGACTCACTGGCTAGGTGAAAGGCTATATCCCAAACTGGTTATGTAAAGACCCAAATTATCCATCAATTTACAAAAAGACAGAACCAAGCTGAATCAGAACAATATACAATGAGTACCCATGTACTCATTGTATATGTAAATAGAGGAGCACTGAGTGAAAATCCAATTCCAAGCAAGGCAAAGCAAAACACCCGAGCCCTAGAGGAGACCCAGAGAATAGTTAAGGAAAAGGAGCTCCTTGGAACAGCAGAGATGGGGGCCGAAAGAGCAAAATGTCACCCACATCACCCAACAGGGTCACCCCAGTGACTGGTTTTCCGTGTTTGGGTTTGTTTGGGTTTTGCTCAACTCTCTTTCTTTGCTAAAAGGGAAGGTCTGCTTAGGGGGCGAGAAGGGGAATGGCCACGGTGAGCTCCAGAAATGGTAGTGCTACAGAACAAAAGACACCGGGAAAATATTTTCTTTTTACAGAGAGGAAGGAAGATGGGAAGAAGGAATGAAAGAAAGATGCTGCCGGACATAGGACAGCGCAGGGAAGGTGACTAGGGGATGACACGTCCCCAGGGGAGGATGGAGACACGGGGGCAACAGGATCTGTGAGCCGCAGCAGTGTCCAGCCATATGCCAGGGGAGCCGGTCACTCCTCTCCCGGTCCTCGGTATTTCTTCTCTGACACCGTAGCTACCCTCTGTGGTATCTAGCTTGGTGGATGAGGAAAAGGAAAAGAGAAGAAGGAAAGTGTCTGTGTCCCTAGACCAAAGCGGACAGCACAGATAGCTGCTGCACTGCAGGAGAAAGCGACATTGGGGAAGCAGGAGGAGGAGGACCAGCTGGCCCGAGTGTCTAGCCGGCTGGACGTGACCCTCTGCCCCGGAGTTCTGTGTTTCGGGGGAGTTCCATCCGCCAAAGGGATCTGGTATCACCCTGTGTCCTAGAGAGGTTTTAAACTGAGAAGGAGACGGTGGGAACGAGGAGGGAGGGAGGAAACTCTGTCCTCGGTCCATCAACCACCGAGAGAAGCTGCAGTGTACGAAGAATAGCTATTGAGAAAACCAGCAGTTCAGAGGAGACAAAACCCAAGAAGGGAGCTAGAGTAAAAGCCTGGATGCAAATGTTTGTACATCAGTGCCCAAAGTTTAGGCGACGGGCAAGAGGAAGAGGTCTTTGTGCTGACTGACCTTATGGGTATCTCTGAGACATAGTGGGAGGAGGCCCAGGAATGGAATGGGACTCCAAATGCGGTATTCCTTATAAAAAAAAGTGGCAGTGGGGTGTGTGTGTGTGTGTGTGTGTGTGTGTGTGTGTGTGTGTGTGTGGTGGTGAGGGGGAGGACTGTAAGCATCATACATTAAGAAGGCAAACTTGTGTGAGCAAATCTAGTAACCAGACCGGGTTTGGAAGAATGGAAGAGCACTTGGGTTAAGATCAGTGGGAGGAGAAATAGAGGCAATTTGGTCATCCCGTATGCTACAGATCACCTGGAATGAAGAGAAATCTATGAGGTCAGGAAGCACATCACAAGCCTGGCTCAGAGGCGTGATATATCGGCGATGGGGGACTTCCATTATCCACACATCTGCTGGAACTCTCTCTCTCTGCCAAAAGCAGGGCAGCTAATAACTTTTTGACTTGCCCTAGTGATAATTTCATTTTTCAAAAAGGAGTGGAATCAACAAGGGAAAAATCTATACTATAAAACTGGGAGGATTTAGTTGCCAGGGTGAGAATGAGGGAAACTTTGAGGGGACCATTTCCTCCCAGAGTTTGTGACTGAGCCAAAGAAAGCAGGGCACAGTGTGGCATGAACCTCAGACTTGGTTTGGGAAAGGAGATTTCGGTCGGTACAGAGGAGAAAGTGGGAGTTCCTGGACTAAACTGCTACAGGGGAAGGATGGGCGATGCTCGAGAATAAGATTCCGAAGACGCAGAGAAAAATAGAATCGGATAAAGGTATAAAGACCAGGCTTATCAAATTTGCAGATGACACAACAATTGGGAGGGAGAGTTAAAATACTAGATGTCAGAGCCAGGTCCTGAAAAGATCTCAATTGGCTAATGCATTGGGCTGAAGCGATTAAGATATGATTTAAGAGGATGGACTTGGTTCAGAAAAATCAATGTCATCAGTACAGTGGGAAGGAGGAGCTGGCTGGTATTTTGTCCAAAAGAGATCTGGGGGTTTGAGTGGATGGGAAGCTCAGAGTCACTACAGGGCTAGAAAGTAGAGTCCTGCTCTCCTCTGCCCTAGTCAGACCACATCTCGGAAAATCTGATCCGGGAAGGCCCTTCTGATCCCTGCTCCTCCCCCAACCTCCTCACCTTACAATTGAGGAAACTGAGGGCCAGAGAGATAATATGATTTGCAGGAGGTCACACAGGTGGGGGGGCAGAACTGAGATTGGAGCCCAGGTCCCCCAAAATCCAGAGTGCCTTTTTCATAACCATGCTGTCTGGGGTATTGTGCCCAGTCCCGGTACCCGATTTTAGGCAGGGCATTGCCAAGTTGGAGTGTGGGCAGAAGGGCGGCCAGGGTTAGGAAAGTCCTTGAGTCCAGGCCATCTGTTGATGGGGACTGCAGATGTTTAGCCCGGAGAAGAGAAGACTGAGAGGGGGAAAGAGGGAAAGGGAGCAGGCAAAGCAGGCTTGGCTAACTGTCTTTGTGGAAGAGGGATTGGATTTGTTCGACTGGGCCCCAGAGGGCAAAACCAAGAATAATGGGTTGGAAGTTGCAGAGAGGCAGATTGAGGACTTGATGGAAGGAGAAACTTCCCAATCATTAGAGTCATCCAAAAGTAGAATGAGCTGCCTCTGAGAAATCTGGCAGCATAGACCCGGCTCAACATCTGGTACCCGGAGTGATGGTGACAGCTCCAGTCCCCAGCAGATAATATTTTCCTTTTTTGGATTCGGGCGTTGCTTTGTAACAGCTCATGTGTACGAATGAGCAGGGAATGGTTAATGCAGACCCCCTTTGGCGCATTCGTACACATGAGCAGTGAATGGTTAATGCAGACCCCCTTTGGTGCTGTCCAGGGCTAGAGGAGGTAGGGCGAAGACTCAATGCGAGTTTAGCTGGGGTAATTCATGTTCTGCTCGCCATCAGGAACACTGGGGCTGGCTGACATCAGAGGGGTGGAAGCCATCACGATAGGGCCCTGGGGTCCTTGGTTTACAATCCAAGGACAGATTAATCAAGGGCTCCCAGGTGCCTGCTTTAGATTTCTGCTGTTGCTGGCTCACTTGCTGGAGAGAAGCTGCAGAAAGGGCTTGAAAGAGATGCTACCGAAAAGGAGATTGTGTTTATGTCTTTTTTTTTTTTCATTTAGGAAAATATTTCTGTCACGCTCTGATAGCAGTAACAGAGAGAAAGCCATCCCTATCGGCTCAACATTTTAATTGGATTAGTAACTCTTTCCCCCTCCCCGCTAGGAAAAAGCTACCAAAGGAGAGGAGATCCGGAAGCAGCATCCACTGGGGGAGGCGGGGAGGGCCTGGGAGACCACTGTCAAGTCCCGCTCTGTCACACGCTGACCGTATGACTTTAGCTAAGTGTCCTGATCTCTCCAGGCCCAAGGTGGCTCTCTAAAACTCAAACTCACTCCTGTTAATCTGGAGAAGCTTTGCATGTCCACGTGGCACAGGGACTTCCTGCACCACTGAAATCCCCATTCGAGACTAAAAACAAAACCCAAACGAGAAGAAAGCTTGCTTGGCTGTGGTAGAAGAGAAAGAACAGGGGTTTGGGGATGGGAAAACTGTCCTGAAATGGTTACCTCTGTCACTCACTGGCTGTGTGCACCTGGGCAAGTCACTTTCTCATATGGAAAATGAGGAGTTTGGACCAGATGATTTCAGCTCTAAATCTATGATCCTCTGACCCTGGACAAGTTCCCAGATTTCCCCGAGCCTCAGTTTCCTCATCTGTGAAATGGAAAAAAATTAATAATATGTACAACTTATAGTGCTACTTTATAGTGTCAAGTGAATGGGAAGTGGGTGTACCGACACCCTAAGATTCTGAAAGCAGGGCATATATATTTTATATATATATATATATATATATATATATATATATATATATATTTGCACCAACATACACACACACACACACATATATATACATATATATTTATATATATATGTGTATGTATATATGTGCACCTGTATATATAGTGTGTGTGTATATGTATATTTGTTGTCCTTCAGCCCTTTTTCAGTCGTGTCCAACTCTTCATGACCCATTTTAGGAGGTTTTCTTGGCAAAGATACTGGAGGGAGTTGTCATTTCCTTTTCCGGGTCTTACATTATTGCCATCTAAATAGCTGGGAGGGTCACAGGGAGAGAGCAGATCGGGAAAAGACCTCGATCAGAGGACCGGTTTGTATGGCCCCCAAATTCATTCAAGAATGGCCAGAAGAGCAGGAAGTGACTAGAGCGAGGTGGCCCTGTGGACAGACCATGGCCCGGGAGCCAGGATAACCTGGACTTAAATCCCCCTTGGCCATCTACCGGCTGTGACCCCAGGCAACTGATTTAACTTGTCAGTGGCCCAGAGCACCCTCTGAGGTTCCTGAGAAAGCCTCCATTAACCTTAGAGTGTGATGAAAACTATTATCCTATCTGAGGCACACATCAATGCTAGTTGGTAAGTACCAATATAATCTCCACTTTAGAGCTGAGAAAATGGATTTCATGCAGAGAGAGGTTAAGTGACCTGCCCTCAGGTGAACAGGTAGGCTAGGAAGTACCGTGGCTCCATGGGAACTCAGGACTCTCTTGACTGAGGTGGTGCTTGGTCTTCTAAAGCACTTTTCTACAAAAAAGCACTTGGGTTCGTTAGGTCCGGTAGTCCTAGGAGAGGCAGTGGCAGATGGCAGGTGACAAGGTGGTCTTGGAATCGGGAAATTCCAATCTTGCTTTTGACACCTCAGTTTCCCCATTTGTAACACGAGAAGTTTGGATTACATGTTCTCTGTGGCTACGGTCTCCTTCCATCTGTAGACCTACCTAGGGTCCTATACAGCTAACAAACAGGTCACAAGATTGGAAATCAGAACCCCAGAGCTGGAAATGATCCCAGAGATCATCTGATCCAGTCTTTTCATTTACAGATGGGACAGCTGAAGCCTCACTAGGTGGAACCTAGGTCTAAGGTCAAAGAGGTAGGAAGAACAGACAGGCAACATGTGGATAAGAGTCCAGATTCTCTAACTTTCCACTGTGTCGAAGGCTCAGGCGACTAAGTCATTCTACAATTTACTGGGGAGATGACCATCTGCATTGGTGGAAGGAGTTTCCACAATGGGAGTTCCCCACACCAATGACATCACAGAAACCAAGTCAGTCAATCCTGTCACGGAAACATCATTTGCCATCAGGCTTCCTTCTTCCCATTGGTTCCTCAACCAGTTGTGAGTTTAGGAGCAAGAATAAACCAGGACATGCCCTTGGATGGGAGAGCCACAAAGTAGTTCTGGGGAAAAAAATGGAGGTGGCCCCCAGATCAAGGTTCATAATTATCCTAATTCCAATTTCTCCAATGCCTCGAGTGGTACAAAATGCTTTCCTCACAACCACCCTGTGAAATAGGTCCTGCCGGAACTGTGATCTCCATCGTATGGACCAGGAGAGCAAGGTTGTGAAACGTTATGTCTTGCCTGTGGTCAAACGGTTAGGAAGCATCTGAGGCAGACCTCCCAGTTCCAAGTCCATTACTCCATCCACCATGCCAGGCTGCCTCCCATCAGCGACCTGCTCTCCTCCTGGAGCCCACAGATGTTTCCGGGAATGGCCGTGGGTGCTCCTAGGAGGAGCTGGGAGTGATGGGAAACACATGGCAGGAGGAGCCTGCATACTTGACCAGTTCTGTGGGCTGGAACTCGAGGGTGAGTTTGTCTCGCTTCAACTCAAGTTTCAGCGGGGCCAGGAGGCGAGGATCAGGGCAGAGAGGCAGGGAGCCTAGTATACAGTCCCAACTCCACCAAGACACAGTTGCACACCCTTGAGCAAAGGCCTCTCCTCATCGCGCCTTGGTTTCCTCACCTGTGAAACGAGAGCATTGCCCTGGATGATCCTCTGGTCTAAAGGACCCTTCCCGTTCCAACAGTCTAGGATTCTGGGCAGTCAATGGTGCCAAGCAGCTGTCTCGTTGGAGGGGGGGCAGATCAAGGTCAAGGACTGGAAAAGGATTCAGTCTGTTCTCCAGCATGGATGGCCACCTTTTCCCATCAGCGGGGTCCTGCCAAACACGTTACCCTGGTTGTGGGAAAAGCGCTGGGGTGGGACAGACCAGGCCTGCCATGAGGATTGCTCTCAGCCCTTCCCCTGTGGAACTGAAAGCATTTTTTAACAGTCCCCCATTTCTGTCTCAGAGGACCTGGCGGAACCATAAAAAGGGACCGTCAGGCTCTCGTCTTTACTTAGCCCTGTCTACCGGTCTCTGGCAGAGCCAGCACTAGCACGGGGCCAGTGGGTTTTGGACAAACTTGAGGCAGAGCACCCTTGCTCCCTATGGCAACTGTTGTCCTCATTCTCACTTCGATGCTTTCTGGCGATACACCCAACCGGGAGCCGCCAATTCCATGTGGTCTCCCTTTTCTGGACCCACTTTCCCATTCTCCATTCTCCTGGCTCTTGAGGGCACTAGTGCCAGACTCTGGGGGCCAGGCTAGCCCCTGTCCTGGAATGAACACGTCCACAGCCAGTTGGCTTTTGGGTCATCGCCCCACCGTGGAATTTACCCCAGGTATAGTCATGGTTAATTAGAGCTCTGGTCTTTCCATGTCTCTATCTCTGTCTGCCTCTTGTCTCTCCATCTCTGTCTCTCTCTCTGTCTCTCTTCTTCTCCAAGACTATGCTTTGGGAACCAGCCACCGGGATCATAGCCTTTCTCTAGAAGAAAGTGTCAGAGGGCTCTGGTTCCTTCAGACTCTTTGAGTTCACAAATGATCTTCATCATGAGATCGTCCGGCATCGACCTATTTGAAACCCAAATTTTCTTGCACCTGTAAGAAACATTTCTCTAAGAGCAGATGAGTTTTGGAAGGAATGAAGAATAAGAGAAGCCAGTCCCTTCTCTGGCCTTCTGATCTCTAAGGTCCCCCTCCAGCTCCAGTAGTCCGGAGGCCTAGATTCTCCAGCAGAATGCAAAAACAGGGTTCCCACCGGGCCTACTCTCACTGCATCTTAGGCCAAAAACATTCTTTTTGAAGGGAGGGAGAGGGGCTGCTGGGGAGGTGTGGCTGGGAAATACTTCTCTGGCTGGTCAATGGGGAGGGGAATCCATGGGTTTCTGGTAGGCCAGCCAAATTCGATGGAGAGCAGCCAGGAAAAGGAGCAAGCAAGACAAAGGCTCAGTTGAGGGGGAAAGTATGTCCAGATGCAACATGGTGGCACTTGTGAGGATGAAGACCTGATCTGAGCTCAGAACAACTTGGAAAAGGTGTTGACCTAGAAAGGATGGTATGGCTACGACTAGGAGCAGAACATTCTCCACGTCTTGCCCCTTGTTGGAAGGAGAGAAATCTTTCTGCCCCCAGGAAGCTCTCCCACCAGCGATGGGTGAAAGTAGACCAAGAGACAAAAGATCAGTACTGTGTGAAAAAACCAATCGCACCCTGGGCTTCTGGGATTTGAGGCCAAAATAGGCCTGGATCCAATTTGGACTCCCTCTTCCTGGGTTTCGGAGGGAGACTCTGCTAACTGTGGGTAACTGTGGATGGCTACATGGAACTACTACGGGAGATGCAGCTTTTAGGAGACTGGGCTAGTGGGAAAGCTTTGGCTCATCCAGGAGCATTAGGGGAAAAACCCAAATCTTTCCAGTCAAAGCTCCTTGGGAGCCCACAGACTGAGAGGAAAGGACTCAACTAATTGAACTTAATTGTGCCAGCCTGAAGCATCTGTTCAGTATAATGGATTTCCCCTTGTTCTTGACCCTGAAAAATAGAGGGAATAGGGTAGAGATGGGGAGCTATGGCATGTCAAGTATAAAAACCCTTACCGGGACTTGGGGCAGCAGCAGGTCGGGGGCAGGGGAGGCTTTTGGCTGTTTCAAGCCAAGCATTTTGCTTTCCTAGAGCAATGCGGCATTTTGGGAGCTGGTCAGGGATGGGTTAATAATAGGAAACCACAGAGACAGGGGCTGTCACAAACGCAATGGGTCTGTTTGATGTGACAAAAAAACAAACAAACAATCCAGAGGACATAGATTTAGAGAGGAGACCTTAGAGGCCATCAGGCTCAACTCATTCTACAAAGGAGGAAACTGAGGCCCCATGAAGTTCGATGGCTTGCCCAAGGCCACACAGCTAAGAAATGGCAGTATCTGGATTTGAGTCCAGTCTATTTCCCAGTGCGCCATGGACAATTCTAGGTATTTTCCCAAAGTATTTTCTAGGTAAAGCTCTGCCTCCAATGCATATTGGCGGGGTGATCCTGTGTGACCTCTCAAAGCCCTTGGGCTACTGGGGCCCAACTCCACTAGAAACAGGGAGCACTACACTGTGCAGTAGGTTCCCTGCAGGGCTGCATACTAATTTAGTTCTAAAAAAGAAATGTAGTGTTATCTCTCTTTTGTTGTCCTTTTATTTATTCTGTTAAATATTTCTCAATGACATATTAATCTGGTCCAAGTCAGACTCGGCAGTGCCCCGGGCCACACCGGACCTGCGGTCAGTGGTCCTGCGTCAGATACCTCCGCTCTAGGCGATTGTCCCCCGACTATAAATTGCAGAAAAGATGCCGACCTGATGCGGTAGAGGAAATTTCCTCACCTACCAGTTCCCAGTGAAATCACATCTCCAGTCTTTGGAGTCTGTAGGCTATAAGTCAAGTCATATTTATACTGATTTAATCGATATTTATTTATTTATCGGCAATTGAGGTTAAATGACTCGCCCAGTGTCACGCAACTAATAAGTGTCAAGTTTCTAAGGCTGGATTTGAGTCCGGGTCCTCCTGACCGCAGGGCCAGTGCTCTAGCCACTGTAGCATCTAGCTTTCCTTCAACAAGTATTTCTGAGTTATTACTTTAAGGCTACAAGGGCTGGGGATGCAAAAAAAGGCAAAACCCGACCAAAACCAGTACTTCTCTCCAGGAACCCCAATCTAATGGGAGGAGGTGGTTCAAACCGTGTGGTGGGTATTGACGGGAGAGGTTCTCTCACAGGTTCGTCGTGCCTTTCCTTGGAGTCCGAAGTCCTGACTCCGGATCCCTCCCGTGCTTGGCGCTGGCTGGGCGGCTCCGAACGAGCCTCTTAAGTGCTCCGAGTTTTCCTTTCTTCCTCTATGAAATGAGGGTCCATCAAATAACAGTCTTCGAAGGCCCTTCTAGTTCAATGACTTCCTAGGGCTCCAGGAGATGGAGTTAATAGCACCTGTACCCCCCTTCCCTCCCCCCTTCCGGGTTTTTGTGAGGTGCAAATGAGATAATGTGTGTAAAGTACCGCATAAATGCCAGCTATTAAATTAATTACATGAAATGAAAGGAAATTAAATGTAACTCTCTTTTCAGCTTTTGCCGCATTAGGCCCAACTCGTGCGTTTGCCTGATAAGCTGGAGGCCCAATATGCTTGCCCACTGTTGTTTGTCCCTACTTCGGTTTCTGGCTCCCAGCCCAATCTTTATTGATGGGGAGAATGTTTTGTTTTTCTGTACTACAGGGCTCCAGAATCCTGGTATTCGGAGGCTCATTCCTGACACCAGAGTGGGGGCTGGGGGTGGCATTCGGGGACCCACCACACCGCCCTGGCTCATTGTTTCTAGCTGGGCAGAACTCTAGAACGCTGGTATCTGTCCCCCCCCCCAAGAATTGTCACCTTATTAGCATGCAACCCCATACGATTGAAAACATCAACGTTTTCTTTAGAGAGACAATGTGGTCCAGTGGCTAGTGTTGGACTCTGCATTGGAAAGACCGGAATTTCAGTCCTGTCTGTGAGTTGCGACCTGTGAAATGGGGGCACTTTGCTTTGCTGCTCCATGGCTCGGTTTCCTGAGCTGAAAAATGAGGATAATCATTTTCACAATGCTTCCTTCGCAGCGTTGTGAGGCTTGAATGAGTGCTAGGCAAACACCCCGGCACTAGGTAAACGCCTTTTTATCCTACCCTCGGAACCCACAGAAAGCGGAGAAGTCCCAAGTGGGACCATCCTCCCTCCACTGACCTCCATGACAGCCCCCGGGGTTGGGGCTTCCCCTCCAAAGTCTCTTTGCCTGGGAGCCTTTGTGGGTATTATGCTGTCATTTTTTTGTTCTCTAGACAGCTCTTCCCAGGAGCCACCAGTCACTGGTCCCCCATGCGAAGCTCTCTCCTCTCAGCTCCCTTGCTGACTCTCACAATTCTGACACTCTCTAGCAGATGGCACTCACTGGCTTCCCCTGGGGACCAGCTCTCTAACTGCTTGTCCATATGGAGCAACTCCGGGGAAGTCTCCGGCTCTGTTTACAACTCACAATCACACCTCGGTGCCATTGCCATTGACTGCCTTTGAAAATTCACTTGGGAACCAAAAAAAGGCAAGCGGACACGCATCCTCCTTCGTATGTTGGAGTTCCCCATCCCTTAGCCTTTTCACCCAAAGGTCTCTCAAGGAGTAACGAGACTTGAGCCTTCCTGCCTGTATCTCTTGAGTGTTTTCCACTCCCAGTGAGTCAGTCCCCTTTCCCTTGCCTTCATGATGTAGGCCTCTGGGTGGTGTCAGAATCTCCCAGGCTTGGGGTCAGAGGGACACCCCCTTTCGCTCCCCACTTGGCTTTTTGTGCCTTCCATCTGTCCACTGGGTATCTAGGGGGAGTTATTCAAATTATCCTGGGGCTAGAAGTGATGAGAATATACATGTCTCTTTGGATGGAGTTCTGGGGACTAGTGGTGTGGAATATGGCAGATGTGGTCAATCTGTGGGTTGCTTTTTCTCAGTTGCTTTTTAACTCTGCTCCAAAGGCTTGCTTCTAGGAGTGGTATGACTGGGATGTTATAAGGATAGATGCTAATACAATTTTTTTAAATTAAAGCTTTTCATTTTTCAAAACACATGCGTGGATAAATTTTCAGCATCCACCCTTGCAAAACCTTCCTCCCATCCCCTCCCCTAGATGGCAAGTAATCCAATATATGTTAAACATGTTAAAATATGTTAAATCCAATATATGATACTAATGTAATTTAAAAGAACTTATTTTACTTTTACTGACGCTTTCCATCTTTGTATCTGTCATTGCTGAATGTAGGCCTCCTTCCCCCCTCATCCAGTGATCTGTCCCTGGTAAGAAGGATTTAAAAAGGAAAAAAAAAAGCAGATTATGAAATTTTCCACACCTCTTCTTCTGCAAAGAGAGTCCCTCACTTCTGCAAAGAGATGTACATTTTCTTATACCTTCCTAAGCTCAGTCATTACATAATTATATTGGGTAGGCTTCCTTTGTTCAGGTCTGTTTACATTGTGGTAGACATTGTGTAACTGTTCTCCTGGTTCTGCCTACTTCACTCTGCCTCAGTTCATCAAAATGTTCCCATAAGTCACTGGATTCTTTTCATATGTCATTTTCTTACAGCAGAGTACTATTCCATCATATTCATAAATGATTATTTTAGATACTCTCCAGTGATAGACGTCAATTTTGTTCCCAGTTCTTGATCTTTGGGTCAAATGGCATGGGTATGTTAGTCATTTTCTTCACATAATTGCAATTTACTTTCCAGAGTGATTGGACCAATTCACAGCTCTTCCAAACATCATATTAGATTGTCTGTCTTTTCATAGCCCTTTTAACATGAACTATTCTCATTTGTTGTCATCTTTGCTAATTTGCTGGGTATGATATGAAAACTCCAAGTAACTATGATTTCCATTGCTTTTATTATTAATAATCTGGAGCAGTCTTTAATTTGATTCTTAAATGGTTTGCGATTCTTCTTTTGAGGATATTACCATTTATTCACTGGGGATTGGTTCTTGGTCTCTCCTATTTATGGAATATCATGTGCCCTTAATAATAATCTGGAGCATTCTTTAATATGATTGTTAAATGGTTTGCGATTCTTCTTTTGAGGATTTTACCATTTATTCACTGGGGATCGGTTCTTGGTCTCTCATATTTGTAGAATATCACATGCCCTTATTAATAATCTGCAGCAGTCTTTAATTTGATCTTAAATGGTTTGCGATTCTTCTTTTGATTTTACCATTTATTCACTGGGGATTGGTTCTTGGTTTCTCATATTTGTAGAATATCATGTGCCCTTATTAATAATCTAGAGCAGTCTTTAATATGATTGTTAAATGATTTACAATTCTTTGAGGATTTTACTATTTATTCACTGGGGATTGGCTCTTGATTTCTCATATTTGTGGAGTATTATGTTTGTGTAGATATCTTGAGTATCTGAAATGACTTTGATAAAAGAATAAAAAGCATTAATAGAACTCAAAAAAGAAAAAAAAAACTAAAAAGAATAACAAAAATTAACTTCAAGGGGGAAGGAGGCCTACATTCAGGAATGACAGATACAAAGATGAAAAGCATCAGAAAAATGAAAAGCTTTAATTTAAAAAAATTGTATTAGCATCTATCCTCATAACATCCCAAATTATCTTAAAGTGGTTTCATTAAGGAACTCTAAGAAGGGGAAGGAGGGTCAGAGCTAGCTCTCCTGGCACTTGCACCCATGCCAACAATACAGCTTGCACTTGGGATGGATGGGACAATGAGAACTGACAATTGAGAGTAAGTAAAGTGGATCAATCCTGTCTTATCTGTCAAGTAGAATGTTCTTTGGAACAAAAGGAAGACAAAAATGGCTAACAGGTAGCCAAAATCCAGTATAAATGAGAAGTATGAGAGTACCTAGCTAACTTTGATGAAGTCAAGTACTTACTTAAAGTATGAGGAGAGGGGCAGCTAGATGGTGTAGTGGATAGAGCACCAGCCCTTAAGTCAGGAGGACCTGAGTTCAAATCTGGTCTCAGACACTTCCTGGCTGTGTGACCCTGGGCAAGTCACTTAATCCCAGTTGCCTCAGCAATAAAACAAACCAGTAATGAGGAAAGAGGAAATCTGTCCTACTCTTGGCCAGTGACCCTGATTCTAATTGCTGACAAAACTCAAGAATGTTTAATTAAAGCGATTGATAGCGAAAAATCCAGAGGAGGAAGCCATGATCATCAAGAGTTAGCATGGCTTCATGAGGAACGAGTCAGGTCACAATAACTTCATTGCCTTAAAAAAAAGGTTGCTTCCACAAAAAATGCTGCTATAAATACTCGGGCATATGGGAGACTTTTCTTTTGTCTTTGGGCATGTGACTAGAACTGGGATCTCTGGGTCAAATGGGATGGCTACCCTAGGCACTTTCTTTCATGATTCCAAGTGATTTTTCCATAACGGTTGGACCAGTCCACAGCCCCACCAGTTGGAGACGTCTGTCTTTCCACAGGCCCTTCCACGATGAGTTTTCTTTTGCTTTCACAAGGTCTCGTTAGTATCTTGACTCTTTGTTTCTCATTTTAAATGGCCTGGGCTTCTCTCCATCCTCCTGCATCTCTCTAGAGGAAGTGAGGGCTTAAATGGAGGATGGGAGTGTGGGGTGTGGGGTGGAGTGGTAGCAAGGTACCCCCTCCAGCATGTTCTCTGAGCACTGTTCTCCTATATTCCTGTATAATGTTTTATTCACTACACCTTTGCTTTCCAGAAGAGGACCAGATTCTGCCCAACCTTGACTCAAGTGATTGAGGTAAGGGGTTTATCTGAGAGCTGTGGGAGAATTTGAGGAGGGAGAGGATACAGCTGGGGATGAGCCAAGGGACTTAAATATAGAAGGACCATCAATAAGAAGATGGTTCTTGAGACCTTGAAGGTCAAGTGAAGGAATTCACCAGGAAATGATGTGATGGCCTGGGAGAATGTAGAACTGGAAGAGGCCTTGAGGAAAATATGGAAGACTTAGTTCGGTGAGACTGGAACATAGGTTGGATAAAAGGGACTGGTAGAAAATAAGCCAGGAAAGGTAGATTGGAGCCAGCTTCTGAAGAGTCCTATAGAGTCTACTTTGTATCCAAGAGGCAGTAGGGAGCTATGGGAGCTTTTTAGACGTAGAGCTTTTCATCAAGCAGATTATTTTGAGAACTGTGTGGAGGATAGATTGGAGAAGGTGAGACAGGAAGCAAGGAGACCAATTAGGAGGCTACTCCAACAGCCCAGGGATAGAGGTGATCTGGGTTTGACCCAGGGTGGTGACTGTGTGAATGGAGAGAGAGGGACAGATGTGAGAGATATTGTAGAGGCAAAAGGGACAAGGTTTGGCAACTGCATCTGGAAGGTAAGGGAGAGCCAGGAGGGGAGGATTACTCAGAGGTTGTGGACTTGAGTAGAGGGATGGCGTGGTCCTCCACAGAGTCAGGGAAGATGGGCAGATTAGGGCAGAATGAACCGATAGCATTTAGTTAAGAGCTTACTTTATACCAAACCCAGTGCTGAGTGTCGGGGATATAAATGCATGAGACACCGTCCCTGTCCACCGAGATCTTACCTTCCAGTGGGAGACAGCACATAGAAGGGACTGGTGACTAGGGAAGGGTTCTTTGGTCTAGGAAGTCACGGGGACATCTGAGTGGATGAGTCAATTGACACTGATTCATTCCAGAAATAATGGCAGTGTTGATTTGATTCCAGGTTTTGACATTGTGTTTGAAGTGCCTGCAGCTGCCAGGTGGCTCTGGCCAGCCCGGTGCTATCCAGCAGCTAGAGGCAGGTAGGTGGCGAGGGAGTGGAGAGCGTGCTGGGCCTGAGATTAGGAAAAGCCAAGTTCAAATCAAGCCTCAGACGCTTAGCTGGATGACGCTGGGTGAGTCACCTCCCCCTGCTCGACTCAGTTTCCTCTTCTGTAAAATGAAGCAGAGAAGGAAATAGCAAACTATTCCAATATCTTTACCAAGAAAACCCCGGAAGAGTTGGATGTGATTGAAAAAGACCCAACGACGACAGTAAAAATATAGCCTTCCCTTTCTCTGGACGAGGAGACTGAGACCCAGAGGCTGAAGTAACGTGCCCAAGATCCCATAGGTGGCAGAGTCCGAATTTGAGTACAGATCTTCTGACTCCCAATACAGCGAATTCTTTCTCGAGAGGCAGTGCTGTACAGTGGAAAGACTGGCTCTCCAGTCAACAGTCCTAGGTTCGAGCCCCACCTCTGCCGCATACTGATCATGGGTGAGTCACTTAAGTCTTCTGGACCTCAGTTTCCTCAGCTGTTAAATGGGGGTTTGTATAGCGGATGGAGCGCTGAGCCTGGCTTCAAAGGTAATCTGAGACACCCACTGATCACGCGGCCCCAAATTTGCCCTCTCAGTGTCCTCAAAGCCGTTTTCTCTCTGGGAAGAAATGATGGTAAGAAAGAGTGCTTATGGGCTGCTGGGAGCAGTGACTTCCGGGGCTACGCTTGCCGGGCCTAGCCCACCTCCCCGCACGCCCGCGTGACGCAGGGAGAGGCTGCCAGGGCTCGCTTGGCTAGTCTTGGGGCTGGCAGGAGCGTTTCGTGCCGGAGTGGGGGTGGTGGGGATGGAGGGGACAGGGATTCGGACGCCGGGGGTGTGTGAGGAGGGCGGGGGAGGGAGGAAGAGTCACCTCTGGCCTTAAGAGGGAGCGGGGAATGAATGCGTGTCGATTTGCTTTCGGTAGGGTGGGCGGGATGACTCATGCCTGAGTACAGACGGTCTCAGTGGTTCATTAGGGATGCTCGCAGTGCACTTCCCCTTAGGAGCCCTTTGCAGGGGGGAGGGGGGGCGGGGGAGGGGGTGGTTGGGGCCGGTTTTTAGCCGGCTTCCATTTTTTCCAGTCTCATCTCTCTCCCGGGCGGCCTAAAGCAGAGCAGGGGGCTGAGGGTCCACCCCGAAATCCAGATTCTGGCCTCCCCCTCCCCCCCCCAGCGGCTCAGGTGGGAGCCGGGGAGGCAAGCTAGCACGGAGGGGAGGAGGGGAGGGAAGAGCGCCAATTCTGTGGCCATAGCACCATCTGGTGTCCAGGACTCGGCGCTGCAGCCGTCGTCCTCCGCCGCTGAGAGCGGTCCGCCATCCCAGGACCGGCACAACATGGCTGCTTAGTTACGTGCGGGGGAGGAGGCGGGGAGGAGGGTCTCCCGAGTCACCTTCACGGAAAGTCTGTCATTTAAAAAAAAAAGGGCAAATCAATTCGCATCGATCGCTTATCTGGACGCAGGATGGGGGAGGGTGTAGACGGATTTTGGGGGGCACGATTGTTTCGTTTTCCCCCCGGGGACGCGTCTTTGCCAGCCGGTCACGTGGGGCCAGCCTCCATTTTGTAGCTCCAGCCGCAGTGACTGCGGCGGGCTGCGGATGTGGGCGGGGGCACCTGGGCGACTCGCTCCCCTGCCCCTGGCTCGGTGCGAATGAAATTGGATGAGCCCTCCCGCATTGAAGAGTGTGTGTGTGTGAGTGTGTGAATGAGTGTGTATGTGTGTGTGTGTGTATGTGTGTGTGTGTGTGTGTGTGCGCGCGCGCCCGCGCGTGCTCTCCATCACGTTCCCAGGAGCCAGCCCTAGGGGTCTTTAGCGCTGACAATAGCGCCATCTGCTGGTGTCACACCACAATAGCGAGGGAGCTACCGCATAAAGAAAGCAACTTCTTTGGAGGGAAATTATCCCATACTCCCCCCCAGCCCCCCACCCCAAACTTTCCATCCTCTTCGGCCCCGACTCCCTCCTGCTGCAGAGCCCAAACCGTGGACTTCACTGGGCAGACTGGCCCATGCAAAACAGTTCCCCTTGCCCCTAAGGCCTCCCCAGGCCTTAGGAAGGTTTGGGGTACGGGAGGCCCCCCAGCATTTGCTGCAAATGGCACCGCTTGGGAATCGTCGCCTATCGTAGACTAAGTCTACATTCATAATGGATATCCTGGGTTTGGGCTGCAGCTGGGGCACTGCCAGATTTCCTTTAATAGGCAATTTGTTTTCTATTTGGGTCCCCGGGGATCTGTAACCCGGCATTTATTCTGCCCCAGCTCCATTCTCAATGATTCCGAGAGCTCTTGGCTTTCTCTTAATGAGTCTCAGACCGTGCTGAGTTCCCAGGCCCAGTCTATTGGGCAGAAGAGTTGATGATGGTTTGCAAATAGAGCAGAGTGGGACAGGGAAGGCCTGTTTCTTGGAACAGCCCCGAACCAGAGCATCATGGAGCATCCCAATGGCTGGAGAGAGGGAGTGGCAATTGGCAAGAGGAACTCTTGTAGAGAGCAGTGCTAGGGGTGGGTCACAGATAATGTAGTAGAGCAGTGATTATTGGGACTATCCTGTGCTGGTTTTTTAAAAAATGGAATATTTTGAGACTACTAGAAAATCATCAGACACCACATCCAAGAAAGGGATTAGATTTCCAGACAAGCAAGGAAGGCTGGAAAATAGCCTGGTGTCTAGTCAATCCCCAGTTGCTCCCTTACTCAAAAATCTTCCCTGGATCCTTGTTGCCCCTAGGATAAACTATAAACTTTTTGTTTGTTTATTTTTGCTGAGGCAATTGGGATTAGGTGATTTGCCCAGGGTCACACAGCTAGGAAGTATTGAGGGTCTGAGGTCAAATTTGAATTCAGGTCCTCCTGATTTCAGGGCTACCATTCTATCCACTGCACCATCTAGTTGCCCGAGCTATAGACTCTTTAGCTTGACATTGAGAGCTGTCTCTGGTTCCTAACTTACCTTTCCAGACTTATTTGACATCATTCCCTTTTGTGTACTTTCCAATCCAGGCAAATCGGAGTCTCTTCACTGTTCCCCCAACCGACATTTATTTCCTCCTTCCTGCAGGTCATCTGCCTTGCCCAGGATGGGCTTCTCTGCTCTGACCCCATAGAATCCTTGACTCCCTTCAAGTGACCCCTCCCTCTTCAATCTATCCTGTCTTTATTTATCTGTCAAATTGCTGTATCCTCACAATAGATTTTAATCTTCTTGAGGGCAGGGTCAAAGGCCAAAAAAAAAAAAAAAAAAAAAGGAATCAAAAGAATAGCTGACCTTGTCCTCCTTCCAGTGGAAACTAACAACTGGGGAGAATCAGGAAAAGCCTTAGGTAAGAGATAGGACTTGATATGAGCCTTGAAGTAAGGCAAGAATTCTCCATTCCTTTCTTTCTTTCTTTTTTCTTTTTTGGCTGAGGCCAGAGTCACACAGTTAGGTTAAGTATCTGAGATCAGATTTGGACTCAGGTCTTCCTGACTTCAGGGCTGGTGCTCTACCCACTGCACCACCTAGCTGCCCCAAGGCAAGAATTCTAAGAAATGAATGCAAGGAAGGTGTCTCAGGCAGGGGAACAGCCCGTGCAAAGGCATGGGAGCAAGAATCCAGACATCCCATATGAAGAACAAGGGGAAGGGCAGTTCTGCCAGAAATGAAGAGTACATGAGGGGGAGACATGTGAAATCAGCATTGAAAGACAGACAGGAGCCAAATTGTGAAGGGCTTAGAGTCCTGCCCAACAGAGCAGTTTGGTTTTTGTCCTAGAGGTAGCACAGAGTCACATAATCTTCCCTTGGCATTTACGCTGATTCATCTCTTAAGCTGGCTCCCCCTTTCCTGCTCATCAGAATCATTTCTCTTTGTACAGAACATGATTTTTAAGAAGTGCCCATCTGACTCACTGACCTGACTCACTTTGAAGACTTCCAGGCCATAGACTGCCACTTATCCTCCCTCTGACCGCCTGGAAATCAGCCCTCCTCAGATGGAGGGCGCGGGGCCCACTTCTCCTGGACATCGCCTCCTCCTACTCTAATGGAGCACTTAATTTCTCCCCATCATCTCTTCCCTAGCAACCGGTTCCTCCTTATAGGCGAGCCTGGGACCCAGGAGAAAATCTCGCCCTGTTGCTTCCTTGACCTTTTCAAGGATGGAATTGTCATTTAAGCAAATCAAGAAGTTATCATTGGCTCTGGTTTGGGGGGAAACGGGGAGAGAGATGAGAGAGAGACACACAAAGACAGAGACACAGAGAGATACAGAGATGGATGGAGACAGAGAGACAGAGAGACAGAGAGACAGAAACTCAGAGAGAGACAGAGACAGAGACAAAGAGAGAAACAGAAACAGAGAGACAGACAGACAAGGTAAAGAAATAGAGATACACAGAGACAGACAGACAGGCAGACAGACAGAAAGAGACAGGCAATGAGACAGACACAGAGACAAACAGAGACAGGGGTAACAGAGACAAAGAGAGAGAGAGAAATGCCAGCAGCTGTTTCTGAAGCCTTCAATCCCTCCTTTAATTTTGTAGTCTTTCCCCTGGTCACTTCTCTATCTTATCTTTCTGTTCTGCTTTTTTTTTTTCCTGAAGCAATTGGGGTTAAATGACTTGCCCAGGGTCACAGAGCCAGGACGGGTTAAGTATCTGAGGTCAGATTTGAACTCAAGTCCTGACTTCAGGGCTGGTGCTCTAGCCACTGTGCCACCCAGCTGCCTCCAAGAGATGACATGCCCAAGGAGTATATTTTCATTCACAAGCATTTATGGAACATCTACTTTGTGCTGGGTACTAGATGCAGATAAACACAAGACAGTTCCTGAACTCAGGGACCTTACATTCTATGGGAGGAGACAGCATGTGCATGAATAAGGCAGCCTAAGACAGGGGCAGAAATAAAGGGTCATCGGGGAGGAAGTCTTTGCCAATGGGGGAAATCAGGAAAGGCCTTTTGGAGGAGGGGGACCTTGGGTTGCTTCGAATAGAGTTAGTGGCTCCGAGAGACCCGAGGGGAGGAGGGAGAGTGCGGCAGGCACATTGGACAAGTTGGGCCAAAGCATGAAGGCGGAAGATGCAATGTTACGTCTGGGAAATAGAGAGGAGGCCACCATGGCACATCCACCGTGGGAGAGAGAGTGATGGGCAGTGAGCTTGGCCACACCAGCTGGGGCCAGACTGTGACGCTCTTTAAAAGCCAAACACATGGGCTGGCATTTGATCCTAAGGCAATAGGGAACTACGGAAACATTTTGAGCGAGAGACAAGGTCAGGTCCATGCTTTCTGATGGTCACGGTCCTAGCTGGGTAGAAGACGGGTTGGAGAAGGGAGAGACTGGCTGTAGGGAGTCCCAGAAAGAAGAGCAGTGAAATCATCCAGGCAAGAGATGACTATGGCCCGAGCTAGTGTGATGACTGGTGTTGGTGGGGAGAAGGGGATGGACACAGGAGAAGAAATGACAATATATGGTGACGGATTTGATGTGGCTGGGGAGTGAGGGTGAAGAGAATGATTCTTAAATTGTGAACCTGGGTGACCAGAAGAATGCCATCATGGTGCCTTTAACTGGAATAGGAAAGTTTGGAAGAGAGGACAGTTTTGGGGAAGAGAGAATGGGATCAGCAAGTCAATAAGCATTTCTTAAGTGCCTACTTTCTACCAGGTGTTATGCTAAGCACCTGGAATAGAAATACAGGGTGAAAGAAAGACAATATTTGCCCTTAAACCACTTACATTTTTTAAATTAAAGCTTTTTATTTTTAAAACATTTGCATAGATAATTTTCAACATTCACCCTTACAAAACTTTATGTTCCAATTTTTTTCTCTTTCCTGTTCCTTCATCCCCTCCCCTAGACAGCAAATAATCCAAAATATGTTAAACATGGGTAAATCTCCTAGACATATTTCCACAATTATCATGTTACACAAGGAAAATCAGATCAAAAAGAAAAAATGAGAAAGAAAACAAAATGCAAGCAAACAGCAATAAAAAGAGTGAAACTACTCTGTTGCGATCCACATTCAGGCCCCATGGTCTCTCTCTGGATGCAGATGGCTCTCTCCATCGCAAGTCTATTGGAATTGGTCTGAATCACTGCATTTTTTTTTTTAAAAGAACCACATCCATCACAGATGATCATCACATAATCTTGTGGTTGCTGTATACACTGATCTTCTGGTTCTACTCACTTCACTCAGTATCAGTTTATGTCAGTCTCTCTGGGCCTCTTGGAAATCATCCTGCTGATCATTTCTTACAGAATAATAATATCACATGACTTTCATATCCCATAACTTATTTAGGGATGATGGGCATCCGCTCAGTTTCCAGTTCCTTGCCACTACAAATAGGGCTGCCACAAACATTTTTGCACAGGTGGGTCCTTTTCCTTTTTTCATTATCTCTTAGATACAGATTTTGTAGAGACACTGCTAGATCAAAGGGTATTAGTTTGATAGCCCTTGGCCATAATTCCAGATTGCTCTCCAGAATGGTTGGATGCATTCACAGTTCCACCAACAATGCTTTAGTGCCCCAGTTTTCCCACATCCCTTCCAACATTCGTCATTTTCTTTTCCTGTCATCTTAGCCAATCTGAGAGGTGTTTGGTGGTACTTCAAAGTTGTCCTAATTTGTATTTCTCCCATCAGTAGTGATTTAGAGCATTTTTTCATATGACTAGAAATGGTTTCAATTTCTTCATCTGAAAATTGTCTGTTCATATCCTTTGACCATTTATCAATTGGAGAATGGCTTGGATTCTTACAAATTTGTGTCAGTTCTCTATATATTTTAGAAATGAGGCCTTTATCAGAACCCTTGGATGTAAAAAATTTTCCCCAGTTTTCTGCTTCCCTTCTAATCTTGGTTGCATTGGTTTTGTTTGTTCAAAAACTTTTTTAAAATTAATATTTTAAAAAATGATCCATTTGGCATTTCATAGGATACTCTAGTTCTTCTTTGACCACAAATTCCTTCCTTCTCCACAGATCCGAGAGGCAGACTATCCTTTGTTCTTCTAATTTGCTTAGAGCATCATTGTTTATGTCTACATCCTGAAGCCGTTTCAACCTCATCTTGGTATATAGGGTGCTAGGTGTGGGTCAGCGCCTAGTTTCTGTCATACTAGTTTCCAATTTTCTCAGCAATTTTTGTCCATAGTTTTGTCAAAAAGAGTTCTTATCCCAGAAGCTGGGGTCTTTGAAACCCCTTACATTTTGATGAGGGGAAGGCAACACAGAAAAGGAAGCTGGGGTATAGGACAGTGATAGTAGAAAGTATGCTGCCAGGGACATGGCGGAGAAAGCTCTGTGGAGATGAGTAAGCAGTACAGCCTGGAGAGCAATGAAGAATTGGTTGACCCCCTCAAAATAGAGATTTGGAGAGGAACCAACCAAAGGATGGAGAGGCAGCAGGGGTGGGAGGGTACTTCTAATAGGAGAAGGAGTTCAAGAGTCGAATGAGCTTCCTGGGTGAAGAGGTAACTATGGCATAGTAGAGAAGATGGTGGGGAGACGAGTCAGAGGGGCATCCTTGAGAGGAAAGGTCTGTTTTGGACATGTGCAGGTGCCCATGGGACATCCAATTGGAAACATGGCATATGGTGAGCAAAGTGGGCTGATCAAGTGACGAGCTGAGAGATAAGAGAGGAGAAGTGCTGTCCTGGTACCCACAAAATGAATACGTCCAGCTTCAGGGGGGTGGGAGGGAGATGGATAGAGAGTATCCGAGGAAGAGCCAGACAGGATGAGCAGGCCCGCGCAGGTTATGTATCACACCGATGGAGGCCGTCCCTATGTCATAGGAGCATTTCAGACCCATTGAAATGCTGCCTATAAAGTAAACCGACCCAGCCAGACCTCCGAAAGTCTTTGTCCAACTTTCTATTTCAGTGACCGCTGCAAATGTTGCCCAGAAAAAGTCAGCCCTGGAGATGCATGAAATATTACACAATCTTCGAAAATGTCCTCTTCCCTTTCCAATTTCCTTGAGCAAATGCCATTTTTTGTACGAGAGCTGCTATTTTTTCTAGAGGCGAGCAGAGTTCCCGTCCGCCACGCAATGGTAGATTTTGATTAGATATTAATGGATGCCATCGCTGCCACATTTAATAATGCATGGAATGTACTCATGCATTTAATATGAAATATGAAATAAAAAAGATTAATTTGCTAAGTCTCTTTAAGGGAAAATAGCCTTGATAGGATCCCAAGTAAATAAGTGATCATTGGGAGACAGGAATGATCACATATTGCAGATGAGGAAGGAGATGTTTGGGAACTGAAATGATGATTTGCAAGGAACCCCCCCCCCCAAAAAAAAAAGAAAAAAAAACCTCAACAAAAACAAATCCTAACCTTTCCCCCCCAAACAGGATAAACTCGGAGGCTTTTGACTGGGGTTATTTCTTGGCATTCTCAATAACATTGCCTTCACCATCAGAGAATTTTATAAATACCCTCCTCTAAAAAGTTCAAAGAATTAGATTCTCTAGCCTCTGGCTGCAATGGAAGAGACAGAGAAAGAAACAAGACACCTAGACCATTACTCCTGATAAATTTTCCAGGAGAAGAAAAGTGAGTATTCATTTGTTCTGAAACCTTAGCCAACTGTTCTTTCTGCCCCAGTCTCCTTTTATTCCACTTCACCTTGTGGGTCGTTACTAGATTGCTCTTCTTAAAGCACTGTTTTTGTCTGGAGACTCCCCATCTTAAGTACTAATAGTAGCTCCCTGTTACCAATTTGGATCTAGTCCGAACTCCTCATCCTGGCTTCCTAAGTTCCATTCTCCAAGTCAAAGCCTCCTCTGGGTGGGCTTCGCTGTTTCCTGAGCATGCCATGTGTGAAGCTCACTGATCTGTTCCCCAGCTCTCCTCTTGGGGTTTCCACAGGGTCTATGGCTACATATGTTCCATGGGACTGTCTAAAACCTCCTGGGGAGAGATGGTTTCATCTGGGGCATCCTGGTACAAGCCATTCATATGGTCATTCAAAAAGCATTCATTATGTGCTTACTGTGTATGGGGCAAAGTAGAAGGCAGGCTCCAAGGCAGGCGGTCGGGCAAAGATACGGTGGCCAGAGTTCCAGACAAAGTGGGAGTGGTGGGTAGAGTGGGATGTGAGGATGGTGGCTGGGGCTACTGACTGCAGAGCTGGCTGGCCAGAGGTGGAAGGGATGCCCAAGGAGAGCATGTCAGGGAGAAGAGGGGAAGAGGAAGAGGTCAGAATTGCCATCCCAGTCACATGCACGTCAGCCGGGAGTAGGCGAAATCTACTCCTAGTATCAGAGTACTGAGCTAGCCAGATTGCTGCATTGGCTGTTTCATTGGCCTCTCTCTCTCTCTCTCTCTCTCTCTCTCTCTCTCTCTGTGTGTGTGTGTGTGTGTGTGTGTGTGTGTGTGTGGTGTCCTGGTACGTAGCACAGGGCCTCACACATAGTAGGAATTTCCAGTCAGTCAGTTAGCCAACAAGTATCGGGTAAGTGCCTACTATGTTCTGGGGGTACAAAGAGTGCCAAAAAACAGTCCTGGCTTTCTAAAAAGCTTTGAAAGAGGGAGTCAACATGTCAGCAACGATGTGCAAACGAGTTGTATCGGAGACTTCATAAATGTTCAATCGAGTTAAGCCCAGCCATCATATCTAGGCCCAATCCTAGGAGAATAACAGCACACAGTAGGCACCTAATTAAGTGTAGGTGCAAATTCTACCTCAGATGCTCTGTCTGTGTGATCTTATATAATTCATGTCATTACTCTGAGCCTCCGTTTCTTCCTCTGTAAAAACAAACAAACAGAAAATTTAGCTGGGAGATCCCATGTGAAATGCTTTGCTAACTTCAAGAGGCTATATTAATAAAAACAAAGGGCTATTATTATTATAAAGAGCTATTATTAGTGAATAGTTATGGAGCTCAGTCTGAGTTTTGCGGTCTTTCAATCTGAAAGGTGGAAGTGAGGAGCAACGTGGAGTGGGAGTTTGGGAACATCACTAAACCTTGGTTAATAGGCTTTTATGGCCATTTGCTGGGTCTATAAAAGAAAAGACTAACAAACACAGTCCAATTTACACCTGCAGGCTCGTTAGGTTCCCACAGGTCCATAAAATGATCTGTGATTAAACACTTCAGACCATGTCCAGCAGTGTCTGACTGGTGCAAAGTAGCTCCGACTTTGCCTACGATGCAAAATCTTTCGCATCTGTGGATACTTTTTGGAGGGTGGGGGGCCAGGGAGGGAGTATGGACGGACGTATCGGCTCAAACCTCCAAGACTTGGATGCCCCGGATCTCCCCAGGTTCTTAGGAGAGAAATCAGGGCTGAATTCTATGGTGGGCACCACCTCTGGATATTGGCAAGCAGTCAGGAAGGTATTTTCCAGCCATCTGGCCCGGCCTGGGGCAAAGGAAGAGTTGCCTTCACTTACCCTAAGTGGATGGCTATCAGAGGAAATAGGGAGCAGGTCAATACTGGCTCTATCCAGGTCCTGTAGTGCTCATATTTATATTAATAGCTAACATTTCTACAGCTATATATTGTCTCATTTGATCTTTTTTGTTATTATAGCTTTTTATTTACAAAACATATGCATGGGTAATTTTTCAACACTGACCTTTGCAAAGCCTTGAGTTTCAAATTGTCCCCTCCTTCCCTCCCACCCCCTCCCCTAGCTGGCAGGTAGTCCCATACATGTTAAATATGTTGAATTATATGTTAAATCCAACACATATATATACATACATATTTATACAGTTATCTTGCTGCGCAAGAAAAATCGGATTTAGAAAGAAAGTAAAAAGAAAAAAACCTGAGAAGGAAAACTCATTTGATCTTCATAACAGTTCTGTGAGGTAGCTTCTGTTATTATATCCGTTTTACAATTGAGGAAACTGAGACAGGGAATGGTCAAATGATCTGTCTAGCACTATACATCTGTCAAGTGTCTGAGGCAGTATTTGAACTCAGCTCTTCCTGACCCTGGGTCCAGCGTTCTATCTATCCCATCCCACCCCACCTGTCTGCCCTCCATCCACTGAGACTCATTTTGTTCACTTCTTTTTTAAAAGTACTTAGGTCCTGAGGACAGTGTCTCAGCCATTGAGAGCCCTCCCTCTCTCCAATCCACATTTCTAGATTGATTGTGAGTCATGTATTTTGTGTGTGTGTGTGTGTGTGTCTATGTATCATTCATTCATTCATTCATTTGTCTTTCTTCTCCCTTTGGACGAAGGTGGAGCTCATGTGTTCTTCTCAGTGACTCCCAAAGAGCTCAAAATTGTGTTTCATCAATGGGCTTAGCCTTGAATCGATTCTCTTTGGTTCTATCCTGTACCTTTGGGGGAGGGGGCCTGGGAGTGGAATCATAAGTAATATGAGATGATGCTTTATACATGTATAGGAGGGGGAAAGGGAAGAGAATTAAGTCTTCCACAGCTTGCAGCTAGCTGCCATTCAAAGTGGAAAAAATAGCCAAGGTTCATAGTGGATCTCAGACTGGATCACCCAAACGATGATATTTTCTTATTTGTAAAACTAATGTTATTTGTTGGAGTTATAGAAAGAAAACATAAGGAGCGTAAATAATTCCTGCACTATGTCAGCATGGATTAGGTCTTTTAGAGTATTAGCATCCATTTTGGATTCATATTTTGGAAGGAGTCGCGAGAAATTATAGAGGAAAAGGCAAGTTATTTAGGCTGAATTGCTTAGGTCGCAATGCCTGGAAGGGACTGGCTTTATTTCTAAACAATTGTATGGGATGATACTGGGTTTGAATCTTGACTTTGGTACTTAGGCAAATCACTTAGACTCTCTGACCTTCAATTCCTCATCTTTTTTTTAAATTTTATTTTTTTATTATAATAACTTTTTTATTGACAGAACCCATGCCAGGATAATTTTTTACAACATTATCCCTTGCACCCACTTCTGTTCTGATTTTCCCCCTCCCTGCCTCCACCCCCTCCCCTAGATGGCAAGCAGTCTTTTATATGTTGAATATGTCATAGTATATCCTAGATACAATATCTGTGTGCAGAACCGAACAGTTCTCTTGTTGCACAGGGAGAATTGGATTCAGAAGGTAAAAATAACCCGGGAAGAAAAACAAAAATGCAAACAGTTTACATTCATTTCCCAGTCTTCTTTCTTTGGGTGTAGCTGCTTCTGTCCATCATTGATCAATTGAAACTGAATTAAGTCTCTTTGTCAAAGAAAGCCACTTCCATCAGATTACATCTTCATACAGTATTGTTGTTGACGGATATAATGACCTCCTGGTTCTGCTCATTTCACTCAGCATCAGTTCATGTCAGTCTCTCCAAGCCTCTCTGTATTCATCCTGCTGGTCATTTCTTACAGAACAATAATATTCCATAACATTCATATGCCAAAATTTACCCAACCATTCTCCGATTGATGGGCATCCATTCATTTTCCAGTTTCTAGCCACTACAAACAGGGCTGCCACAAACATTTTGGCACATACAGGTCCCTTTCCCTTCTTTAGTATCTCTTTGGGGGATAAGTCCAGTAGAAACACTGCTGGGTCAAAGGGTATGCACAGTTTGATAACTTTTTGGGCAGAATTCCGGATTGCCCTCCAGCAATTCCTCATCTTTAAAATGAAATCAATATGATATACATATAGCATAAGCAAGTAGGACAAATGCTTATTAATTGAAAAATTATTTTTAAAATGACAGATATGAACTGAATGACCTCTGAGGTCTCTCATACTTCTAAGTCTATGATCTAATGATGTTATGACCCCATTCTATGGTACTGACACATTGGGACCAATCCAATCCAAGCATTTATGCTTCTATTTATTTAAAGTTTTTTAAATTAAAGTTTTATTGATGCCTTTTGCTTTCATATCATTGACATCTCTAGATATGTCCACCAGCCCCATTTACCTCCATCAGTGAGAATTTTCTTGAAACAAAGGAAAAAAGTTAAACAAATCCAAATGATATATATATATATCAACCATACCTGATAGTGTATGCAATATTCCGCATCCATAGGCCCTGCCTTCCCCTCCCCACCCCCTCTCCAATAAAAGGAAGAAGATGGATTTTCCCATCTCTGCTAATTTGGTCATTATAATCATATAGTATTCAACTTTGTTTAATTTTCTTTTGATTTTCATTCCAATAAGCATTTATTAAGTGTCTGCCATGTATGTGCAAGATACTGTTCCAGGTCCCAAGAATATAAAACAAAAACAGCCCCTGCCCTAAAGGAACTTATATTATTATACTGGGGCATGCAACATGTACGCATGATCAAAAATATATATATATGCTGAGACACACACACACAGAGACACAGAAAGAGGCACAGAGAGTGACACACACACAGAGACAGAGAGAGAGACAGTGAGACAGAGAAAAGGAGAGAGACAGACACAGAGAGAGACAGAGAGTAAGAGATGGAGACAGAGACACTGAACAGGAGCGCTCAGTCAGGTTGGAGGAAAACCAGGTAAGGGAGAACAAGGCTCTGAGAAGGGAAGGTCATTGACAATGTCATGTGCTTGAGAGAGGCTGAGAAGGCTGAGGAATGGACCAGCAGCCGTAGCCATGGTCATTATTAATGCTGGAGAGAGCAGTTTCAGTTGAGTGATGAAGTCAAAAGTCAGATGGCCAGGGGCTGAGAAATGAATAGAGGAGCACAAGTAGGAAGCAATGAGTGTAGATAACTTTTTCTGGGAGTTTGGGCATGAAAAGGAGAGGATTATGAATGAGGATAGTCTTTTTCTTTTAATTTTTAAAAATTCAGAACCCAACAAAATTCACATTCCCTCATGTGAAACAGAACAGAAGGAGAGGATTCCTCATAAAATCAGGAATCTCCACTGCACACAGCTTGGAAAATAAATAAGAGAGTCTTAAAAGACAGTCACGAGAGTAACAGAAGCAAAAAAGCTTTATGGAAGTTCTCCAGAATCAAAGGGTAGAGAATTAGTTGCTGCTTAAATGGCTTCTTACTTCCCTGAAATGATATGATGATAGAGAATTTGGGAATCCCTGGCTTCTAAGAGCTTGCATTTTATATAGCGGTTTATAGCTATATAAACTCATGCTTGATGAGTTCTTTACATATCTCATTTGATCCTCACAATACCCCTAAGATATTAATACAATTATTATTTTCATTTTACAGATCAGGAGATCTAGGCCGTGGGGAAGTTAAGTGACAAGTCTTTCATTCATTCGTTTGTCTTTCTTCTCCCATTGGATGAAGGTGGAGCTCATGTGTTCTTCTCAGCCATAGGGTTGACATCTTGGATTGTAAAGGGCGTTCTCAGTGAATGTCATTTACTGGCCCCAATCCATGACTCTGAGAGGGCCCAAGTGCAAAGATCATGACACTTAGCAGGAATGTGAGATCAGTCAATGGTAGGAGGTAAGGAAGAATGCCTGGGCAAGCAGTAACTTCTCCTCTTGGAAATATGGTACTCTTCCCACTGGAAATTGCTACTGTCAGAAGGAGAATGAATGAAAACTCCAAGTATGGAGAACAGTCAGTGATTGTACTCCTAAAAGGAGAATAGCCAATAGTTGCACCCCGAGAAGGACATGTTTTCATTAGCCACCTCGAGGGACAGAATCCTTTAACTCTGAAAGGAACTAGACCGGACTGATTGCCTCTATCCATATTGCTCCATGGTATCCCTAAGAATGCTCATTTTGGATGGTCACCACATGGAACATCCTCTTAAAACAAGGAGAAAGAATAAAGAAATGACTCAGTTTCTAGGATGAGAAATTTCCTGATCAACTTGAGATTATTCCAGTCATCCATCTCTATTTTTCCCCCTCTGTTCCCTTTTTTTCCCTCTGTTCACCCTCTTCTAACAAAGCAGTTGTTAATTTGCCTGAGGACTATTGCTATTAGTCCAGGCACAAAGAGGGAGAGAACTGGAGCTGACTCATAATTGTTTCTCATAATTAGCAGGCATGGGGAGGGCCTTTCGGGAAACGCTTGGCAAAGTATGCACTTTATAGCCTAGATGTGCTTTATTCCCATCTTGTGTCCAGTGCAAAAGTTCATCCATCGGTAGGTGCCCTCGTTAAATAAAAATAACAGTCAGTGGAGGGCTGAAAAAACAGGTGAGTAAAGCGGCCTCGAGCCCTGGAGAAATGATGAAAATGCCCCACGTGCAAGTGTCGATCTGTTTTTCTCGAGGATCATTTTCTTTTTTCTTTGCTCTGGCTTCTAATGATCCAAAATGTTCTCTCTGCAGCGGGGGTGGGCTCCTGCAGGGGAGCCCAAAGACCCAAAGACGGATGAAGTGTTGAGATCCCAGGGATAACATAATGGCCCGCACACTGTGAGCATCTGAACACAGGCCGGGGGTGTGTGCATCAGGGTCTGCAAAAACTCACTTTGTGCTTGAGCCCCCACCCCTTTGGATGGTTGGAGAGGAATGTCCTAATTTGTACTGATAGTCCTTTTGTTGCCTCGTTGTGGGAAAGTCTTTTTTTAAACCCTTGTTATTTAAAAAAAGTAAATTTGGTTGATGCCATTTGTTTTATCCATCATAGTTATTTCTGGATATCTGTCTCTCATTACACACACACACACACACACACACACGTCCTCCTTTGTAATAAATCAAATGAAATAATGTATGTAAATTCTTTGAAAACCTTAAAACACTATAGAAATACTAGCTAAAGTGAAACAAATAAACAAACGAGCAAAAAACAATTAAGGAAAACCAACTAATGGAGCAACCATATTGGGCTGTGTTTGTGACATTCTGTGCCTATAACCTCCTACCTGTTTACCTAGAAGAGGTGAGTTTTATCATCTGTGCTCTGGTACCAAGATTACTCATTATAGTTTCTCCTTCCTTTTGGTATCCTTTTCGTGTATATCACTGTAATCTATGTATACATTGTTCTCCTGACTTTATTTTGTATTGGTTCATACAAGTCTTCCCATATTTCTCTAAATTGCTCATACATACACACACATCTCCACATGCACACACAAAAGTCCTCCTTTGTAATAAATCAAATGAAATAATGTATGCAAATTCTTTGAAAACCTTAAAACAGTAGAAATACTACCTAAAGTGAAACAAACAAACAAACAAAAAACAAATGAGGAAAACCAACTAATGGAGCAACTATATTGGGCTGTGTTTGTGACATTCTGTACCTATAACCTCCTACCTGTTTACCTAGAAGAGGTGAGTTTTATCCTCTGTGCTCTGGTACCAAGATTACTCATTATAGTTTCTCCTTCCTTTTAGTGTTCTTTTCAGGTACATTATTGCAATCAACATAGTTCTCCTGACTTTATTTTGTATTGGTTCATACAAGTCTTCCTATATTTCTCTGAATTCCTCATATTTATCCTTTCTCATGGCATAGGCACAATATCTCATATTTCATTACATCCATGTACCTTTGTTCAGTTATTCCTTAGTTGGTAGACGTTTCTGATTCTTTGCTACCACAAAAAGTGCTGCTAGGGATATTTTGGTGTACTGGGGAGGGGGGTTTCTTTCCATCCTCCCTTTTTGGAGGTATAAGCCCAGCCATGGGATCACTGAATTAAGGGATATGCTTTTTGATTTGTTTGCTGACTCTGCATAATTCCAAATGCTTTTCCAGAACAGCTCTAACAATGATTTATTAACATGCCCATCTTTCCGAAGCTTCTTCAGCATTGACTATTTCCATCTTTTATCCTCTGTTTCTCAATTTATTAATGATTGAAAACCTTCAATGGAGAGACACAGAGAAATTGTTCCCAGTGTGCTGCATGTTTTGTTGATAAGATGGGAAGATCTGTCCTTGAAAATCCCTTAGCTACTTATCACTGACCACTGATCATGTCGAATTTTTATACCTTATATATTTTCTTAGTCAGCTGCAGTGATGAAAGCCTTCACTTGCCAGCATCTGGAAAGAGCACTAGATTGGAAGTCAAAAGTCATGGATTCTAGATCTGGCTCTTTCTCAAACTGGTTCTTAGTATCTAATGCCTCTGGGCCTGAATTTCCTCATGTAGAAAATCAGAACACATAAAACTACCCTGCCTATCCTAAAGGGTCACTGTGAAAAGAAATATGAAATAACATATGGGAAAAAGCTTGGAAAAAATACTTGACCCAAACAAGGTGTTATTCTCATTGTCTAGTTGCTAAATGTAGTACATGGGAATAGCAGAGAATGAGGGATTATTCGCTTTGGAATTCACTTTTGAATTCTTTTTTTTTTTTTTTTGTGGACAGTAGCTGGGAAAAGAACAGTTTAGTCATGGAGAGTACTAATTGCCCCTGTGAAACACCATTTCTGAACCATACAACACACATCTGTGAACCCTAGGAGGGGTGAATGCAATCCTGTTGCCAGATGGTATTTAGGATTTGAATGGCCAAGAGCCAAGTAGCTGCCAGTTGGTTGTTCACACATAGTAAAAAAAAAAGCCACGCTACATGCATATTCCACTCCATCTTTCTCCTTCATGTTACTAAAATTTTTATTTCTTCCTGTGAGGCAGAAACCACAGTCCACAAGTGGTTGTGAATGATAGAATATCTAGGAAATTTAAGGAAAGGATAGCTATGGAAAGGGAAGGGGATCTCTCCATTCTGTGCTGTTAGTTTACTAAATCTCTATTTTCTCCCTTAAATAGGGAACTAAGACTTCTGGTTAATAGAATATATATGTATGTATGTGGAGACTAAATCTATGATATTTCATCAGTAAAGGGAAGTCCTGAATAAGAAAATTCCTCCCAACAATGCATCTTCCCTTTCACTTCCAGTCTACTTATATAGTTATCGCTTAGTAGTCAAGTGACTTGCCCAGGGTGACACAGCCAGTATGTGTCAAAGGCAGGACTTGAATGCAGGCCTTTCTGGCCCCAAGACCAATTTCCAAGGATTGGCATGTGATAAAAGTATACTTACCTTTATTTAAGATGAGGTCTACAGTTTCTTTCCTCTCCAACCACCTTTCATAGTTATTAAAATCACCTTCCACACATGTGACCGTGGGTAAGTTATTTCCCTTGGTCTCATCCAGAGTGATAGGGTTGGACTGTGAAAGGCCTCTTTGTGGGGAGAGAGGGAGAGACAGAGAGACAGAGAGACAGAGATAGAAGGAAGGAGGGAGAGAGATCAAGGGAAAGAAAATGGAGGGAGAGACACAGAGACAGAGACAAAGAGAGACAGACAGATACAGAGAGAGAAAGAGAAAGAGAGAAAGACAGAGAGAGAGGAAGGGGGTGGGAGAGAGAGAGAGGCAAAGAAAGTTGGAGGGGAGGGAGAGAGAGACAGAGAGAGATGGGGAAAGGGAGAAAGAGAGACAGAGAGAGAGAGAAACTTGGAACTTGGATAAAGGCTCACAGTTAAGTCTAGGCTATTGATCTATGGGTCATTCCTCTTTGTCTTTTCCCATAGCGTGGTCTGGGTATCATAGCATGGCACTCTGCATGCAATATAAATCAGTTTATCTTTTTTTGGGGGGGATAGAACCTATATAAAAGATGCAGTCAACAAATACGAAAGATTTCAAGGGAGCAGAAGGCCGAGGATAGGCAAGCCATTTTTCCAGACAATGGCAAGACAAAAGAGGGAGGCCACGGGCAAATGAGCAACAACTATATGGAAAAAGTCCAAATCACTAAGAATGAGAGTAGTGCAAATTCAGACAACTCCAAGGTTCTACCTCACACTCTTTGGGCCAACAGAAATAACAAAATAGGAAAATGGCAAGTGTTGGAAGGGGCTTTGGGAAGCTGGGTGCACATGTACTGGCGGTGAAGTTGGGAATTGGGCCAACTGTTCTGAATGGCAATTTGGAAGTAAGCCCCAAACGTCATTAAACTGGGCATCTCTCTCTCTCTCTCTCTCTCTCTCTCTCTCTCTCTCTCTCTCTCATACCTTTTAATTTTTTTAAATACATGCAAAGATGGGAAAGCTAGGTTGCACACTGGATAGAGTACCCACCCTGAAGTCAGGAGGACCTGAGTTGCAATCGGGTCTCAGACACTTAACACTTCCTAGCTGTGTGACTCTGCACAAGTCACTTAACCCCAATTGTCTCATCAAAAAAAAAAAATACATGCAAAGATAATTTTCAACATTCACCCTTGCAAAACCCTGTGTTCCATATTTTTCTCCCTTCCCCTCCCATCCTCCCCTAGATGGCAAGTAATCCAATGTAAGCTAAACGTGCAATTCTTCTAAACATATTTCTATATTTATCATGCTGCCCCCCCCAATCAAACTGAACATCTCTTTTGACCCAGCAGTACCACAACTAGGCCCGAAGAGATCAACGACAAAGGGAAAGGACCCATTGGTTTATTTTTTTAATTAAAAAAAAATTTTTTTTGACAGGATCCATTTGGACAACAATGTTTCTAGCAGCACTTTTTATTGTAGCGAAGAACTGGCAACAAAATAGACGTCCATCCCTCGGGGAACGGGAACGACTGATCAAACTGTGGTAAATGAGGGCCATGGGCAGTGACACCACAGTAAACTAAAAAAGTGTGGCTATTCAGAGAAAGACACAAACTGATACAGAGGGAAGTGATACAATATAAATACAGATGATACAATAACAAGGATATTAGAGAGGAAAACAACTGTGAAAGACTTAAGAATGATTAATGCAACGACCCACCACGACTCCAAAAGGGGACAGAGATACCAAAGAAAGAGAAGAAAGTCATGAAAAGGATGTCATTGGGACTTCAGAAATACAAATAAGGGAGTTTAGAAAGACACAGGCAAGCAGAGCTCATTTGGCATTATGGCACCAGGGCCAGCTGGGTGGTGCAGGACACGGGTCCTGGCTATCAGGAAGACCTCAGGTTAAGCCTGGCCCGAGGCACTCGCTAGCTATATGATCCTGGGCAAGTCATTTAATATTTACCTCAGTTTCTTCAACTGCAAAATTGGGGTCATAATGGCACCAACCTTGTAGAGTTGTTGAGAGCATCAAATGAGACAATATTTGCAAATAGCCCTTAGCTATTTACATATAGTAGGAGATTAATGAATGTTGATTCCTATTGTGTTAAATTTCTTCCATACTTTAAAAACATAAACTGTATGTAATAGAAATTTGTGATTTCACATATAGTTCTCTTTTTCTTCATATGTAAAAATGATCACGATTGCTGACGTTTGTCAAAATAATAATGAACAAAAATACAAACAATAATGAAAGTTCTAATATGAAGCAACAGTGCCAGGGAAAGGCTCCAGTGACCTTATGAGAAGCAGCGTGGCATAGTAGAAAGAATGTTAGATCTGGCATTAGGAAAACCTGAGTTTGAATCCTGCATCCATTATTATGTAGCTCTGTAGCTCTGCCTTATCTAGCCTCAGTTTCCTTATCTACAAAATGGGGATAACATAACTATACCTGCCTCACAGGGTCAATTAGAGAGGGCACAAGCATTTATTAAATGCCCACTACATGCCAGGCTCAATGCTGAGCACCTCAGAAATATCTCATCTGATCCTCACAATAATCCTAGGCGATGGATGTTACTATTATCTCCATTTCACAGCTGAGGAAACTGAGGCAGGCAGCGAATAAATGTCTTGCCCAGGCTGGGTTTGAACTCGGGTATTCCCGATTCTAGGCCCTGTGTGCTATCTACCAAACCACCCAGCTACCTCAGGGCTCCAGTGAAGCACTTGGCCAATCTTAGCATGCTATATAAAAACCATGGAGAGGGGCAGCTGGGTGGTGCGATGGCGAGAGCACAGCCCTGAAGTCGAGAGAACCTGAGTGCAAGTCTGGCCTCAGACACTTAACACTTCCTAGCTTTGTGACCCTGGGCAAGTCACTTAACCCCAATTGCCTCAACAACAACAACAACAAAAAAAAACTATGGAGAGATGGATAGATTTTGCCTTCCCTTACAATGTCTGTTTCATCTCTCCCCATTGGTTCCTATCTTTGTATGGCAGAACATAAACACCTGGAGGGCAGGGACTATTTTGTTCCTGTCTTTTTCTCCTCAATATTTAGCCCAGCATAAGCATGTAGTAGGTGCCTAATGAATGCAGAAATTTGGCCGTGCGGTCTGGGAGTGGGTACAGCTGTTGCTGTATGAAAGGCTGGTCAGTAAGCTGCCTCTCCTGCCCCACTGGGATTACGCTCTTTGTTCTGGGCCTACAAACTAGTGGGGAGGAGGCCGGGACCGAGTGGGTCCCATAATGAGCAGTAGCCACTTAGGGGCCTGCTCTGCCTTTTGGAGAGAACCTCTCTTTCTCGCTGCTCCCTGAACTCCGGATATGACCATTGCCAGTCATAACATTAATAATGCAGAGCGAGCCGGCCCAGCTTCCATTCCCGCTGAGCTTCCCTGGTTTTCATAGGTGGATGATTATTCGGTGATACTAAAGAGACCCCAGCTTGGAATGGGTTTAAGGTGAGTCTGTTAAACTTCAGGCCGATTACCCAGAATAGTGGGCTTGGCCTTTGTAGCTGGGTCTAAGGGGTCCCCAAAAGAGTCCCATGAGCCAGAAATGGGGCCTTCTGTTTGGAGACATTAAAATTTATTGTAAAAAATCCATCTGGGGCAGCTAGGTGTGCAGTGGATAGAGCACCAGCCCTGAAGTCAGGAGGACCCGAGTTCATTTCTGATCTCAGACACTTAACACTTCCTAGCTGTGGGACTCTGGGCAAGTCACTTAACCCTAATTTTCTCAGCATTAAAAAAAAGAATCGATCTGGGCAGCCAGGTGGTGCAATGGATAAAACGCCAGGTCCAGAGTTAGGAAAATCTGAATTGGAAATTGGCCTCAGAAAGTTACTGGTTGTGTGACCTTGGGCAAGTTCGTCAGCGCCTGCCTCAGTTTCCTCATCTGTAAAATGGGGAGCATAATAGTACCTAACTTGTAGGTTTGTCGTGAGATGATGAGTGTAAAAAGTGCTTAGCATGGTGTTCGGCACATAGTAAATGTAATTTGAAGGTTCGTTATTATTTTTATTATTATTCATCTCATTTGTTTTCACATCACTTCCCTGCCTTTCTTCCAGAGAGCCATAAATAAAAGAGGAACACAGGTCAGCTCAGCAAAACTAATCAGCATGTTGAAGTCTGATGTTGTATGTAGTGTTCCATACTCAGTGACCCCCCCTCACCTCTATAAAGAATTGAGAGGAGGGGATTTCTCCCATCTCCTTTTGGGATCAAGTTGGCTCTTTCTCATTTAGCAAAATGACACTGCAGTTGGTCATGTTTGAGGGAAGGCCAGGCAGCTTCACTGGAGCCACCAGAAGATGTCCCACGAGGAAGCAGGGGGGTGTAAGAACGGTAGCAGGGCGGCCCACCAGCACATCACGTTGGGACTGACTCTGGCATCCTGGGGCTGAGACCAGAACCTCCAGACTAGAGCAATCTATTGACCATCCCTGCCTCATATGGGGAGCTCACCCGAAACCTCTCAAGCTCAACCGGGAAAGGGCAGAGAAGAGCTAGTATTGCCAGGGAATGTGGAGCATGAGGGGCTTAAAGTCGTAGTCCACCATGGCTCACCATGCCACCACCAGGGACTTCTGGGACCGACCACATGGTCGCACCCTGTTCTCCCTAGGTCTTCCAGAGATAATTGTATCCCCGTAGTAAGCAGCTGTTGTATTTGAGAAGGAGGGATGGCCTTCCTCCCCATCAGGTCACCATTGGTGAGGTGTCAGTCAGCCAGGAAATGGGAATGTCTAGCCTGGAATAGAAGATTCTGGCCATGGAGGCTTCCAAAAAAAAAAAAAAAAAAAAAAAAAAAAGACTGGCAGGGAAGAAGGGAGGAGCTGCCAAATTGTGGGAGAAGGAGGGGCTGTCGTAGGACACAGGCAACTTGTTGGATTCTGCTTCGGATCCTCCAAAGCTCTATGCCCTTGGGAGATTCATTTAACATGTCTCACTGTGAGCCTCAGTTTCCTTAAGTTGGCTCTTTTTGGCTCTGCATCTCTGGTCCTCTGAGTATATCTATCCTATGATGCAGATATTCAGCACCTAATAACATGCCTCTTATATACATACACACGGTCAGGAAATGTTTATTGAGTGAATGAATGAACAATTCCAGAGGTTTTCTGTTCCATCCTCTTTCCTGTGAAAGATCACAAGGCATGTTGAATTTTTAGAGCCTCTACCACCATCTAATGGACACACAGCCTCATGAAAGTAGCAACAGATATCCAAGGAAGTTTCTGGGGAGCGTTATTTCTTCGGCTTCACTCTGGCTGTAACCGAATATGTGGAAGGGGATGGAAGGTCAGAGGGCACTCGACCATTTGGCTTAGAAATTGTCTATCTGGAATCAGTTTCTAAAAGACGAAGGGTTTGGCAGCAGAATCTCTCGGTGAGCCAGTCCCCTGCCTGGTGGTTTGTCGCCCCTACCTCTCTCTGGATCTCTTGTCCCTGACGTTGCTCAAAGTGGCAAATGCAGTGGCCAAAACACATCTGGAGGTTCAGCTTCTGGGGCTCCCCAGAGGTCATTCGCATCATGAAAGGGATTGGGAATGAATAATGGTTGACATTTCTCTAGCTCATTCAGGTTCACAAAGCACTTCACATACGTGATCTTGTTTACTCACTACAACCCTGAGAGGTCGTTGTTGTTCAGTCGTTTTATAAATCATTTCTGATTCTTTGTGACTTTGTTTGGCGTCTTCTTGGCAAAGATACTGGACTAGTTTGCCTTTTCCTTCTCTGGCTCATTTTTTTTTTACAGATGAGGGAACTGAGGCAAACAGGGTGAAGTGCCTTGACCGAAGTAGGTGCTGTTCTTTTTAGATAGAGAAACAGACATGGAATGAAGTGAAACCAGTTGCCCAGCTAGTAAAGGTCTATGTATTCTACTGGGAAGAGGATTGGAATAGGAGTCAGGAGGCCTAGGTTCCCATTCCACTTGTGTGACTTTGGGCAAGTCTCTTGCCAGCCAGTCTCGTTTTCCCCTTCTATAAACCGAGGAGGTCAGACTCCCTGGCCTCCAGTGGCCCTTTTGGCTCTGGATTTAGGATATTACGAATTAGACCTATCTCAAAATGGATTGCTTCCAGTGGTGATGAGTCCTTTTTCATTGGAGGGTATCCAACAAAGGACAAAGGACTAGGTGACAAATGTGTTGTAAGGAAGTGAAGAGGACGCTAGATCTGGAATCGGGGGGGGGGGCGGTGTGTGTGGTTTCAAATCCCAGTTCTCCCATATATGATTTCTCTAGTTTTAAACCTCAATAAAACCAGAGGGTTGAACTAGATGGCCTTTAAGATCTTATCCAACTCGAAATCTGTGATACGATGCCAGGGAGACGGGAGACAGGGGACTTCTTTTTTTGGAATACGAATTGCCCTAGAAGGCTGCCGAGGGCCCCTCCCACTCAGAAATTCTGTGCTTCTGTGACCCAATCTAGAGCGATTGGGTCACTGTTTGTCTAGCTGGCCGTCTAGGGGAGAGGATGCCAAGATTGACCAAGCTAACCAGGAGAATGTGCTATGGTTCTGTTGCCGTGAAATGGATTCTGTACTGGTTCCGGTGTCTGAGGGGGGCTCTCCCTTGCTTTTCAGGCTTTTCCATGGCAGCTACATTTATATAGCGCTCTTAAGGTTGTCAGGATACAGGGTGACGTGGTGACCAGGAAGTCAGCCTGGATATCAAGGAAACCAGGATTCAAGGACTCTGTATTATGTGTCCCAGTTGTGTGACCCTGGATAAGTCACAAGCTCTCGATGTCTCCTATGTCAATCTGTGTAGGCAGCAGTAGTTTCTTACCCATAATTCCCTCTACCACTGGCATCATAAGTCTGGCCTAAACTTGGATAAGGGCTAGATCAGGATCTAGATTCTGGGTCATATTCTTCCTTGGCTGTGTGGTGAGGCAGCCCCTTCTCAGAACAGTGTTTTTAAAAGCACAAAATAAAACACATAGGATTATAAAGGAAACCTATGGAAAATAGTTGTTGAAATTTGTTGACAAAGAAAAAGTTGCTACAAGGCCTTCTATCTGTTATCTCATTTGATCCACATGACACTTCTAGGAGAAGGTACTAGTATTATCCCCATTTTACAGATGAGGAAACTGAGGATGAGGAATTTGCCCAGGGTCAGTCACACAGCCAGAATCAGGGGTGAGATTTTAACCCAATTTCCCTGATAATAACAATAATAACACTCATGTGACACTTTAAGGTTAGCAGAGTGTCTCTGGAGCCTCATAACCATCTTGTGATTTAGGCGGTCCTCATTAAAATCTCCATTTTACAGATGAGTAAACTGAGACAAAAGAGCTGGAAGTGACTTGTCCAGTCACATACTAGTGCTTACCTCCCCGGTAAGTGATGGAGGTGAGATTGGCACTCAGATCTTCCCAACTCTAATTCTGGCGTTCTAGCCACCGTGCCACCCTGCTCCCTGACCCTGAGTTTAGTACTCTGCCCTTTGAGCAAAGCTTAGTACTTTCTGCTCATTACGGCATGCCTGCGATCGGCAAATGCACTTGCTTTTTCATTCAGATGGCGGTCAAGGCCCCAAAGGACCCTTGGAAAAGCCTCCTCCCTGAAGGGCCCACAGCCCCACAGTCTGTCCTCTTGTTGCTCTGCCCAGGGACACATAGACACTTTTTTTCCTGAAACATTGGGGTTAAGTGACTTGGCCAGGGTCACATAGCTAGGAAATGGCTACATTTGCACTCTGCTCCTTCTGACTTGAGGGCTAGTGCTCTACCCACTGCGCCACCTAGCTGCCCCAGCTGACTTGTTTTTACTATGAGCTAGTCCAAGCCTGCTTATTGGAATAAGGCCTCCAGATTTGTATTGCCAGCTATCAAATGAGCATCTTTTGGAGGAAGGAGGGATATTTAACTTGGAAAAGAAAAGAATTGGCAGGTGAAGTAGGGCCACATAAAGCATTGGATCTGGAGTCAGAAACACCTTTGTTCATATTTGACCTCAGATGCTTACTTGCTGCATGACCCTGGGCAAGTCATTTCACTGCTGCCTGCCTCAGTTTCCTCATCTGTAAAAATGAGGATAATGACAGCATCCACCTCCCAGGACTGTGGAGAGGAGAAAATGAGATATTTGTCAAGTGATCTGCAAACCTGAAAGCACTGATGAAGGCTAGCTCTTCTTCTTCTTCTTCTTCCTCTTGTTTGGAAAGGCCGTCACCCAAAGGAGGAACTAGGCTTGTTCTGCTTTGCTCTGGGAGGACAGAACCAGGACCAGTGGGTAGAAGCTGCAGCAGGCAGATTTCTGACTTCAGGCCTGGAGCTCCGTCCACTGCGCCATCCAGCCGCCCCTAGGCAGGCAGATTTCTGCTTCCCCTAGAAAAACAGTAGAAATCGGTGTATCCCAACATGGAGTACCTGGAGTTGGAGGTGGGGGTAGGGAAGTGGCCATCAGGGATTTCCATCACTTGAGGTGAAGGAGGATTTCTCCGGGACACTGGAAATTGAACAGGTGACATCTTGGGCAGGACCGAACCTCCTTGGGCCTCAGTTTTCTGTTCTGTAAGACGGAGGGCTCGGAGCGGCTGGCTGCTGGGGGCCCTGTAGCCCCAGCTCTAAATTCTCCCATCCTTCTAATTCCCCGTTGTGGGATTTGGAATGAACGCCACGAGTCCTTTGCCCAAAGGTAATTGATCGCAAATCTCGGTCTTGTTCGGGGTGTGATTGAGGCTGCGCTTAGAGTGCTACAGGTACATCTGGGTGATAAATATGCTAGAATATTGATCAGAAGGAACCCGGGAGGGGCCATGAAATATGCATGCCAGCCGGGTGAGCGACGAGCGCCTGGCAGCTGGTTTGCCACCGGCCATTTGCATCCCGGCTACCGCTTGGCAGAGGGGGCCCCCTTTCTCTTTCCCGTGTGTGCTGCCACGCTCCGCTGAGTAGGGATGGTGCTTTACTGCAGCAAATAATGAGCAGTCGTAAAATGGCTCCAACTGAAGCCGGGTTGAGAGAGAAGTAGGCTCTTGCTTGGTCCCCCCTCCCCCCACCCAATCATTGGATAGCCACCTAGTCATTTGAATGCAAAAGGCCAAGTGGGAACTGGCACCTTGACCCAGGGCTACTGGCCTAACAGGGAAATCTGGAGATTTTCGGGGCCGAGCAGTTTCTAGGGGCCCCCAGTTATAGGGGAGATACGATGAAAAGCTCCTGGTCCTATTCAGAGAGAGCCTTCCCCGGCCTTTTAGCCACAAAACTTGGGAAACAAACCTAGAGTGGGCTGGATTTGTGGGGAAGAGGCTAACTCGAGAATGGCTTTCAAGGCCCGGAACCCAATTTTCTGCCACTGAGAAGAGTCTTTGAAGATGGATGGGGTTTGGGAACCTGCTAAGCCCAGGGAATCAGATGAGCTAAGGAAGGGACTAAGTGGATCAAAGCTACGTGGGCCGGTGGGCCTCATGGGTCGGTCAGTAAACATATATTAGGCACTTATATGTGCCAGACATCATGTGATAGGAAGAAAAACAAAGATGCCTTCCCCCCCCCAAGAAGCTTACAATTTAACAGGGGAGCATAACACACAAGAGGAAGATGAAAAATGAGATGGGTGAAGGGGTGGAAAGGAAGGTGGAGAAGATATCAGCTACAAATGGAGGCGCAGAGGCCCAACGACAGAGTCATGGGAAGAGGTACGTAGCCTCCAAAGGGGACTCATAGGAAGGCATCGGCTGCCATTTGGCCGTGGAAGTGGAAGACAGGCAATGGTGGTCATGATGAATGGAGGGGCGGCTCTGGAGCCTGGAAGGCCCAGATTTAAGCCCAGTTTCTGACCCATGCTGGCTGTGTACCTCTGGGCGGATCTCTTCAACTCCTGGCGGCCCAGAGAATTCATTAAGATTTGAAGCTCTGGGCAAGTTGTTCTGTATCAGCGGAGAGAATTTTCACAGAAACTGGGGATTCAAAGACAAGCGTGGAATGACCCCTGCCTTCAAGCAACCTACTTTCTTCTCAGGGCTCCCGGGATACGAAATATGCATCGAGGAATAAATAGAAAATATCTACAATGGAGGAGAGGCCTGTCACTCGAGGGACTCGGGGAAGCCTTTCTATATGAGGTGGCACCTCAATTTTGCCTTGAATAAAGGTACAGATTGTGAGAGCTGGAAATGAGGAAGTAGGACATTCTGGGCAGCAAAAGCACAGAGGTGGGAGATGAGATAGCTAATTTGGGAAACAGAAACTAGGTCAATGGCTGGAGTCTTCTAGACTACAGAGTCTAGATTATGAGAAAAGGAGTACTGGGACACTAGTCCTGGACACTGGGCCAGAACTAGTCGATAATGAAAGGCTTCGAATGTTGGTGTTTTATCTTGGAGGCAATAGGGAGCCACCGAATGTCTGCATGCAGAGCAGAGACATGCCATAGATACCCTTTAAAATTATTTTAATGGTCCTCCAGTTATTCAGTTCTGCCTATTTTTTAAAACATCAGTTCACAGGAGCATCACTCCCTTGTACAGCCATCTTTCAGTCATTGAGAAAGAATTAAGAGACCTTTATCTGCTTGAGAGTGACTTTTCTGCAGTGGGGTATTTGGGATTGGGCTAATCCCTTCCTTCTTCCTCCTGGAAAATGAAGATATTGGGCAATTTAAACTTAAAGGTCCCTTCCAGCTCTGGCTCCCCATTCCTCTGAAGGGCTGGGAAGCAAGAAATGACACTTCTACAGACTGGGAGAGGAGGACAAAGAGGAGACTTCTTTGAAAAAGGAGGCATAAGATGGCAAAGTGAACACCGGATCCTGGAGTCGGGAAAACTTCTGCCCAAATCCCACTTCGGCTAGTGGCTAGCTGTATGACTATGGGTAATCCGCTTAGCTTCTCTGTGCCTCAGTTTTCTCATCTGTAAAATGACTTGGTGACCTCTAAGGTCCCATCCAGTTCTGAATTCACAATCCAAAGGGTTTGATGGATAGGATTAGCACCCCGAGCTTAGAGTTAGAAAGGACTTGAGAGGTTATTGAATCAAAACCCCTCATTTTACAGCAGAAAAACTGAGGCACAGAGAGAATTCACCCAAGGTCATAGGAACATAGTTTTTTTTTTTTTTTGAGCTGGAAAGAGACATGAGGGAGTAGCAAGGAGCAGATAGTCATAGAAGGAAGTGGGTAAAGACTGAGCCAATATTGTCGCGGTGGTCGTTTACTAATCTGGGTGACTCGGGTCTGTGCCTCTTAGAACGAGCCCGTATAGATAAGCTTCCCTTTTCGGGTACACTGAGGACAATTGACTCGATTCAAATGAATTATTCATATGCTTACAGTTACGGGCTAAAACCAGTTATTGATGTCTTCTTCAGCGAAATTGGAAATGGCCAAGATATTCAGCCGTGAAATGTACCCACGCATGTGCTTTGAGATCTTAAGAGAGATCTGCAGAACTCCCTCACCCCAAATGTCCTGAAGACTGAGGGTCAAATGGGTTTAATTGGAAAGTTTTCCTTCCTCCTCTGCTTTCCAGTTTGATGCATTCGGTCAGTTTTGCCTTAGAGCCCAGAATTGATGAAATTCCTGGTAATGAGGCTATCTGAAGTCGGGCTCCGGGGTTTTCAATATGGATTACCATCACGATGCAGATGGAGATGGCGAGTCTTCCTTGATCCTGGAGCTTAGTGGGAGCTTACGGGGAGTAGGCCTGGGACTTGATGAGAACCTCATCCGATCGGACTTGGAGGGCCGGAACACCGCCCTCGCCCTCTGTGGTGTTCCCCGAGGAAAGCTGCAGCTTTCTAAAGGGCAGGTGGAAGACAATTGAGGGCCCTGTCTTGCGTGCAGAGGTTGGGGCCGTGGGTGGGCAATGGCGTATATCCTGTCGGGGGCCGTCAGGGCTTTGGATGCGTTTTCTGAACTGTCCATCTTTCTTTGAAAATATTCGTCATAAAGGGCAATTCCCCGGGAAGATGAGGAGGGATGGATTTGAAAGGAAATGTGATCTAAGGCCAAAAGAAATCGATAAAAACAATTTCCAAAAATGCAAGTCGGTGGAGTGCTGCCTACGTCCCCTTCCCCGGAGGAAAAGCCTTGTTTGGGAAGAGGTCAGATAAGAACACGCTGAACTAATGCAGACGGTCGGTGGAAGCAAACTCTGTGAGGGCAGGGGCTAGCCAGAAAGTTTTGTCTTTGTGTTCTCAGGGCCTAGTCTGGTCCTTGCACATAGTAGGTGCTTTGAAAAGGGAAGCTCCTTGAAGGCAGGTACTGTGTCTTTTTTGTCTGTGTACCCCCACCGCCCCACACAATATCTTGGATATTTTTGTGAGGGGAGGGAGATGAGGTGTCCAGATCTGTGAGGGCATTGGATAGGGTATTCCCAGCGTGGCAACTCTTTCTACCATTGCAGATCAGCAAATTGTTGCTGCCTTACAGAACTAAGCAGAAGTGGTCAAGTGACTTACCCAAAGTCACACAGCCAGCGTGTCAGAGGCAAGACTGGAATCTAGATCTTTGTGACTTCCTGAATGGAAGGCCTGGTATTCAAACCCAGGTCTTCTGGTTTTGAGGAACTGTGCCATGATGTCTTTTACATCACATTGAATGGAAGCTACTGGGGCAGCTAGAAAGTGGATAGAGCATTACACTTCCTACCTGTGTGACAAGTTACTTAACTCCAATTGCCTCAGGGGGAAAAAAAAGAATGTAAGCTACTGGAGGGCAGGGACTAGTTGTTTGGGATGAGAGGGTGGAGGGGGTGTCTCTGTCCCAGGCACCGAGCTTGTAGCACCTGGCACAAGGGAGGCACTTGAAGAATGTTTGTTGCTTGACCAATAGTAAGTAGTCATACCTACGATCATTTGCATAGAAGTATTATTATAAGAAGGAAGCATAGAACTAGGAATTCAGCGTGGACTTTGGTACCCAAGTCCATGAAACATTGGAAGTCCAACTCTAATCACCACTAATAATAAACAAGAAAGCGTGGGACAGAGCAGAGAGAACCGAGATTGCAGTCGGAGAAACTTGGATTCAAATCCTGCCCGAGACACGCTAATTGCGTGATCTTGGCCTAGTCCTTCTCCTCTCTTTGCTCGGACAATCCTCAAGACCGTAGGTGATAAATGAGGCAGTGGTATGCAGAGGTGGAGGGAATTTCCACACTGGGAGTTGCCTACAATGAGAGGAGCAGCACAGACCTGCCCCTCCCCTCCCCCTCAACAACAGATACGCACAAATCTCTTTCCCTGTGTGTCGTGTGGCATACTGTAAGAGTTTAATACATTCTTTTTGCCAAAATAATAAGATATTTATGCTGCATAATAATAACTAACATTTTCAAGTTTGCAGAGCATTTCCCATGTATTATTGCTTTCACAGCAAATGGGGTAAGTGAAATGAAACCATTTCTCGAACCCAGACCTTCGTAATTCCAAGTCCAGTACTTTAATGGCTTTACACGCCCTATTGCCTCTTGGTTCCTTCCTCAGCGTGGGAAACCCTCTTACTCCCTTCAGTAACACACATCAGATCCGGTTTTTAAGGAAAGCAGCCACAGAGAAGGAAGCCATCTGTACAATAGAAAGGTAATGGGACTAGCCCAAGGTCATTCAGCTAGTAAGGGTTGGGGGTGAGATTTGAACCCAGGTCTTCAGACCCCAAATCTAGAGGCCTAGCCCTGACCCCACACGATCTCTTATACGTAAATTAATACCACGTCGTGAATACCCTTAGGTGGATTTTGATATTTGTTGATTTCCACAGAAAGGCCGAAAAGAGAAAGAAGCAAAACTCATTTATCTACGAGACAGGCTCGATATCACCTGGCCACCGGCCTCGTAAAGCGGCCGATCCGAAGCCCCGAGGCAGAGCGTCCGATTCCATTTCGGCCCGTGTTTTTCCAGTCTCCTGGATGATTGAGAAGGCCTGGGTGGTGGAAGTGACAAGTCCAGCAGATTGAAGATGGAAAAAAATTAACCTCCTGGCAGAGAGGTGAGGCACTTAAAGTGCTGAGACAGAGAAAAAGACAGTCGGAGAACGTGACAAACGGAGATACAGAGAGAAACAGAGATAGAGACAGAGAGATGGAAACCAAGAAAGAAGAAAGAAAAGAGAGATAATGAGAGGAGAGAGAGAGAAGAGAGACAGAGAGAGAGAAGAGAGAAAGGAGAAATAGAAAGGAGAGAGACAGAGAGAGGCAGAGACAGATACAGATAAAGAGAGGAGAGAGACACAGAGACAGAGAATAGAGATACAGAGAGAATAAGAGAGAGACAGAGAAAGGGACACAGACAGAGATAAGGAAGAGAGAGAGACAGAGATGAAGGAAGAGAGAAGAGAGAGAGAAGAAAGAGAAAGGAGAAATAGAAAGGAGAGACAGAGAGAGACAGAGATGGATACAGATAGAGAAGAGAAACACAGAGACAGAGAATAGAGATACAGAGAGAAAAAGAGAGAGACAGAGAAAGGGATAGAGAGACACAGAGACAGAGAATAGAGATACAGAGAGAAAGAGAGACAGAGAAAGGGATAGAGAGAAAAGGACACAGACAGAGACAGAGATAAGGAAGAGAGAGAGACAGAGATGAAGGAAGAGAGAAGAGAGAGAGAGAGAGAGAGAGAGAGAGAGAGAGAGAGAGAAGAAAGAGATAGGAGAAATAGAAAGGAGAGAGACAGAGAGAGGCAGAGACAGATACAGATAAAGAGAGGAGAGAGAATAGAGATACAGAGAGAAGAGAGAAACAAATAGAGAAAAGGATAAGAGAAACAAGGACAGAGAGAAAGGGACACAGAGACAGAGATAAGGAAGAGAGAGACAGATAAAGAAGGAAGAGAGAGAAGAGAGACAGAAAAAAGAGAGACAGGAGACAGAGAAAAGAGAGAAAGAAAGGGAGAGAGAAGAGAAAGAGGCAGAGACAGAGATAGAGACAGATAAAAACAGAAGAGAGAGAAGAAAGACAGAGAGAGAAGGGATACACAGAGACAGAAAAGAGAGGTGAGAGAGAAAGGAGAAAGAGAGAGAGATGCAGAGACAGATACATGTAAAGAGAGAAGAGAGACAGAGAAAGGGATGAAGAGACAAGGACAGAGAGAAAAGGACAAAGAGAAAGGGACACAGACAGAGATAAAGAAGAGAGAGAGATAAAGAAGGAAGAGAGAGAAGAGAGACAGAAAAAAAGAGAGAAAGGAGACAGAGGAAAGAGAGAAAGAAAGGAGACACAGAGAGAAAGGGACAGAGAAGAGATAGAAGCAGAGACAGAGATAGAGACAGATAAAAACAGAAGAGAGAGAAGAGAGACAGAGAGAGAAGGGAGACACAGAGACAGAAAAGAGAGGTGAGAGAGAAAGAAAGGAAAAAGAGAGAGACAGTCAGAGTGGGAGTCATTTTTCAGGAATTACTGTGTGGGAATTTATTTTTCTAGATACTGGGAATTTTGTGAGAGCATGCTTCATATATGTCTCTATGTATCTGTCTAATGGTCTGTCGTTCTGTCGATCTATCTACTGATTGAGCTTTTGACTTATCCAGCTTTCTCTCTTTCGTCTCCATTCATTCATTCATTCATTCATTTCATCTAACTTCAGTAAGTGGGGGTTGCTGTCAGAGGAACACATTATATAAATAAATAATGTTTTAAACAAAGACACCGAAGTACTGGGCTGCAGATGGAGGCTGTTTCTTAACCCGAGTCCCATATCTGGTTGGGAAGATGAGATAAGGCAGAGAGAGAAATGAGAATAATGAAGATTCAAAAAAAGATCAACATGAGAGATAAATAGAACCAGCAATATTTCTAGAGCGCTCTAAGGTCTACACAAAGGCCTGGACAAAAGTCACAGTCTTTGGGCCTCCCAGCAGCCCTCTCGGGTCACCCTCATTTCATAAATGAGAAAATTGAGGTTCAAGGGAGCACAACTAAAAAGTGTCCGAGAAAGGATTTGGGTCTTCCTGAATCCTGAATCCAGTGTGAACAAAACAAATCTGACACTGCTGGAGGGCAGGGCTGAGACTCGTCATACCCAAAGAATAGCAGTGCAAAGAGCATTTATTAGATTGGGAATCCAAGGGCATGTGTTCTTCCCTCTGCCTCCCACTACCTGTGTGATGCCGGGTAGTGAACTTCCCTTTCTGGGCCTCAGTTTCCTCTCCTGTAAAAAAAAAAACTAGATTGGACCAGGTACCTTGTAAAGTTCTTTCTGAGCTCTTTCTATGAGCCCATGATTATTTACTGAGCACCTAGAGTCCATTTGTTATGGATTTCATGAGACACAAAGAGGGGGAAGCAAGGTGAGAAGATCTGTTCTCCTCAGGGGTAGAGGAAGCTGAGAATCGGGGCCTTTTGATGATTTTTCTTTGTAACCCAGTGCTGTTTTTATCCATTTTGGAAGCAATTCCATTTTTCTCCCTTTCCATTGTTATTGAGTCTGAGGAGTTATGAGTGATTTCCTTGCGTGAGACTCTGTCCTGAAGCTTTGTCCTGCTCTGCTCTGTCTCCCTCTCAGAATATATAACCTGGTGCTGGGAGAAATGATTCTCCATCTCTTGAAAAAGCACTTTCCCCTCTCTGTGAACATCATAGATATACTTACTTCTTTTCTTTTTCTTTTTTTTTTTTTTGGTTATTTGATGGTGAGAAGACAAAACCAAGATGCTTCAAAGCTACTCGTGGTTCTTGGTTGAGGGGAAGGTTTTAAACTTGATTTGTGAGGGAGAAGGCAACCCATGGGCCTTTCTCACAATATTTCCTGCTCAGTTTTGTCCTTGAAATAAGTCATAGATGAACAAGTTGTGGTATATGATCGTGATGGAATATGATGAGATGCCAGAAGAAAGAAGAAAAAATCAATGATTTTAGAAAAAACATGGAAAGACTTGTGTGTAATAATGAACGAAATGAGCAGGAACAAGAGAACATTGTATATAGGAACAGCACTGTTTTTTAAAAAACAAATTTGAGAGAATGAATTATTTCATCTATTATAAATACTCGTATTAATTATAAGGATATATGAAGATGCTACCTGCATCCAGAGAAAGAACAGATGAAGAGAATTGTGTATAGGATAATTTTACACATACATTGTGTGTGTGTGTGTGTGTGTGTGTGTGTGTATTTGTGTCTAATGGTGGCCATCTCTAGGATGGGGGGGATAAGAAGAAAAAGAATAAGAGAAATTGACAAGATCATTTTGTTGTCTATGTGAAAAGAATAACTATCAATTTGTAATTTCGTGCACAATCATCCTTTTTATTGTACTATGTTAAGGCAGTGCTTGTTTTGTTCCATAAATTAAAAATTAAAAAGGAAATAAATCATAGGGGAAATAGCCTATTAGGCCTAGTGCAATAATCTGGATGACTTGAGTCCCCAAGGCCAATGGATGAGGCATGATTGATCATGTGATCTTGGATCTAGAGCCAGAAGGGACTTCATGGACCATTATTTTACAGAAGAGGAAACAGCCCCAGGAAGGTAAAGTCTTGTCCACAGTCACATAGATCTTGACAAAGGCAGGATCTGAATGGTCAGTCACCATGCACTCATTAAGTGCTTTTTTTTCCTAATAAATTTCTTTATTTTTAACACTTTATGTTTATTTTAACCTTTATGAATCATGTCGAGAGAGAAAAATCAGAGCAAAAGGAAAGACCATGGGAAAGAGAAAAAGAAAAAAAGAAGTGAACATAGCATGGCTTGATTTACATTCAGTCTCCACGGTTCTTTTTCTGCATGCAGATGGCAATTTCTATCCACAATCTATTGGGATTGCTTTGGACAACTGAGAAGAACCAAGTCTTTCATAGTTGAACATCGCACATTCTTGCTATTATTGTGTACAATGTATTCCTGGTTCTGCTTGTTTCACTCAGCATAAGTTCATATAAATCTTTCCAGGCCTTTCTAAAATCAGCTTGTTCATCATTTTTTTTTTTTTGGCTGGGGTAATTGGGGTTAAGTGACTTGCCCAGTGTCACACAACCAGGAAGTGTTAAGTATCTGAGGCCAGATTTGAACTCAAACTCAGATCCTCCTGACTTCAGGGCTGGGGCTCTATCCACTACACCAATTAGCTGTCTCCATCATTTTTTTAATAGAACAATAATATTCCAATACCTTCATATACCACAACTTCTTCAGCCATTCCCCAACTGGTGGGTATCTACTCATTTTCCACTTCTTTGCTACCACAAAAAGAGCTGATATCAACAATTTTGCACATGTGGGTTATTTTCTCTCCTTTATGATTTCCTTAGGATACAGACCCAGTAGTGGTACTACCGAGTCAAAGTATATGCACAGTTCGATAGCCCTTTGGGCAGAGTTCCAAACTGCTCTCCAGAATGGCTGGATCATTTCACAATTCCACCAATAATGTATTAGTATCTGTTTTCCCACAGCCCCTCCAACATTCATCATTATCTTTTCCTGTCATTTTAGCTAATCTGAGAGCTGTGAGGTGGTACCTCAGAGTTGTTTTACTTTGCATTTCTCTAATCAATAGTGATTTAAAGCATTTTTTTTCACATAAGTACAGGTGGTTTTAATTTCATCATCTGAAAATTATCTGTTCATATCCTTTGACCTTTATCAGTTGGGGAATGACATGTATATTTGACCCAGTTGTTTATATATTTTAGAAATAAGACCTTATCAGAAATACTGGCTGTAAAGATTCCCCCCCCCCAATTTTGTACTTCTCTTTTTTTTTTTACATGACCAAAACATTATTTTGCTGTACAAAAAGAATCAGACTCTGAAATATTGTACAATTAGCTTGTGAAGGAAATCAAAAATGCAGGTGTGCATAAATATAGGGATTGGGAATTCAATGTAATGGTTTTTAGTCATCTCCCAGAGTTCTTTTTCTGGGTATAGCTAGTTCAGTTCATTACTGCTCCATTAGAAATGATTTGGTTGATCTTGTTGCTGAGAATGGCCTGATCCATCAGAACTGGTCATCATATAGTATTGTTGTTGAAGTATATAATGATCTCCTGGTCCTGCTCATTTCACTCAGCATCAGTTCGTGTAAGTCTCTCCAGGCCTTTCTGAAATCATCCTGTTGGTCATTTCTTACAGAACAGTAATATTCCATAATATTCATATACCACAATTTATTCAGCCATTCTCCAACTGATGGACATCCATTCAGTTTCCAGTTTCTAGCCACTTTGTACTTCTCTTTTAATCTTGTTTCTGTTTGTTTTGTTTGTGTAAAACTTTTAAAATTTAATGTAGTCAAAGTTGTCCATTTTGCCTTTTATAATATTCTCTAGTTGTTCTTTGGTCATAAATTCCTCCCTTCTTCAAAGGTCTGTTAGGTAAATTATCTCCTGCTCTCCTAATTTGTTTATGGTATCATGCTTTATGCCCAAATCACATATCCATTTTGACCTTATTTTGGCATGGGATGTGAGATGTAGGTCTGTGCTGAGTTTCTGGCATTTTATTTTCCAGTTTTCTCAGCAATTTTTGTCAAATAGTAAGTTATTATGATGATAAGCACATATCTTTTGACTCTTGACTCAATGATCCTTATCCTGCCTCAACAGATAAACAAATCCAAGAGACACAGGGAAAGAAATTCAGTTGTTTTAGCTGGTAGGGAGCTCTAACTTGTGGTGAGGGAAGCCACAAAGGCATATGGGTGACAGTGGAGATGGAAGCTGACTGAAGCAAAGGGATCCAATATGGGGAATTGGAAATGGAGGAAAGCCTGCGTAAAGTCACATCACGGATGAAGAACATTTAGAAGAACATTCCAGTGTGTCTGGAATGGAGACCAGATGGGGGAGTTCACAGGAAAGAAAACCAGAAAGATGGGTGGGAACCAGTAGAAAAGGTATCTTTTCTCAGCTCTGGTATCAGAGCTCCTACTTTTAAATCCTGTCTCTGACATGGATCTGTATGATCTGGAGGATGTGACTTCCCTTCCCTGGGCCTCAGTTTCCTCATCAGTAAATTGAGGTAGTTAGACTAGATGGCTTTTAGGTCCCTTCTAGTTCTAGAGCTAGGAGCCTAGGATTTATGAATCTATGATCTGGCCTTCCATATTTCTTGGAATCCCTTGAGTCCGCCACTTCTTACAGTGTGCTAATGCTCCGTTGCCAAAGTATCAGCACTCCCAAGGATGGTCTCCATTACATTAAAATGTAGTTTCTATTGGATTTTAACACATATACATATACATAAACTATAGAAATATAGATATATGCCTATAGCCAGAGATATATTTCAATATATAATTAACATAGACTTATTATATCTATATTAATAAATATGAAATCACATAATCACAAGTATGTATGTATATAGATACATGCACACATATATGTATGTATATAAACATGAATGGTTTTCCAGGTTAATATGCAATCTCCAGGGATCCTTACATGTGTTTTAGTAAGTCCTAATTTTTTTTGTGTCTGATGCCACTGGTCTATTGCATTGCTGCGCCATGACTGGTTTAATCATCTCCCACCCCACTGATGGGCATCTATTCCATTTCTCATTCTTTCCTGTCACGAGATGTGCTCCTTTCCTCATCTTGTATTGACTTATTGTATCCATGTAGTCTACTCCTAAGTAGACTGTAGGATCCTAGAAGACAAAACTGGTTTATTTTTGCCTTTGTATCCCTAATGCCTGGCTCTGAGTGTGGCACACAGTAGGTATTTAATAAATGCTCATTGACTGACTAATTGTTGTCTGTTTCTCCCCCTATCCCACAAGGACAACAAAAGCCCCTTGAAGGAAGACACTGGTTTTGTTTTTTTCCCTGCAAAGTCTGGTGATTGGATCCCCTTTTCCTCATCACTATAAGCGTGCGAGTTTCATCCTGAGGTAGAGTCCTATACTGTGTCCCCAGGAAAGCAGAATCCATCGTTTGCTCAAGATTTCGAAATGGATCTTGGACTGACACCTCGGCCATACTCATTTCCTAATTATTTTCTTCTCTTCTTTTATTCACCTCCTGTTTCCACTTTTCCCACTGACAGCATCTGTAAATTTGGTAAATTGTGTGCCCTGGCTTATGAGGAAAATGTTCTGTGGTTATTTTTAGGAATATGCCATTTCATTAATGCCTCTGCTTTGAGCTTAGTTGTGTTCTTTGGTTAACTAGTAAAGGTAAATACAATGGTGGGGACTCACAAACTAAGGTTTGGAGTGGATAAAGAAGCAAAGAGTACCTTGAAACTAGTACGGATGATCCGTGTTCAAGTAAAGGGTGCCCCCAAGGCTATATTTCTAAATCTAGCCTTCTTCCAAACTTCTCTCTTCCTGTCAAGTGTATCATTATCCTTCTAGTCCTCCATGTTCCCAATCACCATGTCATTCTCAGCTCTTCTCTCTGTCTGTCTTTCTCTGTCTCTATCTCTGTCTTTTTCCCTCACTCTCTCTTTCTCCCTTCCTCCCTCTCTCTCTCCCTTCCTTTTCTCTCTCCCTCCCCCCCCTCCCCTTCTCTCTCCCTGTCTCTCTCTCTCTGTCTCTGTCTCTGTCTCTTTCTCTCTCTCCCTCTCCCCCCTCTCTTTGTCTCTGTCTCTCTTGTATCCATCCCCTTTTCTCTGTTCACATAGTGATTATCTTCATTCGGGCCCTCATCACCTTTCACCTGAACTATTGTTACGTCAGTCTCCTAATATGTCTCTTTGTCCCCAGCGTCTTTTCCATCTCTAATACATTCTCCACACACGTGCCCAATGGATATTCCTAAACAGATGTGATCTTGTCAATTCCATACTCACAAATTTTCGGTATCTTGCTATTGCCTCTTAGGATAAAAAAAAGAAAATTTCCAACCTAGCATTTCACAGGATCATACGATCCTAGAGCTAGAACTAGAAGGAACTTCAGATGCCATCTAGTCCAACCTCCTAATTTTACATATGAGGAAACTGAGGCACAAAGAGTTAACGCAAAGCCTATTCCATCACCAGAGACAAAATTTGAATCTAGAGCTTCTGAATCCTCAAATCAAGTTCTTTCCATCACACAGAATGAGGTGAGCAGAAGCAGGAAGACAACATACATAATGATGACAATAATGTATATGGAAACAAAACAAAACTGAAAGCTGTGTTTTTTTTTTTTGAGGCATAGAATGAGCTCTTATTTAGGCAATCTTAAGCATTGGCTGTAAACTTCTCTAAAATAACATATTATCTCTTTATATCCATAGTCTAATAAGATACACAGCGATGATAGCAGGATTCCCTTTTTAAGCTTAGTCATAAATTTTTTTCTCATTTTAATTTTCCATTACTCTGCCAAAGGAGGGGGTGAAGATTAAAATTAATCTTAGGACACTTTGGACACTTTTCCATGATTGGTCAGGTTTGGGAAAAGTTGATATCTTTGTTTTTGCTGCTGTGTCTCCTACTACTACCAGCACCACAGCTATTACTACCAGCACGGCTGCCCACACTATCAACACCTACCCCAACTATAATTCTAGCTCTCACTTACTTAATACTTTATGGTTTGCAAAGTGCTTTATACCTGTGATCTCCTTTGTATATGCAGATCCAGACTTTGGCTTTAAAGTAGGAATGAGGGCCTATTGTCTTCCAGAAATAGAATTTCTGAAGAGATCCATTTCTTTTTTTCTCTTTATCTGTCTGTCTCTGTCTCTCCCTCCCACCATCCTTTCATTTCTTGACTTTCTCCTCTGTCTCTCTATGTCTCTATCTCTGTCTCTGTCTCTATTTCCTCCCTGGGTCAGTTTATCTCTCTCTTGGCAGCCTGGTACCTCCACTCTGTGCTCCTGGGAGCTCACTCAATGGGTGCCAGGCCTCGTGCAGTTCTCCGGGCCACAAAGTCTGCTACATCTCAGAACTCCCGAGATCAAGACATCCTCCAGCCTCAGCCATTCCTGGGAGCAGGGAAGCACTACATGGGAAATCTCAGCCTGAGTTTGGAACAGGAGTCTGTGTGAGGCAATTGTGGTCTCCTGAGTGAAGAGGCGTGAATTTATGATTCTATGATATGGCCTTCCATATTTCTTGGAATCCCTTGAATCAACCACTTCTTACAGCATGCTAATGCTCCATTGCAGAAGTATCAGCACTCCCTTTGGTGAGCAGGCTCAGAGAAGGGGCTCATGGGTATATCTCCTTTCAAGGCCAGAACAGGATTCCAGAAGGCTAAAAATATCAAAGTGAACCAAGACTATCGGCACCAGGTTTTAGGAAATCTGAAGTGATTGGAACCGTCTTATGAAATTTGCCGGGACGGAAGCACTCGGGTATGTGGAGAACATACAGCTCAGTTCTAGCGGGCAGCAATAAAGCAGAACCTCATATGGTACACTGTTATGTCCTTGCCTTCCACAATGGTGAATACCCCAACATTCAAACTGTGTCCCAGGAACATTCCTGTTCTTGTTGGGATTTAGTAAATCGGGATCTGGGTGTTGTGAAATGGTTCTACTAGGTCACAATGATGGCAAAAGAGCCCGGGACACATACAATGGGGAGGTAGATGAACCCTGGCTACGGAGAGCAGTTAAATGAGTATAATCCACAGAGCAATCCCTCCTCCCCCCAACGGTCCAATTTGGAAAACGTCCAAGCGATGTTCCAAAGGTGTCTAAATCGTTCGTATCCTCTAAACCAGGGATACCACTACAGGACCAATAGCCCAAAGAGATCAAAGGGAGAAAGGAACTCCTATTCACAAAATATCTCTAACAGCTCTTTTTGTAGTGACAAAGAATTGGAAGCTAAGGCAGTGACCATCAGTTGGGAGAATGAATGGCCAAATTATTATAAACGAATATCATGAAATACTATTGTGCCGTAAGAAATGATAAAAGGAATGGTTTCAGAGAAAACTGGAAAGACTGATAATGAGGCTCTGGAATCACTCTCCCAGAAAAAAAATTGGCTCTATCTCTCCCACAGATCTCCATGGGGTATCCCTCAGGGTCACTGGGATGTCTTCCTTTAAATTTTATCAGTTCAAACACTCTTTCTGCAGGGTTCCTTCCATTATTAACTGTCAGTGATTAGCACACCAGTTCCCATTTAACCAATTAACATCAATTAGCTTTTACCAAGGGACCTTTACTGCAGAAATATAGCAAGAGCAGAATCTATAAATATTTCTCTTCATCTCCTGGGGGCACACTTTCTCTATTATTGCCTCAGTCTCTCGGGAAAGTGGGCTCAGACTTTACTTGGTTTCAACCACAGTATTTACCCCACCAACTTCACTTCCAAATGTAGCATAGCTGCTGGATGATTCTTCCTATCAGTGATCACTAGGCTGGGTCCCAGAGGTCATTTTTGCCAGATTTCGATGCTGGATCGACTAGCCGGCTGCAAAACCTGGTAAGAACTGGACCTCTGATACCGTTTTGATCTTTCAGAGCTCACGAGGTCATAGTTATCTTGAATACTCCTTCACTTAAAGTCAAGACAAAATAAATTCAGGATCTTCAGAGAGGCCCATTTTCAGGGGCCACATATTGGCTTCTACTGGGGAAGGTCCAAGGCTCCTCTTCTTAAGAACTTGTTTGTTTGCTTTTTCTTTCAGAACCCATCTGAGCAGAAAAGAACCTGCACAAGAGGAAGGGATTCACTTTGTTGATAAGTGCCTTTTGAATGGACCCCAGTTCACAGTTGATCAAAAAGATTACAGAATGCCTAAAATGCTCCAAATTGGGGAGCAGGGCCCCACCATGGCTGTCATCATACTTGTCCAGAGGCTTCCACGCCTTTTTTCTAGTGAGGATTATATCAACTGACTACACTGGACTAGGCATGAGACCCCCAATGCCCTTATATAATTCCATGGAGAAGAAAGTGAGTGGAACCGGGAGAATAATTTCTACCAACGCTGCAAAGGAAAATAATTTTGAAAGACTTAAGAACCCTGATGGAGGTTATGACTGACCACAATTCCAAAAGATTAACGAGAAAGTAGGCTACTCGCCTCCTGACAGAGGGTCAGGTAGCAGGTGCGTCAGCGATGGAGAAGGAGGCCTGGTGTTCTGGTGAGTTATTCATGTGTTACCGTTGTGCTTCTTTTTCTCTCTGTGTTAACTGCCCTTCATTTTCCCCATCTTTTAAATGTTTTCAATGTTTCAAAGAAATATTTAATGTAGTACTTCAGGTTCTAAATAATTTCATGGAGATCACTGAGAAGTAATATGGGAATGTCACCTGCCATTCCCATAATAGGAGCTTGAATCCTACCTTTGAAATACACTAGTTGTATGACCCTGGAGAAGTCATTTAACCAATCTCAGTGACCCCAAGCATCTCTCTGAGGCTATCTGTTATCTTCATAGAGAGAGAGAATTTCCTTACCAAGGAGTTAGCCAATATGGTACCCACACAGATCTGGACCCCAAAAAGGCATTTCTGACTTCTGTTTGTTTCCTTCACATACAGTGTTCCTGAAGTCTTTATTTTTTGTCTTGTACTAGTTTATTACATTTTCATTTGCTTTTCTTTTTTTAATATTTAATTAATTTTTTGGGAGGGGTTAAATTTAACTTCTGAGCTGTCTCCCTCTCTCCCAACCTCACACTAGAGAAGGGTAACATTTGACACAGATATATATGAAACCATACAACACATGCTTCCATATATCTTCCCTTCCCCAGGTATATAATATCTTCCTTCAAAGGTCCTTTGTAGTTGATTTGAATATTCATATTGCTCACAATAACTTAGTCATTCAGTTACTCTTCAAACAAAATGGCAGTTACTATATACAATGATCTTTTGGTTCTATTCATTTTACTCTGTATTATTTCACGCAAGTCTTTCCGTGTTTTTCTAAAATTAACCTGTTTGGCATTTCTGAGAGCATAGTAGTATTCCATCACAAGCATATACCACAACTTATTCAACCATTCCCCAGTTGATGGGCATCTACTCAGTTTCCAATTCTTTGCCACCAAAAAGACAGCTGCTATATTTTAGAACATATAGGATCTTTGCCTTTTTCCCAGATCACACCTGATAGCGGTATTGCTGAATCAGAGGTTACATACAGTTTTATAACTTTTTGGATATAAATCCAGATTGTTTTTCAAAGTGGTTGGATCAGTCCACAGTTCCACCAGTAGTGGATTTTTTTCCCACATCCCCTCCAACATTTGTCATTTCCCCCTTCTATCATTTTAACCAATCTGTTAAGTATAAGATGGTACCTTAAAATTGTTTCAATATGCATTTCTCAGTAATTATTTACAGTACTTTTCCATGACTATTTATAATTTTGATTTCTTTTTTCAAAAACTGCTTATTCATATCCATTGACCATTAATCAATCAGAGAAATCTTCTAGATTTGACTCAGTTCTCTACATATTTGAGATATTCAAGAAACTGTCTATACCCCACCACCCCGCCAATTTTCTAATTTCCCTCTAATCTTGGCTACATTTGTTTTATTTATACAAAAGTTTCTAAATTTTATTTAATCAAAATTACCCAATTTACATCCCATAATGCTCTCTCTTGTTTATTTATAATTTTCTCTCCTATCTCCGTTTGTATCTTATCTTGATAAATGTATAAGATACTGATCTGTATCTAGTCCTGCTAAACTGCTTTCTAGTTTTCCCAACCATTTTTATCAAACAGTGAGGTTTTTTATATTTTATTTTTTATTATAGCTTTATTATTATATTATTAATGTATATTATATTTTTATTATAGCTTTTTATTTACAAACATATGCATGGGTAATTTTTTCAACATTGACTCCTGCAAAATCTTCTGTCCAAATTTTCCCCTCCTTCCCCCCACCCCCTCCCCTAGATGACAGGTAGTCCAATACATGTTAAATATTTTAAAATATATGTTAAATACAATATCAAATAGAGTTTTTATTCCAAAAGTATAAATCTTTATGTATATCAAATGCAATGTTACTATAATCATTCGTGATTGTGCATCGTATACTTACTCTATTCCACTGATCCACCATTCTATTTCTTAGCCAGCACTAGAGGGTTTTGATAATTACTATTTTAGAATGCAATTTAAAGTCAGGTACTGCGCGAACTCTTTCCTTTACATTTTAATTGGTTCCTTTAATATTCTTGACCTTTTGTTCATTCAAATTAATTTTGTTATTATTTTTTCTAGCTCAATAAAAGAAGTTTTGGTAGTTTAATTGAGATGGCACTGAATAAATAGATTAGTTTAGGTACAATTGTCATTTTTATTATATTGCCTTGGCCCACCCATGAACAATTAATATTTCTTCAATTATTTAAATCTGACTTTATTTGTATAAAAAGTGTTTTATAATTATAGTTCCCGGGTCTTTCTTGGTGGGTATATTCCCAAGTATTTTACATGGTCTACGGTTATTTAAAATGAAATCTCTCTTAATATCTCATCATGCAGGGCTTTGTTGATGATATGTAGAAATACTGATGATTGATGTGGGTTTATTTTATATCCTGCTGTTCAGTCGCTTCAGTCATAGCTGTCTCTATGTTATCCTATTTGAATTGTTTTTTTGTTGCTGGTGCTGTTATTGTTTTTGTTGTTTTTTGGGGGGCAGATATACTGGAGTGATTTACCATTTCCTTTTCCAGCTCATCTTACAGATGAGGATACTGAGGCAAACTGAATGAAGTGATTTGCTCAGCATCACACAGCTAGTGAGCATCTTAGAACGATGAGTCTTCCAGACTCCAAGCTCTACATTCTATCTACTGTGCCACCCTTTTATATCCTGCTACTTTACTAAAATTAATGTTTTGACAGATTTTTTAGTTGAATCTCTAGGATTTTCCAAGTATACGATCTATTGTCTGCAAAAGAGAGAGTTTTATCTCCTCATTGCCCATTCTGATATCAATTTCTTTTTCTTTTCTTATTCCCATTACTAGCATTTTTTAGTACAATCCTGAATAAGACTGCTGATAATAGGCATCCTTATTTCATTCCTGAGTTGCTAGGAAAGCTTCTAGCTTGTTCTTGGTACAGATAATGCTTGCTGATGGTTTAAGGTAGATGCTTATTATTATTTTAAGGAAAAATCCATCTATACCTGTACTTTCAAGTGTTCTTGGTGGGAATAAATGCCATATTTTGTTAAAAGCTTTTTCTGTAGCTATTGCTATATTCATATGATTTTGGTGAGTTTTGTTATTGATATGATCAATAATGTCTGGTTTTTCTCATACTGAATCAGCCCTGCATTCAGAAAGGCAAAGAGTAATGTATAATACACAAAATGCATAAATCCCACTTGATCACAATGTATAATCTTTGTGACGTATTGTAGTCCTCTAGTTAGTAGTTTATTTAGGATTTTTGTATTAATATTCATTAGTGAAATTGGTTTAAGATTTCCTTTCTCAGTTTTAGATATCAGCACCATATTTATTTCATACAAAAAGACTGATAGGACTTCTTCTTTGTCTATTATTCCAAATAATTTATTTAATGTTGGAATTAGTGGAACTTGAAGTGTTTGGTAGAATTCACTTGTGAATCCATCTGGTTCAGATACTTTTTTCTCATTTATGGGTGGTTTAATTTCTTTTCCTGACGTAGGTTTATTTAGCTATTCTGTTTCCTCTTCTGTTAATCTAGGCGGTTTATATTTTTGTGAGCACTCTTCCATTTTACATGACTTGTTAAATTTATTGGCATATAACTGGGAAAAACTCCTAATAATGGCTTTAATTTCATCTTCATTAAAGGTATATTCGCTCTTTTCATTGTTGGGATTAGTGATTTGGTTTTTTTCCTCTTTTTTTAAAAATCATATAACCAATGGTTTATCTAGTTATTGTTTTTTTCATAAAACCAACCCCTAGTTTTGATGGTTAGTTTAATAGTTTTCTTACATCTGATTTTATTAACCTCAGCTTTAATTTTTGGGATTTCCAGTGTGGTGTTTAATTGAGGATTTTTAATTTTTTCTTTTTCTAGTTTTTCCAATTGCACATCTGATTTATTGATTTATTCTTTCTCTGTTTTATTGATGTAAGCATTTAGAGATATGAAATAGTCTCGGATTACTGCTTTTGCTGCATCCCATAAATTTTTATATGTTATTATCATTCCTTTAAATAACATTATTTATTGTTTCTATGATTTACTCTTTAAGATTATTGTCATTCCTTACAAGTCATTGCCCAATTGATAAATGGTCAAAGGAAGGCCCTCAGCTATTATAGTTTTGCTTTCTATTTCCATCTGTAATTAATTTACCTTTTCCTTCACAAATCTATATGCTAGTCATTATATGGTACATATATGTTTAATAATTTACTTAGTTATCTGTGGTACCTTTTAACATAATTTAGTTTCCTTGCTTGTCTCTTTTAATTAAATCTATTTTGGTTTTAATTTTGTCTGAAATCATGATTGCTACCCCCGATTTTGAAAGCGTCAACCAAAATAAAATCAATTCTACTCTAGCCCTTTATTTTTACTCTATGGGTGTATCTTATTTTAAAATGTGTTTCTTATAAACAATATTGTCAGGTTCTGGGTTTTGGTTCATTCTGCTATCTGTTTCTGTTTTATGGGTAAGTTCATTCCATCCACACTCAAAGTTACAATTACTAATTGTGTGTTTCTCTCCATTCTATTTTCCTCACTATTTATCCTTCTCTCTTTTTTTTTTTACCGATCCATCCTCAGAAATCTAATTTACTTTGACCATTGTCTCTCTGATCCACATACCTTCTAAAAGTCCCTCCCTTATTCTATCCCTTTGTCCCCCTATTTCTCTCTATGTTAAGAAGACTTTTATACCCTGCCAAATGTATATTTTATTCCCTCTTTAACCCAGTTCTGATGAAAATAAGGTTCCTATATTATTCACTCTCCACCCTATCCTTTTCTCTACTGTAACAGTTCTTCCATTCATACTTCTTTTGTATGAGATAATTTGCTGCTTTTTCCCTCTCCCTATCCAATTTTATTTTTATTTATTTATTTGTTTGTTTGCTGAGGCAATTGGGGTTAAGTGACTTGCCCACGGTCACACAACTAGGAAGTGTTAAGTGTCTGAGGTCAGATTTGAACTCAAGTCCTCCTGACTTCAGGGCTGGTGTTGTATCCACTGCACCACCTAGCTGCCCTCCTCCTAATTTTATTTTTAAGGATCATTCACTCATAACCAATGTAACCCCAAGACCTCTTGTTGTGCCACAGTTCCCTTTTCTTGTCCTGACTCAGTTTCCCTAATTGTCCTGCCTCGGTTTCCCTGAATTTTTCTGCCTCAGTTCCTAATTGTTCTGTAATACCACCCCTCCCCCTAATCATGATGATCCAGATAAGGAGAAAGACATTTTATCTTAGACATCATCAGAATGTCAGGTGCCTCTCTCCATTCTGAAATCCCAATTTATCAGAATGCCTCCCTCCCACCCTGTCAGAACCGAATTCTTAGTCCTGTTCCCTCTCTCAGCACTCTAACTCCACTCCTGCCTCGGTCTACCCCATTTATGAGCCACGTGTCATTGAGAACTCACATTATTTGCTGGATTCTTGGAGAAAATAGTGTCATTCAGCCCTAGGACCAAACCATGGATCCATTTGGTCCCAGTAAATCTCTCCCTTTCAAATAAAATATTAAAAACTCTCTAATTTCTATCTTGACTCAGTTTCTCCGTTATTACACTCTGTTTGTATACTTTAACCACCTTAGCAATGATAACATGCTTAAGAGTTACAAATACCATTTTCCCATAGAAGAAGCAGTTTAAATTATTGCATCCCTTATCCTTATAATGTCTTTCATTTTTACCTTCTTAGGTTTCTCCTTATTCTTGTATTTGTCAAATTTTCTCTTCAGTTCTGATCTTTTCCTCAAAAATACTTGAAAGTCCTTTAATTCAATAAGTATCTATTTTTTCTTTGCAGGATTATCCTCAGCTTCACTGGGTAGATTATTCTTGGTTGGAAATCCAGCTCCTTTGCTCTTTGGAATATCACATTTGATACTTTTCAGTCTTTAACATAGAAACTGCTAAATCTTGTGTTCTCCTGATTGTAGCTTCACGATATCAAAACGGTTTCTTTCTAGTTGCTTGTAACAGGCAGGTAGGTGGTACAGTGAAGAGAGAGTTGGTTTAAATCTGGTCTTAGAGGATACCACTACACACCTGTCAGATTGGCTAAGATGACAGGAAAAAATAATGATGATTGTTGGAGGGGATGCGGGAAAACTGGGACATTGATGCATTGTTTTTTTTAATTTTTTTTTATTTAATAGCCTTTTATTTACAGGATATATACATGGGTAACTTTACAGCATTAACAATTGCCAAACCTCTTGTTCCAATTTTTCACCTCTTACCCCCCCCCCTCCCCTAGATGGCAGGATGACCAGTAGATGTTAAATATATTAAAATATAAATTAGATACAATAAGTATACCTGACCAAAACGTTATTTTGCTGTAGAAAAGAATCAGACTCTGAAATATTGTACAATTAGCTTGTAAGGAAATCAAAAATGCAGGTGTGCATAAATATAGGGATTAGAATTCAATGTAATGGTTTTTAGTCATCTCCATAGTTCTTTTTCTGGGCATAGCTAGTTCAGTTCATTACTGCTCCACTAGAAATGATTTGGTTGATCTCGTTGCTGAGGATGGCCTGATCCATCAGAACTGGTCATCATATAGTATTGTTGTTGAAGTATATAATGATCTCCTGGTCCTGCTCATTTCACTCAGCATCAGTTCATGTAAGTCTCTCAGGCCTTTCTGAAATCATCCTGTTGGTCATTTCTTACAGAACAGTAATATTCCATAATTTTTCATATACCACAATTTATTCAACCATTCTCCAACTGATGGACATCCATTCAGTTTCAGTTTTCAACCACTACAAAGGGCTGCCACAAACATTCGATGCACATACAGGTCCTTTCCTTCTTTATAATCTCTTGGATATAATCCCAGTAGTAACACTGCTGGATCAAAGGGTATGCACAGTTTGATAACTTTTTGAGCATAGTTCCGACTTCTCTCAAAATGGTTGGGTTCGTTCACAACTCCACCAACAATGCATCAATGTCCCAGTTTTTCCCGCATCCCCTCAACAATCATCATTATTTTCCTGTCATCTTAGTAATCTGACAGGTGTGTGAGTATATCTTAGGTTGTCTTAATTTGCATTTCTCTGATTAATAATGACTTGGAGACATCTTTTCATATGACTAGAAATAGTTTCAATTTCTTCATCTGAGGAATTGTCTGTTCATATCCTTTGACCATTTTCAATTGGAGAATGGCTTGATTTTTTATAAATTAGAGTTAATTCTCTATATATTTTGGAAATAGAACTTTATCAGAACCTTTGACTGTAAAATATTTTCCAGTTTATTGCTTCCCTTCTAATCTTGTCTGCATTGGTTTTGTTTGTACAAAAGCTTTTCAGTTTGGTATAATCAAATTTTCTATTTTGTGATCAGTAATGATCTCTAGTTCTGCTTTGGTCATAAGACCTTCCCTTCCACAGGTCTGAGGGTAAACTATCCTATGTTCCTCTAATTTGTTAATAATTTCATTCTTTATGCCTAGGTCATGAACCCATTTGACCTTATCTTGGTGTACGGCGTTAAGTATGGATCAATGCCTAGTTTCTGCTATATTAGTTTCCAATTTTCTCAGCAATTTTTATCAAACAGTAAGTTCTTATCCCAAAAGCTGGGATCTTTGGGTTTGTCAAAGACTAGGTTGCTATATTTGTTGACTGTTTTATCCCTTGAACCTAATCTATTCCACTGATCAACTAATCTATTCCTTAGCCAATACCAAATGTTTTGGTAACTGCTGCTCTATAATATAATTTTAGATCTGGTACAGCTAACCACCATCATTTGATTTTTTTCATTAATTCCTTGAAATTCTTGACCTTTTTGTTTTCCATATGAACTTTGTTGTTATTTTTCTGGGTCATTAAAATAGTTTTCGATCTGATTGGTATGCTAAATAAATAGATTATAATATTGTCATCTTTATTATATTTACTCGCCCTATCCAAGGCATTTAATATTTTCAATTGGTTAGATCAGACTTAATTTGTGTGAAAATTGGTCTGTAATTTTGCTCTTAAGTTTCTGATTTTCCCTTGGCAGATAGATTCCTAAATATTTTATATTATCAGTAGTTACTTTAAATGGAATTTCTCTTTGTAACTCTGACTGTTGGATTTTGTTAGTGATATATAAGAATGCTGATGACTTATGTGGGTTTATTTTATAACCAGCAACTTTGCTAAAGTTGTGGATTATTTCTAATAACTTTTTAGCAGAATCTCTGGGGTTCTCTAAGTATGTCATCGGCAAAGAGTGATAATTTGGCTTCCTCATTGCCTATTCTTATTCCTTTAATCTCTTTCTCAGCTCTTATTGCTATAGCTAGCGTTTCTAATACAATATTAAATAGTAACGGTGATGAGTGGGCAACCTTGTTTCACTCAGATCTTATTAGGAATGGTTGCAGTTTGTCTCCATTACATATGATGCTTACTGATGGTTTTAAATAGATCTGCTGATTATTTTAAGGAAAATTCATTTGTTCCTATACTCTCAAGTGTTTTTAATAGGAATGGATGTTGGATTTTATCAAATGCTTTTCTGCATCTATTGAGATGATCATATGGTTTTGTAATTTGGTTCTTAACATGGCCAATTATGATTGATAGTTTTCCTAATTTGAACCAGCCCTGCATTCCTGGTATAAATCCTACTTGATCATAGTGTATTATCTTGGAGATGATTTTCTGTAGTCTTTTTGCTAATATCTTATTTAAGATTTTAGCATCAATATTCATTAGGGAGATTGGTCTATAATTTTCTTTCTCTGTTTTCAGCCTACCTGGTTTAGGTATCAGTACCATGTCTGTGTCATAGAAGATTTGGTAGGACTCCTTCATTCCCTATTTTATCAAATAATTTATATAGCATTGGGCCAATTGTTCTTTAAATGTTTGGTAAAATTCACATATAAATCCATCTGGTCCTAGGGATTTTTCTTAGGGAGTTGTTTAATTGCCTGTTCTATTTCTTTTTCTGAAATGGGACTATTCAAACAATTACTTCCTCCTCTGTTAGTCTGGGAAGTCTGTATTTTTGGAGGTAGTCATCATTTCCTTAGGTTATCAAATTTATTGGCATAAAGTTGAGCAAAATAACTCATATTATTTCTCTAATTTCCTCTTCATTGGTGGAAAGTTCTCCTTTTCATTTTAAGACTACTAATTTCATTTTCCTCTCTCCTTTTTCTAATCAGATTTACCAAGGAACATCTATTTTATTGGCTTTTTCATAGGAACCAACTCTTAGTTTTATTAATTAGTTCAATAGTTTTTTTACTTTCAATATTTTTAATTTCTCCTTTTTAATTTTAAATTTCCAATTTAGTATTTGGTTGGGGGTTTTTAATTTGGTCTTTTTAGTTTTTTAGTTTGCAAGCCAATTCATTAATCTTTTCTTTCTCTGTTTTATTCAAATGCCTCTAAGGATATAAAATTCCCTCTTATTACCGCTTTGGCTGCATCCACAAATTTTGTATGATGTCTCATCATTGTCATTATCTTGATTGAAATTATTAATTGTATCTATAATTTGCTGCTTCACCCAATCATTCTTTAAGATGAGATTGTTTAGTTTCAATTACTTTTTGGTCTATTTCCCCTAACTTTTTGTTGAATGTAGTTTTATTGCATCATGATCTGAAAAGAAGCATTTACTATTTCTGCTTTCTTGCATTTAATTGAGGTCTTTGTGTCCTAATATATGGTCAATTTTTGAATAGGTTCCATGAACTGCTGAGAAGAAAGTATATTCCCTTCTATCTCCATTCAATTTTCTCAAAGATCCAACATACCTAATTTTTCTAATATTCTATTTACTTCTTTAATTTCTTTCTTATTTGTTTTGTGGTTTGATTTGTCTAATTCTGAGGTGCAAGGTTGAGATCTCCTACTATTACAGTTTTGTTGTCTATTTCTTCTTGCAACTCTCTACTTCTCCTTTAGGAAGTTGAGTGCCATACCACTTGGTGCATATATATTTAATATTGATATTGCTTCGTTGTTTATGCTGCCCTTTAGCAGGATGTAGTTTCCTTCCTTATCTCTTTTAATTAGATCAATTTTACTTTTGCTTGATCTGAGATAAGGATGCTACTCTACTTTTTGACTTCACCTGAAGCATAATAGATTTTGCTCCAGCCTTTTACCTTTACTCTATGTATCCCCCACTTTAAATGTGTTTCTTGTAAACAACATATTGTAAGGTTCTGACTTTTGATCCAGTCTGCTATCTGCCTCCTCTTTGTGGGGAGTTCATCCATTCACATTTACGGTTAGAATTACTAAATCTGTATTTCCTGCCATCCTAATAACCCCAGATTGTGCTTTACTTATTCTTGCCTCCCCAACCCTCTTTCCCCTTTTAAACTTATGTACCTCTCTTGTATCACAATACTTATCCTCTTTATAATCCCTCCCTCCCCACTTTGGTCTTTCCCCTTCCTTCCCTTATTACTCTTTTCTTTTTCCCTTTTTCCTCTCCCCGTTTTTAATGAGGCAGGAGAATTTTCTCTAAAACAAATGTCAATTATTTTTCTTTGAGCCAACTCTGATGAGGTAAGATTCATACAATGTTCCTCCCTCTCTAAATTCCCTCAGATATGATAAGTTTCCTTAGCCTCTTTGTGGGATGTGGTTTCCCTCTTTTTATCCCTCCTTCCCACCTTATTCAGGCCATCATCCCTTTTCATATCTACTTCCCTTTTTATGTTATATCAGTACAATCAAATTATACATGTATTCTTTTGTATATCCAACAGAAATACAATTCTCAAGAGTTATTTTACCTTTTCTGCATCTCTTGGAGTTCTATGCTTGGAGATCAAATTTTTTGTTTAGTTCTGTTTTTCTTCAGAAACAAATGGAATTCATTGTTTCATTAAATTCCATCTTCTTCCCTGGAAGAAAATGCTCCAGCTTAGCTGGTAGTTTATTCTTGGCTGCATCTCAAGTTCTTGTGCCTTTCAGATATCATATTCAGGCCCTTCTTTCCTTTAATGTAGAGGCAGCAGATCTTGGGTGATCCTATTGTGGCACCTCAGTATTTAAATGGTTTTGGCTGCTTGTAAAATTTTTTCCTTAATCTGATAGTTTTGAAATTTGGCCACAATATTCCTTGGGGTTTTATTTTAGGGTTTCTTTCAGAAGGTGTTCGATGAATTCTTTCAATGCCTATTTTACCTTCTGATTCTATACATCTGGGCAGTTCTCTTTGATGATTTCTTGTAAAATAGTATCTAGGCTCTTTTTTTTCATCATAGTTTTCGGAAAGTCCAATAATCCTCAGATTATCTCTCCTAGATCTATTTTCCAAGTCTGTCGTTTTGCAAGTAGATAATTCATGGTTTTTTCAGTTTGTCATTTTTTTGTTTTGCTTGACTGATTCTTGCTGTCTCAATGAATCATTAGTTTCTATTTGTTCAGTTCTAATTTTTGAAGAATTATTTTCTTCATTAGCTTTTACTTCTTTCTGTATATGTTCAATTGAGTTTTGAATGTATTGTTTTGGTCTGTGGAATTTTTCCATTTCACTAATTTTTTAGTGAATTATTTTCTTTCAATTCACAAATCCTACTTTCTAGTAATTCTTTATTTTTCAATTCACAATTCTTACTTTCCTGAGATTTTTTACTTTTCAATTCGTATTTCAGGAAGTTGTTGCTCTCTTTAAGCTTCTCTTTCCTTTCCCATTTATCTTCTAACTCTCTTTGGACTTTAATGGTCTCTTCTTGAGAGCATCATGTAAGGAGGACAGTCTGATGCATTTTGCTGTTTGAGGTCTTCAGGTTTGCTGACCTGCTCTTTTTCTGCATAGAAGCTGTCGATCGTTCTTTTCATCTTTTTATTCATGTTTAAAGCCTTTAGGGTGGTCTCCTAGGCAGGGGTTACCAGCTTCCTTTGAAGAGCAGGGAGAGATGTAAACAGTTTCCAGCTCCGAGGTATGGGGTGCTCTGGTGGAGTTTTCCCTTCCCCAACAGGAAGTGGATTCAGCACTGGCCGAGCTATAGAAGTGCCCAGTTGGGCTGAGTGGGTTAGCGATTGCCCTTGGCTAGAGACAAAGGGGTGAAAGTGTCACTGCCCCAGGCCGGAGCCTCTTGTGGGACTGTCAGTGTGCGCGACTGACTGCAGATCACGACCACGACCGCCTTGGAACTCTGCCCCAGTGTCTCTGCCCAATGCAAATCGGCCCTGGAAAAGCTCTATGGCCCCAAGCCGAGCTCCCCACTGCGCAGATTGGAGGCTAACCCGGGCTGCGTCCTCCTGCTGTGCAGGATCACAGCTGCCCCAAGGAAAAGCCCGTACTGCGGGTTGGGGCTGCGCTTGCTGAGATCTGTGCCTTCACCCTCGGTTTGAGACTCTCCTCGGAGACCTAATTTCTCTCCCCGTCTGCGCTGATCTCCCCCCTGGCCCCGGAACCAACCTTTTTTGGCGAGACTGCAGATTTTCTTCGGCCGGTGAGTTGTTCTACTTCTTATCTTTACGAATTGTAGCAGTCAAGACTATTTTTGAGGCTCGATATAATATTGATAAAGAGGGTAAGAGAAGAGCTTAGAAAGTCGCGTGTGTCTTCTCCGCCATCTTGGCTCTGCCCCCGACATTGATGTCATTGTTGGTGGAGTTGTGAACAGATCAACCATTCTGGAGAGTAGTTTGGAACTCTGCTCAAAAGTTATTAGACTGTGCATACCCTTTGATCCAGCAGTGTTACTACTGAGGCTATATCCCAAAGAGATCATAAAGAAGGGAAAGGGACCTGTAGTGTGCACGAATGTTTGTGGCAACCCTCTTTGTGCAGCTAGAAACTGGAAACTGAGGGATGCCCATCAGTTGGAGAATGGCTGAATAAACTGTGGTATATGAATATTATGGAATATTGTTCTGTAAGAAATGACCAGCAGGATGATTTCAGAAAGGCCTGGAGAGACTTACACGAACTGATGCTGAGTGAAATGAGCAGGACCAGGAGATCATTATATACTTCAACAACAATACTAGATGATGACCAGTTCTGATGGACCTGGCCATCCTCAGCAATGAGATCAACCAAATCATTTCCAATGGAGCAGTAATGAACTGAACCAGCTACGCCCAGAGAAAGAACTCTGGGAGATGACTAAAAACCATGACATTGAATTCCCAATCCCTATATTTATGCCCACCTGCACTTTTGATTTCCTTCACAAGCTAATTGTACAATATTTCAGAGTCCGATTCTTTTTGTACAGCAAAATAACGGTTTGGTCATGTATACTTATTGTGTATCTAATTTATATTTTAATATATTTAACATCTACTGGTCATCCTGCCATCTGGGGGAGGGGGTGGAGGGGTAAGAGGTGAAAAATTGGAACAAGAGGTTTGGCAGTTGTTAATGCTGTAAAGTTACCCATACATATAACCTGTAAATAAAAAGCTATTAAATAAAATAAAAAAAAAAATCTGGTCTTAGAGGCTAGCTGTGTGATCCTGGGAAAGTCATTTCACCCTGTTTTTTTCAGTTTCTTTATCTGTAAAATGAGCTGGAGAAGGAAATGGCAAACCTTTCAGTATCTTTGCCAAGAAAACCCCAAAAGGGGTCATGAAGAGTCTAACACAACTGACCAACAATAAAAGTTGCCTTCAGGAGATGACAGGTAGATTTTTTTTCAATTTCTATTTTACTCTACAGTTCTAAAACTTTAGAGTAATTTCCCTTAATTTATTTAAGAATAGTGTCTATTCAGGGCAGCTAGGTAGTGCAGTGGATAGAGTACCAGCTCTGAAGTCAGGAGGATTTTGAGTTCAAATCTGATCTCACATACTTAATACTTCCTAGCTGTGTGACGACCCTGGGCCCTAAGTCACTTAACCCCAATTGCCTTAGCAAAAAAAAAAAAAAAAAAAAAAAAAAAAAAAAAAAAAAAAAAAAAGAATAGTGTCTATTCTTTTTCCTTGATCATGACTTTTAGTTAATCTGACAATTCTTATATTATCTGTTCTCAATCTGTTTTCTAGGTCAGTTTTTTTTCCTAATGAGATATTTTATGTTTTCCTCTATTTTTTTGTATTCTTTTGATTTTGATTTATTGTTTCTTAATGTCTATGAAGTCGTTAGTTTTCCCTTGTCCAATTCTAATTTTGAATGAACTATTTTTTCAGTAAGTTTTTGGATCTCTTTTTCCAATTTCCTTTCTTTTCACGATTTTCTTGCATTATAATGTTTTTTTTTACTCCCAGTTTTTCTTCTACATTTCTTATTTGCTTTTTAAAAGTCTTTTTAAAGCTCCTTCAAGAACTCTTTGGGGGCTTGTGGCAATTTTGTATTTTTCTTTGAAGCTTTACAAGTAGTTGTTTTTACTTTATTGTCTTCTGAGTTTGAACCCTGATCTCCTCCATCACTGTAGTAACTATTAATGGTCGGGATATTTTTAACAGTCTTTTTCTAGGCTGTTAATGTTAGAGTTGGGTTCTAGTCCTGGGGTGTGAGGGATAATGTTGCCAACTTCCAGTTTGTGGTCCTGTTGTTTTCTGAGCTCTAACTGGGGTCCGACCTCAAGTCCTCCTCTCTGACCCTTTCCCAAGACCAGATCCCACAGCCCCTTGGCCACCTCAAACGGTCTCACTCCCTGTAGACCGGCAGGCAGCCATGAATGTCATCTGGCTCCTCTGCCCTGGAACTGAAACTAGGGATTTTCTCTCCTGAAAATGCCCACAGCCAGCAGGGGCTTGCCCCTCTGGCACCACACTCATACATAGCTCATGCTCACTCCTCCTCATCCGAAGCCACAGTCTGCTCTCAAATCTGGTCCCCATCCAGCGACAGTGCACCCGGGCGCCTGGCCAGCATCCCTAAGCGTAGGCCCCTGCTGCATCCAGTGCCGGTGGAGGGCCCCAGCAATCTTCTTGAGCTCAGCTGCTCAACTCCCACAAAGTGGAGTGAAAGTTCTCGAAGCCTCAGTTGCCAAACACATACAGTTGCCCCGGGGCTTGCCATTTGTTGACCTGGTGGTATCTGCCCTTTGCTCCAGCCAGTTCACCCTTCTGGAAACTTTGCCTTATTTTGCCATCTTCCCACAATTCCCTCTCCCTGAAGTTTTATTGCAGTTTTGAAGCCCCTAAAACTGAAAATGGCCCTGAGACTTTGTAGTCTGAGGGGAGTTCCCTGAACACACTGATGAGTGTACTAAGAGGTGATCCTTTGTGGGAGACTTCTGGTCTTTCCTTTTTTTTTTTAATTTTAATTTTATTTTAATAGCCTTTTATTTACAGGTTATATGTATGGGTAATTTTACAGCATTGACAATTGCCAAACCTCTTGTTCCAATTTTTCCCTCCTTTCCCCCACTCCCTCCCCCAGATGGCAGGATGACCAGTAGATGTTAAATATATTAAAATATAAATTAGATACACAATAAGTTACATGACCAAACCATTATTTTGCTGTACAAAAAGAATCAGACTCTGAAATAGTGTACAATTAGCCTGTGAAGGAAACCAAAAATGCAGGCGGGCAAAAATAGAGGGATTGGGAATTCTATGTAGTGGTTCTTAGTCATCTTCCAGAATTCTTTCACTGGGCGTAGCTGGTTCAGTTCATTACTGCTCCATTGGAACTGGTTTGGTTGATCTCGTTGCTGAGGATGGCCAGGTCCATCAGAACTGGTCATCATCTAGTATTGTTGTTGAAGTATATAATGATCTCCTGGTCCTGCTCATTTCACTCAGCATCAGTTTGTGTAAGTCTCTCCAGGCCTTTCTGAAATCATCCTGCTGGTCATTTCTTACTGAACAATGATAGTCCATTACATTCATAAACCACAATTTATTCAGCCATTCTCCAATTGATGGACATCCACTCAGTGTCCAGTTTCTGGTCACTACCAAGAGGGCTGCCACAAACATTTTGGCACATACAGGTCCCTTTCCCTTCTTTATGATCTCTTTGGGATATAAGCCCAGTAGTAACACTGCTGGGTCAAAGGGTATGCACAGTTTGATAACTTTTTGAGCATAGATCCAAATTGCTCTCCAGAATGGTTGGATGTATTCACAATTCCACCAACAATGTATCAGTGTCCCTCTTTTGCCACATCTCTTCCAACATTCTGCATTATCTTTCCCTGTCATTCTAGCCAATCTGACAGGTGGGTAGTGGTATCTCAGAGTTGCCTTAATTTGCATTTCTCTGATTAGTAATGACTTGGAGCATTTTTTCATATGGCTAGAAATAGTTTCAATTTCTTTGTCTGAGAATTGTCCGTTCATATCCTTTGACCATTTATCAATTGGAGAATGGCTTGATTTCTTATAAATTAGAGTCAATTCTCTATATATTTTGGAAATGAGGCCTTTATCAGAACCTTTGACTGTAAAAATATTTCCCCAGTTTATTGTTTCCCTTCTAATCTTGTCTGCATTAGTTTTGTTTGTACAAAAACTTTTCAGTTTGGTATAATCGAAATTTTCTATTTTGCGATCAGTGATGATCTCTAGTTCTTCTTTGGTCATGAATTCCTTCCTCTTCCACAGGTCTGAGAGGTAAACTATCCTGTGTTCCTCTAATTTATTTATAATCTCATTCTTTATGCCTAGGACAGAACCCATTTTGACCTTATCTTGGTGTACAATGTTAAGTGTGGGTCAATGCCTTGTTTCTGTCTGGTCTTTCCAATGCAGGGTAGGGATGAGTTCACTATCATATTGTCAAGAGAACCGATGCCATCTTCTGATTCTGGCTCAGAGACTGGAGCTGTTTTAAGATGCATCCATTGCTTTGGATTCTTGAGAAGATAGACCTTTCATGTTGGCCCATGGGAGTGAGCACGGGCTTTGGGAGGCAGATACCCCGGATCCAATGCTGACACTAGCTAAGAAATCATTAGGTTTAGATCTTCTGGAAAGATTCTGAATCCCACCTCCCCTCCACCCTGTACCTCAATATGACGTCCAATAAGAAAGCTTCAGGATTTCAAGAAGGAATTACATATGGTAGACACTTAACTAGAAGTGCATTGAGTTTAACTGGCCGGTGGCTTACTTTTAATTTGGATGCAGATTCTCCACATGGATCTGGATTCCACTTTTTAGCAGCATCTGATTTCTTTCTGCCTCTGGAGATTTGGGCCAAAGCTCCTCGATGTCTGGAATTGGTCAATTCGGTCTTGAATTGACCAAGGGGAGTTCTGGGGGGGGGTCTTCTTGTTGCATGTGAGGCAGACAAAGCCTGTTCATCAGGTAATGTGCAGAAAATGTGATCCAGGCAGTGTCATACAGTGGAAAAAAGAGTTCTGGGTTTGGAGTCAGAGCACCTGAGTTCAAATCCTGGCTCTTCACCTCTCTGGGACTCAGTTTCCTTCTCTATTAAAATGAGGAGGTTGGACTAGATGGCCTTGGGCATTCCTTAGGACTTAGAAACTGTGAAACTTAGAAAATGCTGGTCAGGGTACCAGCATTAGTTCCTTAGAGCTGAGCTGACAGATGTTTGGTTTGGCCATCTGAGGAGCTGCTGGGAAGGACAGAGTTAAAGCAGAGGTAAGTGTAGGTCAAGGGTCAGGACAAGGCAAAGGCAGAAACAGGAACTGAGATACGTCAGGAAAGGAAAGTTCTGAAGATCACAGCTGGAAGGGACCAACTGCAGGGCCAAATGAGAGGGCCAACCCCCTCATATGTACAGAGGACATAATGAAGTCCAGGTAGGGGAAGGGACTTGTCCAAGTTCATACAGGTATGACGGTTACACACCCCTGATCCAAATCTTTAATCTCTGACTTCATTGGTTTTTTTTTTTTGTGTTGAAATCATACATTCCCAGAGTTTAATAATAGGAACAATTATTGCAGCCCACTGTGATCATAGCATCCCCTCCAGACACTGAATTTGTTCAGCAAATGTCACATCCATAATTATGTTATTTTCATGCATCAACACAAAATACCTAGTGCTGTCTAATAGATCGTTGAATGGCATCATTTTTGTTTTTAGAGATTTTAAAAAGGCTTGATGAGGAGGAAAATGCATGAATGTGTCATTACTATTATGTCATTATTGTCATTATTATTATAGTACAAAAGTCTCTGTCATAAATGATCCAAACTATTAATTTGGGACCACTCAGCATTCCGAAGTAAGTGCTTAAAAACAATAGGTTTCATTGCAAATGTTGTTTTTCTTATTTTTCTGGATTAACCTTAGAACATGCAACATTCTTGTATACTGTAGTTGGATAGGGGCTGGGTCTGTATATGTATGTATGTGGGGGGAACTTGTGCAATGTGACCGTCATGGTTTCCTGTCTTCCTAGCAGAGGTCTTTCTCTTCACTTTCCAGATGGAAATCCAGTCAAATCTCTATTTGGTTCATGAGGGCGATAAAGGTCCCAGAGTTCCCTCCTTCCCTCCCTCCCTCCCTCCTTCCTTCCTTCTCTCCCTCCCTCCCTCCCTCCCTTCCTTCCTTCTCTCCCTCCCTCTCTCCCTCCCTCCTTCCCTCCTTCCCTCCCTCCTTTCTCCCTCCTTCTCTCCCTTCCTTCCTTCCTTCCTTCCTTCCTTCCTTCCTTCCTTCCTTCCTTCCTTCCTTCCTTCCTTCCTTCCTTCCTTCCTTCCTTCTTTCTTCCCTCCTCCCTCCCTCCCTCCCCTTCTTCCTCCCTCCTTACCTCCTTTTCTTCCTCCCTTCCTCTTTCTTTACCTTCCTCCCTCCCTCTGTTTCTAGCTTTGTTTCTATTTTTCTTTGTGAAAAGCAGTGCCCTCAAGATCAGTGAGAAGGAGCAATTTTGGATCTTGTATAAGTACCATAATGCATGCTTCTGGGGAGATTTCCCCAAACACTCTTCTCTCCCCCTTATCAGTTTTATGAAGCAAAAGTAGTTGAGTAGAGGGAGATGCCGGAGAGGGACAGGGGACCCTAGAATTCTAGTGGGTGGCTGCCGGGCGTGCTGCCATGGCAGGAGGAAGGAGGATGGGGCAGCGACCTGGGGTATGGTTATTGGGTATGCCAGGGGTGAACCATACAGTGACTTCTTATTTTAATTAATTATTCTTGTCCTCAGTACTGTGCAGCCCCTCCAGGGTTTTGGAGGTAGAAAGGGGATAGTGGAGATTCAGAATCACGGGTTTAGATCATCTATAAATTATAGTGTGGCTTCCAGTATTGGAAATTTGAGCTACTTGATCACTGAGCAATCGGTACTTACGCTATTGAAGCAACTGAATCTCCTTGAGAAGGAAGCTTCAGCTGAATGGAAGTTGGCTCACAGCTTCTCATTGGGGAGGCAAGCAAAGGATTTAGCGGAGTCACTTTTATTGTACAGCCAAAGACAGCAAGAGACATCATTTCATAATCATCTGTTATAGGTCTCGTGCTAAACAGTTGCCAAAAAGGAACAGAGACAGGGCGTAGGCTGTGGACCTTTCATTTCATCTAGATAGGAATCCACCAGATGAACAATTGATAATCTTATAGAGTTGCCCCAAACACTAGGAAGATAGGCGACTTGCCCAGAATCACGCAGACATCACATAGCAGAGGAAGTACTTGAACTTAGACTCTGTTGGTTCCTAGATCACCTTTCCACATTGACAGTCTTTTAGGAAAAAAAGTCTGCGGCAGAAGTCAAACAAGCAGTGAAGTTCTATGAGAGTCACTGAGAAACAGCGTAACGAACGTGTGGACTGAATTTTTGAGCACCCTGAAATGGAGTTCAGGAGGATCTGGTGACTTGAACTCATCCAGGACAGCGAGGTGCTCTCTAACTAGCTTCGAATTTATCTTGGGTTCAACTCTCCATCCGTTATTGCCATTTTATCCTTCCCAGGGTGAACATAGATCATTTCCTTGGCAGAGAAAGCAATTTGAAACAAGTCGAGTAGTTCATTGATTTCCATCTCCATCATTCATTATCACAATCTCATCAATCTGGAGCAGTTTCCATCTCTAATCTGAGCTTCCTCTTGCCTCCTAAAACAAATCCCTTTTTGTTGTCGTTCTTGGAATTCTTTAGCAGCTTAGGTAAGATTGTGCTGATGCTGTCTGGATATAATTCTGAGGGTTTCCATTTCATCACCGGCCTACTTGTCCTGGAGAATTTTAATTTGAATCCATGAAATCTTCTCTTTCCTGGAAACCCTGTGAAATCCCATCTTCCCAAGCATAGAACTTATTTTGCACTGCACAAGTCTTTCTTCTTCACTCTCTCAAAATCCAAGCTACAGTGGTCAACTTTCTCCCAAAGTTCCCGTTGTTTCTAGTCCAGCAAGAAGTTTCTCTTTGTTGCTCAGAATAAGAACTGGAATAACATTCTTGAATGAATAGCAGCAACAAAATAATAATTATGACTTTCATTTTTTATGATTGTGAACTCAACAAACATGCAAAGAATAGGAAGCAGAGAAATAGAAATAGAAAGCAGAGAAGGTGTGTGATATCATGAAGCTTTGTTATGTATATAGCTTTTAAAGAATATCTATATCTATATTTTGCTGAGGCAATTGAGGTTAAGTGACTTGCTCAGGGTCACACAGCTAGGAAGTGTTAAGTGTCTGAAACCAGATTTGAACTCGGATCCACCTGACTTCAGGGCTGGTGCTCTATCCAGTGTGCCACCTAGCTGCCCCTATGTATATATCTGGAAAGGCTGTATGTAGGGGGATGCCACCTGGTCCCTTCCTCTGAAGGAAATGGAGTTCTACCAGGGCGAGGTAAGTACAGAGAACGTTCCAGATGTGGGAGAAAGGCCATGCCATGGTAAAGAAGTGGGGGGATGAGAACATCTCGTGTTCTGGTGATAGTTAGCAGGAGACCTGAATGGGAACAGAATATATCAAGGGGATTAATAGGAAGCAGTAATAATGACAATGATAGGAACCAGCACTTGTGTAGTGCTTTTATAAATATTATTTCTTTTTAACCTCATAACAATTATGGGAGGTAGGTACTATTATTATGATCTCGATTTTACAGATGAGCAAACTGAGGCAGACGTGTGACTTGCCCAGAGTCAGTTAGCTAAGGAAATGTCCGAGGCTAAAGTCGGATTTTCCTGACTCTGAGCTCTATCCGCTGCGGCACCTAGCTAGAAAAGTCAGCGGAAGGCACGTTGTAGATTACGAAATCGCCAAATCTGTTCATCCCTTTCTCCGGGGCTGGTCTTCTTATCTGATGAGCTAGAACCTCGTGTTCTATTCCCAAACAAACTTAATGTCTACAAGCTCCAAAGGCGTTGGGCCAGGAATTTAGAGGACAAACACCGTTAGGTAAAAGGGATGGCCCATGTGCACATTCAGCTCGATTTGTCTCCTGGCTGGCCCGCCTGCCTTCCCATGGTCCTGATGACACATTCAAGTCATGTCTGCGGTTGCTGCACACTGGATCCCGATAACCTCCCCTTGGTGGAGCCCTTTGTTTCTGTAGCTATAGGGAGTAAGCTTCCACTGGTGCCCTTTAACCCCAATCTTCGGAATAAGAGGATGTGGAACTAAATGCACTCTCGGAGCCATTCACTGGGCTCTGGCTAGTCGGCTATTCAAACCGCTGCCTCCCTCACAAGGGAGGTTTCCTTCAAAGTATGTGTGACCATCAGAGGCTTGGCCTTCCAGAGCCGGCAATTGTTCACGAGCCCGCAATGGGTCTTTTCCCCCTCTCAGCTAGTGTGAGGGAAAGCAACGGTGGGCTGAATCTGGACTGTGGAAGAGCGGGTTCAAATCTTGCCTCTGAAGCTTCTTAGCTGAATGACCATGTGTCCAAGTCGCTTTACTCCTCTGAGCCCGGGGTACCTTTTTAGGGTTCTAAATTATAGGCGGGCCATTGGGAATTGGGAAAATCTCAGTTGTCGGCAATTTAAGGCGGCTCCATTGCAGTCCCCGATTTGGCAGCGTCTCTTTCTTGGCGTATGACATCTCAGCCGGTTTCTCTTGTCCTTTCTTTGTTCTGCATTTGCAATAGTTTTATTGCTTCTTTCTTGGAAAAATTCCACATGCCCTTTGCTTCTCCACTGTGGGAATCGGTGGTGATGGTGGGATGTGGGAATGGCAGGGGGCTGGGAGCGTTGTGGACAGGATTCTAGCTTCAGTGTCAGTACTGAGAGCGGCAGCCTGGCACGGGGTGTGACTGGAGTGAGAGAATCTAGGATTAAATCCTGCGTGTGTGGTCTTGGACAAGTCACTGCTCTCCTAACTTCTTCCCCTGTCACATGAGGGAGTTGGACTATCAATAAATCACTCAACAAATACTATTAAAGCTCCTACTCCGTGCCAGGCACTGTGCCAGATGCAGAGGATATAGGGGCCAGAGGAGGAAACAATCCCTGCTTGCAAAGTACTTACATCCTCATGGGGGAGACAACAATTACATCTAAAATATATGCTGCGTGAATATAAAAAGTTGAGCAGCTAGGGGGCATGGCAGATAGAGTGCTGGAGCTAAAGTCAGGAAGACTCATCTTTCCAAGTTCAAATCCAGCCTCAGACATTTATTAGTTGTGTGACCCTAGGCAAGTTCCTTCATTCTGTTTGCCTCAGTTTCTGCATCTGGAAAACGAACCAGAGAAGTAACTGGCCAATGCTTCAGTGTCTCTGCCAAGAACACCTCGAGTGTGGTCCCTGAGAGGTGGATGTGATTGGAGCGACTAAACAACAACAAATATAAAGCTAATTTATGTTACACACACACACACACACACACACACACACACACACACACACACAGTAGTTAAACCCATCTCCGGCACTGAGGCCTGTGATTCCAGAGAATGTAAACTGATTGAGGGCACTGGAAAGAATATTGGGGTTGACAAGGTTTTGCGAAGGTGAGCATTGAAGACTAACTTTGCATGTTTTTGGAAAAATAAAATATTATTTCAAAAAAGAAACAAAACAAAAAGCACTGATGGTGAAGTTTCCTTCCCCACGTCCTTCATAAGAGGAATGGTGCATTAGAAGTGCAGAATGAAGGGTCCTTTTTCAGACATGCCCAGTATATTAATTTATCATGAGGATTCCGTTGAGCATGGAAGAAGTGAGATGGGATAGTGATATATGTAAGTACATAAATAAAACTTAAGTGCCAGGACTAGATTCCAGTTCCCGTCTCTTCCTCTATCTGTGTGACTTTGAACAAGTCCCTTTCCCTTCTTGAACCTCACTTGACTTATTTATAAAATGAAGGGATTGGACTGGATGACCTCTGAGAGCCCTTACAATTTTAGAGCTAGGAACCTAACTCTAGGTGACCTTAGACAGATGATTTTCCTTCTATGGCCCTCAGTTTTCTCATCTGGAAAAGCTGGGCTAGGAAGGCTAGTTCCTTCCAACTCTGCAATTATGGGCTTAGGACCATTTCACTATCTCCCTCTTCTCTTCACTTACAACGGTACCCGGCTCATAATAGGCATTTAAAAACGTTGAGTGATTTACTGTAGAACTGTTCTATGAAAGTAATTTAAGTTGATAAGAAGGATAAATTGGCTAATATTTGTAATCTCTACAAATGAGACATTATGGCCAAGTTAACTGGTGAAATGAAATAAAGCTCCTGAAAAGTTCTATCCAGAGAGAGACGGTCGTTGAAGGAAAGGGGAACTAGTACAAATACAAACCTTCTTTTAAGAAAATTTGATTGGCTTTTTTTGTCTAGTTTACAAAACAAATGAGCTTTGCTGTTTCAGATTTCAAGCCCTTACTTTATAAAAGGAGTCACTATAGAAAATTTCCCTGGGAAAATGAATCATCTTATTTGATTTCAGTAATTCAATTTATTCTCCAGTGGAAAGAAGTCTGCATTGGGAGTTAAAGGATCTGAGTTCAAATTCCTATTTTGCCACTTACTACCTGTGTGAACTTGGGCATTCTCTACCTCAGTTTTCTCATTTGTAAAATAGAAGGAGATGGCCTCTGAGGTTTCTTTTTTTCCACTCTCAATGTAGCATTCTACGTATTCAGATGTGCAAATTTTGGGGGGAACATTTCGGTTTGGTAGAATGAGGCACGCTAGAGAGAGCTGCTAATTTTATAGGGTTGGGGTCGAAGGGAAAGAAAATGTGGTTTTTATCATTTCTCTAATGAGCAAATTTCCGAAGTGCTTTGTTATTTTTTTAATTATGGTTTTTATTTATGATACATGACAGTTTAGACTTAAATTATAATAGAGAATATGAGCTCGATTAAACACAATATTGTGAAATATTTAAGATTAATTTAAAAAAAGCTAAGATCATTACTGTGTAACAGACTATTGGTTCTTCAAATAGAGATATATTTTTAAAAAATTTTATTTTTCCCCAGTTATATTTAAGACTTTTAAAATATTTGCTTTTAAAACATTGAGTTCTAGATTCTCTCCCTTATCTCCACCCCCAGCCCTCATTAAGAAAGCCTATGTGAAGTTATGCAAAACATTACATAAAAGTCATGTTGTGAAAGAAAAAATAGCTCCTCCCCAAAAAATAAACCCTCAAGAAAAAATAAAGTAAAAAAATAAGAGAGAGTATGCTTCAATCTGTATTCAGACGCAATCAGGTCTCTCTCTGGGTGTGGATAGGATTTTTCATCCTAAATCCTTCAGAGTAGTCATGCATTGTTTTACTGAGAATATCAAAGTCCTACTTCCAAGTCCTCCTTAGACTCTCAGCCTACTCTGTGTATCCTTACTTTAATATTAACCTAAGCTTCTTATCTTGTTTTTAAATAATTGCTTTTTATTTTCAAAATACTTGCAAAGATACTTTTCAACATTTTCCCTTGCAAAACCCTGTGTTTCAAGTTTTTCTCCCTTCCTCCTTATCTTCCCCCTCCCTTAGACATCAAGTTATCCAATATAGATTAAACATGGGCAATTCTCCTTTACATATTTCCACATTTATCATGCTGTGCAAGAAAAATGAGATCAGAAAGGAAAAAAAAAACAAGAACGAAAAAACAAACAAGCAAACAACAATAAAAAGGAGAAAATATGTTGTGATTCACACTCAGTCCCCACAGTCCTCTCTCTGGATGCAGATGGCTGTTGCCATCACAAATCCATCGGAATTGGTCTGAATCACTCATTGCTGAAAAGAGCCACGTCCGTCAGAGTTGATCATCCCGTAGTTTTGTTGCCTCCATGTACAATACTAAAGCTCTTATTTTAACAGTACCTAACCATCCCATTCTCCCCCTCACCATAAGCCTGAACTTGACTTTAATTGGTTCTTCAGAAGTGCTTTGTGACTGAGATATAATAGAAAATACCAATTAAAGCACAATTCACTATGAAAGTCACTGAAGAAAATTCATCACCTAATTCCAAATGAAATGGCGGAGACGTCTTCGAAAGCTGGCATGTTGAAACTCTGAATGACAAAGAAATTGCCAATGTTATATTCAACGTGGTTCATAGCACCATAGATTTAGAATCAGAAAAGACTATAGAGATCACTGAGTATTAGAGATAAAATGAGGGTAGGGCGACTTAGTTTTGTCCTAGGCCGTTGACTCTAGAGATAACCGACAGCATTTGTTGGCTGTCCGAGGCATGGAAACAAAAGATGCTTGGTGATCAAGAATAATTAATTAAATAAAACCAAGAAAAAGGAATAAAATAGGGAGCAATGAAATAAGCCATGATATCAATAAACATTTATAAGTATCTACTATTATGGCAGGCCTCTTGCTAACTGCTCAGGTAAACCCTAGTCCCACCTTAATTGAGGGTGCGTCTTCTAAGAGCAGGGGTCAAAGAGCTAAGAAGGGACTTAGGAGCCCAATGATCCCAGTCTTCTTATTTTACAGAGGAAGATACTGAGGTTCAGAGAGGTTGTGATTTGCCTAAGGTCGCACAGATAGTAAATGGCAGAGCTTGGTTTTGAACCCAAACCTTCTGACTTCAAATCCAGTGCTCTTCTCATGGGAACATGTTGTCTCTCTGGATACAACTTGTGGTGCTTTCCCATGTCAGATTCTCAGATATGGCTCTGTTGAGTTGAACAACCTCCCCTGTGCTGTTGGAATGACTTGTCCAACTAATAGCGATGTGACAGGATTGATATTCAGCCCTGCCAACTCTCTACCAAGCTGCTTTTCCAGACTTTAAAGGTGTTCCTGGCCTTGGTTATCAAACCAACATTGTCTAATGCTCTCAGGTCCTCCCCCACCACGGGGAACCAGGGGTCGGCCTCTTCCTCCAGTGGGCTGCTTCCGGAGGTGGATGGTCTCAGTTCAGTGCTTGGAAAGGATGGTTTTAAGTTACTTTTCCTGCCATAGCGAGACGTCAGCTTACTCCATCTCGCTCCGAACGTTGTCCTATGGAAACATATTGAGCTTGTTAGCTGCACTACTCCCCTGCCTATACACGCGTACAGGCCTGGACGACAGTTTGGATCATATACTCAAACATTTCAGACCGAGAAATATGTGCTAATGGGTTCTAGAAATGTGATAATGAGATAAAAGGAGCTTTCTAGTTAGATTTGGAGCCGCTAATTAAATTCCCATTGACAAGTCAGCACTTTTGGAAATGCGTCTTTTGGTTAGATAACCTTAATTAAATTCACACATTTTTGCCAATACTGTACGCTTGGCCTTAAAACACGAGAGACGAAAGTTGGGGCTGGGGGTGGAGAGGGCAAGGTGGTGGGATACGCCCCGTTCCGGCTAAATGAGGAGACTTTTGGTTTTCCGAGGAGCTAATTGGCTCGAATTTGAGACATTTCAGGGCCCGGTTCTTTCTCCACAATCCCCGTGGCTGAGTGCTGAAGGGTGGTTTTAAATTATGACCTATGTGGAGGCCATAAAGTATTTCAATACATATGTCTCAGAGGAGGAGTTGCAGGGGGGAAAGTAAGAGGCAGGCCCGGTAGCCACTCTGCTCAGGTCGCTACCTAAAAAACCCCTGGGTATGCTGGCAGAGAATTAGGACCTGCTGTCGGTGATCCTGCTCCGAGTTAGTTCATAAATATGTCAAAAGCAAAGGAAAACGACAATGAAAATGTAATTTGGAGCTGAAATCTCTGTGCTTGCCTTAGAAACCAAAAGGGATTTATTTCTTGATCTCCAAGCACAGGACTGATTTCTGTTAGATGAGGGTAATCTGAGCAGGAATTGCAAGCTTGGAGTTGAGAAGGGAAACAGTGTGGTGCAGGGTAAGAGCCCCGACTTTGAAGTTGGAAGGCCTTGCCTTCTGACCTCCTCACTCAACAGAAACTTCCCCCCTTTCCAAAGTTACTGGTGACTCTTTAATGGCCAGATCGAACGGCCTCTTCTCATTCCTCATCCTTTCTGACCTCTCTGGAGCCTCGGATTCTGTCACTGGCCCTGTTCTCCTGGCTACTATCTCCTCTCTAGGTTTTTAGGACACTCCTCTCTCTGCGTTCTCCTCCTACCTTGTCTGACTGCTCCTTCTCGGTCTCCTTGGCTGGATCTTCCAGGTCATGACAACTTCCCGTAAATATCCTTCAAGGCTCTGCTTGCCATAAGCTCTCTTCTCCTTCTATACCGAGAATTCTCAACTTGGGGTCCATGGATTAATTTCTGGGAGTCTGGGATGTTGGATAGAGAAAAAGATATTTTGGTATCCACCAATTTCTAATTGAAATCCAGCATTTTCTTCAATAATAAATGCAGGCAAAGAACTTCATTCTGACTTGTGATTCCCAGGATTTGGCAGTCTGCCAGAGGGACATATAATACAAAAAAGGTGAAAAACCTCTGTTCCATACTGTTTCTCTCAGTGATCTCATTAGCTCCCATGGGTTCATCTATCACCTCTACATAGATACTCCCAGATCTATATAGCTAAGCCAGTTCTCTCTCCTGAGCTCTGATACTGCATCACCCACTGCTGCTAGACATCTCCAAATGGGGGTCCCATAGATGGCTCAAACTGAGCATGTCCAAAACAGAGCTCATTATCTTCTCCCCTTCCATATCCCTTCCTCTTCCAAACCTCCCTATTTCTGTGGAAGGCACTACTATCCTTCCCGTCACCCCGGCTCCCAACTTTTTGGTCTTCACTCTCTTTCACTCCCCACCCCTGTCCAATCTCTTACAATAGCCTTCTTTTTTATTTAAATGATAGCCTTTTATTTTTCAAAATATATGCAAAGATAGTTGTCAGCATTCACCCTCGCAAAACCTTGCGTTCCAATTTTTTTTCTTCCTTTCTTCCCCCGCACTTCCCTCCCTTGGACAGCAAGCAATCTGATATTGGTTAAACACGTGCATTTCTTCTATACCTATTTCCACAATCATCATGCTGCACAAGAAAAATCAGGTCAAAAAGAAGAAAAAGAAACAAAAAGCAAGCAAACAGCAACAAAAAAGTGAAACTGTGATGTATCCAGTCTCCAGAGTCCTCTCTCTGCATGCAGGTGGTTCTTTCTACCACAAGTCATTGGAATTGACCTGAATCACCTCATGGTTGAAAAGTCCATCAGAATTGATCATCACATAATCTTCTTGTTGCTAGATACAATGTTCTCTTGGTTGTACTCCCTTCACTCACAGAGTAATAATAATATTCCATAACATTCATATATTGTAACTTATTCAGCCATTCCCCAACTCAGCTTCCAGTTCCTTGCCACCACAAAATAGGCCGCTACAAATGTCTTTGCACATGTGGCTCCTTTCCCCTCCTTTATGATTTCTTTGGGATATAGGCCCAGTAGAGACACTGCTGGATCAAAGATTATGCACAGTTTGAGAGCCCTTTGGGCAGAGTTCCAAATCATAGCCTTCTTTAAAAAAATTCATTTGCTTTTCAATGAATGAAAATCCATCTCCTCTCCCTCCCACCCTCTCCCCCACCATTAAAAAGAAAGAAAGACAAAACTCTTGTAACAAATATGCAAAGTTAAGCAAAACAAATTACACCGTTGGCTATGCTATAAAAAAGTCTCAATCAGCACCTAGAATCCATCACCTCTTTGTCTGAAGACAGGAAGCATGTTTCATCGTGAGGCTTCAGGAATCATGATTGGTTATTGAGTTGATCAGAGTTCTTAAGTTTTTCAAAATTGTCTTTAAGACGTTATTGTTATATAAAATGTTTTTCCTGGCTCTGCTCACTTGATTCTATATAAGTTCATGCAAGTTTCCCAGACTTCCCTGAAGCTATCCCTTTCATCATTTTTGACAGGGTAATAGTATTTCACTCAAGACCGTCGACAAGCATTTAAGTACCAACTATGTACTACTAAGTGCTGACGATACAAAGAAAGAGAAAAGATAATCCCTGTTCTCAAGATGCTCACAGTCTAAGGGAGAGACAGCATGCATATAACTGTGTACAGATCAGATCGAGACAGGACAAATTGGAGATAAACGACAGAGGGAAGATCCTAGGATTGGGGGTGTTGGGAAAGGCTTCTAGAATATGGAATTTTATCTGGGACTTGAGGGAAGTCGGGAAGTGAAGATGAGGAGGGCAAGCGTTGCAGGCCTGAGGGGCAGCCAGCCAGTCAAAATGTCCAGAGTCAGAAGATTGGCTCGTTTGAGGAACAGCAAGGAAGCCAGTGCCATTGGTTTACAGAAGATAACCAATGTGCTGACATCGGTCAGAGTACAGGGTGGGGTCCTAAGGTATAAGACTGGAAAGATTCATCTTCAATGACCATGATTTGTTCAGCCATTCCCCAACTGGTGGGCACCCCCTTTGTTTCCAGGTCTCTGCCACCACAAAAAGAGCTGCTCTATTTTTGTGCCTTTAGGTCCCTTCCCTCTTCCTTCCATCTCTTTTGGGCTATAGACCCAAGAGTAGCATTGTTGGAGCTAAGGGCACACAGTTTCGTGAGGGTGCGCAACAGGGACTGGACTGTGATACTGTCATCATTGTTGCCATCTCACCTTCCTTTTTGAAGAGGACCAATGACATCGTGGGTTGATGGGTCACTTGACTTGCACGCGGATAGGACTTATGTGAGACAGAACCATACATTCATCAATCTTGCTCTTCCGGAGTCATCCAAGTCCAGTGTCAGGACAAAAGTCAAGACCTTGCCTTGACTGTTGGAGGGAAAGATTTCTACCAGTGCCGGTCAGCACATTCTCTGTGGCTTATACTCTGCGATTTACCCAGAACACCGTGGGCTTGTGACTGACGCAAGGCCATACAGTCAATATATTTTAGAGGCAGGATTTGAATTCAAATCAGTCAATCCACAAGCATTGAATAAGTGCTTACTCTACAACAAGTACTCGGCAAAGGCAAAAATCTATTCCTTCGAGTCTTCCTGTTATCCAGACCAGTTTTCAGTGGATTCTGTTATACTTCCTGTCATACAACATGTAAACTCTTACGATGCTATGATCATTTGCAAAGAGAGAGTTGGGGTGGGACTGGGAGATTATCTTGGCAGAGAGGTGATAGATTGGAACAGGGCTTCTTAACACAGGCTCCGTGAATTAAAAAAAAAAGTTTTTTTTTCACTAATAATTGGTTTATTTGGTAATCCGAGGTATTTTATTTGATGCATTTACTACGATTCTAAGTGTAAGTTTCATCATACAGACCGTCGAGGGGTCTGGGAGACACAACAAAGGTTCCAGGCCCCTGGATTCTAGGGACAGATGGAGGAAGCCAAGGTGTTCTTTGTTTTGCTTGACTACACATCTTTCTTTACAGGGAGGGCTTCTCTGAAGGGGGGTGGAAGTAGGTTAGTGGCTAGCGATAGATGCTGGGTAGGAAAGAACATCAGTAAAGCATTTTTAAATGTGCCGAAGAAAACAAAAAATACAGAAGGGCAAACGAATTACATGGTTATTGCCTTGTTAAATTGAATATATTATATATTTCTTCAAAGGTTTCAGATACACTCAATGTTTTTTATACACAGAAATGATGGTTTTTTTTATGTCCCAGGAAGAAAGAAAATGAAATTAAAAACAATTTCTGTGTGTGTGTGTGTGTGTGTGTGTGTGTGTGTGTGTGTGTTATGTTGAGAAAGGTTTCCTGTAGGAGATACCACCTGTGCTGAGCCTATAATCGAATTAGAGATTTCAAAAGGCAAAGAGAGAGGGCATCCCAGGCTGGAGGGACAGACGGCTTGCACAGAGGCCACGCTGGGATACCGGGTGTTGGGTAAAAAATTAAGTATGCTACTTTGGCCAAAACATGTCGGATAGGAAGTAATGAACAAAGTAAGGCTGGAAAGGTCGGTTGGAGCTCTACCTGGAGTTTGGCCATGAATCCTGTTCCCTCTCCCCCTCCCCCAAGAGAAGGAGGGCCTGGGATCATCCTGACTAGATGGAAAGAAGGCAGGAATGGAAGAGGGAGCTCAGTCCACAGCCCCACTTCCCCCCCAAGGTTCCACCTCCTGCTAGCCCAGGATTTCGGCAAATCCAGCATCCAGGTCTTCCTTCTACCTGAACCACGTGGTGTGTGCCCAGTGCACTCCGTCACTTACCTGCTGGCTTGTCCCCTTCTTCCACCCCTCCCCCTTGCTTCTAGGTGAAGAAAAGGGCCCAAGGGCCACCCTCAACAGAGCTTATCTTAGCCAAAGTCCATCCTCTTGGATTCTGATAGCCTGATTGGGCTACTGGGCAGGAGGCACTTTGTGCCACACCCTCTGCTTTTCCCTGATCTCCCACAGTCACTAATGACTGGTCCATCCCACAAGTTTCACTTTAAATACTCCTTCACAAAGCCTTTTCTAATCAAAAATGCCCGCCCCACCCCCTCCAACCCCCTCTCCCCGTGGCAGTCATAAAAAAGAACTGGATCCAGGATTTTGGGGAAGATCTCCAGCTACGAAGATAAACTTCCTACCCATCTAAGTAGACCTTTCCACTTGGGGACAGCCCTAATGGTTTGGGCCTCCTGCTGGGAGCTGCCTCTGGTCCTGGGAACAGGCTGGTCCAAGAAGCCGATCTGGAAGCGGCTCAGGGACTCAGGTCTGCCTCTCCTATTCTTGTGATGAAAATGATTCCATCAAAGAGCCGGTGAGAACAATGAGCTGGCTTGTCAATGTTTCCCCTTCGCCTTCTCCTCTGCCCCCTAAGGAGCATGGCGCTTGTCATCAGAGCCACAATGGAGCTGGTCTTCTTTCTTCTCGAAGACTGCCGCCATCAAGTCTCCTTGGTTTTCTAGGTTGCCTCCACTTCCTTCCTCCCTTTACCCCCCACCCTCATTCATCCCTAAATTTTCTCATCCCATGAAGCCCTTTCCTCCCAGCTGGAGATGTCAACTCCCAAGCCCTCCCAAATCCTGCAGAAGCTGAAGACGACTCAACTATCATGCTTCTCTTGTGCCCTTGTGGCTGGTTTTTCCTACCTCCTTCTGTCTTCCTCCTCCTCTCCCCCCACCCCCCCGGGGACCCTGCCAGGCCCCTGGGCTTTCTCCCCATGAATCACAGAAACCAACACAGGATTTGCCTTAAACCACTTTAATTCGTTCAGAAATGGTAAGGGGCAGGGGTACGAGGAGAGAGGATGGGAGGGAATATCTGTAAAGGGAAGGTGGAGGGGAAATGATGGAAATGGTGATGGCGAGGAGATTGGACCGGTGGTAGGCTTGTGCTGCCGCTCCCAGCATTCAGACCAGAAACAGGGATACGCTCAACCCTGCAATGATGATGGGGAGGCTTGGGGAGACTTGCTTTGTTCCAGGAGGGCCACCGTTACACAGATTCCCTTCGCAGCAGTGGGTGATGAAGCTGTAGGTGATCTCCATGTAAGTGATAGACTGTTCCCTACCGCAGTACAGCCCTTCTACACATCCTCTGTTGGTGACGTGACCAAGGCCCGAGGCTGAACCTTGTCCAAAGTAGCAATCCTCTTCTTCCCCACAGAGAATAGTAGTGCTCACGCAGCTGCCCAAATTGCTAATGTCACAAAAATAGCAGTATTTGCTAACCGCCATCGCCATGCAGGCTAAGATCACGGTCAGGCCCAAGGAGAAGGATGACATAGTGCCCATGGTCAAGATGGAAAATGGATCGGGATGACTGATGAGTACGTGGCTCCCGTGACCTTGCTCCGCTAGGCAAGGGACCCTTCAATTCACTTCACGCATTCATCTCTGATCAGGTGCGGAGGCACCAGCCCAGACCACTGTCTTTTTATTGGCCGAACTTAACCTGTTCCCGAGTTGGTGGCCGCCAAAGGTCTCGGGTAGGCCTCTGGCCTTCAGAAGTCTCCCTTCCCCCTGCCTGAACTGTGGAGGTCGGTTGAGGTCTCGGTTCCCAGTGTCTCCCTTGGCCAGCAACTGCTTCTCATGGCTCTCTTCTGTACCAACTGCCCCTAGTTTATTTCTGTAGAAGGGAAGTGACCTCACAGAGGCGCCCCTCCCCCCTCTGGGTCAGAGGAAGCTCTATGAGGTCATTGGCTTTGCCCTGCCTTCCATGACCTTGGGAGAATGGTGAAATGAATGGATGGCCACAGGGGGCCCAATCACACAGATCTGGGGGAAATAGACTCATTTTGGCCTCTATTTTCTTCTTCTATAAACCATGCAGAACTTCTGCTGCCTTTCACTCAATCTCGTTTCCGTTTTCCTAGATTTACTCATGAGTTGATCAACTTCATATGGACAACCCTGCTGAGTGCACCACCCCCACACACCCCCAAGCTACCCCATCTAGTTTCCTGCACAAACTAGGTCCTTAAGAAGTAGCTCTTAAGGGGCAGCTAGATGGTGCAGTGGGTAGAGCTCCAACCCTGAAGTGACGAGGACCTGAGTTCAAATTTGACTCAGATACTTAACACCTCCTAGCTGGGTGACCCTGGAGAAGTCACTTAACCTCAATTGCCTCAGGGGAAAAAAAGTAGCTGTTGAGTTGAATTCTATTTCTTTGGAAGAAGGCCCACTTTCCCTGGCCATCTGCCAGGATGACTCCTTGCCTTAGAGTCTCGGGTACCTTTTGTCTAATCCCCACATTCTGTATAGCGGGGGTCTCCAAACTTGTGTGATCAAGTACCCCATCAGAAAAAATAAGTGGATTATAACCCCCCCCAAATCCCCACAAAATATAAAAAAGATGAAATAGTATCTGAGTGTGGGTTTAAGGGAAAGATAATGCAATATGGCACAGTGTCTGACACATAGTAGGAGCTTAATAGACGCTCATTGCCTGACTCTGTCCTATATGAGGTAAAAAGGGGGAGAGAGGATCCAGAGCTCTTAATCGTTGGTCACTGACCCTTTGAAGGACTCCCTGGAGCCCGAGGGCTTCTGGATGAGGGTGTGCCGGTGGGACATTCTGTGGCTGCTGCTGTGGACACCTAGGTATTAACCAGGTTATGAAATCCCTGCAAGAGAGATTCTCAGCTCAGTCTAGAGGATCGGGAGCGTGTTTTGGGCAAAACTTATAAACCGTGGGTCACGATGGGGTCGTGTCTCTGAACGTGGGTGTCACAAAATTATGATATTGGCAAATGTTTGATTTGTACATATGTTTTATATTCGTGTATATCCGGGGTCAAATTTCTCCAGCAAAAATAGGTCTTGAGTGGGAAAAGCTGAAGAAGGCCTGGTCCGGGGAAAGAGGAGGCAGAGAGGGAAGTGTTGGAGCTAAGCCCAATGCCTGGTTATCATGAAGTATGGGACCTGGACCATTCCCTCCTGATTGGTCACACACACCCCTTGGGGTCTGGCCGTAGCACCCTTTAAGTCAAGTCTGGCTCCCACTTTTGAGACCGCTGGTCTGTGGAAATGGCTTCCTACTGTTCCCCCTCTTCCTATGTTTCATTGCCTAGTATTCCTGGGAGTCTGGAGTGATGATCTTCTTTCTAACCATTCCCCGCTGTTCTCACTGCTGTCAGATGGGCGGCTCTCTCTCCCTTCCCTCCTCTCCATTCTCAGCTAAGAGCCCTCTTCACAGACCCACAGAGCCTGAACCGGCGGGTACGTTGGCGGCCCTCTGATCCAACCCATTCTCCCTCCCGACAACTCAGAAAGTGGTCAGCCGGCCTCGGCCTAAAGACTTCCAGGGAGAGGAAGTTCACAGTCTCCCGGGGTTTTACTTCAGGGCAAGTTCCTGTTGAGTAATTTTCCCTTCTTTTTATTATGAAGTAACAATCATCAACAAACATAAATATTTCACCATGCAAAGGAAGAAGAAGAAAGGGGGAGTATATATACATATCCATAGGAGGTGTCTGTGTATATATATATATATATATATATATATATATATATATAATTATATTCTCTGGGCAGCTAGGTGGTGCAGTGGATAGAGCACCAGCCCTGAAGTCAGGAGGACCTAAGTTCAAATCTGGTCTTATACATTTAATACTTCCTAGATGTATGATCCTGGGCAAGTCACTTACCCACAATTGCCTCAGCAAAAAAATAAAAATAAAAAAATAAAATTATATTCTCTTACTCAGCAAGTAATAAATGATGATAAATTTAGCAAAAGCAGAACAATTACTTCGTTAAGGTTCCCCCCCCCCCCCAAGCCTAAAACAGCTTCTTTAAAACTCCCATCAGTTCTTGGAGGGGATAAGGTGGGGGGGGCATGCAGCAAGCAGAATAAGTCTAATTTCTGCTATCTTTCTCTGCACAGTATTAGGCCAGGCTTCCCTGCTACCCTGGCTCTGAATTCTTCCCAGTTCCTACTCCCAAAGTCTGACTCACGAGCCAGACTCGGGGCCAGCTGTCCTCGCCTTATCACAAAATCTGACGCCGTTCTCCAGAATGACCAACATTCTTTTTGTCCCCTTTAACCTTATTTGTGTTTGATTTTATTGGAGCCTCATTCGTGAAGCTGCCATCCAAGAGGGGATACAAATCCAGATCTCCCTTGTTCTTAGTTCAGTGCTCTAACCATTGTACCATGCTTCCTCCTGTTAATTCCCTTGGATAATGTATCCTTTCTTGCCATTTAGTCTTTTTTAGTAGCTCAAGCCCTGGTCCAGAAGTCTAAATCTTACTCCCAATTATAGTCTTCTGAGCCAGATGTTCACTTGCCCAGAAACAGCTGTTTCCAGAGACAGCCTGAATAAGCAGGATCTGGCTGGGGCCCAACCTCCCCAAATCATGTGTATCCAGACTGGCCTCTGGGTCCCCCCCCCACCCCAGGACTGTGCCTGCCTGCCTTCACCCTCACCTCTTTCCGCATCTCTCCGTGTGATGTGGAATTATACTGTCCCTGAGCCCTCCCCTTGAGCACCTGGCATCTGTTAGTCTGACCCCATGTGGTAGAAGGGGGGGGGAGGTAATTTTCCACGTGTGGTCCCACCTGCAGACTCTCTCCCCTCTTTCATTGAGCATTTGTCTCCCCCTAGGCCGACACTTTGAGCTTTTTAACTTACTTTAAAATCAACATTTCATCTGCCTTAACTCTTCTGTTATTATGGGTACATGACACTGGTGGCCAAAGTAAAAACAGATGTTTCGATTCACTTTGGTAACCTTTTATTAAGCAACTACTGTATGTAAAAGGGGTCACGACACCAATACGTGGAACCGTTTCAACTATGTTGTTTAAAATCATTTCGACTCTGATTTTAAAATGTGGCCGGTGTTGAAGGGCTCTTTTGGTCCAGGAGACAGAACACTGGTCTTCGTACCACCCGTGTGACCTTGGAGAGAGTCCCTTGACCTCCCTGGGTCTCAGTTTCCTTATCTGTACGATAAAGGGCTTGGCCTCCGACATCTCTTTCAGATCCAGACCTATGATCCTAAAAATTATCTGTATGTTTATACCATGGTAAATGGGTTCAAAGTATCCCTAAGAAACATGACACCTCTAAATAAATTTTTTGGAATGTAGGAGAGAGGAGAAAGGGTCCAGCTCTGGGATTTAATCTTATTTATTTATATCTCCCCCCCGGGATTTTATGTTTATATAGCTTTCAATTGTTCCCAACCTGAAAGAGGACAAAGCAGGAGCTGGTGACCTTACAGTGCTATCCTACCCAGATGGGGGAAGGATGGTTCCATGAAGTCATCCCCATGCCAAGGTATTGGGCTAGTACCGGTGGGCATTTCTCCACGAGAAAGTGGAAACTCCCTTTCCAAAGTTAGCTGGCCAATCCAGCTGGAATTGAGATTATTAGGGAGATGCTTGGGGGCACTAAGGTTAAATCTTCCTAGGTGGCACCCTTCTAGGTGCCTTCCTGCTTCCAGTGGCTATTTCTCTTTCTACCCATTTCATTATATGAGGGCTAATTCTTTTTCTATCCATTTCACTCTATGATGGCAAGTTCTCTTTCCATCTATTTCACTATACAATAGCAAATTCTCTTTCTATCAATCTCACTATATGATGATTAATTCTCTTTCCATCCATTTCACCCTATGACTATCTCTTCAAAATACACAGAGCAGAAGATCAATCAAGAAACACTGATTATACGCTTGCCCTGTGTCAGGTCCCTTTACTAGGTACTAGGGATTCAAAGATAAAAATGAACTATTCCTCCCCAATGGAGCTGACAGTCTATTTGGGGAAATATAACATATACATACAGGAGAAATAAATACCGATTTCTGTCCCAGCTGCAGTCTTGTCTGAACGCCACAAAGCGAGTGGTAAGCCTTCCCAGAAAGTTTGTTCCTGATTTATAACAAATTCATAAGATAAACTGAGAACTGGGGGAGCACACCTTAGATTTAAGTGAGCACAACATTCTCATTTTATAAATGAAGAAACAGAGGCCTGAGGAACAGATATAATTTAGTATGATATATCTAGAGCCAGAAAGGATCTTCAAAGTCCTCTGCTCCAGTCACTTTCTGTTTTATAGAAAAAGAAACTGAGGTAAATTTCCGATTGGGGAAATGGGATACTTGACAAAGAATTGGAAGGTGTCTCGGGTATAAAACAGATTGAAGTGACTTTCTTTTTAAAATCTATTTTTAAACTAAAATTGTATAAGCAAATAAAATGAGTATAAAAACATAATTTTATAATTTGTGAAGATTAGCTATATAAAAGTCACTTTTTTTCTTGTAATGGTGCCATTTATTACTTCACCAAATATTTTTTACATGAATAGTTGTTTTAAAATTACATTATTTTAAAACTGATATGCCCTACATTCGATTTTGATTAGGAAAAAAACCCTCTTGGAAAAATATGAAGTGACTTGCAATCAAAGGATCTCAAGCTGGGATGTACCTACCTCAGTGGCCATCTAGGTCTACCTCTTCATTTTACAGAGAAGGAAACTGAGGCCCAATGAAGTGATTTAGGATGATAAGAACTTAGATCTAGAAATGGAATAGACCTTAGAAGTTGTTCAATTCAACCCCCCCCCCCTCATTTTACTGAGGCTTCACTACTCCAGATTGAAGATCTCTGGAAACTTTTTTAATGAGCTGCTTTTAATGAACTCTCCTGGAAGCCAACTTTTGGATGGCAAGCCTCTGCACAATTGTCCATGTTGTCCCGGGAAGATGGTTATACTCATCTGATCAGACCTCTAACATTTACCATCTGTATGACCTTGAACAAGTCACTTCCCTTCCCTGAGCTTCAGTTTCCCATCTGTGAAATAAGGCTAGTAAGAATGCCTACTTTGCAGAGCTGTATTATGATGATCGAATTAGAAAATGTATATAAGTGTTATGTAGACTTAAAAAATATATTTTTTTATTCAAACACTTTCATTTGACATATGGCCACTAGGTGGCACAGCGAATAGAGTGTTGGACTGGAGAGTCGGGAAGCTCTGAACTCCAGTGATGTCTCGGACACTTGTTTAGTTATGTGTCCCTGGGCAAGTCATTTAACTTCTCTCAGCCTGTTTCCTCATCTGTAAAATAGGGGTAACAGCACCTTCCTCGATGAGTTGTTAAGAGCCAATGGAATCTGAAACATGTAGCGCTTTGTAAAACCTTAAAGTATCATTGTAAGCACTCACTATTATTATTACTATGTACTCAAACATCAAAGCACACAAAAGAAGACTACGAATGAAACTATGTAGCAGTATCACAGTGCCTTGCCTTTCTTTCAAAAGTATACAATATATTCCACATGTTACTTTCAAAACTGTCCTGCTAGTCAGAACTTCCTTTTGTTCTCTTCAGTCTTTGCAGGTTTGAAAGTGCTAGAGAAATGTGAGCTGTTGTTAGTACTTATTCCAAGTACTCATATTTTGAACATTTGGGATTTCCTCACTAGAGCTTTCCCATCTCTCTATGCTGAAGTAGGCTGCTTTCAGGAGCTGCTATGGCCAAAGAGGTAAAACACCACATCCCCAAAGTTTCTTTGTGCTTAGGTAGGCTGGGCTGAATCAAAGGCCTCTGCAATTTGATTCTGCTAGCTGAGGCTTTGAGAATACAGGGTTGGTTAAGCCCGACCCATGATCACGTTATGGGGGGTAGGATGGGCAGGCAGGGATTGGGTCTTTGAAAAGCTCTACTGTTGTAAACAGAGTGCTGCTATGTGACTTTGGATGAGTCACTTTACTCCTCTGAGGCTCTATTTCCCCATCTGTATTATGGGGATAATAGTAGTACTTATCCCAGGAGGCTCTCTGTTGTAGGGATCAGATGAGATAATGTATAGAGAATGCAATGAATGATTAGGAACCGAGCTGCAGAGTCTGGGGACCAGAGTTCCAAGGTGAACCCTGCCACTTGGCAGGGGAAATAATTTCAGCTCTTTGGGACTCATCTTTAAATGAAGGAATTGGACTGTGACTTTTGGGCCCCTTTCACATGATCTAAAATGTTTACGTTTTTATAATACTTAAAATCCCTTTAGGAACATCTGAACTTCACTGTGTAGCCCCACCGATTGACAACTGAACCTTTACAGGATTTGTGGCAGGTATCCTGGAACCAGCAGGAAAGGAAATTTCTACCTGACCAAGGCCACTGGATGCAGCATCTGCTGTGTCTCTAAAAAGCCCTTGGGATGAAGAGGATCTGCTCTGAATTTCTGTTTGTTACCTGGTTCCTGATCTCTCAGCTGATATCCAAGTTTGTCATTTGACATTCTTCGCTGCCCCTCCAACATCTTTACGCACCTCCCATGTAAATAATCTGACTTGCAAAGTGACTTCTGCTGGCTGCTGGCTCTTTGGTGTGATGACCCCCTCCTGTGGACTTCCCGGCATGCACTCATGCCTTCCACAGGGTCATGGACATTCAGAGCCCACTTTTAAAACCTGGACTTAACAATCACAACTGAAGCAAAAAAACAAATTTTCCCCATTTTACAGAGGAGGAAACTGAGGCTTGGCTTGGTGGAGACTTGTTTTTTATTTTAATTCTGGACTCAACAGACATCACTAAAATGACTGTTTCCATTTCCATTTATTCCATTTCCATAGCAGTGGATTCCATTTCCATTATGTTTAATACATAATATTCCAATTACATAGCAAAACTGAAAAAGAGGATTGTGTGTGACATTTCAAGCCCCTAATGCCTACAGTTTACTTTTCTTTTAAAGTATTTAAATTCAACCTGTAATATTCAAAGCTACCTTGTTTGTACTTTTTTTTCTGGCTTTCATTCTCTTCTCTGTATTTTAAAAAAAGATGCCTCAATGAATGGAGGACGTTTCTTTTTATCCTTCATTTCCTTTTGTCTATGTCTACCAGTGAGATCTGAGTTTTAACCTTCCTTCACATATTTCCTAGCCATGTGACCCTAGGTATATCACTTAATGTCTCTGGCCCTCCTTTCCTCATCTATAAAATGAGGATGATAATGGTAATTATCTCAGAGGATTCTTGTGAAGATCAAATCATTTAACATAAATGAAGCATTTTACAAACTTTGAAAATGCCTGGGAAATGCCATTTGTCCTTGTTATTATTTTGGCATCAAAGATATTGACCATTTTAGTGATTTTTAAAAAGTTAATTGTAAACCGTTTTGCACACTGGTTGGACCAATTCACTGCTCCGTCAATAATGTGTGCTCATATTTTGACAACCTTTCCAAAACCGATTATTCTTGCCCAGTTTGCCGAGTGAAATCTCCGAGTTGTTTTGATTTGTTTGTAATTCTTTTGAGAACTGTTTATTTATATCCTTATCAGATAAGTCATCATTCATTTGTGGGGGAATGATTCACTATTAGCTGTTGTATATCTTCGAATAGTCCTTCATCCAAGATGTTTGATCTGGACTTTTTTCCCTAATTGACCATCTCCCTTCTCTTCCTAATTATGCTGGTTTTATCTTCTGTGCTCACTTCTGTCCTGTGTTTAGTCAATCATTCTTTCCTCTACCTGTGAAAGGTTCCTGATCTGATTCTTTTTTTTTTTTTCTTTAGATCATTTTTTATTTTGTTAAGGAAAACTTCCACTTAGCTGAAAATTCAAATTCATTTAGTCAATAAATATTCATCAAGTACCAAACATTTATTAAGCACTTGTTCGAGCAATTCAGACAGCTAGGTGGTCAAGTGAATTGGGTGCCAGATCTAGAGTCGGGAAGACTCTTCTTCTCGAGTTTCAGTGTGGCCTCAGACACTTCCTAGCTATGTGACCCTAGATAAATCATTTCACCCTCTTTGCCTCAGTTTCCTCATCTGTAACATGAGAAAGAAAGTGCAAACCATTCCAGAATCTTTGCCAAGAACCTCCCAAATGGGGTCACTAAGAATAAGACATGACTGAAAAATGACTGAACGGTAACAATGGGCAATGCCTTGTTTTTAGTGATACAAAGAAAAAATGGAGAAGGTCGTTGACCTTAAGATGCTAACATTCTGGTGGGGACAGAGAATGTAGCATGTAATTATGATAAGTAAATACAAAGTGCGGGGAGTATTCTTTGGCTCACTCCCTCAGAGCAAGGTTGGCTGTATCTTCCCCTGGGGGTTCTAGGAGCACCCTGGGGTATTTGGGGTACCGTTCTAATGCTTGTGACTCAAGTCCCCATTCCACTAGCCACCCGTGAATGGCCCTCTATTTAACCACTTGATAATAATCAGCTTTGACAAATTTCCTTCGTATAAAAATAACAATATTAGAAGGACAAAGATTCCTCCCTGCTCCACACTTGAAGTTCGCTTTTCCTTCTATTGTCTTGGTCTCTGGGAAGAGTGGGCTTAGACTTAATGCAGTTTCTACATAGATTCGCTTCCCCCCATTTCCATTCTAAGCTCGGCTTTGCCCCTGGAAGAGTCCTCGTTTCCGCGGTTCTCTGCTTCTGCTGGTTTGGGCCCTGCAGGTCAGGGTCTTAATTTTGAGCTGACTGGGTGAAGTCAGACCCCAAATTCTCAGACCCCAAATTTTCATGGAACTCCCGAGGTCATAGATTCCGATCTCCTTCATCTAAAACAAAACAAACGCACACTAAGGCAAAGAGTCAAAGTCATATTCTCATGCCACATGGCAGCCTCAAAGGGAGAGAGCCCCAAATTCTTCCTCTACAGAATTACCTCTCATTGGATGCCGTTGGTCAGGAAGAAGTCATGTGATGAGAAGGGAGAAACCTAGAGAAGGGACTAGGCCAAATAGTGCCATTTAAATGCACGCTCGGTTCCAGAGATGTGGCTGTGGCCTATCAGAGTCTCCTATTCACCTTGTGCTTAGGTTTGGAGAAGAAATGAGGGAAAATATGAGAGAGAACCAATCAAGGGAGAATAAAAGGATTGCTGTACAGCAGTGAGGACCCAGTGGAGATTAGATGACATGAATTTGTGGCAGTCCTAGTTCATGTGATTATATGGCTTTCCCCAGGGCTCCTCGGCAGCAACACGGGAGTAGGAGTATGAAAGATGGAAGTTGGGACCTTTCCGGTGCAAGGGACAAGAGATCCTGAGGTTCAAAAGCAGAGGATGGTTTAACTGTTCAACTACAAGGTTGAGATTGGAAGGGACGTTATGCTAGGGCTAGACTGGGATAGCAGGGAGCGATGGAGTGAATAGAGGTCACAGAGCTACACACACAGACGTACACATACATCCAGACTAATATATATTTATGTTTATCTATAAAAGGGATAGCATTATTATGTGTAATATAATAACATCACACTATGTGTAATATACATATTATGTATGTATATTACATATACATATAATACACAAAATACACAATTATATAAGATCTTTGCATCTCTATATTGCCGTGGACCTGTTTTGTAGCGTGTGCACTGTACGTGTAGATATGTATGTTTGTATATACACACATGTGCTGGGCGCACACACTCATACATATATTCGCCCACCGAGGTGGGTGCGGTTTCCAAACGGCCAAACGCTATGGCTGGGCAGGTGCTCCTTGCACCGGGAAACTTCCAGTCCTTCTTCCTGAGAGGGGCCCAGAGCATTGTGTGAGGGACAGAGCAAGGAGCAGGTGCTAGAGCAGCTGTGGACCAAACACCTTGGGAGGTAGGGAGAAAAGGGATTAATTCCTTAGACCAATAAGTCTTCAAGTTATTTATTTGGCCCTGTTGTTTAAAAATTTAGAATGACCTCAATTAAAACCAGGGAAAAGTGCTTGACTAATTCCAACAGATTGGCTTAAACCAATTAGGATTAGGGTTTCCTTTAAGTCTCTTTGGAGCCCCTGGTATTAACACATATGTTCCACCTCAAATGGCCCGCCTCCAATGCTGTATTCTTTGAGTATTCGAGCCGAACATTAGTGTTACTGGGTGGGCCGGCAGGCAAATCTCTGGGTCCGCAATTCTTGCCTTGACTTTTCTTTGTCTCAGAGCGGCCCATTGAACCTCAGGTTAATTCAACCCGATTTTAGGATGTGTGGGGAGGCAGTCCCAAATCACTCTGTCCCTTTCGACCCCGATACATTGATCAGGTCAGAACACTGCTGAATTCAATCAATTAAAGCAGAGGCTTCAAAATCTCTATTCAATCGATCAAACAGATTATGTGAGAAAAATTCCTGGCTGAACTGGGTTTACAGGAAAAGGGTCCAGATTGTCTAAGGAAACGGTCACGTCTTGGGGTCAGCTTCTCGAAAACATAGATTTGAGAAAAAAGAGAGGAGAAAGCTAACCCCTGAGAAGGAATCCTTCGGGAGGGGAAGGAGGTAGGCGAGGAGCAGAGCCCTTGGCCCAAGCTCAGTTTTCCTCCCCTTCTCCTTCCTGGAGGAGGACCTTATGGGCTGGACTGTTTTCTGGACTTACTTATGAGAGAATGTGCCACAGACTTTTTTTGGGGGGGTGGGGATAGCGAGGGGATGTTTCATAGCAACTGTTCTTTTTATCACTTTAGCGAATGTCCCTCTCTAAAAGCTACTTAAGGGTGTCTAATTGATATCTCCCAGGAAGCAAGCCCACCAGCAGGGCTCTATGAACATTAGAGCGATATCCCCCAGACTCTCAGGGGGGACTCCGAGAGCCCTGTGGGTACATTAGAGCCAACAAGCTGGGGGGCCCGATTTGTCGGTGCAAGGGGGGAAATTAAGATACTAGCATCACGTGAAATACTTTGTGGTCGGTCGGTCAGTCTTGTCTGACCGTTGGTGACCCCATTTGGGGCATTCTGGGCAAAGATGCCGAAGTGGTTTGCCGTTTCCTTCTTTGGCTCATTTTGCAGATGGGGAAACTGAGGCAAACAAGATAAAGCGACTTGCCCAGGATCACCCGGCCATAATCCAGTAGGAGACTGGATTTGAACTCAGGTATATGAACCTTCCTGATTCTAAGCCTAGTGTTCTCTCTGCTGCCCCAAGAGCCACCCATCCAGCAGATTCAAACTCCCTGCCTTTCAGAGTCCTCTTTGTCAGGTCTCCCTTTTAACCTCTCAAAACTTTCATTATTCCTAACAACTCATTTCTGTTCCCAGTTAGAGTATCGAGGCCAACTGGGGGTGCCGCCATTTTGGAAGGATGTTGCCAAGCCGGAGAGCATCCAGAGGGATGGGAGGGGGCCTGGCTCCAGGCTCCCTGAGGGTGGGTTGCCGGACCTGGCCAAGGAGAGGCGGAGGGCTGGGAGGAGGCAGGGTGTAAGGAGAGCTGGGTGACTGTGGCTGGGCCGTGTGCCCCGGGGATCCCTTAGACTTATTGTTTGGTCCCAAAGAACAGAATGAGGAGCACCTGTGCAAGCCGCCCAGGGGGACCCCGAGGGATGACCTAGTCCCACTGGAGAGGGGAGGGACCCAAAGCCCAAGGAAATGAAATCCTTTTGCCTGAAAAAAGGAAGGAAGGAAGTAGAAAAAGCAGACTTTGAACTTGCCCCCTCCCCCCCTTTGATTTTTTCCATTTTCCTGCGTGGCTGTGGATTGTCCCCCGCCCGGAATTTGCCAGTTTCCCATCCCTGCGCCTTAGCGCATCTTATGCCCCCCCCCCCCAGTCAAACAGGCCCTCTGCTATTTCCGGTGGGTGTTGTGCGGCTGGGACAAATCGCTTCCCGTGGGGCTCCCTTTGATGATCTCTAAAGCGAGGGGGCTGGAGCGGCCGGCCTCCGGGGGCCTCTCCAGCTGGCAAGTTGGCGCGCTGGGCCTTTCACTTGGCCCCCAGTTCTCTTCCTCCCGGAAGCCTTCCCTCCTGACTCCGGGCTTTCTTGTGCGCGCTTCCCCGTGTGCCTCTTTCACCCTCTCTGTGCCCCCTTTAGGGAGCCGCGCTCTCGCAGCCCTCTAATGTCTGTATTAGCACATTCTTTTATCCGGGCCTTTACAGGGCCCACAGCAGTCATGTGGCGCTTTTGGCCGGGCCGCTTGCAAAGGGGCTCCACAATCACACAGCCCCAGCTCCCCTAGTCTCGGAGCCTGGTAATCACCAAAGAATGGCGAAGAAAGGAGTAGGTGTAAAGAAATCCCCCCCCTCCCAATTTCCATTGTCCAGTGGATTGTAACCCTTGTTTCCCCTATAGTTGAAAAGTTATGCGATGGAAATGTGGGCTTTGCAAATGCTAATGGCGCCGGTGAGTGACAGGCGGCCACAAGACATCTGTGCGGGCTGCTGCCCGAGGGGGGGGGGGGCTGGGACAAAGGGGGGGGCAGGGACGGTGAGAAAAGGGAAGCTGTTTGGAGATACTGATTCAGAAAGAGGATTTGAAAGAGTTGAAGGGACTGCAGGGGGCGGCCAGAAAAGAGTTTATTATCTGACCAGAGGCAGTTCTGTTCAAATAAACCAGAGAATGAAGAGAGAGAAAGGGGGGTGGGTGGGGATTTGCTAAAGAGGTGTGTGGACAGAATTCTGGGATGGACGGATGGGTGGGCGGGCCGGCCCCTTAAATCTCGCCCTCCGAGAGCTCTGGAAAGTTTTGACCTGAATCTGAAGAGTCCTTCCTGGGGCCTAGAAAGAAAGGGGGTCATGTGCCCCTAGGCCTAGGCCGCCTGATCGGTGTGGTAAACCTAAAAGAATACGCCAGGATTCTAATCTACCCATGTGTACATAGTGGAATTTGTAATCTTGTACCCAGGAAGCTGAGGGTAGTGGCAAGAGGCCCAGAAACAAATGCTCTTGTTTCCAGAGCTTGAGGGAACTCCTTCCTTTTTCCCCCTTCTCCTTCGCCTTCCTCTTCCCCTTCTCCTTCCTCTCCCCTTTCTCCTTTCCCTTTCCCTTTCCCCTTCCCTTTCTTATTCCCCTTTCCCTTCCTCTTCCCCTCCCCTTCCCATTCCCTGTTCCCTTTCTCTTCCCCTTCCCATTTCCGTTCCCCTTTTCCTTCCCCTTTCCCTTCTCTTTTCAATTTTCCTTCCCCTTCTCTTTTCCTTTTCCTTTCCCACTTCCCTTTCCCTCCCTCCCTCCCTCCCTTCCTTCCTCCCTTCCTTCCTTCCTTCCTTCCTTCCTTCTGTTGTAAGGTTCTACTGAGATAGTCATAGAAACTGCCATTTATCTCACTCTTTTATCAGTTGTCAAACACTTTTTGCTTTGGGCATCTTGTGTGAGATTAAGCAAGGCAGGTGATCTCTCTGGGTTTGTTTCCTTCTTTGTAGAATGAGGTAGAGTTGCATTAGCTCAAGAATCTCCGAAGTGGGATGTGCTGTGTGGGAAGAAATGATCAGAATTTGTTTATACTTTTTAAATTTAAAAATTTCTGAAATGCTTGCAAAGAGCCAGCAGGCCCTATTGAGATTTGAATCCAGGATCTCCTGTTACTAGGCAGGACCTTTATACCACTAAGGCCCCAGTCAGGAGGAAATTTCAGACGCCTCTGAACCTTTTTTTACCTTTCCCTATCTCAGAATGGGGAGTATCCTTTCAAAGCTCTCCTCTGATCCTTATTAATTATTCTCTCTGGCTGAGTCACTTAATTTCTCATTGCCCCAGGAAACTCTTAAAAGCTAAAGAGTAAATTTTCTTGGTGACCCCATTTGGGGTTTTCCTGGCAAAGATTCCTGAGTGGTTGGCCATTCTCTTTCCAGCTCATGTTACAGATGGAGAATTGAGGCAAATAGGGTGAAGTGACTTGTCCAGCCTCACCTAAGAAGTGTCTGAGGCTGGATCTGAATTCAGGAAGAGAGAGGGGTCTTTCTGACTCCAGGCCCAGTGCTCCATCCATTGTGCCGCCCAGTGCCCTGCAAACGCTCTAAGTGTATGATTTAGGAGCGATTTCTCACCCAACAGTGCCCTAATCAATGATATCAGAATTCCCAGTCTGTCCCCCATCCCTAATGTTTAATATACAGATTGATGTGAAGGAAGACTGGGAAGTCCACAGCACTAAGGGGTTGACGGCGACAATCTGACTTGTCAGTTTGTCTCCAGTGTTCTGTGTGTGACAAAAATAAAATCTCATTGCCAGACAAGTGGATTTGTGGATTACACTATCCAGTCCCAGGATGTTCTCATCCTTTTGGTGTCTTGGACCCCTTTGGCAGTCTGAAGATCAACTCTTTTTTGTGGATTAAAATATTTAATAAACAAAGTACAGCACATGCATATCGTAGGTGCTTCACTTGTTATATCTGCCTTACATTGACTCCCTTCCTTAAAAATAAAAAAATACAACAAAACCCGAATAATCTTGTAAGAAATCTTCATACTTGGACAAACCCAATTGCCACATTGTCCGAGTCCAAAAGTTCTGCCCCTTTTTGTGTTTGACTCTATTGCCTCTGGGGCAGGAGTTGAGTGGAGTTCTGTAGCTTTAATTTTCTGGACTCATGGTTTATCATTAAATTGGTCAGAGGTCTTTAAAATGTTGTCTTTGCAGAAATTGCTTTCCTAATGATGCCCACTTCACTCCGAACTGCACTCTTTTCAGACTGCTTATAAAAGCACCCAATCAAATACAGAGGATTACAAAGGAACCAATTATATTGAAATAGGTTTATCAAAATATCATTTAAAAGGGAGTTCATGAGCCGCTGATCCCGTTTGAATTAAACTAACTTTCCCAAATTAGTCTAAAAGCTTAAAAAGAATTTTGCAAAGAAATCCGGGATTGAAGCTAAAGCCAGAAACAACAAGAAAATGTTTAAGCCCGTGCTTCCCTTACTCACAGTATAAGCTCTCTGTCAGCCATATTATAGGGTTAGAAACGGTGGTATTTTAATTGGATCTGATAAGAATTTGGCCCAAACATCTGAATTTAGGAAGATCCTTTGAATTGGGGTTTTCATCTCATATATCAATGCTAGAGCTCCGCCTAAATGTACATTGTCCTTAGAGATAAAAATGAGATATTAATGTTACCATGAAGCTATTGCAAGGAGAAAGACATTTCATAGCTAACGATCTGGTGACTGGAATAATGGAGATGTATCACGTATCAAAATTCCCCCATTTGTACTCTTCAAAAATTTGTACACAGAATTTTTTAGCTTGCTTTAAAAAATCGTTCCAAGCAAAGAGGTTTGGACTCATTTGTAAACACACACACACACACACACACGCACACACATACACATCCCACATTCGAACCGTAACAGCAAGTGCCATCAGAAGGATGGAAATTATTAGCAAAATTCAACCACAAACACATACACATCCCACCTTCTGATTGTAAGAACAAGTGTCATCAGAAGGAGGCAAATTTACCGATCAAATTTCGATCACAAACACATGCACACATACACATCCCATAAGAAAAAGTGTGATCAGGAGAGAAATTTACCACCCAAATGTCAACCACAAACACATACACACACACATCCCACCGTCTGATTGTAAGAAGAAATGTCATCAGAAGGATGGAAATTTATCGGCTAAATTTCAGCCACAAACACATACATACATACACATCCCACCTTCTGATTGTAAGAACAAGTGTCATCAGAAGGAGGGAAATTTAGCAGCTAAATTTCAATCACAAACACCTGCACACATACACATCCCATAAGAACAAGTGTCATCAGAAGGAGGGAAATTTACCAGCCAAATTTTAGCCCAAACACATACACACATATACATCCCACCTTCTGATTGTAAGAAAAGTGTCATCAGTAGGATGGAAATTTACCAGTCAAATTTCAGCCACAAACACATACACAATACAGATCCCACCTTCTGATTGTAAGAACAAGTACCATCAGAAGGAGGGAAATTTACCAACCAAATTTCAGCCATAAACACATACACAATACACATCCCATCTTCTGATTGTAAGAACAAATGTCATCAGAAGGATGGAAATTTATCAGCTAAATTTCAGCCACAAACACATACACACATACACATCCCACCTTCTGATTGTAAGAACAAGTGTCATCAGAAGGAGGGAAATTTACCAGCCAAATTTCAGCCACAAACACATACACAATACACATCCCACCTTCTGATTGTAAGAAAAATGTCATCAGAAGGATGGAAATTTATCAGCTAAATTTCAGCCACAAACACATACACAATACACATCCCACCTTCTGATTGTAAGAAAAGTGTCATCAGTAGGATGGAAATTTACCAGTCAAATTTCAGCCACAAACACATACACAATACAGATCCCACATTCTGATTGTAAGAACAAGTACCATCAGAAGGAGGGAAATTTACCAACCAAATTTCAATCACAACCACCTGCACACATACACATCCCATAAGAACAAGTGTCATCAGAAGGAGGGAAATTTACCAGCCAAATTTCAGCCACAAACACATACACAATACACATCCCACCTTCTGATTGTAAGAACAAGTGTCATCAGAAGGAGGGAAATTTACCAGCCAAATTTCAGCCACAAACACATACACAATACAGATCCCACCTTCTGATTGTAAGAACAAATACCATCAGAAGGAGGGAAATTTGCCAACCAAATTTCAGCCACAAACACATACACAATACACATCCCACCTTCTGATTGTAAGAAAAGTGCCATCAGTAGGATGGAAATTTACCAGTCAAATTTCAGCCACAAACACATACACAATACACATCCCACCTTCTGATTGTAAGAACAAGTGTCATCAGAAGGAGGGAAATTTACCAGCCAAATTTCAGCCACAAACACATACACAATACACATCCCACCTTCTGATTGTAAGAACAAATGTCATCAGAAGGATGGAAATTTATCAGCTAAATTTCAGCCACAAACACATACACACATACACATCCCACCTTCTGATTGTAAGAACAAGTGTCATCAGAAGGAGGGAAATTTACCAGCCAAATTTCAGCCACAAACACATACACAATACACATCCCACCTTCTGATTGTAAGAACAAATGTCATCAGAAGGATGGAAATTTATCAGCTAAATTTCAGCCACAAACACATACACAATACACATCCCACCTTCTGATTGTAAGAAAAGTGCCATCAGTAGGATGGAAATTTACCAGCCAAATTTCAGCCACAAACACATACACAATACACATCCCACCTTCTGATTGTAAGAACAAGTGTCATCAGAAGGAGGGAAATTTACCAGCCAAATTTCCGTCATAAACACATACACAATACACATCCCACCTTCTGATTGTAAGAAAAGTGTCATCAGAAGGAGGGAAATTTATCAGCTAAATATCAGCTACAAACACATACACACAATACACATCCCACTTTCTGATTGTAACAACAAGTGTCATCAGAAGGAGGGAAATTTACCAGCCAAATTTCAATCACAAACACATGGACACATACACATCCCAGAAGAACAAGTGTCATCAGACAGAGGGAAATTTACCAGCCAAATGTCAACCACAACCACATACACAATATAGATCCCACCTTCTGATTGTAAGAACAAATACCATCAGAAGGAGGGAAATTTGCCAACCAAATTTCAGCCACAAACACATACACAATACACATCCCACCTTCTGATTGTAAGAAAAGTGTCATCAGTAGGATGGAAATTTACCAGCCAAATTTCAGCCACAAACACATACACAATACACATCCCACCTTCTGATTGTAAGAACAAGTGTCATCAGAAGGAGGGAAATTTACCAGCCAAATTTCCCTCATAAACACATACACAATACACATCCCACCTTCTGATTGTAAGAACAAATACCATCAGAAGGAGTGAAATTTACCAGCCAAATTTTAGCCCAAACACATACAGGCATACACATCCCACCTTCTGATTGTAAGAAAACTGTCATCAGAAGGAGGGAAATTTATCAGCTAAATTTCAGCTACAAACACATACACACACACACATCCCACATTCTGATTGTAAGAACAAGTGTCATCAGAAGGAGGGAAATTTATCACCTAAATTTCAGCTACAAACACAT